>NW_028290453.1:0-1200000 GCF_049115385.1 Moschus berezovskii
CAGCCCTTTTTAAAATTGGTTATATGGCTACTTTTCTCTTGCCAGGAATCCTTGGTAGAGCTTAACTCTATCATTACCTCATCTTGTATATGGGAGGTACTTCTTTGAATACCTATACTTCAGAAGTATTTGGCTGTAAATAATTTGATGACAGAGAAAATCGGGTCAACAAATAAAATATCTTCTTAAAAGCCAAGTGATGTAAACAATCAATTTTGCTTCTATTTCAAGTTATAGAAGATAAAATAGAAAGTTTTAATGGCCAATTATAAGACAGATGAGAGCTGTGCATTTCTTAAATGGTACATGGCATAACCTGAGTCTGTTAGTCCAGTATGAGTTACAAGTTGCCGACATAACTTAAAACTAGTAGGTGTAGTCCCTGCGATTTAAGATGATATGTACATTTGTAGTGACACTAAATATTACTTATTGTGGGTAAGGGTGAAATTAACCCCCTGCATTATTAATCATGTCAGGATTTTGTTCTGTACTCTGACTTGTTGGCCTCCCAGTCCTATATTTCAGGGGAGAGGGCTGTTGCGGAGGTGACCAGGGGCTCCTTGGGCAGGCCCCTCTTTAGGGCTTGCAGCGTTTTGCTCAGGTGAACATGTTCCTGTCACACGCTAGATTCTTAGGTCTCAGACCTGGGTTTGAATCCTAGAACCACCACTTACTGGCTTGATATTATGTAGATTTTTCTTTTTTACTTTCCCTAAACCTCAGTTTCCTCAACTATACAATGGAAATTAATATTACCACCCACCTCAGAGAGTTGTTTTGAGGATTAAATGAGATGTTGCATATCAAGTTCAGTACTTGACACAGTGCATATAAGTCGTAATTTCCTTTATATTTCTCCTTCATGAGTATAAGTTGATGGCAGTTTTTTCCTCCACTCTTGCTTATTCTACTGGTAATCCTGTATAGGTTCATGAAGGGTTCCTGGAGAGTAAAGTTCAGTACCTGACACATACAAAGTACTCAGAAAATACTTTCTGTTATTACTATAAGTTTTGGTTCTTAATTTATATATTCAGAGACGTGATAATGTCATTATGTTCAAAGGAGGGTACAGTGTTTGGGGCAAATAGATTTTCACTGATATTTTTATTTTAGTACAATCTGCCTCTTCTGTGAGTTTTTAAGATTATTTTTAAAGTCCTCTATAATTTCATTTCTATTTTTGTAAGTTGGACTATTTGCTTAATTGAATCAGGGACAATTTTTAATATATGGAGACTATAAATTATGGAATCTCTTTTGGAAGCTAAATATTGGTTTATAGAAATAGCTGAATAAATTTTGAGGTAAAGTTGGTTTATCTTATAGAAGCTTTTTGCTCTGACAAAAATTTATTGTCTAGCATGCAGAAGATAACTGATTGTTAATAAATATTTATTGACAGTGATACTAATTCATCAACAGTTGCTTTATAGAATACCTTTAAAATTGGGCTCTGATTTCTGTACATTCTGGGCATCTTGATTACTGTACATTTCTAAAAGGCACTTGGAGATTGTTTTCTGCTTTGAAAAAACTGTGTTAATAGACCTCCCAATGGCCATTCTAGATAAGCATTCTTCTACTTTTGATCATCTCAGAAGCAGATTGAGCCTTTGCGGGCATCATGAGTGTCACAGTCACAGAGCTTCAAAGTGGTTTAGCAAGTCTGTCCTCACAAGTTTCTAGTGAACTTTGTTTTCACAGTATGATAAAGTTATTTTGCAAAGAAGACTATTCTATTTTAATTATCCCTAAATTATATATATATATATATATTTCTAGGTTGCTAGATTGTCTTGAAACTATGTATTTTATTTATTGCAAAGGAATTTATCATAGAGTGTATATAGATTATAGTTTTCTTTATATTTCTCCTTCGTGCTTATAAGTTAATGGAAGTTTTTGTTTTCCCTCTTCCTTATTCTCCTGGTAATCCTGTATAGGTTCACGAAGGGTTCCTGGAGAGTAAAGTGTTTGTTTTGAATAGTACCAATTCATCAAGTCCATGTGAGAGAAGAAGTATTGACCTAAGGATATATATGCTTTGCTTTCTTCCATTTTTAATTCTTTTGGTCTTCATTCGTGAGCTCAAGAATCTGTTTGTGCTTTCATTCCTTGCCAACATATCCATGGCTGTCAGTCTTGTGATAATTTATCAGTATGTTGTAAGGGTAAGTATAACATGTTTTTAACTATGTCGTGTGTTTTTTAACAAGTAAACTTTTTTTTTTTTTTTTACTTTAGAGGTAAAAGTGATGATGAGTAAAGACCCTACTTCATATGTGTCACCTAGGAGATAATCAGGTTTTCTTTTGGGGGATACTGCTTAGCTGAAGAAGTATATGGCATAGAGGATGAAAGCATAGGCTTTGTAGTCAGATCTGGTTTTGAATCTTGGTCAGTATGCTTCTGAGCTGTATGGTGTTGCCTCAGAACATAGTAATGCCTGCCCTAGAGTTGTGAGATTCAGGACCCTGCCCTAGTACACTGCCTAACAGGAAATAAAGAACTCATCAAAAAAAAAAAAAAAAAATCCAAAAAAAAAAAAAAAGAACTCATCAATGTCTTGTTTATTCCTTTAAGACTTAAACCAATCACAGGAGATGGGAGTCTAGCTGTGATGTTATGATTTTCTTTCACGCCTGAAGCTTTATTTGCCACTGCAGCTTCAGCTCACTGCCACTACCCTGGGCTGTAATCTCTTTCTGCAGTGACCACAACTGAGTTCATCATCAGTAGTCTGGAGATATTTAACTCAGTTTCCTTAAAATAATCTGTTGAGGGGATCCAGGGGATCTGCAAATCCCTTAAAATTATTGATAAGATTCAGTGTTTCTATATGTATGTGTGCATTTTCCACTGGGCAGCTGTATAGTTTTCATCTCTCACTGGGGCCAATGACTCAAAAAAGGTAGGGAATCCTTGTTTTGTTCTTTCCTGATGCAATTAGACTTTTTAGACATTGCTGCCAAAGTAGTTGTCCTAAACTCTCCTTTAGCACTCCAAGACGAGTTCTCTTATGCTGAGTCTCTGTTTTGCCCTGTCTGAATTCCAAAGCCCATGGACTCATTGTTATAGCGCACGTGAGTGGAAGAGGAGAAGCAGGAAGACCTCTTAAGATTCTCTAGAGTTCCTGACCCCTTGGTTGGACATCGAGGAGTTAGTGGAGCAGAAACGCATGTTCCTTAGGTGGAGGGAAGCTTGTGAGCCTTGGAGGACAGTTTGGTATTACCCAGCAGCCCACACATTTTAATTTTCCATTTTGACCCTAACGTGTTTCTCGTCATGTGTCACCATCATGTCGCACGGTTCTACTTGTGCTTCAGGTTTTCTCAGTTCAGTTGCTCAGTCATGTCTGACTCTTTGCAACCCCATGGACTGCAGCACGCCAGGCCTCCCTGTCCATCACCACTTCCTGGAGCTTGCTCAAACTCATGTCCATCCAGTCAGTGATGCCATTCACCCATCTCATCCTCTGTCATCCCCTTCTCCTGCCTTCAATCTTTCCCTGCTTCAGAGTCTTTTCCAATGAGTCAGTTCTTCACATCAGGTGGCCAAAGTATTGGAGCTTCAGCTCCAACATCAGTCCTTCCAATGAATATTCAGGACTGATTTCCTTTAGGATTGATTGGTTGGCTCTCCTTGCAGTCCAAGGGACTCTCAAGAGTCTTCTCCAACACCACAGTTCAAAAGCGTCAATTCTGTGGCGCTCCGATTTGTTTATGGTTCAACTCTCACATCCGCACATGACTATTGGAAAAACCATAGCTTTGACCAGGTGGTGGACCTTTGTCGGCAAAGTAATGTCTCTGCTTTGTAATACACTGTCTAGGTTGGTCATAATGTTCCTTCCAAGGAGCAGGCGTCTTTTAATTTCATGGCTGCAGTCACCATCTTCAGTGATTTTGGAGCCCAAGAAAATAAAGGTTTTTCTAGACCCCTCTTCGGAGAAGGCAATGGCAAGCCACTCCAGTACTCTTGCCTGGAAAATCCCATGGATGGAGGAGCCTGGTAGGCTGCAGTCCGTGGGGTCGCTAAGGGTCGGACACGACTGAGCGACTTCACTTTCACTTTTCACTTTCACACATTGGAGGAGGAAATGGCACCCCACTGCAGTGTTCTTGCCTGGAGAATCCCAGAGTCGGACACGACTGAAGTGACTGAGCAGCAGCAGCAGACCCCTCTTATTTCCTCAGTTATCCCTGTGCTGCCACACTTCAGTGTCTTTGTTCATCCTTTTCACCGGCCTCGAGTTCCACTTCCCGTCTGGTAAGGCAGAGAACACAGGCTGGTGAGGGGACTTGGGGTAGCTGGAAGAACTAGCCACTTTGGACCCAGACATCTTGAACAAGATGTGCAGACTGTAAGTCTCCAGATAGTGAGGGTTGGAACAAGGCTCTGTGAGTCAGACCAAGTCATCGAAGCCAGAGTCCAGGCTTGTGCACAAATAATGAGGGTGAAGGCAGTCGTCAGGTCAGAGAGTCAAACACCGAAACCAGGAGCTGGGGAGCCACGCAGGGCTATGAGGCGGAAAGCCACAGTTGGGCAGTCCTAGAAACCAAAAGAGCAGTGAAAGTGGAGTGGGATGAGTTTCACTGGACACTGCCAGCAGTGGTTGATAACTGATCGCATGGCTGTCAGCTCAGGTGTTGAATGTGCTTGCGTGTTTCCTGCTGTGGCAGGAGCCATGCCCGGTGAGAACAGCCTGGGCCTTAGAGGTGGAAGCAGTAATCAGGAGCGTTTAGCTCAGCTGGAACATATGGGCTCCGGGAGACAATTGCTTCTGGCAGTAGAATCCTGACAGCTTGGCTACATTTAACATAGGATGCTTAAACTTTTTATTGAAAGAATTATTCACATTTATAATCCACATTTGCTAGCGTGAGGCTCATAAGTATATGATTTCACTCTTCTGCTTTAAATTGTTTCAAACAAGTAAGTAACTTATCTTATTTTTTCTTTCTTCTCCAGAATATGCCAGATCCCCACAACCTTCCAATAGTGGCTGGTTGGAAAAAATACCCCCTGTTTTTTGGTACTGCTGTATTCGCTTTTGAAGGCATAGGAGTGGTAAGGATTTAGTCTTTATTATTATTTTTTAAAATCTTAAGTCAACACAGAGACTTACTTACATTTAAAAATACATGGTTTTCTTTCCTGTTTCTGGTTTGTTTTTTTGTTGTTGTTGTTGTTTGTTTCTATTTTTGTATTCCTAGAAAATGATTTGCATTTTGGTATGATAATCTTGAATTACAGTTTAGTTCCTCTACTAACCAGGAGTTCATCCATGTTTTATCTTGGATAATTTTCTTAATAAGTAAAATGAGAGCATTAGAATAGATGATTTTTAATATTTTGTTGTGAAAATTTTCAAACCTATATAGTGTGATGAACTCCTCTGTAAGCATCACCCAGCTTCAAAAACCATTAACTCATGGTTAGTTTTGTCTGATCTGTATTCACTGTACTCTGTCAAGTCTGGGTTATATTCAGACAGAAACCAAATGTCATATCTTATAGACTAGATGATTAGAAATGAATTGAAATTGTTATAAAGTTTACTATTACATAAGAAGGGTCAAACATAAATTCTTTTTAGATTTATACATATCATTTGTTTTGTGAAATGATGTTATCATGAAGCTACCAAGAGATACAAACATTGTGAGGATTCTGAGATCCTAAATATTTCCATTCAAGATGCTTCCAGTTCAGGGACATCCTTGTGGCCTAGTGGTTAAGACGCCAAACTTCCAGTTCAGGGGGTGCGGATTCAGTCCCTGGTTGAGGAGATAAGATGCCAAATGCCATGTGGTGTGGCCAAAAAATTTTAAAAAGGTGCTTCCCACTCATTGAAAGCCTAGAATGTATAGATTTGGGCAAAATAGAATATTGCTGTTTGTGTGCTCAGTCAGTTGGTCATGTCCAACTCTTTGTGACCGCGTGGACTGTAAGCTGCCGGGCTCCTCTGTCCATGGAATTTTCTGGGCAAGAATACTGCTCTGGGTTGCCGTTTCCTCCTCCAGGCGATCTTCTCGGCTCAGAGAGCAAACCTGCGTCTCTTGTGTGTGCTGCGTTGGCAGGTGAATTCTTTGACACTGTGCCACCCGGGAAGCCCCCCTACTACATCTGATCTTGGTCAAAAGACCATGTCTTTTTGTCTTTTCATACTGTTCATGGGGTTCTCAGGGCAATACTGAAGTGGTTTGCCATCCTCTTCTTCCTGGTCCTTCTCCAGTGACCCAGACCCTAATACTGGGAAAGATTGAGGGCAGGAGGAGAAGGGGGCAACAGAGGACGAGATGGTTGGATGGCATCACTGACTCAATGGATGTGAGTTTGAGCAAACTCAGGGAGACAGTGAAGGACAGAGAAGCCCTGTGTACTACAGTCCATGGGGTCGCAGAGAGTCAGACACGACTTAGCAACTGAACAGTGAAAGGCCATAGCTTATATTTCATAGTCTGATGTTTGGTGTGGGAGCAGAACCACTGATAAACATCTGTTTGTATGAACCACAGACAAAATAGAACTGAGACGATTTTATGCGATTTTAGTTGGGTTTCTGCTCTCTCTGAATTCTCCTTTACAGAATTCTTACTAATTCTTAGAAGCTCCATTTATCCCTGTTAGAGACATAATTGTAGATTTTCATTTCTGCTTTAACTAGTAAGCTATAGTAAAGCTATTGGACATTTCCAGTTACGTGTTGTTCCTCTGACATCTCAGATTCAACAACTCTGAAGTCTGACACATACTTTTTCTTTTTTGTATAAAATCAGTTTCACTTTCTCATTTCTCTCTTTCTTTTAGTTTTACTTTTGGTTGCTCAAACTTGAAACACTGGAGTATTTCTTTTCAATGGGTCCCTGGTTTCCCCATTCCAGTCAGCAATTAAGACGTGTTGAGTCTTCTTTTTGTATTTCCCCAGATCAGCTCCATAAATGAGGTTATGTGTGAAACAGGTGACGCTGCTTCACGCAGATGGAGCCTCCGTAGTGTCCGTTTCCTTCCCTTCCTCCTTTGCTGGCTGCACTGGCACCATCCTGACTTTAGCTTCCCCTTTCAGTCTGGGTTTTCTCTGAGCATACGACTCGTGTACTCTTCGTTTTCTGTTACTCACTCACAGTTCTCACATGGACCTACCCAACTCACCGAAAAGCGGAGATAATATTAGTTATTGTCTCATGAGGTTATTGTGAGGACTGTGTGAGATCCTATATGCTAAGCTTTTAGAAAAATACCTGGCACATTGTAAACACTCAGTAAATACTTATTATTACTTAGTGTCTTTTACTGTGTGGTCAAATTTGTATGCCCAAAACCTCCAGAGATTTGCTTACAAATTTAACTTTTAAATTGGCCCTTTTTTTAAAAAAAGTCCCCCCCCCCAATAATGTAAATACTTATTCATCTCATTGGGGCTTCCCTGGTGGCTCAGACGGTAAGGAATCTGCCTGTAATCAGGAGACCTTGTTTCAATCCCTGGGTTGGGAAGATCCCCTGGAGAAGGGAAAGGCTACCCACTCCAGTATTCTGGCCTGGAGTATTCCATGGACAGAGGAGTCCATGGGGTTGCAAAGAGTCAGACACGACTGAGTGACTTTCACACTTCACACTTTCGGCTCATTAAACTGACAGACAGATGCACATGGATAGATAGAGAAGCAGTTGCAGACATGTGTGTACTTGGGTCAGTGTGTGCACGCATGCCTACTAACTGTGTCTGCTGAGAGAGCTGAAAGCAGTGGCACCCAGGAGCACTGAGCCCACTTAGCACCCTGATCTTGAGTTCTAAATCTGATTCTCCAGCAAAGGAAACAAAGATTTTTGGAGAAATGGCTGATGACAGGACGGAAGCAAGTAAATTCAAGGTGTGTCTGGAGCATATTGTAGTGCCAGAGAGTATGTGTGTGTGTGTGTGTTGGTTGCACAGTTGTGTCTGACTCTGAAACCCCATGGACTGTAGCCTGCCAGGTTCCTGTCCCGTGTTTTCCAGGCAAGGATACTGGAGTGGGTTGCCATTCCCTTCTCCAGGGATCTTCCTGACCCAGGGGTTGACCCCGCTTCTTGCATCTCCCGCACTGGCAGGCAGGTTCTGTACCCATTAGTGCCCGCTGGGAAGCCCTGGCAGAAAGTAGGGAAGTGCTCAAAAAACGAAAGAATAGATGCACATCAAAAGGACAAAGGACCTCACCGGATAGAACTCATGAAGACCGAAGCTGGAATGGTAGTAGTAACAAAATAAGCAGTAGTAAACTATAAAACAAATATATATGAATCCCTATGAATACATATATGTGATTAAATAAATAAGCACACAGGGTAGATTTCCAAATAGCTTATGTAGATACTATCCTCGAGGACTTGTAGCTTAATCCCCCCAGTCCCTGGAGTGTGGGCTGCCTGTAGTGATTTACTTCCAATGAATAGAGTATAAGGAGGAAGGAAAGAACTTTATAAGCAGAACTTTACTGGTAAACACTGCCTTAACCAGGGGATCAAAATGAACTTCACCAGCGATGAATCATGTTGACAGCATGTGTTAGGAAGGGCATCGCACTTCCATGGTGTACTTTTCTGAAACCTATAATCCCAATCTGGCCATGAGAAAGACATCAGACAACTAATAGAGGGGCAGTGTGCCAAATACATAACCATGCTCCTCGAAACTGTCAAGGTAATCAACAGTAAGGAAGGACCAACAAACTGCCCCAGACCCGAGGAACTCAGGACACATGATGGCAAAATGCACGGTGCTGTCCTGGCCGGGACCCTGGAGCAGAAAAAGGACATTTGTGGGAAAACTGGTGAAATCCAAACAAAGTTTGGAGTTTAATTATAATGTCCCAATACGGGTTCTTAGTTGTAACACATGTGCTTTGGTTGTGTGAAATGTTAAAAGGAGAAATTGGTCAGGAGTGTGTGGGAGTCTTCTGTTTATCTCTGCATCTTTTCTGTAAAATTATTCCGAAGTAGAAAGTTTATTTTTAAAAATACCTGACAGTTTTGCGAAGAGCTGATTTCAAATCTTTTTATTTTAGGAATTTAAAAAATCTGTAGTGTGGAAAAATATGTAATATTTAGAAAAATACATCAACGATTATGTGTTACATATACTATAGAAAGATTAATCTGGGCACCTATCAGGTGGGTGCTATATTGTTTTCATTTACTTGCATTCTCTTCTTAGGTCCTTCCACTGGAAAATCAAATGAAAGAATCAAAACGCTTCCCTCAAGCATTGAATATTGGCATGGGGATTGTAACAGTGCTGTATGTCACATTAGCTACTTTGGGATATATGTGTTTCCACGATGATATCAAAGGCAGCATCACTTTAAATCTTCCCCAAGATGTGTGGTAGGTAGACAAGAGTTTCTTAACCTAATTTGTATATTTTATAAATATAATTTACTAGTGTTTTATGATAAAGGGGTATTTTTAGTTTTATGATTTAAACATTTAAAATCTTTACTGTGGTTTCTTTATTTGTGTAATCTAAATTTTTTCATAATCTTCAGAGGAGATCATCTGACTTTTTGTGGCATATTTTTAAAATATTAAAAATTACAGGTTGTTCCAAATTTGGATAACAGGTGAAACATGAATTCTTTTAATATGGACTCAGTTTAATAAAAAATTTAATACTATCCTCCTGCCAAAAATCTAACATTCTGGGTTTCTGATAAAATCATATAACCCATCACTTATGGCCTTCATGGTTTTAGTGGTCAGCTTTAATACTGTATGTGCCTGAGTCCTTTCTGAACACAGGACACATTATCCAGTTGACCCTTGAACAGCAGGGGTTTGAACTTCATGGGTCCACTTATATGGATTTTTTTCAGTTAACATGTTAGAAAATTTTTTGAGATTCATGACAATTTGAAAAAACTCACAAACTGCATAGCCTAGAAATATAAAAAAGGTATGTCATGAATATATAAAATATATGTAGTTGTACCTGTAACATACAAGATATGAGTTAATTGACTGTCAGTAAGGCTTCTAGTCAGTAGTAGGCTATTAGTAGCTAAGTTTGGGGGAAATCAGAAGTTATATGCAGGGTCAGACCCCAACCCCTGCATTGATCAAGGGTCAACTGTAAATAGTGTGGTATATCTTAATATTCTCTTTAATATTAGAACCATATTCTTCTAAATGAAGCAATATGTAGAGTCTTTTTCTTCTTCCAGAGATTGATCTTTGGAGATTTAATAAAGATATTGGCAGTGGTTATGATGTAGACTCGCTCCCTTATTTATGAAATGGAAAGTAACTCCTTAGTTTTGATAAATGCAAAGAATAAATGCTGACCTAATATCATGCGGCTCCTTTAGCTGTTTGGATGGAAGTCTGTGAAACCTTAAATATTTTGACTGGCTTCCTGATGAGAGTTTGATTGCTATTCAGTAGTCATGTGAACCCTGGGTCCTCATTGGAGGCCAAAATGTTGTTAGAATAAGTGTGTGTAGGGAACTGTTTATGATAGGGAGAAAGTCCCTAGCGTAGTTTCCAGTTGCACAAGTCTCGCATATGCCGTGTGTTTATCTTTTTTTTTAATTACAGTTTTACTTTAGCTATGATATATTTAGGAAGGCATTCCAAGATGGAACCATTTCAGTGTTATACATTTGTTTCAAGGTGGAGACCTGAATACAAACCAGACGTGACTGTTTTGCATTTATTTCATTAACCTGTTTTATAGTTGATATTATAATTTTGTTTCCTTCAAAAGTGTTCCTTTTTTCTTTTTTGTAATAGTTTAGTATGGAGTATAGACAAACAGCTTAATATAAGAGGATCAAGGCTAAGAATTACGGTAGTTTAGTTTCTCTTTCAAAGATAGTACAGTGTCTAGAAAACAGAATCATACATTTCTCCACTTGAAGTAATGTTTAGACTAAATCCTAAAAGCAAATTTATAAGTAAAGTTGACAAGTAGTATAAGATGTAGGTGGGGAAACGATCTCAGAATTCTCCCCTACCCTTATTCACAAACGTATCTAAAGAAAGTCTTAAGGGGGAAGATACCGAGATGGGAGTGCCTGCGCATCAAGTTAAGACGCTCCTCTCCCCAGGGAGCTGGGAACCTGGCGAAGTAGCAGTGGACATGGAGGTGGAGGGCATGCTTTTGGTTTTCACAGCTAAACCTCGAGGGGGTGGTACTGTCCCTGCAGTGGCTCTAATTAATCCTTCCCTTTTTCTGCACCCACTTCCCACCTTAGACTTGTTCCCTAATTGCTGTGGCTCTCCAGTTAGAAAGGAACTCATTATAAGCCTTAATTAAAAACAGACTATCAAATAAAACAACCCTCCACTTTCATGTTGTGACTATTTTTTTAGTCGACAAGATCATAGTTTCTGTTCAGGAAAGCCTGGTTAGACACCTGCTTTTTATTTAGAAGGGGGAGCCATGTATCCTCGGAAGCAAAAATCTGTACAAAACAGGAAAGCAAGTCAAGATACTCCCCTTTAGAGAACTGCTGTTGAGTAACACCTTCTTGTGCAGACATGCCTTTTGTGGCCTACAGTCTTTATGGTCTGCAGCTGTGCGTGTGTGCTCACTTGCTTCAGTCATGTCCGACTCCTAGCGACCCAATGGACTATAGCCCACCAGGCTTCTCTGTCCGTGGAAAGAATACTGGAGTGTGTTGTCATACCCTTCTCCAGGGGATCTTCCCAACCTAGTGATCAAGCCCCCCCCCCCCACCCCATCCCGTCTCTTACATCTTCTGCATTGGGAAGCGAGTTCTCTGCAACCAGGACAGTTAAAATACTAGCCATGGCTGAGGGATACTGGAGAGAAGGCGGTTGTCTTTTATAATGATAATCTTCCAAAATGAGAAGTTTGGACTAGGATAATCATGGGGTTATCTCAGAGATTCCTATCTTGAATTGTTATGTATGAGTCCCCTTTTCCTTCCCCTTCTTGTGCTTCAGGCAGTAGGCCGAGCAGTTTAGAGAATGTGTGCTGCTGCTAAGTCACTTCAGTCGTGTCCGACTCTGTGCGACCCCATAGACGGCAGCCCACCAGGCTCCCCCATCCCTGGGATTCTCCAGGCAAGAATACTGGAGTGGGTTGCCATTTGTAGTGTACTCTTTATTGGCTGGGTATTGATCTTGGAGAGACAGCAGTGAGCGCTGATGTGAAGCGAGATCTTAGTTCCCTGCCCAGAAATGGGATGAGGTGATGGACAGGGAGGCCTGGCGTGCTGTGATTCATGGGGTCGCAGAGAGTCGGACACAACTGAGTGACTGAACTGAACTGAACTGAACTGAGCCTGGATGAAACTAGCCACTAGATCAACAAGAGTTAGAGGCTAGAACCTCTTGCCCCGATTGAAGTGCATTCCTCAAGGAGGCAAAAACTGTGAAAAGAGATACAAAGTTTATTATTAGACACACAACACAATCGCAAGTGGGAGGGCCGAATGGAGAAAGTTTGTGTAGCTGAGATAGAAGTGAGGCAGAGATGCACACCCAGAGGGAAGGGGTGGGGTGTCCCCCTTAGCGCGGAGGAGCATTGCAAAGAGGCCGTTAAGGCATTCATACAGGGCTGTTCTTCTGGGTCTTTGTTTTCTTTGGGCCAATTATCTGGTTTCTTTTTCCACACCTGACCTACCCTAGGACCCTTCCCCATAGGCATGTGCAACACTGTGGACTGTAGCCCGCCAGTCCTGGGCCGGAATCCATTTTCTGGTGTGGATTCCAACCCAGAGGACTATAAGGCAGCCTTGGCATCACATACTATGGGGGTGCCCCTCCTTTGACCCCGAGGAGCTTTCCTGCACATATTCAATGTCTCCCTTGCCCCAAGGATGGGGAAGATAAGACCTCTTGATCCTTTACGCAAACAGGGTTTAGCCCTCCCTGTTTCTGCCATGACTGTTACCTTAAGGTGTCCACAGAAGACATAGCCTGGCTGTTTTCCCTGTTTCTGTTGTCATTTCTATTTCAAAGTGCAAAGAGGAGGCTGGTTGTAAATACATAATCTGGAGCCCCCCCATCTCCTGTCTCAGGAAATGCAAACAGCAGGCTAGCTGTAGAGTGTCCAGCCTGAAGCCCTTTTCTTTTTTTCTTTTTTTGGTCCTAACAAATGTAAGCAGGAGCCCACCTAATTCCTGCCTCAGATATGAAAGCCAATGACTGTCACAGGAGCCTAGGGAATCCAGCTACCAGCCATGAGAAACTGTAAAGGGCTTTTGATGCCATGTTGACTTAAAGTCTCAGAGTTCATGTGGGGTTCAGTTCAGTTCACTTCAGTCGCTCAGTCGTGTCCGACTCTTTGTGACCCCATGAATCACAGCACGCCAGGCCTCCCTGTCCATCACCGACTCCCGGAGTTCACTCAAACTCATGTCCATTGAGTCGGTGATGCCATCCAGCCATCTCATTCTCCGTCGTCCCCTTCTCCTGCCCCCAATCCCTCCCAGCATCAGAGTCTTTTCCAGTGAGTCAAGTCTTCGCATGTGGGGTATCCCTACAAGAAAAGGTTGAATTAGAGAGCAGTCCCAGAATAAAGCAAGTATGGATTAGAGTGACTCCATGTTATTAATTACTTATTACCTTCAATCTTAGTGAGGCATCGTCTTTTAAAACTAGTTATGAGTGATATTGTTTAAGGTAGTGCATTTAGCTTTTGAAGTAAAGGGTATATTTTAAAGATGATAATAAAGTAAATTGGGCTTCCCCGATCGCTCAGGGGTTAAAGAACCTCTTGCAGTGCAGAAGACACAGGAGATGTGGGTTCGATCCTTGGGTCGGGAAGATCCCTTGGAGGAGGAAATGGCAACCGATTCCAGTGTTCTTGGAGCCTGGCAGGCTACAGTCCAAGGAGCCTCACAGAGTCAGACACAACCGAGCGACTAAGCAATCAAGTGAATTCAGGGTTCTGAGCTAAAACATGGGCACCTGCAGGCAGATACCTGCATTTCTGGGTTTGTGATGCACATTGTTCAGCACTTCGTAAGTGTTCGTTAGGTAGTATTCTGGGTATAAAAGTGTTTCCCCTGTAACTGCTGGTCTTAATTGAATGGTGTTTTGGCAGTGTTTTTCCAGGATGTCCACTAGAGTAACGCAAATAGCAGACGTTCTTCTCGTAAGAGATATCAAGGGTATGTTAAGTTTTCAGAGAAACAGACATTGAGAAGCAGTGAAGTGACTTCTTCCATCTCACGGAATCCTTTTGAAGCACACGTTGGATAGGGAAAATTCAAACAGGAGAGAAGCATGTAAGAACAGGGTAGATGTGGGGTAGATATTTTAATTTATTTAGATAAATGAACTGGGACTTCACATTCCCCCAAAACAGAAAAGAATCTTAGGCCTGAATTCCTGTTTATAGCATATAGGAAATAGGAGGTTGAATATTCTGGGAAATAGAGCTGAAAAATAGTGGCAGATAATCAAGCTGTCTTAATTGATTCTTCCAAGAAATCTGGGAGTTGACCTCTGAGAAATTTGTTACCTAAGATGAAAATATTTAGGCAAGAATGGACTCACCAAGAGACACAGGAAATAAAGATGTAGAGAAATATAAGGAAACAGGATAAAGAAGATTTGTATATTCTGAACTCTTTATTCCATTCTCACCCTCAGAAATTCTTAATGATATTCTTCTAATATTAAAGTTGCCTATATCTAGGAATCCTGGCTGAAATGACCTCTGCCTTTCCTTTCTTCTGCCTGTCTTCTTTTTTCATCACAGTAAAATATTATTAAGTTAAAAAAGAAGGGCGTCTATCAAATTCATCTGTCATCTAGCGGATACTTGCTGTATGCGTTTTATGTACTTGGAGCTTTTCCCAAGCATTAGAGATGCAGCAGCGAGCAGAGAAGGTCCTCTTCATATTGCTTACATTCTGGGGAACGCTCCTCAAACGTCCCGCGGTTTAAAGCATCCAGTCTAGTGGTGAATACTGGGTAACACTTGTTCAGCCGCTCGGTCGTGTCTGACTCTTTGTGGCCCCGTGGACTGCAGCACGCCAGGCTTCCCTGTCCTTCCCCATCTCCTGGAGCGTGCTCAAACTCAGTCCATCGAGTCAGTAATACCATATCCAACCATGGCATCACTAAATAAATAGTTAGTTGTCCTGTTTAGTTATTTTTAGCTTAGAATGGGGTGAGTTCTTGATCTGGACTGTAGCTGTTTTTCAAAAAGACTTCTTGACAGAGCTGAACACTTGAGATTCTTGAGGATCATGAGAAGTCCAAGAGGGAAAGTGAATTGTTAGATTATTTCCAAGAATAGCTTCTGTTTTCAACCTCGAGAGAATCAGTCAGCCCCTTATTTCCCAGATTAACTTAAAAAAATAAGTATTCATATCTGTATAGATAAGTTTAGGTTAAGTGTTGATTTATTAGCCAATATGGGGAAAAGAAGGGAAACTTTGTCATTTTTGAACTCTAATGTTTTCAAAACTTGTGTTTTCACTGGAACATTTAGTTGTTTTTCTCCCCTATCATCTGATTCTATATATTGACTGCAAAGTAGTTATTTAAAAAATATATATTTATTTCTGGTCTTTACCAAGATATTACATTTCTTAGCTATCAGTATAACCGATTTTGTTTTCAAGCAAGAGTCATCTTATTTTTCAAGTATTGTTATTTGTGATATTGATTAAATGTAGTTTCAAGAATTACTATTCACACCCATTTTTATCATTAATATTAATTTAACTAATATTTAATAAGTGTCTATCCCCTCCTAAGTGCATGAGTGGTTATACAGAGAATAGAACCTATGTTCTAACTTTCAAGAACTTTGACACTGAGTTTTAAAATACCTTTTAAGTTGTTCCATTTGTTATTTAAAAGTTGTTTTATGTTGTTGAAGACAGGTTAAAAAGCTTATACACTGTGATCAAGTTGGGTTTATTTCAGGGATGCAAGGATTCTTCACTATACGCAAATCAATGTGACATACCAGATTAACAAATTGAAAGATAAAAGCCATATGATAATCTCAATAAATGCAGAAAAATCCTTTGACAAAATTCAGCGCCCATTTATGATTAAAACTTTTCAAAAAATGGGCATGGAAGGAACGTACCTCAACATAGTAAAGGCCATATATGATAAGCCTACAGCAAACATTATTCTCAATGGTGTAAAACTGAAAGCATTCCCCCTAAGATCAGGAACAAGACAAACGTGCCCACTTTCACCACTGTTACTCAACATGGTTCTGGAAATCCTAGCTACAGCAATCAGAAAAGAAAAAAAATAAAAGGAATCCAGATCAGAAAAGAAAAGGCTCTCACTGTTTGCAGATGACATGATACTGTACATAGAAAACCCTAAAGATACTATCATAAAATTGCTACAGCTAATCAGTAAATTTAGCAAAATTGCAGGATACAAAATCAATTCACAGAAATTGCTTGCATTTCTATATACTAACAATGAAAAATCAGAAAGAGAAATTAAGGAATCAATCCCATCCATTCACCATTGCAACATAAAGAATAAAATATCTAGGAATGAACTTACCTAAGGGGACAAAAGAACTGTACACAGAGAATTATAAGATACTAATGAAAGAAATCAAAGATAAACAGATATTCCATGTTCCTGGATAGGAAGAATCAATATTGTGAAAATGACTATACTGCCAAATGCAATGTACAGGTTCAATCCTTATCAAATTACCAATGGCATTTTTCACAGAACTAGAACAAAAGATTTCACAATTCATGTGGAAACACAAAAGACCCTGAATATACAAAGCAGTCTTGAGAAAGAAGAATGGAGCTGGAGGAATCAACCTTCCTGACTTCAGATTATACTACAAAACAGTACTGGCACAAAAACAGAAATATAGACCAATGGAATGAGATAGAAAGCCCAGAAATAAACCCATGCACCTGTGGGTACCTTATTTTTGACAAAGGAGGCAAGAATATGCAATGGGGCAAAGACAGCCTCTTCAATAAGTGGTGCTGGGAAAACTGGACAGCTACATGTAAAAGAATGAAATTAGAACACTTCTAAGTACCATACACAAAGATAAACTCAAAATGGATTAAAGTTGTAAATGTAAAACCAGAAACTATAAGACTCGTAGAGGAAAACATAGGCAGAACACTCAATGACATAAATCATAGCAAGACCCTCTATGACCTACCTCCCAGAGTAACAGAAATAAAAACAAAAGTAAACAAGTGGGACCTGATTAAACTTAAAAGCTTTTTCACAGCATAGGAAAATATAAACAAGGTGAAAAGACAGCCCTCAGAATGGGAGAAAATAATAGCAAATGAAACAACTGACAAAGAATTAATTTCCAAAATATACAAGCAGCTCATACAACTCAATACCAGAAAAACAAACAACTCAGTCAAAAAGTGGGGAAAAGACCTAAACAGACATTTCTCCAAAAAAGACATAGAAATGGCCAACAAACACATGAAAAGATGCTCAACATCGCTCATTATTAGAGAAATGCCGATCAAAACTACAATGAGGTATCACCTCACACAGGTCAGAATGGCCATCATCAAAAAGTCTACAAACTATAAATGCTGGAGAAGGTGTGGAGAAAAGGGAATATTTTTGCACTGTTGAGGAGAATGTAAGTTAATAAGCCTCTATGGAAGATGGTATGGAGATTCCTTAAAAAACTAGGAATAAAACCACCATGTGACCAAGCATTCCCACTCCTAAGCATATACCCTGAGGAAACCAAAATTGAAAAAGACACGTGTACCCCAATGTTCATTGTAGCACTGTGTACAATAGTTAGAACATGGAAGCAACCTAGATGTCCATCGACAGATGAATAGATAAAGAAGTTGTGGTACATACACACAATGGAATATTACCTAGCCATAAAAAGGAACACATTTGAGTCAGTTCTATTAAGGTGGATGAACCTAGAGCCTATTATACAGAGTGAAGTAAGTCAGAAAGAGAAAGATAAATATCATATACTAGCACATGTATGGAGAAGGCAATGGCACCCCACTCCAGTGTTCTTGCCTGGAGAATCCCAGGGATGGGGGAGCCTGGTGGGCTGCCGTCTGTGGGGTCGCACAGAGTCGGACACAACTGAAGTGACTTAGCAGCAGCAGCAGCAGCACATGTATATGGAATCTAGAAAGATGGTACCAGTGAATTTATTTGCAAGGCAGCAGTGGAGAAACAGACATAGAGAACAGACTTACGGACCTGGGAGAGGGGAGGAGAGGGTGAGATGTACGGAGAGAGTAACACGGAAACTTACATTACTGTATGTAAAATAGACAGCCAACGGGAATTTGCTGTGTGTCTCAGGGAACTCAAACAGGGCTCTGTATCAAACTAGAGGGGTGGGATAGAGAGAGAGATGGGAGGGAGATTCAAGAGGGAGGGGATGTATGTATACCTATGGCTGATTCATGGTGATACTTAACAGAAAGCAAAAAAGAAATCTGTAAAGCAATTATCCTTCAATGAAAAAAAATGAAAAATAAAAGTTTTATGTTGTTGTATATCCTCCAGACAAATCCCTATCACTTTAATCAAGTTTTTTATCCTTTTGAGAGTCAGTTTGCTCATTTCTGAAACTGTTAGTTTATATGGCCAAGATTAGTACATATGGACAATTACCACAGATACATGCTTAAAACCAAAATGAGAACAAAGGTTGATAAACATGTAGGAAAGTTGAGTATAGAAAAATAGAGTACTTGAAATTTTAATATGAAATGTAGAAATTAAGGGGTTCTTGAAACAAAAATAAAAACGGAATAGTTGATTTTAAAAGACTGTATTGCTTCTCTTTAACACTCTGATTTCTGTATTACTCTTTGATGGATCCTTAACAAATATGCCAGCTTCTAAAAAGATAGTGATGATTTTATTTCCCGTTTTTACTCTGGGTAACATCAAATGATAGTAATTACATATAATTAATGTTACTGAGTGGTGTTAATAATAACCAGATTCTTAACCTATGTAATTTGTTCTATACCAATAGAAAAGTTATTATACCTATATGCATAGTGATATATTTTTAGATATATTGTTAATCATATTTTAAAAACATGTAAGTTAAAAGGTAATTAGAAAAAAGGACTGTAATAATAAACTGATAAGAATATTCAGTTCTCCACAATTATGTATCAAAGTATATGAAGCAGGAGTCTTTTGGTTATTTTGTACATTTCAGTAGCTTGACCATTTATGTTTAAACTTTAAACATCAAGGTGAGAAATATATCTTGAGGTCTTTTTAATAGTGAGTTTGTGTTGTTCCTAGCCCTAAGGCCCTCTTCTTTCCTTAAGTTTGCCGTTTGTAGTATTTTCAAATCTGTTTCTACTCAGCTTTCTTCCTTCCTCCTTCACTCCTAGGATGAATACATTATAGAAGGAGATTTAATTGAATTCTTTCTTGTTTGGCAGCTGTTTAGGAAAACTGTTTATAATCTTGACATGTTAGTGATATCTTGCAGTACCTGTCTTTTTCTCCCTGGTGTATTCACCTAGCATAATGCCCGCCAGGTTCATGCATGTTGTCTCGTTTTTGCTCACGCACTTTGTCTTAATATGAATCTAACTTTCTTTTTATTTTGGTTATTTTCATTTTATTTCTTTTATTTTTATTATGACTTAGATAAACAGAGAATAGATTGGTGTTTGCCAGGGGCTGGTAGAGGGGGGAAAAGAGAAGAGTTTGGTAAAACGATACAGGCTTTCGGTTAAAAGATGAATAAGGTCTGAGCATCTAATGTAAAATGTGGTGACTTGGTTGATATTACTGTATTGTATGATTGAAGTGTGCTGAGAGCAGAATCGGTGTTCTCACCAAAACAGAAAAAAATAGACAAATACATGAGGTGATGGATGTGTTTGTTAATTAATTCCGTTTGTGGGAATTCTTTCACAATGTATATCAAATCATCATGCTGTAGACTTTAAATGTCTTATAATTTCATTGGTTAGTTAAATATTGGTAAAGCTGGCAATAAAAGAATGACTAAATTTTGAAAATTTTTAACAGGTTATATCAATCAGTGAAAATTCTGTATTCCTTCGGCATCTTTGTGACCTATTCAATTCAGTTCTATGTTCCAGCAGAGATAATTATCCCTGTGATCACATCCAGATTTCATGCTAAATGGAAGCAAATCTATGAATTTGCAATAAGGTCCTTCTTGGTTACTATTACTTGTAAGTATCACTGCACACTTATATCATAATGATTTTTATTATTGAATTTCTTCTAATGAAACTACTTAAAGTATATTTTTTATATTTTTGAAATAATTTTGTTCACCTAACTGGATACATTTTGGTTTAAAATTCTGTTATTCTACTGATATAGAAGAAAATCATAAATCAGATCCTATCACACGTAAAACAAGTAACTGAATTATTATTTTCAAAATAATATCACTCATGATTGAAATATAAGTATATTTAAATCAGATGCATAAGTGATTCTTTATATCATTGATAACATTTTGCTTTGGCTTTCTAGTTTTCCTGAAGTTTTTTATATCTGCTAACTTTTATATATTTAACAGTTCAGCTTTCCATGATTACCTGTACAAATGGGTTTTGTTCTGTTTTGGTCTTAAACAATTTCAGTGGCTTATTTTACTTATTATTTGAAGGAGTGTGTATAATCTCTTCTTATTGTTTCCTATTATAAAATGCCCCACAAGGTAGAATTAATCATGGAGACTCACGGAGAGGGGCCTTTAGTTTGGTGTAGCACTGTCATGGTGACCTGATGGTTCAAAACTCAGGTCTCCCACTTCCTTGCTGGGTCTTCTCTGAGCCCTTCTTTTCTCAACAATGAAGTGAAGATAAGACATTTAAAAATATGAACAAAGTGGTTAGAAGTTGCTGTTAATACTATCATTTTGTCACCACTTTTATTATAATTGCAAAGAGAAAGATGATTGCCACACCAATGTCTGACGGGATTGCCTAGGATGATACCAAGGACGAGGTGACTGGTGATTGGGGGACAAGCAGCTTTGGAAATTCTAGAGAAGATTTGAGTAACTATCTTGGCCCATTCAAAGTTAGAGAATGGTAGAACTAGAAATTCTGGGCAACTCTGTAAATTTCATTGAGCACCTTGGGGTAGAGCTTATGCCTAGATTTAAAGAATTGGGTGTGTTATATTTTGTTCAAAGAAACAGCAAAGCTGGGCAAAGTAGATAAAATAGATAAGACATACTTTTCGAAGCAATTATTTAAATGAAATATGTCAACTAATAAGGGAAATCACATTGAGGAATGAAGTCATTAAACCCATACTCCAATGACTAATGAAACACCCAGGAGGAAAAAAATTATTTTAAAACGTTTTAGAATATTCTTTACACATTACTTTTATTGACATTTTGACAGCTGTACTAAATAAAAAGACGTATTTCAGGCAAAGTCCTTTTATCAGGAGATGTGAGGCAGTTCTATTCTGAATGCATGTCTCCTTTTAAGGTTAGCTACTGAATTTTAATAACTTCACCCACTTCTGCACATTGGCTACTGTTATGTTGAGCTCCCTGTCTGCTGTGGTCCAGACCAGACTGCACCTCTGCCACCAGGAATTTATTCCCACAAGCCAGGGCTTTTCCTCAAGGGCTGAGTACATAGCACCGAGAGTTGCAGCCTTTTCTTTGTCGCTTCTTTCTTTTAGTTAAAAATAGAGAAGCCCGTTTAACCAAATGTGAGGGCTATATTTACAGCATGCTTTGGACAGAGAACACAGGCCGTGTCATATGCCCTTCTACTTCATTGAGACACATCATTGGACATTGACCTTCATTTAAATCTTTGGCACGTCCTTCCAAGTTAAAGTCAACTGATTTTCATGACAGACCTGTTTTGTATCCGTTATCCAAAGCACTTGCAAATGTCCTAGGGTGGACTCTTTACTGATGGGTGTGTGGAGAGCTGGCGGAACCTTGTCCTGTCCGTAGAGCAGGCTGTGCAGCAGCAGCAGGGGGAGTGGAGGCCCAGCTGGGTTTGCGCGTTTCAGGCTCCATAGTCCGTTCCAGGTGCTGAGTCCACGTCTGCAGGACAGATCTGCAAAGTATGGTTGTAACTAATACAACCATCAGCTTGGGTTGTATTAGTTATGTCCAGGTCTCCGTTTAGTGTTGAATCGCCGTTTCACAGCATCTTCTTCATGGAATCAAAAGCTTGAAAGGATGGGTCAGGCTCTTCCTGCATGTTCCCTGTAGACCCTTACTAGGTAGGCATTACACAGGTAAGAGAGAAGAGTGACTAGCAACTGGCCAGAGGCCACTTGGACTGCAATAAATGCCTTTTATTTTAAAGGCAGGCCTGTAGAAAAGCTGCTAAATTTTGATTTCAAACCAGTATTTTGATCCCGTGTTTGAATTGAGCCTGCAAAATATGTTAAATACTACTTATTTCTGTTATTGTCCAATTCGTTGATCCTTTCACTGTTTCTAATTTGAAAAGCCCTTGGATTTGAGACTATGCTTTCTTCTTTTAGTAAACTATGACTACATAAAGCATATATCTTTGGTAGTTTGTAGAATACTAAGAGGACGTCCCAGAGTCATTTAAGTTAGTTGTCACAGTAGCTAAAAATAAGTACCATTTGTGCCCTAGTACTCTGTCTTAGAGTCAGTAGGTGTATGGAGAGGATCATTCACTGTTGGTGCAATTTAGGTTTGCGTGCTGCAACTAGAGAAAGCCTGTGTGCGGTAATGAAGACCCAGCGCAACCAAAACTAAAAATAAATAAGTTTTAAAAAAGATTTACATGCTAGAGTGTTGTTGATGTTATAATATCAAGCATTTTATTTTTTTCTCTGCTATATCTGCTTTTACCATTAGGATGCAAGAAAATGGACCTTTTTTGCCATTGCTTTTTTTTTTCCATGTCAGAGGCAACTTTGTACCTTAAGGATACATTCTTTTCCTCTATAATATAGTTTTTGGAAATACTGAATAAGATTAATTAGTACTTACTAGATATATTCATAATAACTGTCTGTAAATGACAAAGGGCAGCATATTTATAGTAATCCTGTAGTGAATATTTGTAATTTGTAGTGAATAAACTATCCTTATCCAAGCTATTCTTTGACTTACTATTTTTGAGTTCTTCTATGTCAGAGTTGCCTGAAGTATATATATTTCACTTTCTTCTCTTAGTAGAGAATGTTAGTACATTATCAAATAACATTTCAAGCCATTTTTACTAGCAAATATATATTGGTTATATAACATTTAAAGAATGATTTTATCTAATTGATAAATTTCATGATTTAGAAGCATTTGGTAAATGGAATTTTAGTCTGAATGAATAAATTCTAAAATACTATAGTGTTTCTCCAGATGCTTTTCCAACAACACTTCACTTGATTTACTCATAACAACTTGGCCTATTGGAAAACATTAATAACAAAAAATAGACTCCAAAATGAAAGGCTCTTTAGATGACAAGGTGGTAGTCATGTTGGTCTGGTTGTACTTTTAAATACTGCCATCTACTATAAGTATTTTATCACAAAATGGATAAAAGCCAATGGATTTTTAAACATTCTGTTGTGATTGAGAGTTATGCTTTATACTTTCTTTGAGAGAAATGTTAAAATGATATAGCGCACATCCATTAAACAAGGATTCACTTTATAAAGTATTTCTAGTTTAGAGTTCCAACTTCACATTCAATTATTTTACTTAGGAAGATTTATTGTACTTCAGTCTTGTAGAAGTGCAGCTATGTTTATGATTTCAAAATAACTTTTTTAGGATTTTAGCTTTCATAATAATTAAATAAAAAGTGGTAAGTAGTAGTGTGTGGTTCTAAGAAATGTGGTGGTTCCAAATTAATGCCACATCCTCCTGGAAAACATTGAGAGCCACAAAGAGAATATGGGGAGGGAGAAACCATAAACTAACAGTTAAGAAGTAAAGAAACCAGTAGACCAGAAACTCGAAACTTAATTACAAAGAGCATGAGTTAAATTATATATACGCACACACCCCACACACAGAAAGTTCAGTAAGAGACAAACACGCAGGAAAAAGAAAAGCAAAGGAAAGTAAAGTTAGAAATAGAAGGGTGACAAAGATTAGTGAGAAAACTGATAGCTTTTGAAGATAAGGAAAGGAACACCAACACATACACAATCAGAGTCCTCAGAGCTGGCGCTGTGGTTGCAGCCGTCCTTGGCTTCGGCAGTGGTGGAGCTGTCACAGCTTCGTGCCAGCAAACTTAGCTGTTATCTCTGGTGGCAGCTCCAACCCTTCACAAACCATTCACTGAACCACTTAAGGACAATTCAGAGAAAGACTATGCCTCAGTTTTTGCAAACCTTCTGTTGATACCTTTTGGTAAGATAAAGATGAGATCAAAAAAGTGCTGGATCAAAACTTGCAGAAAACTTGTCAATAGCTTGGCATAAAATCCTGCTGATAATAATGGTGCAGATTTTTTTTTTTTGACTTTTCATTTTGAAATAGCTTAGAAAAGCTGTACAAGAAAGTAGAATTACCATAAACCCTTTACTCTGTTTCTTCTAATGTTAACACATTACATACCACAATACAACTGTTAAGGCCAGGAAATTAACATCGATAAAATGCTGCGAACTCATCTGTAGACCTCATTTTGATTTCACCAGTTTTTTTCCACTGTTACCCTTTTTCTGATCCAGGAACCAATTCAATTTCCCACTTGAATTTAGTTGTCAAGTCTACTAGTCTTCCCCAGTCTTGACAGTTATTTTTTTTTGTCTTTATTTACCTTGACATCTTTGAAGTGTCAGTAATTTTGTAGAATTTCCTTCAGTGTAGACTTGTGTGATGCTTTCTTATGATTAGGTTGAAGTTAAGCATCTTTAACAAGAATTCCACAGTTGATGCTTTGCACTTCTCAGTACATCACATTACGGCTTATGACTGCTGAAGTTAACTTTGATCACTTGGTTAAGGTGGTGTCTGTCAGGTGTCTCCACAGTAAAGGTACTGTTTTTTCCTTTATAATTAATGAGTTTTTAATAGAGGTATTTCCTGTTGTTATACAGTTAGTGCTAAAAAAAAATAGTGTAAAGTGTTAGTCGCTCAGTCGTGTCTGACTCTGCAAACCCATGGACTGTAGCCTGCCAGGTTTCTCCATCCATCAGATTTTACAAGCAGGAATACTGGAGTGAGTTGCCATTTCCTTCTCCAGGGAATTTTCTGACCCAGGGATCCAACCCAAGTCTCCTGCATTGCAGGCAAATTCTTTGTCATCTGAGCCTTTGCCCATTAATTTTAGGATCCTTCATTGACTTTTCCTGCAACGGTTATTACTGTGGTGTTTACTTAATAATGGTTTTTTCCCCATGGTTTCTTCCATTTTTATTAATTGGAATTCTACTGTAAGAAATAGTTACCTCTTCTCTTTGATTTAACCATTTTTTTATACCATACCAGCCCAGATTTTGTGCTTTGTAGAATGAGCTGTATGGCAGAATAATGAAAATGCATTCTTTACCCAAAACTTCATAGCAAAAATCAAAAGTTTTTTATGTAAGAAACCCTGTTGATAAGTCAAAGTCTGAGGACCATCACTCAGTGTTTTGGTTTCTTTCTTTGTTTTCTTTTTAGCTCAGAACAAAACGTGACAGATGCTTCCGCAAGCAATAGGCTCGTAGTGCCTACTTGCATCAGTTAATTTTAATGTATTGAAAGTATCTGCAGTGAGTATTTATGTAGGTATTAGATATTTACATAAGGAAAATTTGTATTTTCAATTTTCTAGGTGCCGGTGCGATCCTCATTCCTCGTTTAGACATTGTGATCTCCTTCGTGGGAGCTGTGAGCAGCAGCACGCTGGCCCTGATCCTGCCGCCCCTGGTTGAAATTCTCACGTTCTCTAAGGAAAACTACAGTATATGGATGGTCCTGAAGAACATTTCCATCGTGTTCACTGGAGTTGTTGGTTTCTTATTAGGGACATATGTAACTGTTGAAGAAATTATTTATCCTTCTCCCAAAGCTATCACTAGCACTCCACACGGTCCCTCTTTAAATTTGAATTCGACATGCTTTACATCGGGTTTGAAATAGTAGGAGCAGAGGTATGAGTCTCCAGTTTGGAAATGATTTAAGAACCACTAGGACACGTTGGCAGTACTGATAAGCTACAGCATATTTCTTGGTTTTAAGTATTAGCAGCAATTTCAAAAATTTTAGTTTTGAAAATTGAAAAAATTAAAATGTTAAACAATTAAAGAAATACTCTATTACTTGTCTTTCAGTCAGAAATGATTCAACCAAGATTCAGTCTTTTACCTCCATGCTATTCTTTTGTCACCTGGTTGAGGAGAGAACAGGGTTTCAGCATTGAGCGAATTAAAGAAGAAGGTATAGGTAACTAAAATCTACCACCCTAATGAATTTCAAAGTATACTTCATGTTAGTATAGAAATATCTCAATTGTGTTTTTATTAGAGAGCCAGATACTTATGTTTACCCTTTGGAAGTTTAGAAAACCCTCATTAGCCATGAGGTAAGCATCAGAAAATCCCCCAAACAGAACTGTTTTTAGCTGATCTTCATAATGAAAATCAAGAGGACCTGTGCAAGAGTCTGACTTGGCGTTTCAACCAGATTTGAAAGAGACTTTAAAAAGTTGTGGAGTACAAATTCCCTTGTTTTTTTTTTACCTGTGGAAATAGATACCCAGGATGGTTAAAGTTAACTTGATTGAGACCACTCAGCTTGAGATTGAGAGAACCTGATCTTTGGATTCCTGGTCCAGGATTTTTTATCTTTCACATCACATCCTAGAAAAAGAAATTATGTTCAGTTCAACTTTAGTGTTAAGTCAGTTTAATATGATGTTTGCCAAGTGCATGTGACCTGAGCAAACAGCTCTGAAAAGCCTGCAGCACAGCCGTGGGGCAGAAGCAGCACTTTAATGAACCAGTAGAGACACCTTGCTGGTCAGCTTCTGGCAGGTGGATGGTGCCCAGCTGTCCTGTGTGTGGCTTTAGCTGTCCTTACTGTTTCTTCCTTTCTAGGTTTGTAGGTACCATCTTTCCTAATGACAAAAAAAACAGGTACCTGGCATGATGCAGGACCTGTGCCCTCTTTCTGGCCTCATGGCCTTCCTCATCAGAGCCTTCTATTGCTCCACATGGGCAAAATAACAGAATCAAGCCTAGGGAAAATTGAGACAATAATAAACTGTTAAATCCTGAGAGCTCCAGGCTTCTTCCAGAGAAGTACATTCTATTCTATTCCTCCATGTTTTTTAAGCCCAGTTATTAACCAAAACAAAGAATCTCAGTGAGCATGGAAGATGAAAATCGTTAAATTTAAAATTGAGAATCTTGATTTAAAAAAAGATTTAAAACTCACTGAATTTTTTAGTCGGGTTGGTGAAAGATATCACCAAGATCGCTGCAGTGTATATATTCTCTATTTTTGTATGTAAATGTCAGTTCAAGTATTTTTTGCTTACATCATAGAGTCGAGCATAATCCTAAAGGTATATCAGAAACTTTGTTTTGGTACAAATTCATCAGCATCAAAACTTTTAAAAAAAACATTTGCATCAAGAATCACCAATAATTTTTATGACACTTTTATGTCAGATCTGTTATGTTGAACCTTTAGTCATGCTGGGAAAATGTGGAAGAAATTGTAGGAAAAGTAATTGCCATTGAAGCTAATGTTATATAATCTTGAATATAAGAGTAAATTAGGTATTTTTTTTAAGATATGTAACTTGGTATAAAGTGACTTGAAAACTATTATTTAATACAAAGCACTATTAGATTTTTTGTCAGCTGTCTCATAATATTTCTAGTCTGTGTGAAATTTTATTTTTGTAGTTTTGCCTTTGTTTATTTTCTTTATGAAATTTATCAACTTTCGTGAAGTATCAAATGGTTGATCATAGCAGTGTATAAATTTTAATTTCAGTGAACAAATGTTGAGTATATTTTCAGAGTCAAGTTGAAATGAGGAAAGAAAGAGGGGGAGAATAGTTTTATTTCTTTACAAGAAACACTCTGTAGATGTAAATGCACTCTATATAAGGAGTTTTGATGATTTATTTCATTTGCAAAAAAAAAAAATCAGGCAATATTTTTCCTCTGAAAATTATTTTTAATGAGTCATAACATTTTCTGAATGTTATTAGAGAAGATACTTTGATCAAACCAGCTATTGATTTTATTTGGGGACCTGAAGAAATGAGAGTGATCGCACCTGGCAGATTTTTTATCCAGTATCTTTGGTCCATTGCATTCTGGCTAAAATGACTTCAGCATTTCATCTGCCACCACAGTAAAACACCTTTGGAAAGCCAACCAGGTGTCTTATGACCTCTACTACTGGAATGGGGAAGAGAAAGGAAAACTTGATTCACCTCTGAAAACCTCAGAGCTAAGGCAGTCACCTCTGTTCCTTTTCAGCCAAAAGGGTTTCTCCAGTTTCAGAGTCAGCTTATCAAAACACTGGCTCTCAGATCTTTCTTTCTTTTTTATCAAAGGATCTGCTTTTCCCCGAATGGCATGGTTTCTCCACAAGTGAAGAAACAAGACCTAGTTTTTCTTAAAGACCAATTTGTATAGTGTTACCAAATGAAAAACATACTATGTTAGCAAATGCCACGTTATGTTTTAATCCTGTCCTCTGGATTCTCTGTTGAAATGATTTCTGCCTCTTGTCTGTGTGATGCACTTGACATTTTTCTAAGTGTTTTATGCAATATGCATGTGCTAATGTGGCCTAATTTCATTATTTTTGTAGTAGTTGTAGAAAAGCTCCCTACTGTAAAGTGCTATACAGATATTAATTGGGATATTAATTGAAGTTCTACATCAGTGACATGTCCAGCTGTGGACATGCTTTACTGTAGCTTACCTGTGACATCTCCTCTGGGACTGACATGCCAGAGAGGTCAGAACAGCAGCTGAGAAGTGCATTTGTTTGCTAATAATATGTAGCCCCTCATTTCTTCATTTGAAATGGAGAAGATACATAACAGAGCTAATAGAAGTAGTAAATAAAATTATTTAACTGATACCAGTGGCTCAGTGAATATTTTCTGTTGAGAAAGTAACTTGGTAAAAACAAAAATGAGTATTTTAATCTTTTTGCCTCACTTAGCTCCCCTTCATAAAACAATTTGAGAGACTTTGATCTAAAAGGTATAACAAGATACTTCCTAACATTAAACAGCTGACTGTAATAACTAACACTTCGGCAGTATGGTTAACCATAATCTTATTTATGCCACTGGTGCTCTCTAGGCTAAACACCATTCTCAAAGTTATTGGTTCTGACCTAGGAGATAAGAAAACATGCTTTAGAAATGTTATTTATTGCCCTAGGATAAAATGAAATGACAAATCACTCTCATTCTTAAAATTATATATCAAGGTTACCTAGTTCTGATGTATCCACATATATACATTCCAGTAGTCTGTGTTATATATTAATATAAATTCGCCATTTAAATTGGATCCAGACAGATGTGTGTTGAAAGAGCACCCTGAAAATGATTGCTTTACCGTGAATAAATTAAGCTGTGGAGTTTTGTTTCTTGAAATGATGTTGTTTGAGTGAAAACTACATATCAGTGCACTTGAGTCAATTATATTTCTTTTAACTTATTTTTCTTTATAATATGAAAAAATGTCTTAAGAAGTACTGTAACTTCTGAATTTTCAATAAAATATTATTTTGCTTGCAAATGCCTTTTAAAAATATATTTGTCTTTTAGAAGGTTAATTGACACAAATGTCATAAACTGCAAAGGGCACTAGTATATTCTACGGTAACATTTTAATCAGTCTTTGAGGTTAATTCCTTGTCGTGTGACCTTCTACATTGGAAGCTGCTGGTATGCACCACTGAGATATAAGATCCGAAGCTGACTGAAAATGAAAGGTCATACTCAAGACAGTGACCTGAACTTCCTGCAGAGTAAACGCTGGGAGGCCAGTCTGCCAGTGTCGCAGCCATGCCATCATTTACCGTTCTTTTAGGGTCAAGACTGTACAGTAACACTATTACATTTTGCTTGCAGTATGCCAACCCCAAATCAAAGACCATAAAGGTATTTATACCTTGACAGCAATAATTCTGCTCTTGTGAACTTAAGAAAAGGGCATACCATAGTTCATCAGAAGAGAAAGACTCTATACCTAAAGGTACATTGACAGTCTTATGTGTAATAGTGAACAGCTGAAAACAACCTAAATATTCAACACTAAGGAAATCATAAATTGTGATATTTTAGCCTACAGTACAATTGTGATATTTTAGCCTAGAGGTTACATTATTCAACTAATGTACTGAAGATTAGTAATTTGGTAAAGAATAAATACAAAGAGTTAATTTTTTAACTGCAGCTCTATAAAAATAGGCTTTTGGACCAAGACAGGAAGATAAGCAGGAAGTAAACCATGGTGCTGAGAGAAAGAGATGGGTTTTATGTTTTACGGCTTTTAAGTGAGTAGTTAAAAGAAGGCAGTGAGAGAAATAGGGTTTTGAGAGAGGAACAGGGAGTTTATAAAGCTTTAGTAGTAGTACATGCTTTTGTTTAAAAAAAATGGAATATAAAGACAAAAAACAAAAATTACAGGGTGTGGATAGGAGTGGGTACATAAGAGGGATGTAAATTCAATGAAACAAGTATTCTATGGAATACTTGTTGGAGGAAAAAAAAATGACCACTTTGTAAAATTAACTTTGGGGTTTTTTGTTAAATATAAAAAGTTTAGTGTTCTTAACAGATAAGCACATTCTCTCAAAGTTTTACAAACAGACTGATGGAGCTCACATTTCAAGGAGTCCACAGACCCAAGGGGAAATAATTCTTGGAAGAGGTACATCCGTTTTTGAAGAATGGGTTTGGTTCAAAGTTTCCCCATGGAGGTGGATTTGTTTGAAATGGTAGGGAGGTCTTTGGTCGTCACCGTTTCCTGAAGCTGTGAAGTACAGGATGACATGGTAGGAGACGATACAATGCTTCTCAAATGAGACCTGACATAATCTTGCCAAGGAATTTGGGAGTAACTTCCCCATCCTCTGTCCTGGATCTAGATCTGGCCTATAGGACGAGGACTGGACTCTGACCCTCCAAGCAGCACTGTGTGGAGAGGAAAGGTGTGCTGGGTGTGGGTCAAGGCTGAGCAGGTCTTGAGTGGAACAAGAAAGTGCTGGAAAAAATGGGTAGTGCAGAAGCAAGCAACTTCAGATCACGGGCCTATGGGGGCGTACATACTTCTGTAGCTTCAGTAGCTCATCACACTCCACTAGGGCACAGAGTAGGTGCTCAAAACACTGAGCTTGTGACTCCCCTGCCGTAAATCTTTTCTCCTTCCCCAACCTCAGCTGTGTGAAGACCAAGGCCTCCCTCCCTGTCTCAGCCTCCAGGTTCCAGCAGCACCAGTTGCACCAGCAACACACCACACACCAGCTGGTTTTCATCGGCATGCCCATCATGTCTTCATGCTGAAATACTTTCTACTTCCTCCTCTACTGTTTCCTGGCCAAGCCCTGGTTATTCTTAAGATTCAACTTAGGCATGTCTTCTACCAGGAAGTCTTCCCGTTTATCCTTTCCTCCACCCAGAACGAGCTGTACACTCTTTCTTTCACACTAGAAAAGGATCTTAGGTTTACTATCCCACTTTACACACTGGGGTAATTCAGTTTCTGGGTCTGTCTCTCCATTAAATTGGAAGTTCTATAAGCATACCATATGTGTGTGTGTGTGTGTGTGTGTGTGTGTATGAGTATGTAGGCAATTTTGTCAACTGTGTTCAATACTAGAAGCCTATCAGGCACATTGGAGAGGGTCAAAAAATATTTGTTGAATAAATGGTAAGGAAAATCATTCATTTAACAGAATAAAAAGGGAAAACCCATAGTAGAGTTCTGGTGTTTAATAAAATCTTTGAGTGCAGGGGCCAAGTCATATTTTTGCAGTGACTCTTCCAGCCTTGTGCGTATTTATTGGACGACTGTGGCCAACTCTTTTTCACTTTGTATGTGAGCTCAGCAGGTGTCTTACAGAACATCCGCTGAATGAATCAAGCCTTAAACACATATTCAGGAACTTCTGGTAATGGATGTAAAGTCCTTAAGAAGGAAAAGACTGAAAACTCTCCTTTGCAAACTTTTATGTCTTCATGCTTTATATAAGCCGATTGTTTTGTAGGAAAAAAATCAGAGGTTATACTTTCTATTTATCATGCAAAAATATATATATGACCTAGAACGAAAATGTCCATTTCTGCCTAAAAAGAAATACGTGTCTATAATATCTAGTCCTGATATCTGAGGGTATTTTCCTGAACTTTTGATGCTCAAGGGATCCCTGTTGGTAAGAGTCACACATTTAGATGTTTAGAATCTTTTCGCTGAGGTGAATAGTCTCTGGCTGTTCTGAGAAGCTCTGTCTGTGCTCTGTGTCAGTCGCACTTGACTCTTTGCGATCTCATGAATTGTAGCCCACCGGGCTCCTCTGTTCACAGAATTTTTCAGGCAAGAATACTGGAGAGGATTGCCACTTCCTACTCTAGAGGAACTTCCCGACTCAGGGATCGAACTCACATCTCTTGCATCTCCTGCATTGGCAGGTGGATTCTTTACCACTAGCAGCCCCTGGGAAGTCCTTTCTGAGAAGCTACCTCTTGTCAAAGTGCATCACTCTATACAACACGGATGGACCTCAGTGCAGGGCAAGAACGAGAACCTGTCCGTGTGGGAAAAGTGACTGCCAAGATGATTATTGTGTCAGAAAAGCTAGAAATGAAAGTGAAATTAAGAAGAATAGAAATGATATCTGGAAATTGGAATTGGTTTAACTGAAAATTCGCTTGCTCCAGTACACTGTGTTTAACGAGGCTTTGCCCAATGTATTATTAGCACATAAAGCAGAATGCTCTGTGCAATGAGCGACCATAGTCATACCTTTCAGTATAAAACATACGAACTTAGACACTGGAAAAATACAAGAGACAGCAAATTACACTCCTCTTGGAAAAAAAATGGATCTGGGTCATCTTTTTACTGTTTACTGGTAACTCTGGCCACCCAATATTAATGACCAGTCAAAATCTATATCAAAAAACACTGCTGGAAAATAGCATGGAGGTTTCTCCACAAAAACTAAAAACTGAACTACCATTATGACCCAGCAATTCCACTCCTGGATCTATATCTGAAAAAAATGAAAACACTAATTCAAAAAGACACATTATTTACAATGCTGCTATGAACCTAAGTGTCCATCAACAGATGAATGGAAAAGACATGGGGTATATATATATGCAATGGAATACTGTTCAGCCTTAAAAAAGAAGTAAATCCTGCCACTTGCAGCAATTGGATACCAAACTAGTGGTTCCCAGTCGGGAGAGGGAAGGGATCGGAGCAATATAGGGACAGGGGAGTAAGGGGTACAAACTATTAGGTATAAAATATGCTACAAAGGCATAGTGTACAACATGGGGGAATATAGCCAATATTTTGTAATCAACTGTGAATGGAGTATAAGCTTTAAAAATGGTGAATCACTATATTGTATACCTTTAATGTGTACAATATTGTACATCAACTATACCTCAATAAAAATTACAAATTTAAAAAATTTACGAAAACACCACTGCTGGAAATGGCATAGTATCAGTGGTAGAAGTTGCTCATCAAACAGTGTGCCTCAGCATTTCTCTGTTCAGCCACTCCAGTGGAGGATGTGCATGGAGGAAGTACTTGGTGACTTAGTGATACTGTAATACAGGAAGTCCAAACCACAGCAGAAGAGATGTTTTAATTTAAAGTTTATTTTGGAACCATTATGCAGACTGGTGATATGTTGTGCTCAATTCTGACAAGGGCCCAGATTCTTACAAGAAGAGAATACTGGTCCCTAAATGCAAACCCATGCACTGCTTGGTTTTCAGGGGTTAATTAACAATCTGTGGTGACAGAGCCTCCTGATTGCAATTTTATGTTCAAGGAAATAGTGAAAATTATCACTACCATCAAATTGCAGCTATTGACTATCCACTTTTTGAGCACATTCTGCCAAGAAATGGGGAGTGAATATAAAACACTGCTTTTCATCACTGAGGAATGCTGGCTGGCAGAGAGAAATGTGCTCCTAGAAGCTGTAAAATCAGGGATGGGACATTCCTTCATGACATTAATAATCTAAATAAACACCATTTCTATAATTTCAAGTGCACAGTGCATCTCAGCAATATCTTCAATTATCTTAACAATCCTGAACTCACCACAGGAGAAATAAATTTTTGCCCATTTTCCATGGTGAGGATAAGGCGTCCAAATTAAAACAAGACAAGACAAAAGAAGCCAGGGTAAAAATGCTCCAGTCACTAGGAAATTGATTTGTTCCCAATATTTGATGATTTTATTTCTCATTAGAGAAAACAAGGCAGTGAAATCTTGGGTATGCTTAAAAGCCACGTCAAGATGCAGCAATAAAATGGAAACAATTGCTTGACAGAATGAAATGTCACCAGGGTAGACTGAGAATTCTTTTGCCACTATCCTCAAGCAAACTCAAACTGCCACGTTTCGATATAATCGTGGACTTAAGAGTTTTCAAGGTACTACTTATTGAATCTCTCCATTAATTTTGGGTCCATGTTTGACTTGAATGGGCTTCCCTGGCAGCTCAGCAGTAAAGAATCCGCCTGCCAATTCAGGAGGCATGGGTTCTATCCCTGGTTAGGGAAAATCCCCTGGAGAAGTGGCAATCCACTCCAGTATTCTTGCCTGGGAAATTCCATAGAGAGAGGAGCCTGGCGGTCTATAGTCCATGGGATCGCAAAAGAGTCAGACACAGCTGAGCGACTAAACAACAAACAATATTTGATTTGAATATCCAAATTTATCAGATGGAGCCATCAAGCACTTACATTCCCAATCATCTATAACTGTCATTTTAGCCTCAAATTTAGTAACAGTGAGAGACAGGAAAGAAGCATAATGCTTGAATTATTGAGACAAAAGTGAAAAAGCTTAGCAATGAGATCATGTCTCTTCCACAGACATGAAACAATTATTTTTGCCATTAATATTACGTTCCATTCTTATAACTTAAGTACTTATCGTGTCTCTTTCTATTCACTTAAAATTAATGGTCCATGAGAACAATGAGCAAACCATAGGGTGGTTTGGGAATAACAAACATCTGAGAAATGCTGGTGAGAGATAGCTGATGGAAGGAATGGCTGAGAGAATTCTGTGGGCTGCTCAAGAGCTGACGGTAATGAAAGTACGCCTCCAAGTGACTTATCCTCTTTGTGACCATGGAAAATTGGGAATAAGTCCTGAAAACTGGTGGAGGATGAAATGGCACCCCACTCTGGTATTCTTGCCTGGAAAACCCCATGGACAGAGGAGCCTGGCAGGCTGTGGTCCATGGGGTCACAAAGAGTTAGACACAACTGAAGCAACTTAGTACAGCATCAGTTCAGTTCAGTTCAGTTCAGTCGCTTAGTCGTGTCCGACTCTCTGGGACCCCATGAACCACAGCACGCCAGGCCTCCCTGTCCATCACCAACTCCCGGAGTTCACTCAAACTCATGTCCATCGAGTCGGTGATGCCATCCAGCCATCTCATTCTCTGCTGTCCCCGTCTCCTCCTACCCCCAATCCCTCCTACCATCAGACTCTTTTCCAGTGAGTCAACTCGTCGCATGAGGTGGCCAAAGTATTGGAGTTTCAGCTTTAGCAGAAGTCCTTCCAATGAACACCCAGGACTGATCTCTTTTAGAATGGACTGGTTGGATTTCCTTGCAGTCCAAGGGACTCTCAAGAGTCTTCTCCAGCACCACAGTTCAAAAGCATCAATTCTTCGGCGATCAGCTTTCTTCACAGTCCAACTCTCACATCCATACATGACCATGGGAAAAACTATAGCCTTGACTAGACGGACCTTGGTTGGCAAAGTAATGTCTCTGCTTTTTAATATGTTATCTAGGCTGGTCATAACTTTCCTTCCAAGGAGCAAGTGTCTTTTAATTTCATGGCTGCAATCAGCATCCGAAGTGATTTTGGAGCCCAAAAAAATAAAGTCTGACACTGTTTCCACTGTTTCCCCATCTATTTCCCATGAAGTGATGGGACCAGATGCCATGATCTTTGTTTTCTGAATGTTGAGCTTCAAGCCAACCTTTTCACTCTCCTCTTTCACTTTCATCAATAGGCCTTTGAGTTCCTCTTCACTTTCCGCCATAAGGGTGGTGTCATCTGCATATCTGAGGTTATTGATATATGATATTACTCCTGGCAATCTTGATTCCAGCTTGTGCTTCTTCCAGCCCAGCGTTCCTCATGATGTACAGTATAGCACAGCTGAAAACTGGTGCAAATCCTGAGATTTGCACTTGATGAAGACAGTTAATATGGGAATAATGGAATCTTTTGAAATTCTTAAAATACAAGTGATGGAACTGATCACATTAGGGTAAACGGATTGCATCATTAGTCACCATTTTTCAATAAAAATTGATATAAACTGATAGAATGACAGTAGATCAGAAACCCTTTAAATCTGCCAAGTGATGCAAACAATTTTTCCTCCTGACAAAAAGATTCATTTGCCAAAATTTGAACCCAAGTAGCAGCCCCTTGTACGGTATTCTGTGCAGTATAGAATAGGCCCTTGAATCTTGTGCAGTATTCTAGACATCTTCTCTCAGTGATTACTGCAGTAAAGCTCGTGGAGCTTTGGGAACAAAGAAAAGTAAAAGAACAAATATTTCTGGTATCCACACATTGTATTAGTCTTAGATCTAGAAACATTGTCACAGCAAGAAGAAAGAGGAGATAATTGCCTAGATCCTAAATCTCATTATCATCCTTCAATATAGCCCCATTTTCAAATTTCATGAACTCATTGAAATCACATCATAATAGGTGTAGCCGGTAGGAAAAAATTGCTCTAAAGATGTCAGGACAAGTAATAACAGCTGCTGTAACAATACCCCTATTGTCTTAGCAATTTTGTGGAGATGGTAGTTGAGCGGTCCTGAAGAGAGATTTTAGTTCTCTACACAGGAATTGAACGTGGGGATTGGGGGTGGGAGGAGACGGGGACGACAGAGAATGAGATGGCTGGATGGCATCACCGACTCGATGGACATGTGTTTGAGTGAGCTCCGGGAGTTGGTGATGGACAGGGAGGCCTGGCGTGCTGTGATTCATGGGGTCGCAAAGAGTCGGACACAAATGAGCGACTGAACTGAACTGAACTGAACTGAACCTGGATGGAAACCAAGAATCCTAGACACTAAACCACCAAGGGCTAGAGGCTAGAAGCAAAGTGGCCCTGAACACTCATGAAACAATGTTTCAAGGAGGCAAAGTCTGTGAAAACAACTACAAAGTTTAGATACTTTAGAGACACGCAGCATAACATGTGGATGAGTCCACAGAGAAACAGTTTGTTTATTTAAAATTGAAACAAGGCAGAAATACACACCCATGAGGAGTGCAGGCATCCAGAGGTGACTTAAGTCACTCACACAGGACAGTTCTTTGAGTTCTGTGCTTATTTTTGGCCTTGCTTCTTTCCTCCCACCTGACTGGTCCTAGGACTCTCCCCAAGATGTGTGCACCACTTTATGCTAAGACGGCTTCCCGCCCTGAGGCCTGTAGGGGTGTGTCCACGTGTGTTATGGACTGGTATCCCCTCTCTTTTGACCCCAAGGAACCTTCCTTCACACGTGCAGATTGGGAAGTTTTCCTTGACCTCGGAATGGGCACATTATCGCTTCACCTCAGCCGAGCTCAGCTTTTGCCATGAGCTTTGTCCTTAGAGTGTCTGGATGAGAACAAATTTCAATTTTATTCAACTTGACAAACACCAGCTGTCCAGCCCAGGGGCCCATCCGTCTCCTACCTCACTAGTCATGTATCACAACAAAATTCTCCTTCTTGACCAGGTCACAACATGCTATACACTGAGGCTGCCTCTTCCATGCGGGGATTCAGTGATAGCCAACTGTCTGAATCTTGTGTCACCACTACGTTCACCTCCAAGGTTGCTGTGAAAGAAAAAAAGCCAGCACGAGAGACCTTTTGTGGTGTTCTGTGGCCAGACCTGGAAGAGCATTATGGAACTTCTGCCTGCCTCCCAGTGCCTGGATCCTCACCCCACAGCCTGGGTTACCAGTTCCAGGAGGGGCTGGGAAGGAGTCGTCCTGCGCGCTCGGGACGAGGGAATGGGATTGGCAATCACGCAGGAAGTCTCAGGTGGAGATATTAATAAAAAATGCTATTTTTATACCAAACATAATTAGGCTATTAAGATCCAAAAAGCATATACATTTTAAACATAAAGCACAACACTGCAAAGAAATTTTGAGCTGAAGGGTTTTGATGGAGTTAAAGTATGGACCCCTGAGAAAACACACGCACACACTGATATATCACACCCAAAACAGCTATCTCAGTAAAGATGTTTGAGAAGCTGGTAGCAATGCATTCAGACTGAGCTGGCCACACCCCTTCATCTTCATCTTGGTGATCAGCGTCAGAGCGCTGACCTCTGCACACAAGCACACAATCTGCACACTTAGCACAAAGCTCCCTCTCACATTTTCCCTCCAGTTCAGTTCAGTTCAGTTGCTCAGTCTTGTCTGACTCTCTGCGACCCCACGAACCGCAGCACACCAGGCCTCTCTGTCCATCACCAACTCCCGGAGTCCACCCAAACCCATGTCCATCGAGTCCGTGATGCCATCCCACCATCTCATCCTCTGTCATCCCCTTCTCCTCCTGCCCTCAATCTTTCCCAGCATCAAGGTCTGTTTCAATGAGTCAGTTCTTCGCATCAGGTGGCCAAAGTATTGGAGTATTCCCTCTAGCCACACTCTCAAAGGAGATAACCATTAAGGGGTGGAAAGATGGAAACAACTGAGGTAATGATCTTATTACCACTGTGATCTGAACCAAGAGACCTCAACATGGGAATCTGAAGGGAGAAGATGATTGAGGATTAATTGCTGTTGTAAAAAGGGTGGAAGGAATCTAGTCTGTTCAGATTTTAAGATTAAAAAAGCAAAAGGAGAAACTTCACAGTGGAGAGGGATATGGGATGGTGTTTCATGTGCGTCCACTTCAGAAATTTGCATGTGATTTTCTCTTCAAAATAATCGCTCTCTCTCTCAAAGTTGCTCAGTTGTGTCCAACTCTTTGTGACCCATGGACTGTAGCCATCCTAGCTCCTCTGTCCATGGGGTTCTCCTGGCAAGAATACTGGAGTGGGTAGCCATTCCCTTCTCCAGGGGATCTTCTCGACGCAAAGACTGAACCCAGGTCTCTCACATTGCAGGCAGATTCTTTACCTCCTGAGCCACTAGGAAACCCCCAAATAATGGTAGAACTAAACATGCATTGTACAAGGAATGCGGTCATGAAAGAAATTTAAAAGTCCCTTCTGCAGATGAACCTGTCTGAAGGACAGGAAGAGAGACACAGACGCAAACAGCGTGTGGGCACGGGGAGAAGGGGAGGCAGGATGGACCGGGAGAGCAGCTCTGGCATCTATACAGCACCGTGGGTCCAATGGACGGCTCGTGGGGAGCTGATACAGAGCACAGGGAGCCCGGCTCGGTGCTCTGTGATGACCCAGAGGGGTGGGAGGGGGCTTCACGAGGGAGGGATATACGTATGCATGCAGCCGATTCACTTTGTTGTACGGCAGAAACTAACACAGCATTGTAAAGCAGTCATATGGCAATAAAAATGATACTCACAAAGCTATTAGCAGTATATCTAGAAAAAATAAACAAAAAACCAAGCTATTTGAAAGAAATCCCCGTTTCCTTTCTCCTGAACCTATATGTTTACTGGCAGAGCGACTGAGCAACCATGATAAAGATTGCATTTTCCAGCAAAAAACAAAACAAAACAGTCCCTTCTGAACACAGCACAGTGTCAATAAACATTTGATGAATTGAGAAACAGGTAAAAAATGGTATGGAAGTACTGACAACTCATGAATATAGCACCCTATCATTTTTTCATTAAAAAGATAAAGTCAGTAATTAGACTTACTGTTTTGAGAATCAATTTTCCAGAATTTCAATTACATTAAACACGTAATCATTACATGACTCTAAGTAAATAGTTATAAGTTTCATGTTGTTAAGTAAAAAGCGTGATTTGATGTAGTCGGAATGCATACGTCTGGAGATAACAGTTAGCAATGAAATGAATCAAACTTTTACAGTAGAGTGCAAAACCCACCCAATCACAGATTAACCCTGTGTGATTTGCAAATATTTTCTCCCAGGATGTAGCTTGCCATTTTATTCTTTTCACAGGGTATTTTGCAAAACAAAATTTTAAGTTTGATAAAGTCCCATTAATATACTTTTGATTTTATAGATCAAACTTTTGGTTTCAAGTCTAAGGACTCTTTGCCTTGATCTAGATCCTAAGGATTTTCTTTTTTGTTTAAAACAAATTTTACATTTTTACCTTTTACATTTAAGTTCATGATTCACTTTGAGAGAATTTTTAACGTATGACACTTAGGTCACGATTCATTTTCCTCTGTAGATGTCCAATTGCTCCAGCATTATATAATGAAAAGGCTATCTTTCCTCCACTGAATTTGCACCTTTGTTTGGGGATATTTCTGGGTCTGTTTCTGAGTTCTTTATTCTATTCCACTAATCCATGAGTTTATTCCTCCATTGTTATCACTCTGTTCTGATCATTGTAACTGTAGAATAAGTGTTGACGTTTGGTAGGCTGATTTCTACTACTTTACTCTTCATTTTCAAAATTGTTTTAGCTATTATAGTTCCTTGACTTTTCCATATAAATTTTAGTATCATCTTGTCTGTATCCACTAAAAACCTTTTAGTAGGTTTTTTAGCTTAGTTATTTGCTTACAAATTTAAAAACAACAAATGTGAGAAGTCACTGTGTGACCATTTTATGTTCACCTCAGTTATGATCTGGAGGGTTCCAGTTTTCAGCCTGTGGTTTTCAAGCTCGGTAGCTGTTATTATTTAGTGTAAACATCATCTGTGTGGGGGCACAGAATGACACTATCAGAAAGAGATGAAAGTTCTCATATTCCCTTCCATCAGCTTGTCACCCACAAGAATTTGCCTCCCTTGGTATCTTGAGTATAGTGCTATTTAACCCGTTGGTTTGGCATCTTGCTCTTTATTTCTAACCTGCTGCTCTGTGGCGCTATTAGACTCCACTAATGGAAGTCCAGTGCAGAGAATAAAATAATATAGGAATTATTCCAACCACATTTGACACCCACTTTGCCAATGATAGCTGAGAACTGCCACCCAAGATTTATTTGCCATCCAAGGAGAAGAGGAAAGATATTCCCATTTGAATGCAGAGTTCCAAAGAATAGCAAGGAGAGATAAGAAAGCCTTCCTCAGCAATCAATGCAAAGAAATAGAGGAAAACAACAGAATGGGAAAGACTAGAGATCTCGTCAAGAAAAGTAGAGATACCAAGGGAACATTTCATGCAAAGATGGACTTCATAAAGGACAGAAATGGTATGGACCTACAGAAGCAGAAGATATTAAGAAGAGGTGGCAAGAATACACAGAAGAACTATACAAAAAAGATCTTCACGACCCAGATAATCACGATGGTGTGATCACTCACCTAGAGCCAGACGTCCTGGAATGTGAAGTCAAGTGGGCCTTAGGCAGCATCACTACGAACAAAGCTAGTGGAGGTGACAGAATTCCAGTTGAGCTATTTCAAATCCTGAAAGATGATGCTTTGAAGGTGCTGCACTCAATATGCCAGCAAATTTGGAAAACTCAGCAGTGGCCACAGGACTGGAAAAGGTCAGTTTTCATTCCAATCCCAAAGAAAGGCATTGCCAAAGAATGTTCAAACTACCACACAATTGCACTCATCTCACACGCTAGTAAAGTCATGCTCAAAATTCTCCAAGCCAGGCTTCAACAATTCATGAACTGTGAACTTCCAGATGTTCAAGCAGGTTTTAGAAAAGGCAGAGGCACCAGAGATCAAATTGCCAACGAATGCTGGATCATGGAGAAAGCAAGAGAGTTCCAGAAAAACATCTATTTCTGCTTTATTGACTATGCCAAAGCCTTTGGCTGTGCGGATCACAATAAACTGTGGAACATTCTGAAAGAGATGGGAATACCAGACCACCTGACCTGCCTCTTGAGAAACCTATATGCAGGTCAGGAAGCAACAGTTAGAACTGTACATGGAACAACAGACTGGTTCCAAATAGGCAAAGGAGTGTGTCAAGGTTGTATATTGTCACCCTGCTTATTTAACTTCTATGCAGAGTACATCATGAGGAACGCTGGGCTGGAAGAAGCACAAGCTGGAATCAAGATTGCTGGGAGAAATATCAATAACCTCAGATATGCAGATGACACCACCCTTATGGCAGAAAAAGTCTCCTGATGAAAGTGAAAGAGGAGATTGAAAAAATTGGCTTAAAACTCAACATTCAGAAAACTAAGATCATGGCATCTGGTCCCATCACTTCATGGGAAAGGGGAAACAGTGTCAGACTTTATTTTTTGGGCTCCAAAATCACTGCAGAAGGTGATTCCAGCCATGAAATAAAAGATGCTTACTCCTTGGAAGGAAAGTTATCACCAACCTCGATAGCATATTATAAAGCAGAAACATTACTTTGCCAACAAAGGTCCGTCTAGTCAAGGCTATGTTTTTTCCAGTGGTCATGTATGGATGTGAGAATTGGACTGTGAAGAAAGCTGAGCACCGAATATTGATGCTTTTGAACTGTGGTGCTGGAGAAGACTCTTGAGAGCCCCTTGGACTGCAAGGAGATCCAAGCAGTCCATCCTAAAGGAGATCAGTCCTGGGTCTTCATTGTAAGGACTGATGCTGAAGCTGAAACTCTTATACTTTGGCCACCTCAGGCGAAGAGTTGACTCATTAGAAGAGACCCTGATGCTGGGAGGGATTGGGAGCACGAGGAGAAGGGGACAACAGAGGATTAGATGACTGGATGGCATCACCGACTCGATGGACATGAGTTTGGGTAATGTCCGGGAGTTGGTGATGGACAGGGAGGCCTGGTGTGCTGCGATTCATGGAGTCGCAGAGTTGAACACGACTGAATGACTTAACTGAACTGAACTGAACTGAAAGATTTTTCACATAGGGCGCAGCAAGACTTTGGGAGACGTGACTTCATAAATGTCACTTTGACCATTTTTGTAAGGGCCTTGAGCATCTCAGAATTGAGGTATTGGAGTTGGTGAAGACCTGGAATCAATCCCTCATGGATAAGAAGGGACAACTGGATACGTTATATTTCATCATCATGTGGAGGGCAATGACACTGAACAGTTAAGGTCAAATTAATTATCATCCTATGACATTATTCAGCTTTAATGGGAATAGCTCTTGGCATTTTTCAAAAGTCAGACAATGAAGCAGTAACTCCTTTAGGTGATTATGTGAATGCTTCCAGGTTGTTCCACTCTTCCTAAAAATGTCAAGAGACATAAGAAAGGAGACACGCTCAAATTGGAGCAGGTCAGATATAAAGAAGATGTTCCCAAGAGTGTAATAAGCATGGAAATGTTTTACTGAAAGATGGAGTGCATTTTCTTGAGACATCTGCACAAATTTAGATTTCAGCCTGTAGCAAGAGAAATTGATTAAATTACTCTGGAAGTCTTCAAGAGTTTTCATTATTAAGGAAATTCTGAATCAAAAATCAGATCCCTGAAAACATGTCTAAAATCTCTTTGGTTTTAATAAAGCAAGAGCAAACAATTCCAAATTTGAATTTGAGGGTTACTTAGAAAATTAAGGTTTTGGTATAAATTTCATAAATAAATTTAGATTAATACTGACAGTGCAAATTATATTGTTGATTAAGACCTCCAAAGAATAGTTGGCTTTGCAATAAGAATTGCAATGTTAATTCAATATAACTAAAGTATGCTGGACACACATATACAGACATCATACATACATGTAGTGCAGATGAATGTGTATTACTCATATGTCATAAAATTATTCTGAAAATTTTTTTTAATAAATTTCATTTAAAAAATTAAATGATAGCAGCCATTCTGACTGGCATGAAATGGTACCACATTGTGGTTTTGATTTGCATTTCTCTGATTATGAGTGACGTTAAACATCTTTTCATGTGTTTGTTAGCCATCTGTATGTCTTCTTTGGAGAAATGTCTGTCTAGTTCTTTGGCCCATTTTTTGATTGGGTCGTTTATTTTTCTGGATTGAGCTGCAGGAGTTGCTTGTATATTTTTGAGATTAATCCTTTGTCAGTTGCTTCATTTACTATTATTTTGTCCCATTCTGAAGGCTGTCTTTTCACCTTGATTATAGTTTCCTTTGTTGTGCAGAAGCTTTTAATTTTAATTAGGTCCCATTCGTTTATTTTTGCTTTTATTTCCAATATTCTGGGAGGTGGGTCATGGAGGATCCTGCTGTGATTTATGTTGGAGAGTGTTTTGCCTATGTTCTCCTCTAGGAGTTTTATAGTTTCCGGTCTTACATTTAGATCTTTAGTCCATTTTGAGTTTATTTTTGTGTATGGTGTTAGGGAGTGTTCTAGTTTCATTCTTTTACAAGTAGTTGACCAGTTTTCCCAGCACCACTTGTAAAGAGATTGTCTTTTCTCCATTGAATATTCTTGCCTCCTTTGTCAAAGATAAGGTGTCCATAGGTGCATGGATTTATCTTTGGGCTTTCTATTTTGTTCCATTGATCTATATTTCTGTCTTTATGCCAGTACCATACTGTCTTGATGACTATGGCTTTGTAGTAGAGCCTGAAGTCCGGCAGGTTGATTCCCCCAGTTCCATTCTTCTTTCTCAAGATTGCTTTGGCTATTTGAGATTTTTTGTATTTCCATACAAATTGTGAAATTATTTGTTCTAGCTCTGTGAAAAACACTGTTGGTAGCTTGATAGGGATTGCATTGAACTTATAAATTACTTTGGGTAATATATTCATTTTCACAATATTTATTCTTCCAATCCATGAACACGGTATATTTCTCCATCTATTAGTATCCGCTCTGATTTCTTTCACCAGTGTTTGATAGTTTTCTATATATAGGTCTTTTGTTTCTTTAGGTAGATATATTCCTAAGTATTTTACTCTTTTTGTTGCAACGGTGAATGGAATTGTTTCCTTAATTTCTCTTTCTATTACAAGCAATAAATGCTGGAGAGGGTGTGGAGAAAAGGGAACTCTTACACTGTTGGTGGGAATGCAAACTAGTACAACCACTATGGAGAACAGTGTGGAGATTCCTCAAAAGACTGGAAATAGAACTGCCACACAACCCACCAATCACACTGCTGGGCATACACACCGAGGAAACCAGAATTGAAACAGACACATGTACTCCAGTGTTCATCGCAGCACTGTTTATAATAACCAAGACATGGAAGCACCCTAGATGTCCATCTGCAGATGAATGGATAAGAAAGCTATGGTACATTTACACAATGTAGTATTTCTCAGCCATTAAAAAGAATACATTTGAATCAGTTCTAATGAGGTGGATGAAGCTGGAGCCTATTATACAGAGTGAAGTAAGCCAGAAAGAAAAACACCAGTACAGTATACTAATGCATATATACGGAAATTAGAAAGATGGTAACAATAACCCTGTATATGAGACAGCAAAAGAGACACAGATGTATAGGACAGTCTTTTGGACTCTGTGGGAGAGGGTGAGGATGGGATGATTTGGGAGAATGGCATTGTAACATGCATATTATCGTATGTGAAACGAATCACCAGTCCAGGTTCGACGCATGATACAGGATGCTCGGGGCTGGTGCACTGGGATGAACCAGAGGGATGGGATGGGGAGGGAGGTGGGAGGGGAGTTCAAGATGGGGAACATATGTACACCCATGGTGGATTCATGTCAATGTATGGCAAAACCATTACAATATTGTAAATAAATACATACTTTATTTTATTGAAATATAATTGATTAACAATGTTGTGTTAGTTTCAGGTATACAGCAAAGTGATTCAGTTATACATGTACATATATTCATTCTATTTTAGATTATTTTCTCATCTAGGTTATCATAGAATATTGAATGGCTTTCCCTGGGCTATACAGTAAGCCTTTTCTGAGAATTTATATTATATATACTAATGTACAAGTGTTTATCCCAAGCTCTTCTTTTATCCCTCCCTCCATATTTTCCCTTTAGTAAGCATAAGCTTGTTTTTTATATTTGTAAGCCTGCTTCTGCTTTGTAAGTAAGTCCATTTGCATATTTTTAATATTTGATTCCACATATGGGTGATATTATGATATTTGTCTTTCTCTGTGTGACTTACTTCATTTAGTATGATAATCCCTAGGTCCATCTATGTTGCTGCAAATGGCGTTATTTTATAATTTTATATGGGCTAATATTACACTATATATATATATATCACATCTTCTTTATCTTTTCCTCTGTCAATGGACATTTAGGTTTCTTCCATGTCTTGGCTATTGTAAATAGTGCTACAATGAACACTGAGGTGCATATATCCTTTTTGGATTATTGTATTCTCCAGATATATGCCCAAGAGTGGGACTGCTGGATCATATGGTAGTTCTTAGTTTTTTAAGGAACCTCCCTACTGTCCATACATTCCCACCAACAGTGTAAGAGGGTTCCCATTTCTCCACACCCTCTCTAGCATTTATTTTTCATAAATTTTTGACACTGACCATTACTGAAATCAGCAGCCAAAGATAGAGAAATCTCTCTATACAGTCAGCAAAAACAAGACCGGGAGCTGACTGTGGCTCAGATCATAAACTCCTTATTGCCAAATTCAGACTTAAATTGAAGAAAGTAGGGAAAACCACTAGACCATTCGGGTATGACCTAAATCAAATCCCTTTCGATTATACATGCTGCTGCTAAGTCACTTCAGTCGTGTCCAACTCTGTGTGACCCCATAGACGGAAGCCCACCAGGCTCCCCCTTCCCTGGGATTCTCCAGGCAAGAACACTGGAGTGGGTTGCCATTTCCTTCTCCAATGTGTGAAAGTGAAAAGTGAAAGTGAAATCGCTCAGTCGTGTCCGACCCTTAGCGACCCCACGGACTGCAGCCCACCAGGCTCCTCCATCCATGGGATTTTCTAGGCAAGAGTACTGGAGTGGCTTGCCATCGCCTTCTCTCGATCATACATAGGAAGTAACAAATAGATACAAGGGATTAGATCTGATAGAAAGAGTGCCTGAAGAACTAAGGACAGATGTTCGTGACATTGTACAGGAAGCACTGATCAAGCCCATTCCCAAGAAAAAGAAATGTGAAAAGGCAAAATGGTTGTTTGAGGAGGCCTTACAAATAGCTATGAAGAGAAGAGAAGCAAAAGGCAAAGGAGAAAAGGAAAGATATACCCGTCTGAATGCAGAGTTCCAAAGAATAGCAAAGAGAGATAAGAAAGCCTTCCTCAGTGATCAATGCAAAGAAATAGAGGGAAACAATAGAATGGGAAAGACTAGAGATCTCTTCAAGAAAATTAGAGATTCCAAGGGAACATTTCATGCAAAGATGGGCTCGATAAAGGACAGAAATGGTATGGACCTAACAGAAGCAGAAGAGATGGCAAGAATACACAGAAGAACTGTACAAAAAAGATCTTCACGACCCAGATAATCATGATGATGTGATCACTCACCTAGAGCCAGACATCCTGGAATGTGAAGTCAAGTGGGCCTTAGGCAGCATCACTATGAACAAAGCTAGCAGAGGTGATGGAATTCCAGTTGAGCTATTTCAAATCCTAAAAGATGATGCTGTGAAAGTGTTGCACTCAACATTCCAGAAAATTTGGAAAACTCAGCAGTGGCCACAGGACTGGAAATGTCAGTTTTCATTCCAATCCCAAAGAAAGGCAATGCCAAACAATGCTCAGACTACCGCACAATTGAACTCATTTCACTTGAAATAGCAAAGTAATGCCCCAAATTGTCCAAGCCAGGCTTCAACAGTACATGAACCCTGAATTCCAGATGTGCAAACTGGATTTAGAAAAGTCAGAGGAACCAGAGATCAAAGTGCCAACAGCCGTTGGACCATGAAAAAAACGAGAGAGTTCCAGGAAAATCATCTATATCTGCTTTACTGACTATGCCAAAGCCTTTGACTGTGTAGATCACAACAAACTGGAAAATTCTTCAAGAGATGGGAATACCAGACCACCTGACCTGTCTCCTGAGAAATCTGTATGCACATCGAGAAGCAACAGTTAGAACTGGATATGGAACAACAGGCGTTCCAGATTGGGAAAGGAGTACATCAAGGCTGTATATTGTCACCCTGCTTATTTAACTTATATGTAGAGTACATCATGAGAATTGCTGGGCTGGATGAAGCGCAAGCTGGAATCAGGATTGCTTGGAGAAATATCAATAACCTCAGATATGCAGATGACACCATCCTTATGGCAGAAAGTGAAGAAGAACTAAAGAGCCTCTTGATGAAAGTGAAAGAGGAGAGTGAAAAAGTTGACTTAAAACTCAGCATTAAGAAAACTAAGCTCATGGCATCTGGTTCTATCATTTCATGGCAAATAGATGGGGAAACAATGGAAACAGTAACAAACTTTATTTTGGGTGACTCCAAAATCACTGCAGATGCTGACTGCAGCCATGAAATTAAAAGACGCTTGCTCCTTGGAAGAAAAGCTATGACCAACCTAGACAGCATATTAAAAAGCAGAGACATTTCTTTGCCAACAAAGGTCCGTCTAGTCAAGGCTATCGTTTTTCCAGTGGTCATGTATGAATGTGAGAGTTGGACTATAAAGAAAGCTGAGCAGTGAAGAATTGATGCTTTTGAACTGTGGTGTTGGAGAAGACTCTTGAGGGTCCCTTGGACAGCAAGGAGATAGTCCATCCTAAAGGAGATAAGTCCTGAATGTTCATTGGAAAGACTTATCCTGAAGCTGAAACTCTAATACTTTGGTCACCTGGTGCAAAGAACTGACTCCTTGGAAAAGACCCTCATGCTGGGAAAGATTGAAGGCAGGAGGAGAAGGGGATGACAGAGGATAAGATGGTTGGATGGCATTACCAACTCAATGGACACAAATTTGAGTGAACTCCGGGAGTTGGTAATGGACAGAGAGGCCTGATGTGCTGTGGTCCACAGGGCCGCAAAGAGTCGAACACAATTGAGTGACTAAACTGAACTGAATTGACCAGTGTTATGATGCATCATTGCAGTTTTGATTTGTGTTTCTCTAATAATTACTGATGTTGAGTATCTTTTCACATGTCCTTGGCCATTTCTATTTCTTCTTTGGAAAACTATTTAGATCTTCTGCATATTTTTTGATTGTTTTTTTTTTTTTTTTTGGTTCTTGGCATAGATCTGCATGAGCTGTTTGTATATTTTGGAGATTAATTCCTGTCAGTTGTGCTATTTGCAAATATTTTCTCCCATTCTGTGGGTTGTTTTTTGTTTTGTTGATGGTTTCCTTTGCTGTGCAGAAACTTTTAAGTTTAATTAGGTCCTGTTTGCTTCTTTTTCTTTATATTACTCTAGGAGGTGGATCAAAAAAGCTCTTGCTGCGATTTATATAGTTGGCACTCTTGATCCATTGTGCCTTGTCGCACATCATGGAAGCCCAGAGGTGAACAGAACTTATACCCTCACTAAACTAACACTGCCAACGAGGCAGTGTTGGTAAATGCTCCAGTTTTACCAGGAGGCATCAATGTGGTCAAAAGGGAGTGGAACTTCCACTTTCACGTCAGCCTGTACACTATACCTTCACTGGGTGACTGCCTGCAGAAGAGAGGAATAGGGTCCAGGATCTCACAACGTAATACTCAGACGCTAGAATACAACCAAAAAGTCACTTATAATAAGGATCATCTCTACATGAACAAGAAAATACAATCCATGGATGCTGTGATGACACAGATGCTGGCATTAACTGACAAGGATTTTAAAGCAGTCACTATAAAATGGGCATCTAATACCATTCTTGAAACAAAAGATAAAATAGAAAGTCTAAGCAAATAAATGAAATATTTGAGGAGAATAAAATGGAAGTCTCAGAGTGGAAAAAAATATATAATAACGAACATTTTAAAAAGCCCTCCATAAATAAACATAAAAAATGAGTCCTCACTGGACAGACTCAATAACAAAATGAATATGACAGAGGAAAGAGTCAGTGAACATGACAACAGGAAAGAAAAATGGCTGTCTGGAAAACAGAGAAAATGGGCAGAAAATAAATGAACAGAACTCCAAGGACCTATGAATGTGTAGCAACAGATCTAACATTGGTATAATCAGAGACCCAGAAGGAAAGGAGGAAGAGTGGGACTCGGAATATTGGAAGGGGATAATAATTCAGACGTTTTTGATCAAGACATTCCGCTTTTATATTTTATTTTTAAATTTCATTGTATATTGGGGTATAGCTGATTTATAATATTGTCTTAGTTTCAGGTGCACAGCAAAGTAATTCAGTTATACACATACACGTATCTATTCTTCTTCAGATTCTTTTCCTACATGTTACTGAGGTTTCTTGAGTAGAGTTAAAGCAATAAAAATTTTCAGAGGCCCCCCTATCAGAGTTGTTGAGCTGCTAAGTCATGTCTGACTATTTGAGACCCCATGGACTGCAGCACATCAGACTCCCCTGTCTTTCACCATCTCTGACTGTCCTCAAATTCATGTCCATAGTTGGCGATATCATCCAACCATATCATTCTATGTCACCCTCTTCTCCTCCTGCCATCAATGTTTCCCAGCATCAGAGTATTTTCAAATGAGTCAGCTCTTTGCATCAGGTGGCCAAAGTATTGGAGCTTCAGCTTCAGCAACAGTCCTTCCAATGAACATTCAGAGTTGATTTCCTTTAGGATGGACTGGTTGGATCTCCTTGCAGTCCAAGAAACTCTCAAGAGTCTTCTCCAATACAATTCGAAAGCATTAGTTCTTTGGTCCTCAGCCTTCTTTATGGTCCAACTCTCCCATCCACACATGACTACCAGAAAAATCATAGCTTTGACTATACAGACCTTTGTCAGCAAAATGATGTCTATGCTTTTTAATTCACTGTCTAGAATTGTCAGTTTTTCTTCCAAGTAGCAAATGCTTTTTAATTTTGTGGCTGCAGTCACCTTCTGTAGTGATTTTAGAGCCCAAGAAAATAAAATGCTAATGTTTTTACTTTTCCCCCTTTTATTTGCATGGAATGATGGGACTGGATGCCATGATTTTAGTTTTCTGAATGCTGAATTCTAAGCCAGTTTCTTTACTCTCCTCTTTCATCCTCATCAAGTTCTTAAGTTCCTCTTCACTTTCTGCCATCAGAGTGGTATCATCTGCATATCTGAGATTATTGATATTTCTCCCAGTAATCTTGATTTCAGCCTGTGATTCACCCAGCCCAGGATTTCTCATGATGTACTCTGCATGTTAGTTAAAGAAGCAGGGTGGCAATATACAGCCTTAACATACTCATTTCTCAATTTGGAACCATTCTGTTGTTCCATGTCCATTTCTAACTGTTGCTTCTTGACCTGTATACAGGTTTCTCAAGAGGCAGATAATTATTCCCATCTCTTTAAAACTTTTCCACAGTTTTGTTGTGATTCACACAGTCAAAGGCTTTAGCGTAATCAATAAAGCAGAAGTAGATATTTTTCTGAAATTCCCTTGCTCTCTCTAAGATCCAATGGACATTGGCAATTTGATCTCTGGTTCCTCTGCCTTTTCTAAATCCAGCTTGTACATCTGGAATTTGTCAGTTCACGTACTGTTGAAGCCAAGCTTGAAGGATTTTCAGCATTACCTTGTTAACTTGTGAAATGAGAGCAATTGTGCTTTAGCTTGAACATTCTTTGGCATTGCCTTTCTTTGAGATTGCAGTGAAAACTGACCTTTTCCAGTCCTGTGGCCATTGCTGAAAATTTTCCATCACAGTCATCATACTTTTCATGTGTATCTATAAGAAAATATGAATAGAGAAAAGCTGCAATGAATTTAGTGGTGCTTTTAAAGTAAATCTGTATTGTGTTATCACAATTACCTTAGATATTAGTAAGCACAGGTATATGTGAGAAATATTTCTTCAACCTTCCAAACAACACTTGTTTTACACCGTGGTTTGCAGGTCCCATGACATAACTCTCTGACTTCTGAGGATGGTCACTGGTTCATTCATTTGTTCATTCATTCAACAAATACTGTTCCCTTTCTCTGGCCCACAGACTGGGAAGTGTTGTGTTATGGAGAGATTTCTTCACTGGACATTGCTGCTTGACAGCTGGCCCAGCATTTTCTACTCTTGGAAATATTTCTTCTTGTCACAGGCCAGCATCAGCTTATCAGAATGTAGCCTGCAAATCTGATGAGGACCAAGTTGGTCTTTTTCAGTTTTGTTTTTTGAAGTTCTATAAATCTTCCTGTATTAGAAAGCCATCTTGATATTTGCTGTTAAATGTTCTGTAAAAAAATCTTACTTTATAGCTGGTTTTGAGTTTTGGTTGTCACAAAGTCCTACTTACTTAACTATTCACCAAAATTCCAGTCTCATTCTGAATGGATCCTTTTGCTATCTAACTACCTTCTAGTTCCCCATGACAATTGCTGTCTGCTTTGGCTGTTACCATCGCTGTTGTATGGAGAAGGGAATGGCAACTTACTCCAATAATCTTGCCTGGGAAATCCCATGGACAGAGGAGCCGGACAAGCTATAGTCCATGGAGTTGCAAAGAGTTGGACATAACTAACTATACAGCAACAATCACTATTGTAACCAATGTCATGGTAATGACCAGGTGAATTACTGCTAACTGAATTGGAAGTTTGGGTGAAAGGAACTTGTTTCTACTTGAAATTTAAGCCTGCATTTCATTGTTTTCATGTTCTAAATATTTTGTGACATCTTGCTATGTCGACCAAAATGGCAAAAGTTCACATTTATATTTCACAACTTACTAATTAACTAAAATTTTGTGAAAATTAAATGTGATGTCAAAGGATAATTTCAAAAACTGATGAGAGATATAAAATGAACAAAGATTTGTATTACATTTATTGTACACCATAAATTACAATGCAGGAAAGAAGTGTTGAAAGAAATTTGCAAAAACTGTTCTATGTGTTAGGTAGTTAGAAGAGGAAAAAGGAGTCCAGAATGGCGGTGGCTAAAAGACAAAGAAGGGAAAAGCCCATGAAAATAGAAGAAAGGAAGGTCTGAGGACTGGAGTGAGAACCTCAGGTGAAACAAACAGTCCTCCTGGCTAGCCCACTTTACATAGGGCAGGCTCAGGGGGAGGAGAAAAAACATTTAAAAAGAGGAGCCAAAACTGGGCTGGGGACTTCTCTTCTCTTAGTGTCTTTTGGGTTGGCCCACCCTCGCGCCGTGAGGATGTATTTTCCTTTGCTTTCTAAATGAAACTGAGCTGTATCACAGCGCTGTAACACTGGCCCGTCCGTCCATCCCTTCAAATTTTTGTTGTGATGAGACAGAACCAAGGAAATTACAAACTCCTCCGACATATGCATAGAGCAATAGTTGATTTTATTTCAACAGTGCACATCTAATTTACATTCCCATAGATAAGGATTGTTTCATTGCTGTCAGTTTGAGACAAATTAACTTCTATCTCCACAGAGTTATAAAATAGCCTAGTTAAAGTCCCTCATGATGGAATTAAATAGTTCCTGGGCTTTCAACCTTTTATTGCAAGGATATCCAGTTACCTCTTGCCCATTTCAAAGTCTTAAATTTTTCTCTATAATGACAAAATCTATAGCTTAGCCTTAGCACAGTTAAGGAAGGCAGAAAATAAAGAACATATTTGCTGATGTTACAGAGGAAGAAGTTACATCTCTTTTATGTCTTGTGCTTAAGTGTTTTTAACAAATAAAAAACAATAAAGCAAACAAATATATCAATAACTGTGAGGAAGACATTGTAAATATTAATACTAATTTCACTTTAGTTATCCAAGACACAAATTTAAAAAATGCAGTAACTAGTAACTAGATGCAAAATAGAAACATGGGCTTTGCTTTTGCACAAAGGGCATAAACGCCATGAAATGAAAATAGAGATATTTTTTAAAGATTTGAAATTATTCCAATCAATTCTTTTTCTCTTGAATGAAAGAACATGTATTTCCATGTTAGTAAGTCAAGCCACAGAAGTCTAGGAAGATGAAGTGGGAACATGGGTTGTTCTTCTTTAATGTAAACAGCCTAAATGTAACATCCAAAGGAGTCTGAAAGCAGTTTCCTTGAACTATTGACATTTGGTTGACTTATTTGATTTAAGATTAATTTATTCTTCTGTCCACAGGTTTGATGCTTTTTAATTTTCAAACAATAGTTTGTTTAGCAAGCTTTAATTAAATATCCTTAAAAAAAATTGTTGTTCAGTCATGTCCAACTCTTTGAAACTCCATGAACTACAGCCAGCCAGGTTCCTCTGTTCACAGAATTCTCCAAGCAAGAATACTGGAGTGGGTAGCCATTCCCTTCTCCAGTGGATCTTCCCAACTCTGGGATAGAACCTGTGTCTCTTGCGTCTCTTGAAGTGCAGGCAGATTCTTTACCGTCTGAGCCACTAGGACAGTCCCTTACTAAGTGCCTAAAACCACACTAAGTAGTTTTATCTTCTATCATTCAACACTATGAAAAATACTATAATCAAATTGTAATCAGACCTTCCTTAGACTTCAACCATAAGGGAAAAGTTAAGATCAAAGCAGAACTGCCGAACTAAACTGATAGGAAAGCTAAGTGGATAAGACAGCACCAGAAAATGGTCACTTCTTGGACTTGGATTTCCAAAGACATCAAGAACTAAGCAGTATACTCTCCTGCAGCACATTTACTCCCCAATACAGATTCACAAGCCTCACAGAATTCTCTGTAGAGTTCACACAAATATGATGCTCATTCACTTTTCTATAACTGTGCCCAAACAGAATTCCAAACCTTGCCACATTCATTTCCACTGCCTGAATCTCACCCCAGCCCCTCCTTCCCTACTAAACTGAGTCCTTTTGAGGGCGAAATACGTGTCTTGTACTTATGTAGGCACCATATACATGTTCTTAGCACCTAGCGTGGCTAGCATAGAGTAGGTACATGAAAGGTTTGTTGACAGGTTATAAGAATGAAGAAATAATAAGTTGAAAAAAAAAGAAACAATTAGAGATTTTTCCGAGTTATCAAAAAACCTGTGGGATCTGATGCCATCTCTTGACAGTGTCAGACCTGGATTGAATTATGGAACACCCTGTTGGCATCTAGGAATTGTTGAGTGTGTGGGAACCCACCCCCAAACATATGTATGTTTTGGAGCTGGGTAATAGAATTATATTAGCAGGGCTTCCCAGGTGGCTCAGTGGTAAAAAATTTGCCTGCCAATGCAGGAAACATGGGTTTGATCTCTGGGTTGGGAAGATCCCCTGGAGAAGGAAATAGCAACCCACTCCAGTATTCTTGCCTGGGAAATCCCATGGACAGAGGAGCCTGGTGGGCCATAGTCCATGGAGTCACAAGACTCAGACATGGTTTAGCAACCACACAGCAGCAGCAACCTCAGACAGTCTGACCACAGGGAGATAAAACCTAATTAGGCTGGCGATAAAACCATCTTCCTAGATTATCTTCCTTGCCATAAATTGATATACTATGCCCTGCGTTTCGGAGAAGGCAATGGCAAGCCACTCCAGTACTCTTGCCTAGAAAATCCCATGGATGGAGGAGCGTGGTAGGCTGCAGTCCGTGGGGTCGCTAAGGGTCGGACACGACTGAGCGACTTCACTTTCACTTTTCACTTTCACACATTGGAGAAGGAAATGGCAACCCACTCCAGTGTTCTTGCCTGGAGAATCCCAGGGACGGGGGAGCCTGGTGGGCTTCCGTCTATGGGGTCACACAGAGTCGGACACGACTGAAGTGACTTAGCAGCAGCAGCCCTGCGTTTGCATACCAGTCTTTATAATACAGCTTTGTTAGTGTAATGGAGCAAAACTTGTCATCCAAAAATATCTCTTTGGCGTGTAGATTATTTCCAGTTAAAAACAATTAAGGCCCAAAAGACTCAAGATGAAACTTTATTCTTCTACCTAAATGTCTAAAAGAATTTAGAGAGAGGGCCTGTTTCAGCACCTGAAAAGAATATGGGCCAGTTGTGGTGGGGGAAACTTTGCCTCTCTCCCTTTTTTAAATCAGTCATTGAACTTAGGTTCTCATTTTCCCTGAAAGAGCAAAAGGTTTTTGCAAGTCTTTTAGCCACCAGTGAAATGATCAGGTGAAAACCTTTAGATAGGAGTCTGTCATCAAAAGTAAATTCAGTTGGAACTTCCCTAGTCATCCAGTGGTTAAGAACCCACCCCTCTATGCAAGGGGCACAGTTTGGCTCCCTGGTCTAAGAAGATTCCATATGATGTGAGGCAACTAAGCCCATGCACCAAAACTCCTGAGCCTGTGCTCCCCAGCAAGAGAAGCCACCATGACAAGAAGCTGTACTTGGCCATAACGAAGAACAGCCCCTCCTCACTGCAGCTAGAGAAAGCCCACATGCAGCAATGAAGACCCAGAGCGGCCAGAAATAAAATAATTTTTTTAAAATAAAAATTGAAAAAAACATACAGTTCTATGAAGCAGTTCAAGATCTGAATCAAACTGAAAACAGGAAGGCAGGGGATTGAAATATTAAGAGCCTCTCTCACCCCCAACTGTGAGTCACTCCTGGGCTGAGGGAAAGGAGGGCAGGAGGCCGGGATGCCATCTGAGTGAAGTGGTTCTGACAGTGCCCCATTGTCTCTGTCCGGCCCAGCAAACATTTATCTGCCACCTCCGTGTTAATTGCCGTCCTCCTCTTTGAGGTCCCAAACCACTATCTCCACCATTCTCTTTGGCCTTTAGCTGAAGATGGTATTTAAGGTGAGAGATTCAGCAATATTGGTAAGTTACTCAGTTTTCCTGGGTCTTTTCCAGGTATACACGTTATTAAACTTTTAGGTGATTTTCTCCTGTTAACCTGTCTCATGTCAACTTAATTCTTAGGCCAGTCAGAAGAACCTAGCAGGGTTAATGTCTTCTTCCCTGATACTAGCATGTATCAGCATCTCAAGTTTAATCAGCTCTTGGACCCCATCCAGAGAGAGTCTCTGAATGCCAGACCCTCGTGAAGGCGGGTGCCCCTGGAGATGCCTGGCAGGCCTGGCACTTAGGGCCTCTCCTGGAAGCAGTCCGAATTCCTAATGCTTCTCCTTCATGGTCTGTGAATGGCAGGAAATGGCTGTCATGAAAGCACAAGAGAGCATGCAGGGAGTGGTAGACGTAACGGGAGCCAGGGACAGGTTTTTGGGCACATCACAGGGGCAATCAAAAACACAAAAAGCTCAAATAGACAGAGCTGAAAGCTCATTTGGACAGTAGAGAATTTCTAGAAGAAAGTGGCCAACAGTCTAACATTATAGGAGGTCAAGTGCGATGAAGGTTGAGCAGAGGCCACTGGCTTTGGCACCTGGTTGTCCCTCATTGGGAAGCACAGTGCTTTGAGCACGGGGAGGATGAGTGAGGGAAGAATAAAGCAGTGTCGCTGTATCTAGGGGCGTCCTTCACGGAAGCTGGCTGGGAAGGGAAATAGGAAAGATGAGGTGGAAACTAGAGGAGGGTGGAGAAGTTTTCCTGGACCTTGAGGTTCTCCCCTAATTGCTGCCAGAAGGAAGAGCTTGTCTGGGCTGCAGCTCCCATGAGCCTCCAAGTCGTCTTCTCCCTGGGGCTGGGGTGGGAACTGTCTCTTCACCACTTTTGCAGCCCTGGGAGGGCGTGCACAGCTGCAGGGTGGGTCTTAGCTGAGCTCTTCTTTGTTCTCCGTTTGCTCACTTATGAATAAAGTTGCCACCCCGCCTTTTTTTTTTTTCGGTTTGCCTGTGCCAGTCTTCACTGTGGCATGCAGGCTCTTACGGGATCTAGTTCTCTGACCAGGGATCATACCCAGGCCCCCTGCCTTGGAAGCTGAGTCTTAGCCACTGGACCACCAGGGAAATCCTTCAATATAGTTGCCTTTTGAACCAACTGAAACCATTTACTGCTTAAGGAAACAAGTCAGCTGACAGCAGTTTCTTGTATCAGGAGCCTGTGACTAGTTCTGGGTGCCTGGGTCACAAAGGCTGGGGTTCTGCAGCCGCATCTCCACTTGGCTCCTCTGTGTCAATGCTTGTCTCCCTATGCTTATGGCCAGTAGGCATCTTCTCTGTCGATTAGGCAGTGTCAACCAGGAGCTGACTTTGGGCCAGTGCCCATGGGTTTAGATTCCTCCCTTGGGTGGGCAACAGGGCAGCACCCTGGTGCATGATGTAATGAGCGTTAGTGGCAAAGAGAGCTGTAAGCATGGCGACTCTCTCTATTTTCCTGGACAGCATTTAAAGTTTATTTTCAAATGTCAGTCTTTAACATGATCTCAAGGGCCTGTGAAGAGTACCAAGAAGAAATGAAAACTTACACCCACACAAAATCTTTTTCATGGGTGTTCATAGCAGCATTATTCATAAGAGCCCCAAGATGGAAACAATCCATATGTCTATCAAATGATGAATGGGTAAATACGATGTGATACAGCTGGCTCTCTGCATTCTTGGATGTGACCCCTTAGAGGGCTGGCTAAGGGAGCTGAACATCCATGGATTTTTGTGGGGGCTCCTGGAGCCAATCCCCTGCAGATACCAAGTGACAACTGTATAACCCTATGATGTAGACTATTACTTGGAAATAAAAAAAGAATGAATTACTGAAGTATGATACTTACAAGAATGAACTTTGAAAATAAACGTGCTAAGTAAAAGAAGTCATTCACCAAAAGTCATATATTCTATGATTTCATTTATATAAAATGTCCAGAAAATGCAAATTCACAGAAAAAGGAGGTTGATTAACTGTTGCCTACACCTGTGGGGATTCAAGGGTTGGGGAGTGGATCATGATGAAAGTTGAATGTTTTCTTTTGGGGTGATGTAATTTTTTGTTGTTGCAAATGTTCTGAAGTTGACTGTAGTAATGGTTGCACAACTCTGTGGATCTGCTGAGAGCCTTTGAATCCTACGCTTTAAATGGGTGAATTGGATGGTATGTGAATTATATCTCATTAAAGTTGTTGGTAAAAATGCCAGTGGAGAGGCCTCCCAGGTACCTTAATTTTGGCCTGCAGTAGCTGAGGAATCCCAGGATGTGAGCCTTTCTGGGGAACCCTATCCAAGATAGCAGACAACTCTCCTGGTTGTAAAATCTCAGATGAGTTACTTCTCTTCTCTGAGTGTGTTTTCTCCTTTGTGATCTAGGGATGAAAATAATACTGTCCCTATGATAACATAATATATGTTATTTACAGTGCCTGGAAGATGTAAAGATTTGGGTAAATGTGGGCTAGCACTATTATCAGTGAAATGAAGATAATAATACAGATCTCACAAGGTTGCTATAATTCCAAAATGAGTTCACGTGATGAAATTACTTAACACTGTGCCTGGCACATCAACAATGATCAGTAAATGGTAGGTAAGGAGGGGAGGTTAGCATTGGGATTGTTGCTGTTATGATTTTAGTGTGATTCAGGTCTAGGAAGGGGGAAGGATGGGGAAAGAATTTGAAAATCTCAGTCCTCACATGCATACACGATTTTTAAAAACAAAGAACCTAGGTTGTTTTTGGTTTTAAATTAGGGCTCCAGCATCACCCAGCCCTCGGGGTCGTGGTCTATGGTTCTTCCTGGCTGCCTCAGGCAAGGCAAAGGAGCTTCAGCGCTGAAGGTGCTTCCTGTCTTAAGAGGAGCTGGGCAGGAGCAGGGAGATGGAGGGCTGACAAGGACCCTCTCTGACCTCATCTGGCTCCCTCTGCACCAGACAGACCAGTAGGTCTGCTCTGCAGACCACGGGGAAGTCGGGGTGCCCTTGAGCAGACCTGCTCAGAGTGGCTTTGAACTTGACTGAGTAGCTCTCCAAGGTGAGGTGGACTTTCTCCTGATGTTGCCTCCCTGTTCCTCCCGATGTGGTTTAGTTGTGCTGGTTTGGAGGGATTTGCTTTGGTTTTTACCTCTTCGTTCATTTTCTCTGCTTTTATTGCCTGTTTTTACTGCCTGAAAGCCCAGTTCCCTCATGAATTACTTGTTAGAGATATAGCAAGCGGTTCTTTTTTGACCTCCGGCTCCCAAATCTTCATTTCTCTCTTCTGTTTTCACTCCAATGCCTCTGGAAGGAGCCATCAGAGCCAAACTCTTCTTCCAGAGGGAGCAGAGTCACACTGTTCCTAAGGATCCTGGAGGCAATGTCCTGAGATGCTCCTGTAGATACGGGGCTTGGAGATTCTAACCTTTTCTAGCTCCTGATAAGCATTACCAAGGCTTTCCTTGAAGAAAGTACAGGTACTTCAGGGCCAGTAGGGTCTGGAGAGATCAGCTTTCCTGCCTTCCCATCAGTCCTGCCTCCATCTGCTCTTAGGTAAGTCTTGCCCCATTCTCCCCATTTTTGTGGGGGTTCACACCATATATCCAATGTGTATGCAATTCCTATTAGTTTCAACTCTCAAAATCTGCTCAGCTCACATCTGCTCCCTTTTCACTAACTGCAGTCACACTAGTCCATACCACTGTCAACTTAAAAAGTAGTCAAAACCTAGAAGTTGAGAGTTATGTTTTATCTGGTGGAAATTCTTAGGATTCAAGCCTGGGAGACAGCTTCTCAAGAGAAAACCTGAGAAAACTGCTCCAAGGAGGTGGGGGGGAGCAGTCGGGTCATATAGTTAAGTATGCAGCAAGGGGCAAGAAGTTTGAACATCAAAAGATTATTGTTAATTAAGGAAAACCAGATATCTCAAGTTAAGGAATTTAGGGAAGATGCAAGAATCTGGGTTTACTGAAATCATTCCTTTCATAAGCATCTCAGCTACCTGGGGCCAGCCTCTTGCGATTTGGTTTTTCACATCCTTAGTTCCTTGCTCACTGTAGGGAGTGGCGGCAGCTTGTGGTGGCAGCTTGAGGGCTGCCAGATAGCAGGCACTGTTCTTCCTGGGCTCAGAAATTCACATTTGGAGGGATGGAATCACAGATGGCTGTGATTCCTTGTTTATTGATATGGCAGGAAATGCTCTATTTCACACCACCAATTTTCATTTGGATTTTTAAAATAGCCTTATCATGAATCTTTCTATGTAAAAAATTTGTAAGCTGAAACCTCAATAAATAAGTAGAACTAGGAGACTAGAAGGTGGAACTGTCTTGCCCTGTGACCATCTCAGAGCTCTACAGGAAGAAGACTCTTTCCTGGCAATGACTCCACCAGTGAAAAGCAATAGACTAAACCAAGGTTTACTAGAGCCCTTCCAACTTCTTTTTCCTCTCTCTAAAAGACTTCTTCCCTGGCTGTAAGGCGGTTTGCACATGGCCCTCCATGGTTGCAGACCCTGAACTGAAATTGCCTACTGAGTCTAAATAAACCAATCTCTGCTGGAGAAATATCCAGCAGTCTATTTGTGTGAGGTCAACATTTGCATCAAGCTTGCTTTCCTAGGGTCAATCAAGCTGTACGCAGCTCTTTGCAGGAAACCACCCTCAGCAGGAAGCCTGTTTTCTTGTCACTTGAGCATGAAGCTACGTTGGAACTAACTTGGAAACCATGCTCTACTCTTCTCTGGCCCAAGCAGTTTTCAAAACTTTTCATCACACAATACCTTGTCTAACTTGCTGGCTCTTTCTGTAAGATCAACAGAGTGGAAATGAAGAATTAGTAATTAACAGATGACCAGATGTTTTCTCTGGCTTCCCCTCCAATAATCTCTCCAACAAACTGGGTGAACAAGATAATACCTAAAGGACGACCACGAGGAGTGGATAGTCCTGCACACAGTGGGTGGTGACAACTCTGACCCTCTCCAATTCCAGTGATGACCTGAGGCGACTTCCCTTTTCCCCTTTAAAAATTTTCATGGCTGAATAGAGCCTTCACAGGTGGTTTTCGGGAAGCAGTGAGTCCACTCCTCCATCTCCCCAGGTGCCAGCATTCTGATTAAAGTCATTTTCCCTTCTGCCATTTGTGAGGATGTAATTGATTTTGTAAAAAGTGAGCAGTGGGACCTGATTCATTTGCTACCATAGCCGAAACACTAAAAACATTTATTATTATGAAACCTATCATACAGGTTTTTATCATATGCAAGACAGCATATATGATTTAACGAATAATCATAAAATGAACACCCCTAGTCACCCTCTAGCTTAAGAAATAGAATTTACCAGCATTCTAGACATCCCCTATATTTCTTCCCAAATTGCATTTCCCTGTCTCCCCTCAGAGGTAAACTGAATTTTGCGCTAATCATCTTTGCTTTTTATTTTGTTAAATAAAGTATCCCTAAATAATAGATCAATTAGTATTGTTTGTTTTGGACTTAATCATTCTTCTATGAATTACTTCATTTTTCAACCTTATGTTTTTGAGATTCAGCCATGGTGATTCATCTGAAAGCTTAAGAGAGCTCATGTCCTTCGCCTGTTCAAACATTCTCAGTGGCTGCCCGAGACAGTCAGGAACTAAACGTAGCCCCGTTTCTTTCCTCAGAAGATCCTACAAGACGGGCTCTTGCTTGTTCCCCTGCCACATCTCTTCTACTCCTCTCCTGGTTTGCTCTGCTCCAGCTGCACTGACTTCTTAGTTCTCAGGTATGCCGGCATGGTTCTGTTCCGGGAAGTGGGATCCCTTCCGGGGCCCACGAGTGGGCTCCTGTCTAACACTCAGAAATGAACTGTCTGAGGAGACGCACCCACTGACAAAGAAAGAGATTTCACTGGGGAGGGCGCCAGAAGGGTACGGGAAGCCGGGAGGAGCACTCCGCCCCGTGACTCGCAGTCTCGGGTTTATGGTGACGGGATTCGTTTCCGGGTCGTCTCTGGTCAGTCGTTCTGACCCAGGTCCTTCCTGGTGCTGCTCGCACTCCAGTGAGGAGGATTCTGGGAGGCTGGGAAGACACGTGGTGTCTCCTTTTGACCTTCCCTGAATTCTTCCCTTGTTTTGGCTTGTTATTCTGTGTTCCTTACCAGGACCTCCGTCGTAAAATAACTCACGCAAATGGTTATTATGGTGCCTGGTCGTTTCAAGTCAGTGTTTCCCCCAACAGTTCCTACCTCAGAGTCTCCGCATGGGTGGTGGTTCCCTCTGCCTGGAATTCCCTTCCCTCTCTTCGTGTGATTTGCTTCCTTACTTCCTTCTGTTTTCAAATGTCACATCGCAGAGGACCCCTTCTTAATTTATTCTAATGTTTTCCGAAATTCTCTTTACCAGCAATCTCCTTACCTTGATTTATTTTTACTTATAACAGTCATCATTTGTCCTTATATTATGTGTTAATTTATGATCAGCTTCCAGGCAATCACTTGTCTTGTTCACTTTTCTATCAGAGTCTGGCACATATTAAACACGAAGAATCGATGCTTTTGAAATGTGGTGTTGGAGAAGACTCTTGAGAGTCCCTTATACTGCAAGGAGATCCAACCAGTCCATTCTAAAGGAGATCAATCCTGGATGTTCATTGGAGGGACTGATGCTAAAGCTGAAACTGCAATACTTTGGCCACCTCATGCGACGAGTTGACTCACTGGAAAAGACTCTGATGCTGGGAAAGGTTGGGGGCGGGAGGAGAAGGGGACGACGGAGAATGAGATGGCTGGATGGCATCACAGACTGTGGACATGAGTTTGAGTGAACTCCGGGAGTTGGTGATGGACAGGGAGGCCTGGCGTGCTGTGATTCATGGGGTCGCGGAGAGTCAGACACGACTGAGCGACTGAACTGAACTGAACTGAATATTTTTGTATTAATAAATAACTGAATGAATATATAAGTGAGGGGATGGGAAGGCACATAATCTCCATTAGTTCACCCTTTCCAATCACCCAAATATACAAACAATCTAAATGTAAACGTTGTTCTTACTTTGAAAATGCAGTTTTAAGATAGATGCCTACTCCTAGCCCAAGGTCCACCCAGTGTAGCTGTGGAGGTTTCTGTAGTGTGAGTCCTGGCACTTGGCTTTTCCTTTTGTATAGCAAGTGCCTGGTTTAGGCTCTGATCATGGTGGCACCCACTTCAAAGAGGCAATGACTGCAGAAGGCTATGGCCAATGAGGGCTCATGAGGGACTCACAGAATATGGTTAAAATATGGCCCACTGGTGACCTGACAAACAAGGGATGAAGTCTCAGTTGGCCACATTGCCCTGTGGGCATCCTGCTTTTTCCTTAAGGCAATGCCCTGTTTTTCCCTGCTAGTGCCGTTTCTCAAGACTATGTGACCACCTGACCTTGAGACCCCTTCCACTATGTGACCACAAGACCCCAGCCGCGGGCTAAAGATAAACTGAGGCCACCGCCCTCCGCGGCACAGTTTCCCATGGAAGGGGAATAAGAAGGGTTGGCTGTATAGAGAGCACTGGTTTCTCTCTAAAACCAGTCACCTTCTTTCTTCCTTCCTGTAATAAACCTTTCTCTGCCTGGCTGCCCGGCTTGCTCTCTTTTTCTCTGCACTCCCCTTACATTTCTGGAGCCGAAACCTGGGAGGGAAGACCCACCGCGGGAGGGGGGCTCCTCTCCTGGGCCCACCTTCAGTGGTCCCCTCCCCTGGACCTCACTGAGGGTCTGGGAGGAGCCCCGGGGCAGGACCCTGCACTTGTTTTGCTGGACTGACGACCACATGCTGGCTCTCACCTCCCGGCGGCAGGGGTGAGTGAAGCCCTGCTCCCTGGATCCTCTTTCTCTGGTCTGGCGTTGGAGGCCCCGGGGCGAGGCAGAGGATCCCGTGGTCCTTGGGCCCTGGCCTCACTCTGAGATGGGGGCACCCGTTTCAAGGTGGACCTGTCGCTGTCCAAGAAGAACATGAGGACGCGGCCGCCTTTTCTTTCTGGCCTTTATCCTAGATTTTCACTCACCCTGGTTCACCCTCCCTCCCTATTTGACTGTAATGGGAAATTCTCCGTTCCAACCAACAAAATATACCCCTTTAGGCTGCCTTCTCCAAAACCTAAAAACCGTGGGGTTTCAAGGAGGAATAAGGCCAGACTGACCCACTCATCACTCTAACCCGGCCTGGCCACAACGTCGACTGAAAACAGGTCCCAGGGCCAGAGAACAGAGCTCTCCATCACAGCACTTTGCGGGAGCTGGGTAACTTCTGCCGCCGCACTGCAGGTGGTCAGTGGTGCCTTCTGTCCAGGCTTCTTTGCTCTCCGCTCCCCGCCTGCTCTCTGCGCGTCCTGCTCCACTTCTCAAAGACTTCGAGCCCACTCTGGGCCACATCCCCAGTACTGTGTCTCCTGGTCCCTGTTTGGATGTTCCCTCCTCTTCTTTTGGCCCTTCTGACCACAGTGCACCTCCAGTCGCCTCTAATCTTTTCACAGCAGACCTGGTCCTAACCCCCACCTTACATCCCCCCCACCCCGCCCCCAGGCCGCCGCTGCTTCCGACCCTCCCCCATGCCTGTGTCCGAAAGGGGCTCTGGGGCTTCGGCTCCACCCGCTACTACCAGAGTCTCAAGGCCCTGTCCACTTCAGCAGTCAGTCAGTTCAGTCGTGTCCAGCTCTTTGCGACCCCATGGACTGCAGCACGCCAGGCCTCCCTGTCCATCACCAACTCCTGGAGTTCACTCAAACTCATGTCTGTTGAGTCGGTGATGCCAACCAACCATCTCATCCTCTGTTGTCCCCTTCTCCTCCTGTCTTCAATCTTTCCCAGCATCAGGGTCTTTTCAGACGAGTCAGCTGTTCACATCAGGTGGCCAAAGTATTGGAGTTTCAGCTTCAGCATCAGTCCTTCCAATGAACACTCAGGACTGATCTCCTTTAGGATGGACTGGTTGGATCTCCCTGCAGTCCAACTGACTCTCAAGAGTCTTCTGCAACACCACAGGTCAAAAGCATCAATCCTGACCTCCCTAAATACCCTCCTTATGGCCTTAAAGAAACAGGACCTTGAATCCCTCCCTGCTCCCCTCCTTCTCTTGAGAGGTGGCTGATACAGAAGGCATTGTTTGGGTACACGTCCCATTCTCCTCTGATTTATCTCAAACTGAAAAACATCTTGGCGCTTTTTCCTCTGACCCTGACACTTATTTAAAAGAATTAAAAAACCTCACCAGTCTTATGACTTGATCTGGCATGATATTTACATTCTACTCTCCTCTGCCCTCCTCCTAGAAGAGAAAGAATGAGTCTGGCAAGCCTCTCAGGCTGATGCCCATGAAATACATCAAACTGATGATACTAAGCCTGTAGGCTCAGCTGCCATTCCCAGGGATGACCCTGTTTGGGACTACCAGGATGAACAGCCCGTTATCACATGGTGACTTGTCTTATTGTAGGCCTCCAAAAAAGCAGGACATAAAGCTGTTAACTTTGATAAACTCAGAGAAATAACTCAAAGACCAGAGGAAAAGCCAGCACAATTTCTAGCTAGATTAAGAGAAGCTATACAAAATATACAAAAGTAGATATAACTTAAACAGAAGTTACTATTATCCTGAATACACATTTTATTTCCCAATTGTCCCCAGACATTCAAAAAAGCTAAAAAAAAAGGCTGAGGAAGGCCTCAAACCTCTCAATGAGATCTTTTAAATTTACTTTTGAAATTTTCAATAACTGGGAAGAAGAGGCAAAACTGGAAAAGACTTAAAGAGATCAGGCTATTATCTCTTAGCCACTGCTTTACATGGCTACAAACCTCAATCCTCTGACAGAGAAAAGAAGTCATCTAGGCCTTTCTAGGAGTCACAAGTGCGGTAAGAAGGGCACTGGGCCCGCCCGTGCCCAAAGCCCAGGCCCCCTCGGGTCCATGTCCTAATTGTGGCATAAGGGACGCTGTAAGGTAGACTGCCCTAATCCCCCTTTGGGGTCCAGACATCCCCTCCCGGTCCCGAGCAGGAGTCCTTGGACCCAGCCTCCTCGGATTCACTGCTGAAGACTGAAGGGGCCCAGGTTCCCAGGTCCACACTTGTCACCTCTGTGGAGCCCAGGGTGACTCTCACAGTGGCAGGTAAGCCGATCTCTTTGCTTGTCGACAGGGGGGCCACTGTTCTGCCGCGCCCGCTTATTCTGGAGAAACCAGTCTTTCAGGTCTCAGTTGTGGGGGCTGACGGTTTGGTGTCTGCACCACAGCTTACTGAGCCTCTGCCTTGCACACTTCAAAAAGCCCCTTCTCTCGTTCTTTCCTCACACTCCCAAAGTACTCCAATCCTTGGAAGGGATCTGCTCTCCAGATTCAAGGCTTTCCTCACTGTTCCAAACCTTTCTCCCGACCTGGCCAGGCTGCTGCTGCTTGAACCTGCTATTTGCTCGCCTCCCCATTACCCTCCTCCTCCGTAAACGCTACAGTCTGGGAGACTGATCACCTCTCCATCGCCTCCCACCATAGTGCTGTTTATGTTCTTCTAAAAGACCCAGCAAAGTTTCCCAATCAACGCCCTATTTCCCAGATACATCAACAGGGGTTAAAACCCATCATCTCTAAGCTGCTACGTCAGGGTCTCTTGCACCCTGCTCACCTTCCTTATAACACGTCTATCCTGCCTATTAAAAAGCAAATGGCTCCTACCACCAGGGTCAAGACTTGAGACTTCTTAGTGGTGCTGTTGGCCCCTTTCTCCCAGTAGTCCCCAATCCCTATACCCTTCTTTCCCTTCTTTCCCCTTCTACTACCTTTTTCACCGTCCTTGACCTCAAGGATGCATTTTTCACCATCCTTTACCCCCAGACTCTCAAGATCATTTCGCTTTTGCCTGGACAGATCCAGACACTCATCGCTCCCAACAATTAACAGGGATGGTCCTTCCCCAAGGATTTCATGATCGTCCTCCTTTCTTTGGCCAAGCCCTGGCCTCAGACTTAACCTCCCTCAATCTTGCCCCAAGCTCTATCCTCCAGTACGTAGATAGATGATCTTCTCCTTTGTAGCCCCTCACTCATACACTCTCAGTGATATACAGTACAACTCCAACTTCCTAGCTGATTGGGGCTATCTAGTATCCCCTATTAAGGCTCAACTTCCCCTTCCTGAGGTCGCCTATCTTGGAGTTCTCCTGACACCAACAAAGAGACATAACTACTGATAGAAAGCCCCTTATATCTGCCCAAATCACTCCCTACATCAAAAACAGAAATTCTGTCCTTTTGGGGCTTGGCTGGGTATCTATGCCTCTGGATCCCCAGTTTTGCCCTCCTAGCCCAACTCCTACACCAAGCTACCCAGGGGGATCTTTTGGAGCCTCTTGAGCCTAAGTCAGTCGTCCATACAGCCTTTGATGCTCTAAAACAAGCTGTTCTCTCGGCCTCAGCTTTAACACTGCCTGACCTCTCACGCCCTTTTGACTCTACAGCACTGAGAGACATACAATTGCTCTAGGAGTCTTAGGAGAGGTGCAGGGCCCTTCCTTTGCCCCCATGGCTTCTCTGCCAGAATAACTGGACACCACCACACAGGAGGGCCAGCCTGCCTGTGTGCTCTGGCTGCAGCTACACTTCTCGCTCAAGAAAGCAATATCTTACTTTTGGGACACCCACGGTCTTTCACTCACCACTGACCTTAAGGGCTTACTCTCACACAAAGCCATGGTTCTCTGTCACCTTCTTGTATCAAACTAATCCCCGTCACCCTCCTGGAATCTCCCGAGTTCTCTTTTGAACGCTGCCCTACTCTTGACCTCGCCACCCTCAGCCCTAATTCTTCTGAACCTCCAACTCACACTTGTAAGGAGACGTTAGAAGACTTGAGGCCTCATTCCTCCCATATCTCCTCAGTCCTTTTAAATAGCCCTGATCTTACTTTATATTGATGGTAGCTCCTCGACAACCCCAAAAGGAAAAAGAGTAGCTGAGTATACAACTGTTTCTGACTCTAAGGTTATTGAATCTCAGCCTCTCCCTGAGGAAACCTCTTCCCAAAAGGCAGAACGTATTGCACTACCCAGGGCACTTACGCTTGCTGCTAACAAATGAGCACGTATATGCACTGACGCTAAATATACCTCTCACATCATACACTCACGTGCGGCCATCTGGAAGGAATGAGGGCTTCTTTCTACAAAAGGGCCCCCATAACTAATGCCCCACTTACACATCAACTCCTAAAGGCAGCCACTATGCCAACGGAAGCCGGCATCATACATTGTCAAGGTCACCAAGTGGCCTCAGACCTCATCTCGTGGGGTAACAATGCTGCTGACAGGGAGGCAAAGCAAGCCTCACTCCGAACACCTGCGTATCAGCTCATAGTAATCCCTAACATAAAACCCCTTTATCACCCCGAGGAAAAGACACGGTTATTACAAGAGGGAGCCCGACTTCAAGGAGTTACAAAAGCAAGGCCGCTATATCCTTCCCCAATCCCCGGCCATACACATTGTTACAGATGTTCATTGAGCTTAACATATAGGCACTAAACCTCTCTACCGCCTTTTAAGCTCTCTTCTCACTTATCCTAAGCTCCTTTCACTCCGACAGCAAACCACTCGCTCCTGCACTGAGTCTTCCTCCGTCTCACCCCAGGGAGCGCTAAGCCCATTCCCTCGTTGCCCACACATCAGGCACGAGGTCACATGCCAGGAGAAGACTGGCAAATCGACTTCACTCACGAGCCTCCTACACTTAAAATGAAACTCTACTCCCTCTAGCGGACACCTTTTGGGGTTGGGTTGAAGCTTTTCCTACAAGGTCAGAAACTTCCTCAGAGGCAACGCAAGTTCTTATTCAAGAAATCATCCCTCGCTTTGGCCTCCTGCTTTCTCTCCAATCTGATAATGAACCGCTTTTGTCTCACAAATCCCTCAACAAGTAGTCCAATCTCTTGGCATCACCTGGAGGCTACATATTCCTTGTAGACCTCTGCTGCTGCTACTGCTAAGTCACTTCAGTCGTGTCCAGCTCTGTGTGACCCCATAGACTGCAGCCTACCAGGCTCCTCCATCCATGGGATTTTCTAGGCAAGAGTACTGGAGTGGCTTGCCATTGCCTTCTCCACTTGTAGACCTCAATCCTCAGGAAAAGTAGAAAAGGCCAATTCAATTCTCAAAACAGAGCTAACTGAACTTTCTCTTCAACTACGGAAGCCAAGAACTGAACTCCTTCCCGTGGCTTTGGCTCGCATCTAGGCTGCTCCACGGCTCCATCTTCTCTTATCCTTTGGAGCTCATGCTTGGACGCCCTTTTCCTTTAGGTCAGTTTCCTACCAGGAGTCCCTTAATGGGAGATTATCTCCCCTCCCTTAACCTTATTAGACACCTCATGAGAGAACTTGCAGATCGCTGTCTCCCAAAGCCTCATCAAACAAATCCTACTGACTTGACACATACCTGGGGATAGAGTTTTACTTAAGGCATAAAGATTTACAGCCTCAGTGGACTGGCCCTTTTGAGGTCATCTTAACCACATTGACAGCCGCTAAGTTGGAGGGTCATTCTTGGTTTCATATCTCCAGGTTAAAGCGGGCCCCAGGAGACTCTCCATCTCCACCAAAAATTACTCCTCACTCAGACGTCCCTTGCTGCTCCAGCACCATCCTGGGACCCATCAGGCTCCAACTGGATCAAATCACTGAAGAAGTGGAATGCCATAAATAACCAATATTGAGAAGCAAAAGGGATGATCAGATGTATTGCTTACTGGCTGGACTGGAACTCCCTTTACTTACCTTGTTTGGAATAGCATTTTATTCTGTATCCGCCTTGAGTGGACTCCTGTGAAGAAGTCCACAAAAGTCCTCTTTTGTTTCATGTATTTCCTTATGGTTTCCAGCCTTTGGGGACCTCTTTTACTGTAAATATGAAAGAACTCATTGCCTGCTTTTCTTCATGTAATATCACAAAACCTCACTTTTCGCAAAATCTCGTAATCACTGATCTTTCCACACTTCTTGATTTTATTACTGACCTACTCACTGGAAAAGAGTCTGATGCTAGGAAGGATTAGGGGTGGGAGGAGATGGGGACGACAGAGAATGAGATGGCTGGATGGCATCACCGACTCGATGGACATGAGTTTGAGTGAACTCCGGGAGCTGGTGATGGACAGGGAGGCCTGGCGTGCTGTGATTCATGGGGTCGCAGAGAGGTGGACACGACTGAGCGACTGAACTGAACTGAATGGTTACAGGGAGATTTAATAGACTTTTCACCTGTACAAGTTTATTTTTATACCTGGGCCCTTATCCTCATCATTTACTCCCTTTAAATATGAGCCACCACCTCACAGTACTGACCTGAATCTCTTTTCTTCTATACATCCATCATGTCCTACCTAATTCTCACTCTACCCCAGATTTAACTTACCCTTTTAAAACTTTAAACTTAACCTACTGTTTACATAATACCTCAAACCCAACCCTGGATTTGATTGTTGGATCAGTTTGTCCACCTCCTCACCATCTGGATCGGCACTACCTGTCTCCACAGATCAGTGGAAACACATAAACACTTCCCTCTAGCACACCTGCAGGGGAGAGCCCCTCTTTTTGTCCTATGTACACTGTTTCTACTCAACAGATCAACAATGCTGGTAAAGTGTTGTCCTCCCTTCTTGCTGACCTGGTTTCCATCCATAGCAAACCGGCTGTGGGAGGGCCTGCCACTCTGATGTCCGTTTACAGCAGTACGCTCCCTGTGCTTTCCTAGACATGACTCTGTAAATAACTCGCGCCCATGTCAGGCTCTATACCATCGTACCTCTGCAGTCACACCTCACATCCTCCTTTCTCTCAGGCCGTGCTATTTACCGTGTCTCGGGAGCTGCTTTCTTAGGACGGTTTCCTTCGGCCTCTGAAGACACCAGCCCCCTCGCAGGAGCCACACTAGCTGGCTCCTTGTTGGTTTGGAAGTCAGCTAACAAATACCAAGAAAGACTCTTATTTGCTATTGATTTCAGTTGCCGCCTTACTCCTGGAATATTCTTCTTATGTGGAACCACCACTTTCTTATCTCTTCCGACTAACTGGACAGGGAGATGTGCCCCAGACTCTCTATAGCTCCTAACAACCAGACCCTCCCCATCCCACTAAGCCACAGCCGACCCAGATGAGCAATTCAGTTCATTCCCTTATTGATAAGGTTAGGAACAGCAGTGGGGATCAAAACAGGGAGTGCAGGGCTCACAACCTCTTTAAACTACTATCAGGGACACTCTAAGGATTTTACTGAAAGCCTAGAAGTAGCTTCCGGCCTTATCACTCTCCAGGGCCAACTAGATTCCCTGGCAGCTGTGGTCCTTCAGAACAGAAGAGGGTTAGACCTTCTCACAGCAGAAAAAGGAGACCGTTGTCTTTTTCTAGACGAAGCCTGCTATTTCTATGCCAACAAATCAGGTGTTGTAAAGGAGGCTGCAAGGAATCTGACAAATAGGGCTTCAGGAATACGTCAGCATCTCAGTAACTCATGGGAAAACTGGTTAAGCAATTCGGATTGGACGCCATGGGTCCTACCTTTACTGGGCCCCCTTCTCATATTAACCCTCTTTCTGACTTTCAGCTCCTGTCTGATGTGTCTCTTTTCAAAGTGTCTCCAGGATTACCTACAAGCCTTCACCAACCAGACTGTTCATGAGCTACTTCTAACTTGGTCCAATTATCAAAATTTTCAAGCCCACTCAGACTTCCCTTAACCCACGTTCTAGCCTTTTCTTATCTTACCCCATGAAGTCACCCCAAACCAGCGTGAAGCAGATTCAGAAGACTGACCTTCAGCCCTTCAGTTCAGTTCAGTTCAGTTCAGTCACTCAGTCGTGTCCGACTCTTTGCGACCCCGTGAATCACAGCACGCCAGGCCTCCCTGTCCATCACTAACTCCCGGAGTTCACTCAAACTCATGTCCATCAAGTCGGTGATGCCATCCAGCCATCTCATTCTCTGTCGTCCCCGTCTCCTCCCACCCCCAATCCCTCCCAGCATCAGAGTCTTTTCCAGTGAGTCAACTCATCGCATGAGGTGGCCAAAGTATTGCAGTTTCAGCTTTAGCATCAGTCCTTCCAAAGAACACCCAGGATTGATCTCCTTTAGAATGGACTGGTTGGATCTCCTTAGACTATATCAAAAAGGCTGGAATGTTAGTGCTCACGAGGGGCTCATAGCGTATGGTTAAAATATGGCCCACTGGTGACCTGACAAACAAGGGATGAATTCTCAGCGGCTGCATTGCCCTGTGGGCATCCTGCTTTTTCTTTAAGGCGATACCCTTTTTTTCCCTGCTAATGCCGGTTTCTCAAGACTATGTGACCACCCAACCCTGAGACCCCTTCTACTATGTGACCACAAGACCCCAGGTTCGGCTAAAGATAAACTGAGGCCCCCGCCCTCCAGGGCACAGTTTCCCATGGATAGGGTATAAGAAGGGTCGGCTATACAGAGAGCACTGGCTTCTCTATAAAGCCAGTCACTTTCTTTCTTTCTTCCTGTAATAAGCTTTTCTCTGCCTGACTGTCTGGCTCGCTCTTCTCTGCACTTGCCTTGCAAGCGCATTGGTCACCACAGGGCCAGACAGAGCCAGATCACAAGCCCCTTGCTGCCTCCCTGAAACTCCTTTGTTTTAGAGATCCTGGTTGTTTTAGATAACTGGTTATTTGAACTACTTTTTTTTTTTTTTTTTGCTTTCTTTTCCTCTCTTGCTGCTGCTGCTGCTAAGTCACTTCAGTCGTGTCCGACTCTGTGACCCCATAGACGGAAGCCCACCAGGCTCTCCTGTCCCTGGGATTCTCCAGGCAAGAACACTGGAGTGGGTTGCCATTTCCTCTCTTACAGCATTACAAATTCCCTCTCTTCTGTTTTAAATTTGCCAATAAAGATTGAGTCCGTGAAACCCTAGATCCCCGACCCTCATCCTAATAAAAGTAGAACCCCAGGCCTGTTCCTACCCACCCACCCCCTCGACCCCCACCCTTGCAATCGCTCCTCCCCCAGCCCCTCCTCCCTCCCTCTCTCCCCTCTACCCACTCCATCGGCCGCCTGCCCTGTATATGCCAAGACTTGTAACTAACGCATTCTTTTTTATCCGAAGTTTGCTAATACTTATTGCTGAAGGGTGTCTTGCAATCATAATAAGAATCACAAGGGTTGGTCCAGTAGTAATATTGAACTGGAATGAGGAGAAGTCTGTGGGGAGCTCACTGGGGCCCAGGTGGGTGCTTCCAGGCATTTCTAGCCTACATTTCCTGTATTATCATCAATAGGCTAAAACTAGCACAAAACAAATACGTGCTGCATGGTGTCAGGGGCCACCACACACATATACTAGTGGTGTTGGAATAGCCACTTCTCATTACTCCCTAGAATATTTGCTAGAACATTTATTTGTCTTTTTCCAATTAGTTGCACATAATAGAAAATGCAATCCAAACTGGCATAAAGAAGGAAAAGGATTTGTTGGTCTGTGTGCCTGGAAAGTCTAGCAGAAGAGTGGCCATCAGCCTGCCTGATTCAGCAGCTCAACAATTTTATGGTCAGGGGTGCACTTTTCTCTCACTTTTTTCTGCTCTGCCACCCAGAGTATTCGTTTCCTTCTCAAGTGCATCCCAGTAAGTTGGAAGCTGCGTGACTTCTAACTGAAGACTTGCAGGAGGAAAGGCACAGCTTTTGTATCAGCATTCCAGCTGGAATCCAGATTAGACCAGATTAGATCACGTGCGGAAACTGACCAAGGTGAAGACAGTCTCATGGTCACAGGCAATGCTCAGCACCCAGTGTCGAGGCTCGCTGCAGGCTGGAGGGGAGGTTAGTCTCCCCAAGTAAAGGGTCTGCAAGGGGCGGGGCTGGAAACCTGAGTACTCAAGCAAGAAGGGAGGGGTGACTAGTGCTGGATAGACCCTCCAAAAATGGACACTGCATGGGAACTGTGATGTTAAGAGCGATCAATCAAGAGTCACAAAATGAAACCAGGAGTAGAAGTAGAATAATGCTGGCTCTGCTTGTTGTGAGCATTTCTTTTCTTAAGAAAAAAAACTTTTTATTGAAACATAATTGATAAAAAATGTTGTGTTAGTTTCAAGTTTGCACCTAAGTGATTCAGGTATATTAATATATATATATATATATATATATATATATGTACTATTTCCTGTACATTCCCTTCCATTACAGGTTATTATAAGATACTGAATATAGTTCCCTGTGCTATACAGTAGGTTTTGTTGATTATTTCACATATATAATAGTGTGCATTTGTTAATCCCAAGGTCCTAGTTTATTGCCTCCCCATCCTTTCCCCTTCAGTTCAGTTCAGTCGCTGAGTCGTGTCCGACTCTTTGTGACCCTATGAATCACAGCATGCCAGGCCTCTCTGTCCATCACCAACTCCCGGAGTTCACTCAAACTCATGTCCATTGAGTCGGTGATGCCATCCAGTCATCTCATTCTCTGTCGTCCCCGTCTCCTCCCACCCCCAATCCTTCCCAGCATCAGAGTCTTTTCCAGTGAGTCAATTCATCGCATGAGGTGGCCAAAGTATTGGAGTTTCCACTTTAGTATCAGTCCTTCCAATGAACACCCAGGATTGATCTCCTTTAGAATGGACTGGTTTGATCTCCTTGCAGTCCAAGGGACTCTCAAGAGTCTTCTCCAGCACCACAGTTCAAAAGCATCAATTCTTCGGCGATCAGCTTTCTTCACAGTTCAACTCTCACATCCATACATGACCACGGGAAAAACCATAGCCTTGACTAGACGGATCTTGGTTGGCAAAATAATGTCTCTGCTTTTTAATATACTGTCTAGGTTGGTCATAACTTTCCTTCCAAGGGGTAAGCGTCTTTTAATTTCATGGCTGCAATCAGCATCTGCAGTGACTTTGGAGCCCCCCAAAATAAAGTCTGACACTGTTTCCACTGTTTTTCCATCTATTTCCCATGAAGTGATGGGACCAGATGCCATGATCTTTGTTTTCTGAATGTTGAGCTTCAAGCCAACCTTTTCACTCTCCTCTTTCACTTTCATCAAGAGGCTTTTGAGTTCCTCTTCACTTTCTGCCATAAGGGTGGTGTCATCTGCATATCTGAGGTTATTGATATTTCTCCCAGCAATCTTGATTCCAGCTTGTGCTTCTTCCAGCCCAGCATTCTTCATGATGTACGCTGCATAAATTTGTTTTCTATGTCTGTAAATCTATTTCTGTTTTGTAAATAAGTTCATATATATATATATATTTAGATTTCACATATAATTGTTGTCATGTATTTGTCTTTCTCTGTCTGACTTACTTCAGTTAGTATGACAATCTCTAGTTGCATCTGTGTGTGTGCTAAATCCCTTAAGTTGTGTTTGACTCTTTGAAACCCTCTGGACTGTAACCCACCAGGCTCCTCTGTCCGTGGGATTCTCCAGATAAGACTACTGGAGTAGGTTGCCATGCCTTTCTCCACGTGATCTTCCTGATCTGGGGATCAAACCCCTGACTCGGGCATCTCCTGCATTGCACCACTTGGGAAGACCCTAGTTGTAGGTATTTTGCTGTAAAAGACATTATTTCATTCTTTTTATAGTTGAGTAATATTCCATTGTGTACACACACACACATACATATATATATGGGATCTTCCCAACCCAGGGATCGAACCCGGGTCTCCCGCATTGTAGATAGACGCTTTACCATTTGAGCCACCAGGGCAGATTTATACATATATATATATATATATACACATATATGTGGATCACAATAAACTGTGGAACATTCTGAAAGAGATGGGAATCCCAGACCACCTGACCTGCCTCTTGAGAAACCTGTATGCAGGTCAGGAAGCAACAGTTAGAACTGGACATGGAACAACAGACTGGTTCCAAATAGGAAAAGGTGTACGTCAAGGCTGTATATTGTCACCTTGCTTATTTAACTTATATGCAGAGTACATCATGAGGAACGCTGGGCTGGAAGAAGCACAAGCTGGAATCAAGATTGCTGGGAGAAATATCAATAACCTCAGATACGCAGATGACACTACCCTTATGGCAGAAAGTGAAGAGGAACTCAAAAGCCTCTTGATGAAAGTGAAAGAGGAGAGTGAAAAAGTTGGCTTAAAGCTCAACATTCAGAAAACAAAGATCATGGCATCTGGTCCCATCACTTCATGGGAAATAGATGGAAAAACAGTGGAAACAGTGTCAGACTTTATTTTGGGGGGCTCCAAAGTCACTGCAGATGCTGATTGCAGCCATGAAATTAAAAGACGCTTACCCCTTGGAAGGAAAGTTATGACCAACCTAGGTAGTATATTAAAAAGCAGAGACATTACTTTGCCAACCAAGATCCGTCTAGTCAAGGCAATGGTTTTTCCCGTGGTCATGTATGGATGTGAGAGTTGGACTGTGAAGAAAGCTGATCGCCAAAGAATGGATGCTTTTGAACTGTGGTGTTGGAGAAGACTCTTGAGAGTCCCTTATACTGCAAGGAGATCCAAACAGTCCATCCTAAAGGAGATCAATCCTGGATGTTCATTGGAGGGACTGATGCTAAAGCTGAAACTGCAATACTTTGGCCACCTCATGCGACGAGTTGACTCACTGGAAAAGACTCTGATGCTGGGAAAGGTTGGGGGCAGGAGGAGAAGGGGACGACGGAGAATGAGATGGCTGGATGGCATCACCGACTCTGTGGACATGAGTTTGAGTGAACTCCGGGAGTTGGTGATGGACAGGGAGGCCTGGCGTGCTGTAATTCATGGGGTCGCGGAGAGTCGGACACGACTGAGCAACTGAACTGAACTGATATATACATATAAATACCATATCTTATATATCAATTCATCTGTTGATGAGCACCTAGGTTGTTTTCACGTCTTGGCTATTATAAATAGTGCAGCTATGAACATTGGGGTGTATGTATTTTAGAGTTTTCCTTGATATATGCCCAGGAGTGGGATCACTGAATCAGGAAAAGAATATGTCATGCAAATAGAAATCAACAGAAAACTGGAGTGAGCATTTCCTTCTAGAGCCAAGGACAGTCACAAAGTGTGAGGGCCTGTTCATTTTTAGAAATCCTTATATAGGGGAGTAAGATCTGAAATTGTGCCAGGTCTGAGTATGACCTCTTCCCTTGGCTGGGGAGTTTTCTCCTGGACTTAAAGCAGCTTGGCTGAGAGCAAGGGAGAATAAAACACTGGGCTTCCTGGGGCAGCACAGTCTGTGATGCTGTCTGTGTTGGCTGATTTGCCTTCCCAGGGCATAGAGAAAATAACAGCTTGAGGTTCTGCTTCTTTGCAGCAAAGAGGCTCACAAGAAGATCTCAGAAGTCAGAAAAGTGCTTAAGCCAAATGTCTGGCAATATCCTGACCTGGGAAAGGAAGCCTGGACCTTGGGGGAAAGAGTGCCTTACAGAGGTTTGGCCTCATTGCCTGGCGCCCACCTTTGCTTTGAGCCACTTTTTGTCCCAAGAAGGATTTGCCAAGTCATGACTCCTGGGTTTCGTCATTATCTTTCATCAATATTTAAGAAGCTGGAGAGTAGGGGAGATAATGAATGTGATGCAAAGGATAGGGAAGCATGGCTGGATTGTGTGTGTGTGTGGGGGGGGGGTGGTAATGAGCACATGTGTGTATTAGATGTGATTGGACCAGTAGATGTGGATTAATCAATGACTTATTGGGGACTAAATCTAGGCATATCCCAGAGAGTTTCCTGACTCTGTGTGTCCTTTTAGTTTTCTTCTGTTGGTCTGTCTGAAGAGTCTGGTCTACAGGTCTGAGTCACCTAGACATTAAGTTGCTAAAAGGGCGAGCAGGAAGGAAATAGATGGAACAGATCACACAGTGCCCACACACACCCGCATGGACACACTGCCACTGCACACCATCATGAAGCCAGGTGCAGGGGTGCCTTTCAGACCCAGCCAGAGGTATGAATCATGCTGCTCCCAATCACGAATTCCCATCACTGCAGAAAGGTGGTTTAGTCAGGACTCAGGTGACAAGAACAGGAACTCTCTCAAGTTAGTGCAGATAAAGGAGAATCTTTTGGACCCTAGTGTAGCATGTGCAACTGTGCCTCATGGAGTCTGGAAGGTTGCTGGGCAGCTGCCCTTTCCACTTCATTCTCCCTGACCACATCGTTTCTTATCTGGGATTCTCTCTGCACTTCTGTTCTGGTCTCCTCTCAGCACACAGCTTTCTTTACTGTCCTGTAAATTCAGCCTTAATGTGGCTTGGTGCACCATGGTGCTGACCCCAGCTTGACAAGACAGTACAGTTCCAGTACAACTCCATTACTTCAGACCACCCTTCCTGTGCTGGTTAGTTTAGTTAGTTAACTAGTTAGTCAGAGCAAGCAGCTGTGTGATCAGGGTGGAGTCCCTTGGCATAAAGGGCCGGTCCTGTGGCCACTTTGGCTCATTCCTTTAGTATGGTCTGTGGGGATGAGGTGGTCGTGCATATTGGGGACACATTTACATTAAAAACTAATTTCTTATTTCCCTGAAATTAAAATTTAACTGGTTGACCTATATTTTTATTTTCTAAGTCTGGCAACCCTTTAGGGGGCACTCTGAGGGAGTCTACCATAGGGACTAAGGAAACAATACTTTTTCAAGAGCACTTTTTGTCTTTCAGTCAAGGGCAAATGTCAGCTTTGCTATATGAAACAAGTTTGAATCCTACAATCTTCTGAATGCAAGTTTCAAAATGGGCATAATTATCTTATTAAAGAAAAATCATTAGGTAAGATAATTACTTACATTGTTCCAAAATAAAATGTGAAATAGAGTGAAAAATAAAGCTAATATAGTGGGTGGCACATTTAACCGTACGAGTTCTAGGGGCCAGATTGAAGAACTCCCAGGTAAAGTAAGTTAGGCTCCTGACAAACGGTGGAGACTCAGTAAGTTTTGGTTCTTTTGCAGGTTTCACCTTTCTCCTGCTTTAACCTACCCTTTTATAGTGAACAATTCTCATTACTGTGTCATGAACACTCAGCATTTTTTTCTGGGAGTTGCTAATCATTAATTTGAGAAATACCAATTAATTGTAAAGTTCATTTGATAATGCATATGTGGACTAATGACAATCATTTTTTTAAAATATGGATAATAATTACAAATAAAATGTAAGAACTGTTAAGGTAAAGGGATGGTGAAGGTTTTCTTTCCTTATAATTTCATTTATAGTTAGTAAAATGTTTTATGTGCAGCAAATTTGAATTACAAAATACATTTCTGGGGGCATTGTATAAAAGTGTACTCTATAAGTGTCCCCCCCAAAAAAAGCTCCATGTGCTCTGGTTGTTTAGTGACCTACTTGGGGAAAGGCTTGCAGTAGTTTCTGCCAGTCACAGGCAATTAGTTTGATGGATACAAATGAAGAAATTGGTAAGCAATGCCATTATTTACCAAAAAAATAATAATAAAAAAGATCTGGCAGCCCAAAGACCTGGAGCTGGAACAAGGGACATGAAGAGATGACTCCTGAGGCGGTTTATAAAAATCTGAGAAAACCCAAGGCTCAAGTTGAGGAACCTTGCCTTTCCATCTCTGGGATTGTTACGAGAAGGTCAGGGGTTTGACCAGATATGAGGAGCCTCTGGTTCCAGGGCCTCGAACAACAACAGAACTTGCTCCGTCTTCAGGTTGTGACAAGAATAAATGAGCTGATATAGGTAATGTTAAAAACAGGCAGGCATGTAGTAATCCCCGCATAAGCATCAGCTATTATTATGATACCTCTGTTTCTCATGTCAACCTCATTTTCTGGTGAGATTTTTTTTTTTTTTCTACATGACAGGAAACATAGGTACTCATTAGCTTTTAGATTTTATGGTATTATTTTCTTCGCTGGAAGGAGTTTGTCTCAATTTTCTAATTTCAGTTAAAAATTTCACAGCTGTGGGAACTTCCCTTGGGGTCCAGTGGTTAAGAATCCGCCCTGCAATGCTGGGGACATTGATTTGACTACTTGTTGGGGAACGAAGATCCCGCATGCAGAGGAGCAACTAAGCACAGGCGCTGCAACTACTGAAGTCTGTGGGCCACAACTAGACTTCATGTGCTGCAGGGACAGGGCCTGAACAATGCAACGAAGAGCCCGTGTGACACAATGAGGTTACCGCAGGCAGGAAGACCAGAGGCAGGCTCCCACAAAAAAATGCCATAGACGTAAGGGTAAATGAGAAGCAATGCAAGCCTTCAGGGTTGAACACCAGGTCCAAATCAACTGGATGAGAAAGATGCCTTAATCTATGGAGCTACATTAAGATGAGGAGGCCTTATAAATAGCTGAGAAAAGAAGAGAAGCAAAAGGCAAAGGAGAAAAGGAAAGATACAAGCATCTGAATGCAGAGTTCCAAAGAACAGCAAGGAGAGATAAGAAAGCCTTCCTCAGTGATCAAAGCAAAGAAATAGAGGAAAACAATAGAATGGGAAAGACTAGAGATCTCTTCAAGAAAATTAGAGATACCAAGGGAACATTTCATGCAAAGATGGGCTCGATAAAGGACAGAAGTGGTATGGGCCTAACAGAAGAAGATAGTTAGAAGAGGTGGTAAGAATACACAGAAAACTGTAACAAAAAGTCCTAATGACCCAGATAGCCAGACATCCTGGAATGTGAAGTCAAGTGGGCCTTAGGAAGCATCACTACGAACAAAGCTAGTGGAGGTGATGGAATTTCAGTTAAGGTATTTAAAATCCTAAAAGATGATGCTGTGATGCTGCACTCAATATGCCAGCAAATTTGGAAAACTCAGCAGTGGCCTCAGGACTGGGATTTTCATTCCAATCCCAAAGAAGGGCAATGACAAAGAATGTTCAAACTACCACACAATTGTGCTCATTTCACATGCTAGCAAGGTAGTGCTCAAAATCCTACATGTTAGGCTTCAACAGTACATGAACTGAGAGCTTCCAGATGTACAAGCTGGATTTAGAAAAGGCAGAGGAACCAGAGATCAAATTGCCAACATCCGTTCAATCATAGAAAAAGCAAGAGTATTCCAGTAAAACATCCACTTCTGATTCACTGACTACACTAAAGCCTTTGACTGTGTGGATCACAACAAACTGTGGAAAATTCTTCAAGAGATGGGAATACCAGACCACCTCACATGTCTCCTGAAAAACCTTTATGCAGATCAAGAAGCAACAGTTAGAACGGGCAGACTGATTCCAAATTGGGAAATGAGTACGTCAAGGGTGTATATTGTCACTCTGCTTATTTAACTTATATGCAGAGTACATCATGTGAAATACCAGGCTGGATGAAGCACAAGCTGGAATCAAGATTGCTGGGAGAGATATCAACAACCTCAGATATGCAGATGACACCACCCTTATGGCAGAAAGTGAAGAAGAACTAAAGAGCCTCTTGATGAAAGTGAAAGAGGAGAGTGAAAAAGCTGCCTTAAAACTCAACATCAAGAAAACCAAGACCATGGCATCTGGTCCCATCACTTCCTGGAAAATGGATGGGAAACAATGGAAACAGTGAAAGATTTTATTTTCTTGGGCTCCAAAATCACTGCAAATGGTGACTGCCGTCATGAAATTAAAAGACACTTGCTCCTTGGAAGAAAAAGCTATGACAAACCTAGACAGTATATTAAAAAGCAGAGACATCACTTTGCCAACAAAGGTCCAGATAGTCAATGCTATGGGTTTTTTTTTTTTTTTTGGTAGTCATGTAAAGATGTGAGAGTTGTACCGTAAAGTAGGTTGAGTGCTGAAGAATTGATGCTTTTGAACTGTGGTGTTGGAGAAGACTTTTGAGAGTCCCTTGGACACCAAGGAAATCAAGCCAGTCCATCCTAAAGGGAATCAACCCTGAATATTCACTGGAATGACTGATGCTGAAGCTCCAATACTTTGGCATCCTGATGTGAAGAGCCGACTCATTTGAAAAGACCCTGATGCTGGGAAAGATTGGAGGTGAGAGGAGAAGGGGACGACAGAGGATGAGATGGTTGGATGGCATCACCTACTCAATGGACATGAATTTGAGCAAAGTCCTGGAGATAGTGAAGGACAGGGAAGCCTGGGTGCTGTAGTCGCAAAGAGTCAGACACGACTGAGTGACTGAAAAACTACAACATTCAGATGATCCTGATTATTAGCAAAAGCAAATAAAAGTTCTCTCTGGAGGAAGACAAAATAATCATTGACTTTTAAACATTACTCTGAGTAATTCTTTCATATACTATGTCTGGCATATAATCAATGATAAACAAGCATTTGAGGACATGAAACAATTAGAACAAACATCAGCATAAATAATAGAAAACAGAGACAGACAGGTGAAGGACAGGGAAGCCTGACCTGCGGTAGTCCATGGGGTCTCAAAGAGTTGGACACAACTGAGTGTTGGAACAACAAGGCATAACTCCAGACACTTGAATTATTTGATACAGACTTTAAAACGAATGCTTATTATGTTTATAAAGATAAAGGGCAAGTTTGGAAATTTCAGCCAACTGTTGGAAACTATTAAAAAAGTGACACGTACATTTTCAAAGGATTTCTACATCAAGGAAGGGTGACATAACTAGCAGCAGACCAGCATCCCACTTAGAACAAAGAGAAAATTTGGATACAATTCAAAAGTCTTTTCTTTAAGGCAGTGGAGCGCAGCTGAAGCAATGGCCATTAGTGGGCCTAAGATTCAAAAGAGGGAAGGATCTTGGAGAGGTGAGTTGACTGCTGCAGCCACATTTTCCTAAAGGCATTTGTCAATTCTGAGTGTTGTAAGGAGGCTGAGAGTCTGGTGAAAAGCCTGATGCAAAGCTTGGGAAAGATGTTTCAGCAGAACAAGGAAATTAGCAAAACTTTTGGCAGAGATTTTGGGGGCAGGGGGTCAAGCACACAGCTGGTTTATTCCTCTGGACATTTCCTGAATACTAGGGATGAATGGGGTAGAATGTTAAAAATTTTAGTGAGAAAACTTTGAAAAGGGCAGTGGAGTTGCCTCAACAATCTTTTGAGGCAAGGTTAGAGCTTGAGGACCACTGGGGAAACAGATCCTGTAACTACATGACGTTCTTAGTTATAAACCCAGGATAGCCAAATGCAGATATTCCTAGTTGGATTAAATTGATAAAACAATAACGCCATCTATCAAGTTGTTGTTGAGTTGCTAAGTCATGTAAAACTCTTTTTGAGACCCCGTGGACTGTAGCCCACCAGGCCCCTCTGTCCATGAGATTTCCCAGGCAAGAATACTGGAGTGGGTTGCCATGCTCTTCTCCAGGGGATCTTCCCGACCCAGGGATTGAACCTGTGTCTCATGTCTCCTGCATTGGCAGGCGACTTCTTTATCACTAGTGCTACCTGTTAAGCCTGAAGTTTTCATTGTTTGTGTTCAGTCGCTGAGTCTTACTCTTTGCAGCCCCATGAACTGTGGCACACTGTGCTTTCCTGTCCTTCACTATCTCCTGGAGTTTGCTTAAACTCATGTTCATTGAGTCAGTGATGCCATCCAACCATCTCATCCTCTGTCGTCCCCTTTTCCTCCTGCCTTCAATCTTTTCAGCATCGGGGTCTTTTCCAATGATTCAGCTCTTCACATCAGGTGGCCAAAGTATTAGAGCTTCAACTTCAGCATCAGTCCTTCCAATGAATAGTCAGGGATTTTTTATTTCCTTTAGGATTGACTGCTTAAACACAGTTTTGCACGTAATGCCTGGCAATAAATAAAAGTTATTAGGCATGCCAAAGACAGAACCCTTTGACTAAAATCAAGAGAAAATAGTTATAGAAGACCCACAGGTGATCCAAATAAAAGAGCTAGCTGACAAGGATTTAACAAGAAACATGATTAATATATTTTTTAAATAGAGGGGAAAATAAAATAAATGAAAAGGTGTAAACTTTCATTAGAGCTTTGGAATATAAAATAATTCAATTAAAATTCTAGAACTGAAAAAATATAAAAGAACTAAATAAAAATTTGAATGTTAACATACAATAGCAAAAATCAATAAATCAGAGTTTATGTTTAACAAAAGATTAGACACAGCTGAACAGAAAACTAAAGTACTGGAAGATAGGCTAGAAGAAATTATACAAAATGGAACATGGGGAAAGAAAAGGGTGAAAAATACAAAAAAAGAGAAAGAGAGGAGGTAGTCAGAAGGTGTATTATGTGCTTAAATGGATTTCCAGAAGGAAAGGAGAGAAAGAACGGGCAGATGCCATGTGTGAACTGATAATGGCTGAGAATATCTCAATTCGTCAAACAGATGAATGATTTTTCAATTCGGAGATAATGAAAAAGTTCTGCAAACCCCAAGTATGATAAATAAAAATAAACCCACACTTAGATACCTCAAAATACAGCCAGTAAAATCAAAGATAAAAAATAAAAATTTTAAAATAGGTAGAAAAGATTACCTTCAGTTGAGTTCAGTCACTTAGTTGTATCTGACTCTTTGCGACCCCATGGACTGCAGCACCCCAGGCCTCCCTGTCCATCACCAACTCCTAGAGTTTACCCAAACTCATATCCATTACATCTGTGATGTCATCCAATTATCTCATCCCTTTCTCCTCCAACTTTCAATCTTTCCTAGCACCAGGGTCTTTTCAAATGAGTCAGTTCTTCACATCAAGTGGCCAAAGTATTGAAGTTTCAACTTCAGTCCTTCCAATGAGTATTCAGGACTGATTTCCTTTAGGATGAACTGGTTGGATCTCCTTGCAGTCCAAGAGACTCTCAAGAGTCTTCTGCAACACCACAGTTCAAAACCATCAATTCTTCGGTGTTCAGCTTTCTTTATAGTCCAACTCTCACAGCTGTACATGACTACTGGAGAAACCACAGCTTTGACTAGACTGACTTTTGTTGGCAAAGTAATGTCTCTGCTTATGTTACCCAGTTCTGTTCTCTGTCTGCTTCTGAGACTTCACACCAGTTATATTCAGTGGAATATAACAAGAAATTGTATCTGCTGAACTCTCATCAGATGGAACAGATGAAGAATATGCTTCTATTTTCCTTCTCAGGGGAAAATATGGTCAGACATGTGCTGTTCAATGCAGTCATTAGCCACACAGGGTCACCAAGCACTTGAAATGCGACTGGTCCAAAGCAAGATGTGATGTAAGTGTAAAATACACACCAGATTTCAAACACATCATTTCTACAAAACATAAAATATCCCATTAATGATTTTTTTATGTTTATTATTTCTTCAATTTTTTTTGTATATTTATTAACTAAACTATATCTTGGCACATACTTTCACCTGTTCATTTTCACTTTTAATATATGGTTCTCAGCAAATTATAAATTACATAGGTTGCTTGCATTTGTAGCTAACATAATAATTTTAATGGACAGCACTGATGATGAAATTTCATCCAGCTCTGATTACATAGACCACTTTGCCATGTAGCTTGGCAGAGATGAGCACCAGCCCAAGAAAATGGAGTCACCATCACTGCTTGTGTACAACACAGCCCACTGTTTATGGTGAAGAAACGTGGAGGCAAGAGAGGATGAGCAACTTCCCAAACACACTTGTCTGGTGAATCTGGACAAGTACAGGTGATCCTAATATTGAACGAAGACAGCTGCTCACATGGGAAAAGTCTGGCTTACTTTATAAGACGAAAGAGCATTTTTGTGATTTCTGCTTTTCTTTTTTTAAAATGACATGAAATACATTTCTTAGTATATTAGCGTGATGAAAGGTATGAGTTTGAAAAAAGAGTGAAAAATCACTCATAAGGTAACATGAAATAAACAAAACACCATGAATCAGTTTATGATTGACAGATCACAATCTTCTTTATCACCACATTTGATGGAACTCCTGTCGGGAGACATATGTCTATAGATAGTGAAAGATTGGCAGTAGCAGTCTGTTATTGCCCCAGCACCAGTGTTTTATTTATGAAATAAATAGCCCTGTTATTTAGACAGAGTAAGAAGGAATCTATTTTACACTCTGGCTCACAGATAATCCCTGCCATGTTAGTATAAGAAATGAACCTTAAAAACAACTGTGATACAGCTATATGTTACAGACCCTGGAGTATTCCTATTCTAAAATGTTATCAGTATCTTACCTTAGATTATGAAATTTAAAAAAATATATATTATTTAGGCAAGTATCTAAGTAAAGACAAACTTATCAGTTAATTTACAGAAACAAGTTTTAAGGGGCCAAAATTTACAATTATTTGAATATTTTAAAAACTGATATAATCGTGGCATACCAAATAAAAACCCACAAGCCATAGTGATTCTCAAAAGAATGGGAAAGGTTGAGAAAAAGCTCTTCTTTACAAATGTAAAGTTAATGAATATAAAAGAATAACGGACTTAGAGTCAGTAGTTTCCAGCCTCTATTATGGAAATTCATTCAGGCAAACATTATCCCTGGTGGCTAAAATCTCTAGGTGAAATTTGATTAGGGACAGGATATTTGCATGGCACCAAAGTATCAGCCTACATTTTTCTCACTAATATACAAATGAAAGTACACCTTTGTAATGAACACATCTGACGATCACCCCCTTAATCAAATGATAAAATTTATGTCACTAATCATGTGTCATCCTGGGTCTCTTGATGTGAAAGTATACAATGTCGTCTATGAAGTATTCTTTCCAAAATGTTTATATCCAGTGGATATAAACTACACTAGAACTACACACCAATATTAGCCACAAGGGGCTACTGACAACTGAAATGAGGCTCGTCTAACTTGAGATGTGCTGTAATGTAAAATACTGAATTTTGAAGACTTCATACGAGATAAAAGAGTATAAAATATCTCATATTGATTACTCATTAAGTGATAATATTTTGGATACATTGGGTTAAATGAAACAAATTATTAAAATTAATTTCACTTGTTTCATTTTACCTTTCAGTTCAGTTCAGTCGCTCAGTCGTGTCCGACTCTCCGCGACCCCATGAATTACAGCACTCCAGGCCTCCCTGTCCATCACCAACTCCCGGAGTACACTCAAACTCATGTCCACAGAGTCGGTGATGCCATCCAGCCATCTCATTCTCCGTCGTCCCCTTCTCCTCCTGCCCCCAACCTTTCCCAGCATCAGAGTCTTTTCCAGTGAGTCAACACATCGCATGAGGTGGCCAAAGTATTGCAGTTTCAGCTTTAGCATCAGTCCCTCCAATGAACATCCAGGATTGATCTCCTTTAGAATAGACTGTTTGGATCTCCTTGCAGTATAAGGGACTCTCAAGAGTCTTCTCCAACACCACAGTTCAAAAGCATCGATTCTTCGGCGATCAGCTTTCTTCACAGTCCAACTCTCACATCCATACATGACCACGGGCAAAACCATTGCCTTGACTAGACGGACCTTGGTTGGCAAAGTAATGTCTCTGCTTTTTAATATACTATCAAGGTTGGTCATAACTTTCCTTCCAAGGAGCAAGCGTCTTTTAATTTCCTGGCTGCAATCAGCATCTGCAGTGATTTTGGAGCCCAAAAAAATAAAGTCTGACACTGTTTACACTGTTTTTCCATCTATTTCCCATGAAGTGATGGGACCAGATGCCATGATCTTTGTTTTCTGAATGTTGAGCTTCAAGCCAACCTTTTCACTCTCCTCTTTCACTTTCATCAAGAGGCTTTTGAGTTCCTCTTCACTTTCTGCCATAAGGGTAGTGTCATCTGCATATCTGAGGTTATTGATATTTCTCCCAGCAATCTTGATTCCAGCTTGTGCTTCTTCCAGCCCAGCGTTCCTCATGATGTACTCTGCATAGAAGTTAAATAAGCAGGGTGACAATATACAACCTTGATGTACACCTTTTCCTATTTGGAACCAGTCCGTTGTTCCATGTCCAGTTCTAACTGTTGCTTCCTGACCTGCATACAGGTTTCTCAAGAGGCAGGTCAGGTGGTCTGGGATTCCCATCTCTTTCAGAATGTTCCACAGTTTATTGTGATCCACACAGTCAAAGGCTTTGGCATAGTCAATGAAGCAGAAATAGATGTTTTTCTGGAACTCTCTTGCTTTCTCCATGATCCAGCGGATGTTGGCAATTTGATCTCTGGTGCCTCTGCCTTTTCTAAAACCTGCTTGAACATCTGGGAGTTCATGGTTTACATACTGCTGAAGTCTGGCTTGGAGAATTTTGAGCATGACTTTACTAGCGTGTGAGATGAGTGCAATTGTGCGGTAGTTTGAGCATTCTTTGGCATTGCCTTTCTTTGGGATTGGAATGAAGACTGACCTTTTCCAGTCCTGTGGCCAGCGCTGAGTTTTCCAAATCTGCTGGCATATTGAGTGCAGCACTTTCACAGCATCATCTTTCAGGACTTGAAATAGCTCAACTGGAATTCCATCACCTCCACTAGCTTTGTTCGTAGTGATGCTTTCTAAGGCCCACTTGACTTCACATTCCAAGATGTCTGGCTCTAGGTCAGTGATCACGTTATCGTGACTATCTTGTTGTGAAGATCTTTTTTGTACAGTTCTTCTGTGTATTCCTGCCACCTCTTCTTAATATCTTCTGCTTCTGTTAGGTCCATACCATTTCTGTCCTTTATTGAGCCCATTTTGCGTGAAATGTTCCCTTGGTATCTCTAATTTTCTTGAAGAGATCTCTTATCTTTCCTATTCTGTTGTTTTCCTCTATTTCTTTGCATTGATCCCTGAGGAAGTCTTTCTTATCTCTCCTTGCTATTCTTTGGAACTCTGCATTCAGATGCTTATATCTTTCCTTTTCTCCTTTGCTTTTCGCCTCTCTTCTTTTCATAGCTATTTGTAAGGCCTCCTCAGACAGCCATTTCGCTCTTCTGCATTTCTTTTCCATGGGGATGGTCCTGGTCCCTGTCTCCTGCACAATGTCATGAATCTCCGTCCAGAGTTCATCAGGCACTCTATCAATCAGATCTAGTCCCTTAAATCTATTTCTCACTTCTACTGTATAATCATAAGGGATTTGATTGAGGTCATATCTGAATGGTCTAGTGGTTTTCCCTACTTTCTTCAATTTAAGTCTGAACTTCGCAATAAGGAGTTCATGATCTGAGCCACAGTCAGCTCCTGGTCTTGTTTTTGCTAACTGTATAGAGCTTCTCCATCTTTGGCTGCAAAGAATATAATCAATCTGATTTCGGTGTTGACCATCTGGTGATGTCTATGTGTAGAGTCTTCTCTTGTGTTGTTGGAAGAGGGTGTTTGCTATGACCAGTGCATTCTCTTGGCAAAACTCTATTAGCCTTTGCCCTGCTTCATTTGTGCTCCAAGACCAAATTTGCCTGTTACTCCAGGTGTTCCTTGACTTCCTACTTTTGCATTCCAGTCCCCTATAATGAAAAGGACATCTTTTTTGGGTGTTAGTTCTAAAAGGTCTTGTAGGTCTTCATAGAACCATTCAACTTCGGCTTCTTCAGCGTTACTGCTTGGGGCATAGGCCTGGATTACTGTAATATTGAATGGTTTGCCTTGGAAACGAACAGAAATCATTCTATCGTTTTTAAGATTGCATCCAAGTACTGCATTTCGGACTCTTTTGTTGACCATGATGGCTACTCGATTTCTTCTAAGGGATTCCTGCCCACAGTAGTAAATATAATGGTCATCTGAGTTAAATTCACCCATTCCAGTCCATTTTAGTTCACTGATTCCTAGGATGTCTATGTTCACTCTTGCCATCTCCTGTTTGACCACTTCCAATTTGCCTTGATTCATGGACCTAACATTCCAGGTTCCTATGCAGTATTGCTCTTTACAGCATCAGACCTTGCTTCTATCACCAGTCACATCCACAACTGGGTATTGGTTTTGCTTTGGCTCCATCCCTTCATTCCTTCTAGAGTTATTTCTCCACTGAGCTCCAGTAGCATACTGGGCACCTACCGACCTGGGGAATTCGTCATTCAGTATCCTATCATTTTGCCCTTTGATACTGTTCATGGGGTTCTCAAGGCAAGTATACTGAAGTGGTTTGCCATTCCCTTCTCCAGTGGACCACATTCGGCTGTGGTCCATGTGATCAGATCGACTAGTTTCCTGTGATTATGATTTCAGTGTGTCTGCCCTCTGATGCCCCCTCGCAATACCTACCGTCTTATTTGGGTTTCTCTTACCTTGGGCGTGGGATATCTCTTCACAGCTGCTCCAGCAAAGCGCAGCCGCTGCACCTTACCTTGGACGAGGGGTATCTCCTCAAGGCGGCCCCTCCTGACCTTGAACGTGGAGTAGCTCCTTTCGGCCCTCCTGCGCCCGTGGAGCCACTGCCTATTGGACGTAGGGTAGCTCCTCTCGGCTGCTGGCCCTGGCCTCAGGCGTGGGGTAGCTCCTCACGGCCACGCTTCTTTGCATGGTCGGTTGTGCCACGGCCGGTGTCTCTCGCGTCTGCATGTCTAAAACCCTGCACGTTGTAAGCATTGTATATATTTGTTGAATATGTAATCTGATTGTGTAATTAAAACTTTAGGTAGAGAGTGGATGGAAACTAGAAGCTGAGAAGAACGCAGTAGATAGGCTGTATCGGTACTAAAGAATCTTGTAATTTAATACTAAAGAGTATGGACTTTATCCTGTAATTCAGTACTTATCAAAGTATGTCCCTTAAAATGTAAAATCTGAAGGACAGTAATAAGCATCTCTCAACAAAAGCATTCTGTTTTCAAATAAGCTTGGGAAATACTGGTTTCAACAGTAGCTTCTTTGCTTAAATTTCTTCTGAGCCAAGTCTCTGCTCATGTGCATTGTGAAGCTCCAAGAAAGATTTATAGAATTCAAACTTCTAGAATCCTAGACCCTCTCCACCCTGCAGGACTGGAGTTCTCCATGGCACATTTTATGGAAAAGTGTCCTAACAGAGGGACTTAAAGACCTTTCAGCAATGGACTGATCTGAACTTCATTTTAGAAGATTTTCTGGTCTTCTAAAAATTGTGGGCTTCCCAGGTAGCCCTAGTGGTGAAGCACGTGCCTGCCAGTGCAGGAGACTTAGCCACGGGTTCGATCCCTAGGTCAGGAAGTCCCCCTGGAGAAGAAAATGGCAATCCACTCCAGTGTTCATGCCTGGAGAATCCCTTGGACAGAGGAGCCTGTTGGCTGCAGTCCATGAGATTGCAAAGAGTCAGACACAACTGAAGCAACTTAGCATGCACTGGTCTTCCAAAGGATGGACTGAGAGGAGGCAGTTTGATGATAGACATGATAGTTTCAGCAGGAGATAATGAGACCTGAACCCCAAGAAGCAAGGAGAAGGAACCAAGAGCCACCAAGGACATTTCAGAGGTAGAACTTGTTAGAGCTGTCACTGGAGTCAGACACGTTGTACGCTGCCCAGGACCTCCTGGCCAAGGTCCCTGGGCACTGAATCTGGTCTGTACTCTGTTACCAAGCTGAGCCTCCACGAGCAGGGCTGTGCCCGTCCAGAGGAAGGACAGGGTGTGTTACAGCTGCGGGGTCCCTAGTTAATGACTGATGAGATGTGGGGGGAAAGCATGGAGAGCATTCACGATGACTCGTGTTTCATGTTTAAATGATGGTGTGGCCAAAGATGTCTTCTGCAAACTTGTAATATTTCTAAAACTATGATATCTGCAATCACAGTACCTGGAGAAGGAATGATGATGAAGATGCGTTTCTATTGGCTCTGAACAGCCTCTCCCAAGAGTTACATTTTCCTCTCCACCACACATGAAATTAAATATCCCCATTATGGAGAGATTTTTACCAACACCTTAAACCAAGGATTGCCAACCCAAATGTCTCCAGAGTCCACTCAGGCATGTTCAGTGAGTGAAGTATGGAGCAAGCTGAGTGTTTGCATGTTAAACTTACAGAAATGTCCTTCACTTACCAAAAGACATGCTGTCTTCTGCTCTTGCTTTTGAATATGCAATCTCCACCATCTATATTTTATAACCATTTTTGATAGGAATGTAGATAGTGAGAAATATTTCTCTACTCCATGAAAAGTGTCTGCACAGTATTGATGATGAATGACATCTGACATGGTGTAAGAAATATAGAGAAGAGTGGGCCAGTTATTGTGATTTTTCAGGAGAGAATGGGTATTTGATTTTTTGTGTGATATCTCTCTAGTTTTTGATGTAGACAGAAAACTTTCAATAGTCTGTATGGGCCAAATAAAAGCATATCTCTGGGCCCCCCCAGTCCATGATTCCTCTCTTAGCCCATATGTGCTTTGTACACATATACATGACCCCCCCGTTTTTTTAAGTTGATAAATTTAAAATTCATATACTTTTGGGTGGGTTTCCCTGGTGGCTCAGAGGGTGAAGCATCTGCCTGCAATGTGGGACACCTGGGTTCGATCCGCGGGTTGGGAAGATCCCCTGAAGAAGGAAATGGCAACCCACTCCAGTGTTTTTGCCTGGAAAATGCCATGGATGGACAAGCCTGGTAGATTGCAGTCAATGGGATCTACTTTTAGGTAGACAGGGTGTTAAATGACCTGCTAAGTTGCCCTGCAAACCTAGGTTGAATTGCCAGGAGGAGAAAAGCCATATTTCCTGTGCTGATAATTAGAACAAGGTCCTTATTTTTGCATTAAGTCTTTACCATAGAAAGAAAGTCCCAAAATCTGGTGCCTGGAGAGTGTTAGAGAGCTTTCATTCAAATCGCATCACCAGTGGCGCTAAGGCATGAGAGTCTGCCAGGATAAAAGTAATATAAAGTGTGATGTCCGGTGCTATGAAAGAGAGGGGAGGCTACTAATACACACTTCCCATCGTAATTCATACCTCGTGGATTCTGTTTCACAGAATGGGGAGTGTGGAATCATGAATTGACTGACTAAGGCCTTGATGTCAGGGAGATTGTGAAGTGGTGCAGGGGGATTTAGTCCTGGGGCTAATATGATGTCACCTCTTGGTTCCTGGCAGAACTTTCTTAATGGCCCGCATGTGAGCACACAGATTGGACCCATCTGTTTGAAAGGGGGAGTTAGCACATGTGTGGTAATCACCATCACTCTAAAGAAACTTTGAGGAGGTGTTTAGTTCCTGCTGATAGGGAAGATTAGAATCAAGCAAGTTTTATGAATAGAAAATGATGAGCAGATGAGCCTGGCAGGAAATGGAAATGTGATGAGATTAGTAGCTGATGTATACCTCACTGCAGGGAAAAAAAAAAAAGCTCTAAGGGATGTCAGGCTGAGAAATACTTTATTTCCTGAAGTGCAAAGAAGAGATTTGGACAAAGCTGTAATATTAGCAGCCACTGCCAAAGTGAATTGGTCAAGGATCTTTCTAAAAAAAGCTGCCATTTACCTTTTGCTGGGTCTCAACATGGTGAGGAAAAAGTGCCTTCTTGTCCTGAGATACAAGCTTCAAAGGTGCATTCAGCCAACAAACATTTCCTGAGCACCAGCTCTGTGGTAGCATTGCACCAGTCCCAAAGCGGCTCACAGACTCATGGGCATCAGCACGCTGTACTCTCTGGGTGGACTGTGAGCAGACTGTCCTATGGCTGCCTGATAATGGGCATCTTTATGCAGAGAGAAATAGCACAAAAATCAAGAGTATGATTCAGTGACCTGAAAGCCTATGTTCCGTAGTTCTGTGGGTCACGGAGCCCATCTGGTTTGTGCCATTTGAAAAACAACTTTTTAGAAAAAGAAAACTTTCTGAAAGAAAGTTCAGAGCAAACTCATCAGATTTTTCCCAAAGATTGGCAGTCCCAGCATTTAGTGAATGGATTTTTTTTTTTTAATTGAGGTATCAGTTCAGTTCAGTTGCTCAGTCATGTCCAACTCTTTGCGACCCCATGAATCAGAGCATGCCAGGCCTCCCTGTCCATCACCAACTCCCAGAGTTCACTCAAACTCACGTCCATTGAGTCGGTGATGCCATCCAGCCATCTCATCCTCTGACATCCCCTTCTCCTCCTGCCCCCAATCCCTCCCAGCATCAGAGTCTTTTCCAGTGAGTCAACTCTTTGCATGGGGTGGCCAAAGTATTGGAGTTTCAGCTTTAGCATCAGTCCTTCCAATGAACATCCACGACTGATCTCCTTTAGAATGGACTGGTTGGATCTCCTTGCAGTCCAAGGGACTCTCAAGAGTCTTCTCCAGCACCACAGTTCAAAAGCATCAATTCTTCGGCATATAGTTGATTTACAATACTGTTAGTTTCAGTGTGCAGCAAAGTAATGTAGTTATATGTGTATATATATACACACATATATATAAATTCAGATTCTTTTCCACTTTAGGTTGTTACAAAGTATTAGATATAGTCCCCATGCTATACAGTAAATCCTTGTTGCTTATCTATTGTATATACAGCAGCATGTATCTGTTTTCATCATACTCAAAATTTATCCCTTCTGCCCCTCCTTTTCCTCTGTGGTAACCATAAATTTGTTTTCTATGTCTGTAAGTTTGTTTTGTAAATAAATTAATTTGTATGCTTTTTTAAAAAATTCCATAGATAATTGATATCATGTGGTATTTGTCTTTCTCTGAGTTACTTCACTTAGTATGATAATCCCTAGGTTCATGTTGCAAATGGCACCATTTAACTTTTTTGTGACTAAGTAATAGTCCATCGTGTATGTATAGCACATCTTCTGTATCCTCGTGATGGGACTTTGTTGTTTCCATGACTTTCTCAATGGCTTTCTCTGTATGGAAGGTGAAGTGAAAGTGAAAGTCACTCAGTGGTGTCCGACTCTTTGCGACCCCATGGACTACACTGTCCATGGGATTCTCCAGGCCAGAATACTGCAGTGGGTAGCCTTTCCCTTCTCCAGGGGATCTTCCCAATGCAGGGATCGAACCCAGGTCTCCCCCATTGCAGGCGGATTCTTTACCAGCTGAGCCACAAGGGAAGCCCAAGAATACTGGGGAGGGTAGCCTATCTGCTCTCCAGGGTATCTTCCCGACCCAGGAATTGAACCAGGGTCTCCTGCATTGCAGGTGAATTCTTTACCAACTGAGCTATCAGGGAAGCCCATGGAAGGTAATACACCCCCATTCTCTTCAGAAAAGAATTCTGCTTATTCCTTCCAGACTCACCTCCTGTGAAAGGTTACCCACGTACTCGACCTTGCTATTTCCTTCCTTCCCCTCTTTCCTCCCCTGCCTCACACCAAACTGTGATGTTTCCTCCCTCCTCTCCTCCTCCTCCACTTCACCTCTTCCTCCCTTCCTTGCTTTGCTTCCTTTCATTCCTCATTTCCTTTTTTTTTGGCATTTTTTTTAAATTTTACCATATTATATTTGTTGGTTTTGCCATACATTGACATGAATCTGCCCCGGGTGTACGTGAGTTCCCCTTCCTGAACCCCCCTCCCACCTCCCTCTGGGTCATCCCTGCACACCAGCCCCGAGCATCCTGTAACGTGCATCAACCCTGAACTGGCGATTCGTTTCACATATGATAATATACATGTTTCAATGCCATTCTCCCAAACCATCCCACCCTCACCCTCTCCCACAGGGTCCCAAAGACCGTTCTATACATCTGTGTCTCTTTTGCTGTCTCGTATGCCTAGTGGGCTTCCGTCTATGGGGTCGCACAGAGTCAGACACGACTGAAGTGACTTAGCAGCAGCAGCAGCATTACAGGGTTTTTATTTCCATCTTTCTAAATTCCATATATATGTATTAGTATACTGTATTGGTGTTTTTCTTTCTGGCTTAATTCACTCTGTATAATAGGCTCTAGTTTCATCCACCTCATTAGAACTGATTCAAATGTATTCTTTTTAATGGCTGAGTGATACTCCATTGTGTAAATGTACCAAAGCTTTCTTATCCATTCGTCTGCAGATGGACATCTAGGTTGCTTCCATGTCCTGGCTATTATAAACAGTGCTGCAATGAACATTGGAGTACACGTTTCTCTTTCAATTCTGGTTTCCTTGGTGTGTATGCCCAGGAGTGCAATTGCTGGATCATATGGCAGTTCTATTTCCAGTTTTTTAAGGAATCTCCACACTGTTCTCCATAGTGGCTGTACTAGTTTGCATTCCCACCAACAGTGTAAGAGGGTTCCCTTTTCTCCACACCCTCTCCAGCATTTATTGCATGTAGACTTTTGGATAGCAGCCATTCTGACTGGTGTGAAATGGTATCTCATTGTGGTTTTGATTTGCATTTCTCTGATTATGAGGGATGTTGAGCATTTTTTCATGTGTTTGTTAGCCATCTGTATGTCTTCTTTGGAGAAATGTCTGTTTAGTTCTTTGGCCCATTTTTTGATTGGGTCGTTTATTTTTCTGGAATTGAGCTGCAGGAACTGCTTGTATATTTTAGAGATTAATTCTTTGTCAGTTGTTTCATTTGCTATTATTTTCTCCCATTCTGAAGGCTGTCTTTTCACCTTGCTTATGGTTTCCTTTGCTGTGCAGAAGCTTTTAATTTTAATTAGGTCCCATTTGTTTATTTTTGCTTTTATTTCCAATATTCTGGGAGGTGGGTCATGGAGGATCCTGCTGTGATTTATGTCATAGAGTGTTTTGCCTATGTTCTCCTCGAATAGCCAAAGCAATCTTGGGGAAGAAGAATGGAACTGGGGGAATCAACCTGCAAGATTTCAGGCTCTATTACAAAGCCACAGTCATCAAGACAGTATGGTACTGGCATAAAGACAGAAATATAGACCAATGGAACAAAATAGAAAGCCCAGAGATAAATCCACGCACTTATGGACACCTTATCTTTGACAAAGGAGGCAAGAATATAAAATGGAGAAAAGACAGTCTCTTTAACAAGTGGTACTGGGAAAACTGGTCAGCCACTTGTAAAAGAATGAAACTAGAACACTTCCTAACACCATACACACAAATAAACTCATTTCCTTTCTTTTTAAAAATTCCAGGTAAAGACTTTTCCATATAAAATAAACCTCTCTGTAAATGTATGCAAACTACTGAGTATACTTCTCCTGAAATGCCCAAGAATAGGTCCTGCAACATGGGATGGGGAAGACAGGGTGGGAAGGGACCACGACACTTTCCCATCCCCACTTGGCTTATTAATGCCCTAATGCCAAGTTAAAGGTCAGATAAGAGAAATTGCGTGTAGTAAATTCAAAGGCAGATGGCTTCGGGCATTTTTTAAAAATTATTATTTCTTTTCTTCCATGGAAAGTATGAGTGACTGTGGAGGTTCCAGAAAGTCTATCTTCAGGTTGCTCCTCCTTTGAGAAGTACCCTTTAATTTACTGTTTGCTCATAGTTTCCTTTCTAGAAATGGTGGGAAGCCCTGTTCTTCCCAGCAATGCAGTAGTCTGAACACATAGGCAGACAGGTCTGAATTCCAGCCCTTGCCTTCATATCAGCCCCTGAGTATTTTTGAGAAGGTTGCTTCCCTTGTGAGGAAGAGATAAACTGGTTTTCAACCTCTCTACTGTCTTGGAAGGATTAAGGATTTAATGGTTGTGGAACATTTTGAAGATAATAAGTAAACATGAAAAATAAACATGACATCTACTCTACACACACTTCTATTTTTTTTAAGAGTCTAGCATTTTGAAAAATACCTAAATTAAAGCCTCTGCCATACTTAAATCATGCAGATATCTGTATCTGAGAATTTCTGAGTGCATGCTTCATTTGAAGCTCAAAGGGCAGCTTGGAGTCATGGAACTAATCTCTTGGAAACATTGAGGTTATTGCCAGTAATATGATGTTGGGTTAAGAAACACATCAGTCTGCATCTGTTTCCTCATCTGTAAAGTGAGCAGATGGAGCCAGAATGGTGTCTAAACTCCAAGGACTCTTGAGTTCTCTTAATGTCTAGTGACCATGCCTTCCTGAATATAATAGAAGTGAGGAAAGCCAGTCTCTCCTTAGCCTGAGGTTCTGAAGTCCATAAAACAACATGGAAGGGGTAAGAAAATACTCTGCAATGGGTTCCTTCATCCGTTTGTCTACCTGTGTAGTGACCGTGTAGTGACAGACACCCAGCACACATAAGTGGTGAAAATTGTGCCATCCACAACGGGCCCTGGAGTCAAACAGTGAAAACACATAGGCATCCTCGCTAGAATTTATTGTCAATAGCATCTAATATCTTATCCATGGAGCACATGTCTTTTGAATCCAGGGACCTCTAGACATATTGTGTTGGAATATAATCAGATCCAAAGAAGGGTGGCATTATTAGTATTGCAGAGACATTACTTTGCCAACAAAGGTCCGTCTAGTCAAGGCTATGGTTTTTCCCGTGGTCATGTATGGATGTGAGAGTTGGACTGTGAAGAAAGCTGAGCACTGAAGAATTGATGCTTTTCAACTGTGGTGTTGGAGAAGACTCTTGAGAGCCCCTTGTACTGCAAGGAGATCCAACCAGTCCATTCTAAAGGAGATCAATCCTGGGTGTTCATTGGAAGGACTGATGCTAAGGCTGAAACTGCAATACTTTGGCCACCTCATGCGACGAGTTGACTCACTGGAAAAGACTCTGATGCTGGGAAAGGTTGGGGGCGGGAGGAGAAGGGGACAACAGAGAATGAGATGGCTGGATGGCACCACCGACTCTGTGGACATGAGTTTGAGTGAACTCCGGGAGTTCGTGATGGACAGGGAGGCCTGGCGTGCTGTGATTCATGGGGTCTCAGAGAGTCGGACACGACTGAGCGACTGAACTGAACTGAACAAGGCTTTAAGATGATAACATATGTACGATACCTTTGGGTAAAAGGTAAGGCTAACCCGAGGTTCGAGGTGACTAGCCCTTAGATTCAGCTATAGGAGGTCACATGCACCTACCAAAAAGTTAGGAGGACCCATATTGCAGTATGTCTGACACTGACTTGCCACATGTGGTTGGAAACTGCCTTAGTTTAAATAGCTTTGTCTTTAGATTTCTTCCTTGCATAGAATCTATTAGGCAGGCCTTGAGACTTTAGATGATGAAATAAGGGGAGGGAAAAATAAATTTCTGTTAAGCTTTGTCTTCCACTTTAGAAGAGTATCAGGTGCTGAAACACCTCAGAGCACTCAGGAGACTCAGAAAAAGGGCACAGAGTACTTGTGAAGAAGAAAGGATATTGCCAGACGGGCAGGATGCCGAGAGGTGGGGACGGGGGTGTGTTCAGCGGGATGGAGGCCGCTGGCTTGATGGGATGGTGCTTGAAGAGCTGTACCCTGGCTGTGCGAGGCTGCACAGGCGGCGTGAATAGTGACCGGTTGACGCCCACGGTGGCCTCAGGCTGCGGGCTGCCAGAGTGGAGAAGCAGAGCCCTCATGCCATAGACTTGCCACCTTTGCTCAAGGCTGAACTGTGGTGCCAAGGGCTGTGAGAGCGCATGTGGCAGCTGTGTTCGCAGGAAGGAGTTGGAGCAAGCCTTTAGCTGAGAGGCAGCATAGGGTAGAGGGGTGGGGAGCACAGACCCTGGCGCGGGCTGAGTCCACTCTACTTCACCACGCCAAGCCGCTTCCTAATGTGCGGAGTGAGGTGACTATCCCACCTGCCCCGGGGCTTATTCAAGGGTGTGTGTGTGTGTGTGTGTGTGTGTGTGTGTGTGTGCGCGCGCGCGCACGCATGCTCGAGCGCGCGCTCAATCGTGTAATGTGCGGAGTGAGGTGACTATCCCACCTGCCCCAGGGCTTATTCAAGGGTGGGTGGGTGTGTGTGTGTGTGTGTGTGCGCGCGCGCGCGCATGCTCGAGCGCACACTCAATCGTGTCTGACTCTTTGTGACCCCATGGATGTAGCCCAAGCTTCCCATAGGTAACTCAGTGGATAAAGAACCTGCCTTCAATGCAGAAGACGAAAGTTTGATCCCTGGGACAGGAAGATCACCTAGAGGAGGAAACGGCAACCCACTCCTGTACTCTTGCCTGGAGAATCCGATGGACAGAGGAGCCTGGAGTGTTACAGTCCATGGGGGAGCAAAGAGTCAGACACGACCGAAGTAACTGGGCATGCAAGCGTGAACTATAGCCCATCAGGTTCCTCTGTCCTTGGAATTCTCCAGGCAAGAATACTGGAGGATTACCATTTCCTCCTCCAGGGGATCTTCCTGACTCAGGGATTGATTGAACCTGCTTCTCTTGCATTGGCAGGCACATTCTTTACCACATGAGCCACCTGGGAAGCCAGATGTAAGGATAAATGAGTTAATATTTATTAAAGATTTAGAAGAGTGTGTGCACAGAATATGCACTAAGTGCCTGATGAGTAGGAGAGAACAGAAATTGGGGCCCACTCAGCTTCACCCTCCTTCCTCCCATCGCCTTTACCAGGGAGCAGGGCCTGGCGAATTCTGTGAGAGGGGAGCCGAAGGTGCAGACACAGCGAAATAGGAGGAGAAGCGGGATCTCCACTAAATAAGTCTTAGAGAGCTGAAACAAGTTCCAGCCGTGGCCCATGGTCTGGTGACAGTCTGTTAGGAATTGAGGATAACAGGAAGGGTGCCACAAGGCTGGAGATGGGGATGGCCCCAATTATTAAAGGAGGGAAAAGCTTGATTCTAGAAGCACAGCTACAAGCTTGATGCTGATCCAAAGCTACGCTTGAGGAGGGAATTTTAAACAGATGGTTAACAGATGCTTGCAGGGTAGCAAAAGAGCAGGAACTGGGAAGCCAAGCTGACTGGGTGCGAACCCAAGTCCCAACACTTTCTGACTGAGTGGCCTTGCAAAACTTACATCACTTCTGAGTCTTACTGTCTCCAGCTGTAGAATAGAAATGGCAGCGTCTCCAGGGTTCCTGTGAAAGATAGTGACGGTGTAAATGATCACGCCAAGGACTGAGCAAAACAAACATGCAGTCCGTGATTTCCATGAACCAAAGTGGCAGCAGAACATAAGGCTGAGAACAGAGATTGGCAAAAGTTTTCTGTAAAGGACAAAATAATAAATAATTTAGGCTCTGTGGCCTATATACTCTCTGCTTCAAGTACTCAACTGTACTTTAAAGCAGGAAAACAGTTGTAGATAATATGTTCTTAGATGGTGTGGATGGGCATGGCTACATTCCAATAAAACTTTATTTACAAAAACAAGTGGCCAGATTTGGCCATGGTGTGCTGATTCCAGGGTGTAAAAAACAAACAGCCAGGATTAAAATAAAAACCTTTCCACTAAGAACAGTGTGACCTTGGGCAAGTTCATAAATTGAGCTCCTTTACAATTGCACACATCTCACATGCTGGTAAAGTAATGCTCAAAATTCTCCAAGCCAGGCTTCAGCAATACGTGAACCGTGAACTTCCTGATGTTCAAGCAGGTTTTAGAAAAGGCAGAGGAACCAGAGATCAAATTGCCAACATCTGCTGGATCATCGAAAAAGCAAGAGAGTTCCAGAAAACCATCCATTTCTGCTTTATTGACTATGCCAAAGCCTTTGACTGTGTGGGTCACAATAAACTGTGGAAAATTCTGAAAGAGATGGGAATACCAGACCACCTGACCTGCCTCTTAAGAAAATATATGCAGGTCAGGAAGCAACAGAACTGGACATGGAACAACAGACTGGTTCCAAATAGGAAAAAGATTACGTCAAAGCTGTATATTGTCACCCTGCTTATTTAACTTATATGAAGAGTACATCATGAGAAATGCTGGGCTGGAGGAAGCACAAGCTTGAATCAAGATTGCCAGGAGAAATATGAATAACTCAAGACATGCAGATGACACCACCCTTATGGCAGAAAGTGAACAGGAACTAAAGAGCCTCTTGATGAAAGTGAAAGGGGGAGTGAAAAAGTTGGCTTGAAGCTCAACATTCAGAAAACTAAGATCATGACATCTGGTCCCATCACCTCATGGCAAATAGATGGGGAAACAGTGGAAAAAGTGTCAGACTTTATTTTTTGGGCTCCAAAATAACTGCAGATAGTGATTGCAGCCATGAAATTAAAAGATGCTTACTCCTTGGAAGGAAAGTTATGACCAACTTAGATAGCATATAAAAAAGTAGAGACATCACTTTGCCAACCAAGGTCCATCTAGTCAAGGCTATAGTTTTTCCCATGGTCATGTATGGATGTGAGAGTTGGACTGTGAAGAAAGCTGAGCACTGAAGAATTAATGCTTTTGAACTGTGGTGTTGGAGAAGACTCTTGAGAGTCCCTTGGACTGCAAGGATGTCCAACCAGTCCATCCTAAAGGAGATCAGTCCTGGATGTTCATTGGAAGGATTGATGCTAAAACTGAAATTCCAATACTTTGGCCATCTCATGCGAAGAGTTGACTCACTGGAAAAGACCCTGATTCTGGGAGGGATTGGGAGCAGAAGGAGAAGGGGACGACAGAGGATGAGATGGCTGGATGGCATTACCAACTTGATGGACATGGGTTTGAGTGAACTCCGGGAGTTGGTGATGGACAAGGAGGCTGGCGTGCTGTGATTCATGGGGTCGCAAAGAGTCGGACATGACTGAGCGACTGAACTGAACTGAACTGATCTATCAAATGGGTATAATAGTAGTGTGTGTGTCCTGAGATGTTGTTTCTTTTTTTTTTTAACGGATAGATCCTGGCTTTAAATAATTATTTATTTATCCATTCCTTTATTTATTTGCCTTCTCATGCTGTTCATGGGTTTCTCAAGGCAAGAATACCGAAGTGGTTTGCCATTCCCTTCTCCAGTAGAAGTGGCAAATAGATTCAAGGGATTAGATCTGATAGAGTGCCTGAAGAACTATGGACTGAAGTTGGTGACAGTATACAAGAGGCAGTGATCAAGACCATCCGCAAGAAAAAGAAATGGAAAAAGGCAAAATGGCTGTCCAAGAAGGCCTTACAAATAGCTGAGAAAGAGAAGCTAAAGGCAAAGGAGAAACAGAAAGATCTACCCATTTGAACACAGAGTTCCAAAGAATAGCAAGGAGAGATAAGAAAGCCTACCTCAGTGATGAATGCAAAGAAATAGAGGAAAACAATAGAATGGGAAAGACTAGCGATCTCTTCAAGAAAATTAGAGATATCAGGGGAACATTTAATGCAAAGAGGGACTTGATAAAGGACAGAAATGGTATGGACCCAACAGAAGCAGAAGATATTAAGAAGAGGTGGCAAGAATACACAGAAGAACTGTACAAAAAAGATCTTCATGACCAAGATAATCATGATGGCGTGATCACTCACCTGGAACCAGACATCTTGGAATGTGAAGTCAAGTCGGCCTTAGAAAGCATCACTGTGGACAAAGCTAGTGGAGGTGATGGAATTCCAATTGAGCCATTTCAAATCCTAAAAGATGACACTTTGAAAGTGCTGCACTCAGTATGCCAGCAAATCTGGAAAACTCAGCAGTGGCATCAGTACTGGAAATGGTCAGTTTTCATTCCAATCCCAAAGAAAGGCAATGCCAAAGTATGCTCAAACTACCGCACAATTGCACTCATCTCACACACTAGCAAAGTAATGCTCAAAATTCCCCAAGCTGGGCTTCAACAGTACATGAACCATGAACTTCCAGATGTTCAAGCTGGATTTAGAAAAGGCAGAGGAATCAGAGATTAAGCTGCCAACATCCGTTGGATCATCAAAAAGGCAAGAGAGTTCCAGAAAAACATCTACTTTTGCTTTATTGACTATGGCAAAGCCTTTGACTGTGTGGATCACAACAAACTGGAAAATTCTTCAAGAGATGGGAATACAAGACCACCTGACCTGCCTCGTAAGAAATCTGCATGCAGGTCAGGAAGCAACAGTTAGAACTGGACATGGAGCAACAGACTGGTTCCAAATTGGGAAAGGAGTACATCAAGGCTGTATATTGTCACCCTGCTTATTTAACTTACATGCAGAGTACATGATCGGAAATGCTGGTCTGGATGAAGCACAATCTGGAATCAAGATTGCTGGGAGAAATATCAATAACCTCAGATATGCAGATGACACCACCCTTATGGCAGAAAGTAAAGAAGAACTAAAGAGTCTCTTGATGAAGGTGAAAGAGGAGAGTGAAAATGTTGGCTTAAAACTCAACATTCAGAAAACTAAGATCATGGCATCCAGTCCCATCACTTTATGGCTAATGGATGGGAAAACAATGGAAACAGTGTCAGACTTTATTTTTTGGACTCCAAAATCACTGGAGATGGTGACTGCAGCCATGAAATAAAAGATGATTGCTCCTTGGAGGAAAAGCTATGACCAAACTAGACAGCATATTAAAAAGCAGAGACAGTACTTTGCCAATAAACATCCGTCTAGTCACAGCTATGGTTTTGCCAGTGGTCATGTATGGATATGAGAGTTGGACTATAAAGAAAACTGAGCACTGAAGAATTGATGGTTTTGAACTGTGGTGTTGGAGAAGACTTCAGTCCCTTGGACAGCAAGGAGATCCAACCAGTCCATCCTACAGGAAATTAGTCCTGAATATTCTTGGAAGGACTGATGCTGAGGCTGAAACTCGAATATTTGACCACCTGATGCCAAGAACTGACGTTGGAAAAGACTGCGATGCTGGGAAAGACTGAAGGCAGGAGGAGAAGGGGACAACAGAGGATGAGATGGTTGGATGGCATCACGATTTGATGGACATGAGTTTGAGTAAACTCCAGGAGTTGGTGATGGACAGGGAAGCCTGGTGTGCTGCAGTCCATGGGTCATAAAGAGTCAGACTCGACTGAGTGACTGAACTGACTGACTTATTTATTTTTGATTGTGTTAGGTCTTCGTTGCTACAGGGCTTTTTCTAGCTGTGGTGAATGGGGGCTATTCTCCATTGCACTCACGGGCTTCTCGTTGTGGTGACTTTTCTTGTTGTGAAGCACAGGCTCTAGGCACCTGGACTTCAGTGCCTGCAGCAGGCTTGGTAGTTGTGTCATACAGGCTTAGTCGCTCCATGGCATGTGGAGTCTTCTAGAACCAGGGATCAAACACTTATCTCCCATATCGGCACGCCAATTCTCATCCACTGGACCACTAGGAAAGTCCTCATGAGATTGTTTTAACAGCAAAAGGAGCAGTTAAAGGAGCATGGACTGTGCCTCTCAGAGTGAGCCCTCCGAGCACAGCAAGCTTTTGATACCTGCTCTTTGTCATCACTGTGACTGTCCCAGCAGCCTAGAATATGGAACTAAAACTCTCAGTACGATGAAGTTCAATAGGAAGGACTGTAAAATCCAGCACTTTGGCCTTCATAAGGAAACCACACACTATTGCTTCTCTGAAGGAAAAGACCTAAATGGTTTAACTCAATCATGTCTCAGAGCTGTGTGACAGGACTGCCACTTAGCATGGGTAGAATGATGAGCTGAATAAACAGACTTGAGATTGTCTCTAAGACTACAGCAATTTGCACGGATATGAGTAAGTTTGATGCGCTTATTTGTCCTGTTTTGTCTTGGCTATCATGTTGTAAGAATGAAGCTGATTTATAAGAAAATATCCTGACAAAGGCAAGCACTATAATTAATAGAAATTCATTACACATGATGAATGACCTGAGAGATGATTATATGAATTTGAATTTTTTCAATCTGGGGTGAGGATTCTCAAATATCCCTAAGAATTTTATCAGTACGGTAGTTTTTTTTAAATTAATTTATTTTAATTAGAGGCTAATTACTTTACAATATTGTAGTGGTTTTGCCATACATTGACATGAATCAGCCATGGATGTACATATGTCCCCATCCTGAACCCCCCTCCCACCTCCCTCCCCATCCCATCCCTCAGGGTCATCCCAGTTCACCAGCCCTGAGCACCCTGTCTCATGCATCGAACCTGGGCTGGTGATCTGTTTCACATATGGTAATACACATGTCTCAATGCTATTCTCTCAAATCATCCCACCCTTGCCTTCTCCCACAGAGTCCAAAAGACTGTTCTTTACATCTGTGTCTCTTTTGCTGTCTCACATAGGATCTTCGTTACCATCTTTCTAAATTCCATATATGTGTGTTAATATACTGTATTGGTGTTTTTCTTTCTGGCTTACTTCACTCTGTATTATAGGCTCCAGTTTCATCCACCTCATTAGAACTGATTCAAATGCATTCTTAATAGCTGAGTAATATTCCATTGTGTATATGTACCACAGCTTTCTTATCCATTCATCTGCAGATGGACATCTAAGTTGCCTCCATGTCCTGGCTACTGTAAACAGTGCTGCTATGAACATTGGGGTACACGTGTCTCTTTCAATTCTGGTTTCCTCGGTGTGTATGCCCAGCAGTAGGATTGCTGGCTCGTATGGCAGTTCTATTTCCAGTTTTTTAAGGACTCTCCACACTGTTCTTCATAGTGGCTGTACTAGTTTGCATTCCCACCAACAGTGTAAGAGGGTTCCCTTTTCTCTGCACCCTCTCCGGCATTTATTGTTTGTAAACTTTTGGATAGCAGCCATTCTGACCGGCGTGAGATAGTACCTCATTATGGTTTTGATTTGCATTTCTCTGATAATGAAGAGTATGGTAGTTTTAAAAATGCACCCTCCCCCGCCACCATGGGACCTTCCCCGGGGGTACAGTGGTTAAGAACCTGCCTTGCAATGCAGGGAACATGAATTTGATCCTTGGGCTTGCCAGGTGGCTCAGTGGTAACGAATCTGCCTGCCAATGCAGGAATCACAGGAGATGTGGGTTCAGTCCCTGGGTTGGGAAGATCCCCTGGAGGGGGAAATGGCAACCTCCTCCAGTATTCTTGCCACAATAATCCCATGGACAGAGGAGCCTGGTAGGCTACAGTCCATGGGGTCACAAGAGTCAGACAGGACTGAGGGACTGAGCACAGGGAACTGAGACCCCACATGGGGTGGGCACCCCTCACCTTTCTGGTGCCTCTGTTCTGAAGTGAAATCCCATGTAAGACCTGATGCAGCCAACTAAATGAATATTTTTTAAAAATACCCCTCCACACATTACTTGCTGCTGCTGCTGCTGCTAAGTCACTTCAGTCGTGTCCGACTCTGTGTGATCCCATAGACGGAAGCCCACCAGTCTCCCCCTTCCCTGGGATTCTCCAGGCAAGAACACTGGAGTGGGTTGCCATTTCCTTCTCCAATGCCACACATTACTTAACCCTCCCTTATTTAGAGGTGGGATTTATGACCCCTCTGCGTGAATCTGGACTCTGGGACTGCTGCCCAACAGAACATGGATCAAGTGATCCATGCCAGTTTCTGGGTTCAGGCCTGAAGAAACTGCCACTTACTGTCCTCCAGGCCTCTTGCTCATAGAACCCAGCCACCACGCTGTGAGGAAGCCCAGGCCCCACGAAGCGGCCACTGGTAGATCCTGGGCCTGTTGACCTCTGTTGACCTCAGCCCCAGCTGAGGCCCCAGCCAGTGACTGCCATCCACCAACAGACGTCACCAGTGCCCACAGGCCGAGTGACTGATGAGTTCAGCTGCCTGAGAGACTCCAAGGAAGAAGTGCTCCATGCAAGCCCTAGCAGGAAGCGAGTTAATAACAGAATTCTGGTTATCTTACGCCACCCGGTTTGGGGTTACTCAGCAGTAGATAACTGGCACGGTGTGGAGGAGGAACGTGAGTCTTTCTGTAAAGTTACAAAGAGCAAAACAAAGGTAGTCTGTAGGAAGCTACCATCTGTCTAGGCTAAGAATAGATGGATAGATCCAGGTTCAATAAGAAGAACTTTGGGAAGACTGAACCTATCAAAGAGCACATGGACTGCTTCATAAGGCATTAGTTCTTATTGAAAATATCTGAATAAGGCCAGATGACCAGAGGTCAGGAACAGCAAGAAGGATTGGGGTCATCAGGAAGGGGTGAATTTGATAGGAATCCATGCCTGTTGGTTGGTTGATTTCCCAATTTGCCTTAATAAAAAAAGAGTTTTGTACCTAGAAGGCACTGGATGAATATTTTGTTAATTAATTTAATAAGTATTTATTAAATGCCTATTACATCCACCATGGTAGATACTCAGGATATATCTATGAACAAAAAAGATGAAAATGAATGCATTGTAGAGTTTGTATTATTTTTTTAAAAATATTCATTTATTGTTTATTTGGCTGCACCAGGTCTTAATTGCAGAATGTGGGACCTAGTGTCCTGACTGGGGATGGAAGGCCCAGGCCCCTTTCATTGGGAACACAGGGTCTTAGCCACTGGACCACCAGGGAGGTTCCTGGAGCTTATATTCTTAAATAAGCAGACATGCAATAAACAAGCTTACATGTGATGTGTATTTAATATATCAGATGAAAATAAAGCTTCCAAGACAAATGTAAAGTGGAGCAGGGGAGATATGTAGTCTCTGAAGAAATGTTTACAATTTTAAATATAGGGGATTTCCCTGGCAGTTCAGTGGTTAGTGGCCTGGAAGTAGTCATTCTTGATAAATCAAGAGTTGAAGAGAATGACAGAATTAAACTCTTCATCTTAGAAATGTTGAATATATTCTCAGACACTCTTATAATCCCTGGGACAAGACTGCAGACAAGACACATCTCAGCTCTCAGGCAGCTTACGTACTTAACTTATTTTCTGCTATGTGGAGAGATAAAAGTAAATACATGCAGTTTAAATGATGGAGAAGCATGGCCTTCTGGGACTTTCCTGTGGTCCAGTGGCTAAGACTCTGTGCTCCCAAAGCAGGGGCCTGGGTTTGGCCCCCAGTGAGGGAACTAGACCCCATGTGCCGTAACTAAGAGTTCACATGCCACAGCGACCCAGATCCACGTGCCATGACTAAGGCCCAACGTGGCCAAATAAACAAATGAAATATTCTTTAGAAGGAGAGTGAGAGCAGGGTGGCCTTCCCTCGGCAGTGTTCGCCCACCGTGGACCCCATGAAGCGCTTGCCTCTTCCGTGGAGAGACGCAACCCAGACTCCTCTGTGTCCTGCCATCAGCATCTTGCACCAGGCCATGCTGCCGGCCTTCTGGCTCTGCCGGGTCTTCACAGATCACAAGGGGAGCGCAGAAAGTTGAAACGGGCTGTGCTGTCCTTCAGTGGAACTACATTATTTCTGGTTCCTTGTTAGCTGTAAATAATGAAAGAAATGAAACTTTCAGGACTGTGATTGATTGCTGAACCACTGATTACTGATCGACTGTGAGTGTAGAAAATCTGGGTTAGGGTGGCAGAGAGAGAGGACACGTGGATAGTTTCTAAACAATGGCTAATTCCTTACACATCACTTACGAAAAGCGATGCAGAGGAGGTGATGAGGATTTATCTCACTTGGGCTCAGTCTCCAGGGTTGCTCTTTCTTCCATTTAGGCTAATTCCACGTGATGGACTGAGATCTAGGGAAGCATGAAGTGTGAAGTTTGAGGATCTGATGGAATTGTTAGTGATTGCTTCCCTGATGGCTCAGACAGTAAAAGCGTCGGCTTGCAATATGAGAGACCCAGATTCGATCCCTGGGTTGGGAAGATCCCCTGGAGAAGGAAATGGCACTCCAGTCCAGTATTCTTGCCTGGAAAATTCCATGGATGGAGGAGCCTTATAGGCTACAGTCCATGGGGCCGCAATGAGTGGGACACGACTGACCGGTCGACTTCATTTTCACTTTCAATCTTCCAGATGCCAGCGTGGCTGGAGACATGAGTCGGTCTAGAGAAATGATAACATACATGAAGACTTTGAGGTTATAGGGGATGTAGTTCAGTTCAGCAAACATTTATTAGGAGTATGCTACTGCTAAGTCGCTTCAGTTGTGTCTGACTCTGTGCGACCCCGTAGACGGCAGCCCACCAGGCTCCCCTGTCCCTGGGATTCTCCAGGCAAGAACACTGGAGTGAGTTGCCATTTCCTTCTCCAATGTGTGAAAGTGAAAAGTGAAAGTGAAATCGCTCAGTCGTGTCCAACTCCCAGCGACCCCATGGATTGCCCCCCACCAGGCTCCTCTGTCCATGGGATTTGCCAGGCAAAAATACTGGAGTGGGTTGCCATTGCCTTCTCCAGGAGTATGCTAGGTCCCAGGAAAGAGATGAAGAAGACAAAGTTCTTGCCTTCAAGTAGCTCACACTGTCCTGAGGGCGCCAGTACACAAAGTATCTTTGGAATAAATTGTAGACAAGTGTCCACAGTGATCAGCAGAGTTTTGGAAGTAGCTAGAAATTGTTAAATGGCAACCCACTCCAGTGTTCTTGCCTGGAGAATCCCAGGGATGGGGGAGCCTGGTGAGCTTCCGTCTATGGGGTCACACAGAGTCGGACACGACTGAAGTGACTTAGCAGCAGCAGCAGCAGAAATTGTTATAAGTAATCTTGGGCTTAGCAGCAATGTAATGAACCCCAGTGTATGGGTAAAACTGTGTCTACCTGGGACTTCCCTGGTGGTGCAGTGGTTGACTCCACACTTCCAATGCAGGGAACCAGGGTTTGATCGCTAGTCAGGGAACTTAGATCCCACAAGCCATATGGTGCCAGCCAAAACAGAACAACAACAAAAATTCTGTCTTCCTCTACCTGACCCCATTCACAGAATCATAGAGCACTTGGGAGATCTTACGTTACCAGTCTCTTCACTTCCTGCAGATAAAGAAGCAGACCCTTTCACTGTCTGAATGTTTCCTCCATTCATTATCATAGGACAGAGTTGGGAGTGGATTACTTCTTAGTTTCATTTAACAACATTTATTTGGCACTTAGAGCTGTACAGGGTGTCAGAACAGAACAATGAATGAGACGGTCCCTGACCTCAACTTGCTCACAATCTGGAAGGATTGAGCACAGACCAGCAAGGCAACAGACACTTAAAACTGCACGATGAAAATTAATGTCCTGGTATGGTACACCCAGTGGAGTGGGAACATGGTAAGGGCATGCAGCTGTCTGCAGGGGGCAGGAATGGCTTTGCACAAAGAGCAGTGCTTGAATTGAAGCTTCTAGAATGAGTCAAGTGTATTCTCAAGAGAAAGGCTGCCAAGGAAGCTGACACATACGCAGAGGAATGGAGGTGTGCGAGCACAGCGTACTCAGCACCACCTCAGGCTAGCTGTGCAGTTGAGCGTGGAGAGTGGAGGGGAGAAGGTAGAATGCGGTGATAATCAGGGAAGGCCAGAGCCTCAGCCTCAAGAGTCCCTGAAAAATGCTAGGCAGGCCAGTGATGTGATCAGACGGAAGGAAGAAATTATTTCTTTTGAGGAAGAAATAATGCTGTACAATAAAGGTGAAGGCTGAAGGCAGGGAGACCAGAAGGCCACTGAGGTTCTCCAAGCAAGATGCAGATGAGGCCTGTCCCAGAAGAGACAGGCGCGAATGGTGCACATGAGAAATGCCTCCTGGCCGCCACGTTTGCTTCCATGTGAATAGCTGGGCAGAGCAGGCACCCTGCATGGACGCCCAGGTCCCGGTGCAGACCGCTGTGTGGGTGGCTGAGGGGTGGGGGCTGTCATTCGTTGAGACAATGCAAAAGGGAGGAGGAGATGTGAGGATGGTCTTTTTCAGGATGTGACTCTTGTTGGGGTGCATGTGTGAGGTCCAAAGAGTACGTTTCTAGTAAACAGCTGAACGTGTTGGTTTGGAGTCAGGAGACGAGGTTTGAGCACGAATGATCAGCATAGGGGTGATGCTTAAAGTGGGGGATGAGGAAATGGAGGCGTTCTGGGCAGAGAGGCCGCTTAGGGTTACTCCTTGAATGATCCACAAAAGTCTTACGAGGTGAGACTGCTTCGGCTAACGAGACTGTCCAAATAGGACCCGAGTTAGAGTCTAATTTTTTAAGTAAATACCCAGGGAGCATGTCCTGTGTGACTTGACATGCCCAAAAGCAGTGAACACAACAGGCAAGATCAGTTTTTGCCCTTAACCAACTTATTAGCCCTTAACCAACTTATCTGAAAGAGATTGGAATACCAGACCACCTGACCTGCCTCTTGAGAAACCTGTACGCAGGTCAGGAAGCAACAGTTAGAACTGGACATGGAACAACAGACTGATTCCAAATAGGAAAAGGAGTACGTCAAGGCTGTATATTGCCACCATGCTTATGTAACTTACATGCAGAGTACATCATGAGAAACACTGGGCTGGAAGAAGCACAAGCTGGAATCAAGATTGCTGGGAGAAATATCAATAACCTCAGATATGCAAATGACACCACCCTTATGGCAGAAAGTGAAGAGGAACTAAAGAGCCTCTTGATGAAAGTGAAAGAGGAGAGTGAAAAAGTTGGCTTAAAGCTCAACATTCAAAAAACTAAGATCATGACATCTGGTCCCATCACTTCATGGGAAATAGATGGGGAAACAGTGGAAATAGTGTTAGACTTTATTTTATGGGGCTCCAAAATCACTGCAGATGGTGATTGAAGCCTTGAAATTAAAAGATGCTTACTCCTTGGAAGGAAAGTTATGACCAACCTAGATAGTATATTAAAAAGCAGAGATATTACTTTGCCAATAAAGGTCCATCTAGCCAAGGCTGTAGTTTTTCCAGTGGTCATGTATGGATGTTAGAGTTGGACTGTCAAGAAAGCTGAGCGCCGAAGAATTGATGCTTTTGAACTGTGGTGTTGGAGAAGACTCTTGAGAGTCCCTTGGACTGCAAGGAGATCCAACCAGTCCATTCTAAAGGAGATCAATCCTGGATGTTCATTGGAGGGACTGATGCTGAAGCTGAAACACCAATACTTTGGCTACCTCATGTGAAGATTTGACTCACTGGAAAAGACTCTGATGCTGGGAGGGATTGGGGGCAGGAGGAGAAGGGGACGACAGAGAATGAGATGGCTGGATGGCATCACCGATTTGATGGACATGAGTTTGGGTAAACTCTGGGAGTTGGTGATGGACAGGGAGCCCTGGCATGCTGTGATTCATGGGGTCGCAAAGAGTCAGACACGACTGAGTGAACTGAACTGAACTGATCAGCTTGCTGGAGAATCGTGTGCTTAATTAATTTCCATGACAGTAGGTGCTGTAAAAGAAGAGTATAAGGTATTTCAAGAGTGTATAATTCAGGAAGGAGATAGAGTAGCCGGGGGGGAGGGGCAGCTGGTACTTGATCCGTGTAGTTGGGGAGCATCCTTGAAGAAACGGCATTTCAGCTAGGTCCAAAGGATGTGTAGGCAACGTCAGTGAAGAGGGGAAGAGGATGGTATAGGCAAATGCCCTGAGATGGAAGCGAGTATGCTGGAAGTACCGAAGGATGCCCGTGTGCCTGGGGGAGCATGGGGGCTGGTACCCATGGAGAGGTGGTGATGCAGGTGAGCCTGGAGGCTGTTCATGAGCCTGTGCAGCTGCCGCCCTTCCCACCTATAAGCAGACACCTCGAGGACTTGGGTTTGTACACTCAGGCGAACTCCAGAAGGAGGCAGCTTCATAGCGGCAGGATCCTCAGGTGAGTGGCCCCAGGAGGGCCTGTCCATTCCTTTGCAGCCTCCTGGCCCTGAAGTAGCCCCAGAGCTCCACTTGGAGCCCTCTGCGGGGCAGGTGTTGACAAGCAGTGAGGAGGTGATTCTGAGCACAGGGAAGATAGTGGGAGTTACCTGGATTTGGAAAGGGGCCGTTCAAGCAGAAAGAGAGGCGGAGGAGTTGAGTGCCAAGAAATCAATGTGTTTTGGTCAACACAGTTCACCTGGGAGTGTAACAATTTAGTTCAGCAGCAGCAGCAGAACGTGCCTCTTCAGAACTCGTCATGTCCAGGAATTAACTCAAGAGTCAAAATCCAGCCTTGGCACATAGTCGCCCTAATGGTGTTTCTTTTGTGAAACATAACAAGTCAATTGGGAAATAACCTTGGAAGGAACCTTGATTGATTTTTCAAAGAAAACAAGAACTCCTATGAAAATTTACCTGAAGTCTATTAAAGCCATCCTCTAAAGCAGCTTGTAAGAGAAACTAGACTAGATTGGGGTCCCATTTTGCAAAAAGCCATTAATTTGTTTTCTCACACTTTGGGCCTCTATTCTCTTCATTTTTCCTATCAGGTTGCTTCATTAAGTGAAAAACTGGATGATGAGGGGCTGTAGCTCACTGTTGTTTTTCTCCTGTTGATGCCAAGTGCATCTTTATATACCTTCCAGCCTCCAATTATGTATTTTGAAATAATAAACTATCTTATAGTTAGTCTTAAAGTTAGTTCAATCAAGATAACGATTGAAAGATTGAATAGAGTTTCCTCCAGGTTTTGTAATTAAACACAATACCAAGTATTGCCAAAAGTTCAGTACCTGACTTTAGACTTAGTAACAATGGGACCTCTGTTTTCTCATCTGTAAAATGGGAATAAATAAACCTGTTCCCCTTACTGAGGAAAGATAGGAGAGTGCTTTATAGGTCACCATCCACATGTTAAGTATTAATAAGATAATAACTATCATCACTATGACCAAGAAGATAATTCATCCTAAGACTCAAAGACAGTTTACATCTGCCATGCAAATTCTTTATCTACAAGTTCCTCTTCTCTCTCCGCTCTCCATTTCCACAGACGTGCATAAGAAGAGCATCTCAGGGCTATCGAAAAGGGTGGCCATTCTCTTCTACTTCCCAGAGAGGAAGAAAAAATATTTTATGACTCTTAAAAACATATTGTAACTGTCAAATGTACTTAACGAGCAGCCATCAAAATTGTAAGTTATAATCAGAGTTTTCCTTTTGTTCAGTGACAATGTAAAAAAAATCACAAATTTTACATGAAGATGGAAAAGAAAGAAAAGAGCATGAATACTGAAAGAATTTGGATGGTGATGGCATTGCCCGAGGATTAGACAAAACACCCATGGCTTAACACATAATAATGGTTAGTGTGTTCTTGGTGTCTGTGGAGAAGGGCATTGGAGTAGGAAATGGCAAACCACTCCAAACCATTCTTGCCTGGAAAGTTCCACAGACAGAGGAGTCCGGCGAGCTACCGTCCATGGGGTCGCAAAAAGTTGGATGCCACTGAGCAAATTTCAGCAGAGAGGGGCACGTTTTAGGTCTGCTGAGTCTCTGTAACCTGGTACATTTTGTAAAGTCAATCATATTTCTTCTGCCTCTCCTCTTCACACCACAACAAGAGCCTCCTTCCTTCCTACATTTTTATCAGTGATTTCCATTACCAGATTGAGAGTCTTCCCTGCTCTTATGCATGAACAATGAAGCGTTATGCATTTGACATGAACCATAAGAAAAAGAGAAGCTGAGATGCCCCCCTGCCCAGAACGGACCTTTCATGGGGTGCCAAGGGGAGGAGCGGCGAGAAAAGTTTTTCTCTTTTCTGATTGTAAAACACTTTCTCTTTCCAAACTCAGGTGACCGTGACAGATGGTGGCTTCTCCCCGAAACAGTCGACCATCTGGGTGGTGGTTCAGGTTCTGGACGAAAATGACAACAAGCCCCAGTTCCCAGAGAAGGTCTACCAGATCAAGCTGCCAGAGCGTGACCGGAAGAAGCGGGGAGAGCCCATCTACAGGGCGTTTGCATTCGACAGAGACGAGGGCCCCAACGCTGAGATCTCCTACAGTATCGTGGACGGGAATGATGATGGGAGGTTCTTCATTGACCCTAAAACCGGCATGGTCTCTTCCAGAAAGCAGTTTACAGCAGGGAGTTACGACATTCTCACGGTAAGATTTTACTGAACCTCAATAACATTAATGAGGGTGAGGAAGTTATTTTCTTATGCATATATATGTTTTAAGCAAAAACAAAAAAAAATCTCTGGACTAAAATGTGCAGCCACATAACAATGGAAGGCTACTTTCTGTTGCAGTGACATTCCTAAATAATGAGGCCATTTTCTCCATTTCCAGTGCACAGCCTACTCCATCATTTACTCACTTACACTTTCTGTAACCCCAGATCATTTCGAGGCCCTGAGCATAGCTGTAAACTGAGGGGAGGGGAGCAGCAGAATAACATAACCTGCCCACCACTCAACATGTCCTGAAGACCTCCCAATGAAAACAACTCTTGTAATTGTTGACAATGTGATAGAACATGAATTTCACTGTATAAATTGAGGGACACGAATCACAGCTAGGCTTATTCTGCAAAAAGTGAAAAATCTTAAGTAAAACATAACATTTTTCGTTGTTAGAAAATCAAAAATAAAAACAAGTATGAGCACTGTCTCAAATAAAGACTTAAGCTGTTAATACCATGCCTAAGGCACCATCCTTGGGGTTCCCCCAACCCCAACCACTTTAGACATGTAGCAGCTATGCCTAAAAGGAGACTGGTCAGCCCCACCCGTGATGGGCACTTTCCAGGGTCCCGACAACTATCAAGAGTTATCGCCATCTGCCATCTTTCTCTCAGTCTTCAGTCTTCTCCGCTGTGTATGGTCAGTCCTTTGTTATTTTAAAGGATGGTCTGAGTCCATTTATTTTTTTTACCTATGGACTGGTCTTGGGCTCCATTCCCTGCTCAGCAGTGTATTCACAAGAGTGAATACAGAAAAGAAAATAAAAACCAGTCCTGTTTCTACCGTCAGCAGTTCTGATGTAACAGGTGCTGCTGCAGTTGTCTGAGACTTGCCAGTGGAAGTCTTTGAGGAACAGGTGGATTGCAGTGGATACTGTTGGTACCCTGCCCAGATCCCCTTTATCAGGCTGGTCCAGCCATCCCCCAACTGCTGTGAGTGTTGACTGCTAAGGGCTCAAAGCTGATTCCTTCTTCAGAGAGTCATCCTTGGCTACACTTCTCAGCCAAGATGATCTATACGCCTACACTAGCCCAGCAGCCCACGGCCAATTCCTAACTGACACCAGATATAAAAGCCCAACCTCCTTGCCTCCGGGTGGATCCAACTCAGTAGTGCAGTGAATGATTCAGAGCTCCCTTTGGAATCAGGCTGAGGTTAGACCTCAGCTGAGACCACATCCTTGCTTAGCCTCCTCCTCTGTCTATCCCGTTTTCTTCACTCCCTTTCTCATGGGAACACTTCCTTTTGAAATCATTTGTACTCACATCCCTGTCTCAGACTCTGCTCCTGGGAAACCCAGCCTGAGACATCTGTCTTCAAGGGCCCTTCCTCTCACAGAAACAGGCAAAGTGATCACTCATGAACACAGCACAAGGGAGCTGAGTCGTCACTGTTTTTAAAGGCTACAGCTAATAGCAGTGCATCTGGAAATGGTATTTTTAATGCAACTGTTTACAATCCGTTTTTATTTTGGTTTTTAAATTTTCTGTCACTGATGGTTTGCTTGTTAGACTTAACTGCAACCCACCACCCCACCCCCCCGACACACACACACACACACACACACACACACATACATTTAAGTCCAGGACAGCATAGCAGTTAACCCTACATATCTGGGCAGGGAAACATGCTTTTCTCAGCCCTTATATCTGACCACAGAGAAGAGTCATTAACACCCCCTTCCTTACTCCACTGCCTCGAGGGGGCCACGTTTCCACCAAGAGAGATCATCTTCAAGGTTGGCTTAACCAGAGGGCCTCTGAGATGAATTTTGCAAGGTTGATGCCTTTCCCCTGCCTCCTCCCATCTCACTTTTGGAATCCCATGTGACTATTCTATGTGACAATGACAATGCATTTGTTCCTTTTGCAACACTACCACCATAGCCATAAGAAATCAAATTAGCTCTTCTTACTTTTGTAGCTGTCATTCATGTCCATACAACACTAAAATTTGCAAGTACACCATTTGTTTTTCAAGTTTTCCACATCTGCAAGGTTGGCAGTGATTCAAAACACCTTCTGGCAAATGTGCTCTGGGGCCCCATGTGCCCGAGTTGCTTCCCACAGTCCCTGAGCCTGTTGTCCTCAGATCGCTCCCCCGTCTTCCCCTTGCCAACCCCGTCATGAGGATGGACTCTGAGCCCCACAGCATAAGAGTGACAGATGCAGGCTTCCACCAGGACCTGGGCTCTGAAACAGCTCTCTGTCCTCTCTGTGTGTGAGTAGATCAAGGCTGTGGACAACGGGCGCCCTCAGAAGTCTTCCACGGCCCGCCTCCACATTGAGTGGATTAAGAAGCCGCCTCCTTCGCCTGTACCGCTGACCTTCGATGAGCCGTTTTACAACTTCACAGTCATGGAGAATGACAGAGTCACCGAGATTGTCGGGGTGGTGTCTGTGCAGCCAGCTAACACCCTTCTGTGGTTTGACATCGTCGGTAAGCTTGAGTCCCCAAGGGCAGTATTGGGCAATGTAATCACGGATTGTTCAGAGCAACTAGCAAAAAAGAAAAGACAATAACAACAACAACAAAAAAAACACTTAAAGACTATGCTAAGATGAAAAGATGTATAGTGCTGGAATGCAAAAGAGCCAGTAAAATGAATAGTCGACCTGTGCTTTCGTTCTGAGTTCTGTAGCTAAGCTGAACCGAAAGTGCTCTGGCTGGAGTTTCCATAGTACGTTATTTACTGCAATCTAAATGTCTTTCTGTGTGTCATTTAAATTCTATTGTCACACTTGGCTAATCTCATTTCTAAATGTATTGATGGTACTAGACTTGCTGTCCTTCATTTCTCTCTTTTTCTTCACCTTTTTTCTGCATTCTGTTCTTTTTTTTTTTTTTTCTGCTCCCGACTGCCCTGCTTCAAGGTGGCAAGCATGCTCAAGAGATGTTCTATATTCTACAGACAGCTTGTGGGCAGAACTGTTCAACAGAAGGTACCCTTAGTGCAAACACATTTGCTAAAATACAGCTATCCAATCTGCCTTTTACGGGTTTTTTTTCTTTTTAAGCAAATTAAATTACATCTTTCATAACTGCCTGTGACAGGCTGAAGTGCAGCCCACAGATTTCATACACGCCTCTAACAGCGATTGCATTACTCATATCCAATGACTCCTTTGTTTGAGGTTCGATGGGGTTTGGATTTGGGGTGGAGGGGGGGTTGTTCTGATTTCTTTAGAGAAACTTTTTTCTCTGTTTTTGAGGTATGTGGGCTTTTTGTTGTTTGATCTTTTCATAGGTTAGTTTACCTGGGCCTTTTCCAATTGAAAAGTAAATTCAAATAGATCCCAGCCCCTCAGTTTTGTAGGAGTGCCATTTGTAGACCAAAAGCCCCCCCAGGAGAGTCCCGGGCTGCTGTCCACAATAGAAAGGACAGGAAATGGAGCCTAGATGTACAGCCAGCGAGAGCTTCCTGCGAGAGCCAAATACAAAAAGCAGATGGACGCAGGCAGGGGAGACCTTAAAAGCAACCTCTAAATTCCTTGAAAGAAAGCAAGCAAGCACACCAGGCTGCAAAATGACAGGGCAAAACTGCCCCTTCACCACCCGGCAGGGAGAGGCGGCGGAGAGGAAACGAGTGCTGAGGACCAGGAATCCAAGCGAAGGGAAGAGTGCGTCCCAGCCCTGGGTCTGACGCTGGGTCCAGCTGAAGCTGACTTCCCACGGTCCTCCGTGGGAGGCGGTGACTCTGGAGAGCTGGTCTGGGGGAATCATTTCCTTCACGTGTCACTGCTTGGATAGGATGGGCAGGAACCTGCCTCTCTTCCCAGGAATGACTGGGTCTGGGGAAAGCATTTAGAACATTCCACATCTGTTTTAATGAAGCACAGAAAAGAATGAATGCCCCGTGGCCCCCAAATGGAACATCAGTAGAGGGTCCCCTGAACTTCCCCCAAAGAAAAGGCTTGCTCTCTACCTATTTCATTTTCTAGAATGCTGGTAGACCGGCTTTCTTTCACTTAATGGGCATGGATCACACCATCCCTGTGCATGACCATCGTCATTCCCAGCTTTCCACTCCATCTTCATTTCCACTTAACGCCTTTGAAATGGCACCTCTTCTGATCCATGAAAGATCTCTCTGCTCCTCCATCTTCTCAGCTGTGTCCTCGCACCCCAGGCATCGCCTGGCTGTCGGTGCCCCATCACCTTTGGTAATTCCTTCACCACCGCCCCGTCAGGGTCACAGAAGATGCATCTCAGTTTCAGCATGTCTCCAGTGCAACCATGACTTCTTTTCGGTAATTCGAGGGAGAGTGCAGTGGAAAGCCAAAGGCCGAGGCTCCTGCTGCACTGTCCTGAGCCGTGGGAGGACTTGCCCTCTGCCATCAGTGATCACTTCGTCTCCGTCCTTCTCCGACACTCCAGTTTGCAAGCGCCTCTACAGGCTGACAGCACTGCTCCTCTCCCTTGCATGATGCGTGCATACAACCTCTTGACACGCAGCACATCCCACCAACCCCAGGATGCCCTTGCATGCACTCCTCTTCAGAAATCTCACAAGCACACCTTTCTCTGATGCTCAGTCTGACCGGCCACCGGACCCCAGTTATCCAAGTCATTTTTGCGACTCCTTAGCATGCCTGCGTGTGTGTGTGACTGTGTATAGGAAAGCATGCCTGATGATGCTACATGTAACCTGACTTGCATGAATTCCATTCAGCAGTATTCGTGCTGGCGTACATGTTCATGGTGTTTATCCAGGCTTCAATCTAAACCCTTAAGGTCAAGGTCTTTGCGCCCTCACCCTTTCTCCTGCCATTGCTTTTGTTGATCTCCACCCAGGGTGAGTGGGGTAATGATGCCAGCCGATGGAGATGCCCCAGGCAGCCCGTGTTTTAACCCCACTGATGCCTCCTGAGACCCATCCAGAGTCGCTGTGACCTTCCACCGTGTTCTCAGCCTCAGCCACCACAGCGCCTTTGGCCAAATGAGAACTGGTCCAAGAAGAGACAGGCAGTTGACAGACCAGAGTCCTTCCAGGAAGGAGTCCCTTTAGGCTGCTCCAAATCATATCTAGGAGTCATGATCAGAAACATAGCATCCATTTTCATGTTTCTCCATCTTTATTCCTAAATCTATGCTCCTTTTATAGAATCTTTCCAGTTTTAGTGCTCAGATGCTTCTCTTTATGGGCTTCCCAGGTCACTCAGTGGTTAAGAATCTGTCTGCCAGTGCAGGAGACTTGGGAGACACAGGTTTGATACCTGAGTCCAGAAGATGCCTGGAATAGGAAATGGCAACCCACTCCAGTTTTGTTGTCTGAAGAATTCTGTAGACAGAGGAGCCTGGGAGGCTACAGTCCACGGGGCCACAAAGAGTCAGACATGACTGAGAGTGCATGCAGCAAAGGCTCAGATATGACTGAGCGTGCATGCAGCCGAGTCAGACATGACCGAGCCTGCATGCATGCACTTCTCTTAATATGGACCTACTAGGTTGTCCCTCTAGCCTAGATGCTTCCGTCACAGATCTCACTGTGTATCTGGTAACATCCAGTCAAGCTTCTCCTGCAAATTAAATTCACTGGGCCAGATGCCCAAACAGAACTTGATTTTATTTCCATCCCTGCATCCAGCCAGCCTCTTGAAATGTCAACTCTTTAAGTCATGGAGAAAGTACAAACTTTTCCCCAGGTGCTGGCTGCGTTCAGAATAGATATGGTCCCCCTTCCACCAAATCCCCACTTTGAAATTTTTTTCTGATCTCAGAGAGCCATATTTTTCCAACCTGCTGACAACATCTTTTCCTCTTCTCTAAAAACCTATTGTTTCCTTTATCATATTCAGATGTTTCATTCTTTCAAGATTTCTTTCTTATTTGTCCTTGGCCCCCAGCACTCTCCTCTGTCTCTTTCCTTCTTCCTTACCCAAGTATCTTTCTTGGCCAAGCTAAGATCGAGGGGAGATAAGGGAAAGGGCTTCTCAATGCCTAAGAAACTTAGCAGGGTGCTATAGCGGGATGGACACCTATACACACACTCACGGTTACAGACCATACCTCCTCCCAGCCTAACACAGCTTCCAGATGCTCTAACTAATGAATTTACATTAATTAAGCAGAAATAGTGTTCCAGCATGCCTTTTCCCCTGAGAGTATTGTCTCCTTATTTCCATATTCCCAGTCTTCCCAATTCCCAATCTTGATTCTTGTTTAACTGCATTTCTTTTCCTCCTACTATCATATGAATTCACAAAAGCTGTGTAGAGAGCAAGATTTTGTTCCCAAGCCGGGACCCCTGCATCAAGGACCTGCCAGATACTTTCTTGTGCCTCCAAAGGCTTACAGTGTCACAGAGCTAGACTCTCTTCAGCTTCCAGAAACAGAAGCCCACTTGTAACCAAGTTAAGAAAGCTGTAATTAAAAGGAAACGTTATAGAGTTCAGCTGTTCTGTGTTTAAACAGCCCATTGCACAGCATGTTCCTTCCCTGCGCTAAAAGGGAGAGAAGACGAAAGGAACAAAGCTAACCCACAATCCTCTGTGGCTTCTCACGTATCTTCACACTTCTCGGGAGACTATGATTTCAACTCGGCAGCGTCTCGATTTACATACTCTCTGATGTGCACGCAATCTGGTTCACAGTCCCTGTCTCTTTATCCTGCTGACAAATATTTGTATTGTAAAGACCGCCATTACTACACACTCCAAACGATTCCTCTTTACTTCCAGTCTGATGGGAGATACTACCACCCACTTTTCTAGCTTTTCCCCTGACTTAGACTAGGAAAACTGTTTTTCTGGTAGGCAGTAACCACTTAACCTATCTCTGTTTGTTTGCCCCACCTAATGCATAGAGAAGGAAATGGCAACTCACTCCAGTGTTCTTGCCTGGAGAATCCCAGGGACAGGGGAGCCTGGTGGGCTTCCGTCTATGGGGTCGCACAGAGTCGGACACGACTGTAGCGACTTAGCAGCAGCAGCAGCAGCAATGCATAGAGAAGAGAAAAGTTGTTCTTTGAAAATAATCCCCTGATGGCATAAGGTGGCATGTGGGTCCAGCTCAGCTGAAACACATTTCTGTGTTGCAGGAGCATGAAGACACCCTGGGCCCTTAGTCTGTCATTGCTTCTTGAGGAATTTGGTTTCTTGACTGCTTCTGTCTTGCAAGCTTAGACCTGTCCTTCTAGAACCTCACCCTTGATGGGGCCATTCCCTGTTAGGGTTCCATCAAGTGTGTGTGTGCTCAGTCATGTCCCAGCTCTTCGTAACCCCATGGACTATAGCCTGCCAGCCTCCTCTGCCCATGGGAGTTCACAGGCAAGAATTCTGGAGTGGGTTGCCATTTCCTCCTCCAGGGAATCTTCCTGACCCAGGGATTGATCCTGTGTCTTCTGCATTGGCAGGTGGATTCTTAACTACTGAGCCACCAGGGAAGCCCCGGGGTTCCATCAAGTAGGCAAGTTAAACTGTTTGATGTCACCCTGACTAGCATTAACCTCTCTGGGTCTTCTCTAACTCAATGGCCACATTTCTTAATCACAGAACTCCCCCTTACCCCTCCCAAGAGGGCTGTCCCATTTCTAATACAGCTCTCCCTCCATCAGGGTGACACTTGCTCAGAGTCATCAACGACATCATTTCTTCTCACTGGATCCCCAACAAGCCTCTCATCTCCATAGCAACCATGTGGTCTATAGGAAAACACCTGAAGAAACTTTAGGAAAATAATAAAAAGCCTACAACTGCTTCAGATATTATTGTAAGAAAATGAATTTTAAACCAGATTCTAGAAGGGATTTTCCTTCCTACCACTGTTTCTAACCTCCAGCCTGCTTCTCCTGCCTCCCATGTAAATATCCATTTTAGCCCTGTACTGTGCTTTCTTCCTTCCAAGGCAGACAGTTATTCATGATCAAACCACAGAAATAGTGTGTAGTATTTTCCCTCAAGTTCGGTGTGCACGCTGAACTTGAATGAACAGCTTGCAAACAATTCCCGTAATTCACTGAGATTCTGTGGCTCAGTGTTTGGGAAGCTTCTCCCATAGCTCGTCTCCCTTGATTGATTTTGAAATTTTGGTTGATAGTTTTACCATTGTGAGTAGGGTGGATTGGAATCAGAGCTAGGGGAGGGGTCTGGAAGCTTTTCTAAAAGAAAAGCTCTGAGATAGTCACCCCTGGGTCTCGTAATGGAGAGACGGTGATTTCTTTAAAGGAAAACTTAACTGGTTCATGGCCCAACACCCTGTTGCCCGCACATTCCAGCAGTAGCTGCTGGCTCCAAGTATTTTCATTCCCATCCCATTTTTCAAAGCTTTTTGGGGACCCTCCAACTTTTGATGTTAACTTTAGAATCCAGTAGAGATCCAACGGAGTAGGCAATGGCACCCCACTCCAGTACTCTTGCCTGGAAAATCCCATGGACCGAGGAGCCTGGTGGGCTGGAGTCCATGGGGTCGCTAAGAGTCGGACACGACTGAGCAACTTCACTTTCACTTTCCACTTTCATGCATTGGAGAAGGAAATGGCAACCTACTCCAGTGTTCTTGCCTGGAGAATCCCAGGGACGGGGGAGCCTGGTGGGCTGCCGTCTATGGGGTCGCACAGAGTCGGACACGACTGAAGCGACTTAGCAGCAGCAGCAGCAGAGATCCAACACACCTCTCATGGCTGTCTGTTTACTCCTTTGCACCTGTCTTGACCGAAAATGGTCAAAGAGAAACATCCCCTGACATGAATTCTCTGTTATGTGGGCTGTTCACAACCTCGCTTATGACCGTCTCTGCCGCACGCCCCTGCAGCAACGCTCAGGCTGTGACTTCTCTTAATCCCCACGTTGCTGATCAGCCCAGCTGGCGGTGTCTCCCCCTCCCCACCCTGTGCTGAGCCCAGCGCTGCCGCCCCAGCACACTCTGGCTTTGCATGCTGTTACTGGCTCTGAGGAAGCACATCTTCTTTAAACGGACACTGCTAGTGAAAGCAGACTCATTCCATCTAATAGGCTCATGCCAGATGAATTGGATGTGGGATCCGATGAAATGAAATCACCTTTCAGGCTAGAAGGGAGCCTGAGAAATGAGGCCTGGGGGAGAGAGACAGAGTCATTCATGAAATGGGAGGCTTAAGTGGTAGGTTATGAAATTGCGGGAGGGTTGATGGTAAACTGCTGGTCTAGATTCTGTATCCCTTGTCAGAAATTCATTGTAAAACTCAGGGACAATTTGGGGAACCTGGTTTTACATGAAATCTTGGTTTCACTAGGAGCAAAAATCCTAGAAGTGAGCATCAGAGGCTGCTAGCCTTATTGATGCATGGAGAGATACTCACAGGGTTTCTCCAGCTCACCGTGATCTGCTTTCTCCTTGTCTATCTCCCCTGCTCCTTTCAAGGTCTAGAGTCTTTGAAACAACAAAGGTGGATGAGGGAGATACGCACACACATGCACGCACACGCAAGAAGAGAAAGAACTGTAAAAAATCACTCCCACATTGAGCAGCACTCCCTGTGCGCTGCTCAGTGTTTGATAATAACCAAAATGGGAAACGAATCTGAAAAAGAATAGACAAATGTGTATGTATAACTGAATCACTTTGCTGTACACCTGAAACTAACATAGCATTGTTAATCAGTTACACTCCAATATAAAATAAGGCTTTTAAACTACCATAAAAGTAGTCAAAAATGGTTTTTGATACAAAAAAAGACTAATGATGCACCTAATCTATATGCCATATGTAAAATATGTAAATTTTATGCCACTAAGCATAATGATGATGTATTTCTGCATAGGGAGGGCCCCGAGGAAAACGTGAGCCTTAGGCAGTGAGGGAAAGGGTATATAATTGTCCAACTGAAATAGTAACTGAAACTGAAAGTCGTTGCTTGCATATCCTCTAAATTTCATTTTTATTTGTCTTTGGAGCAAACCAAAGCTTTATCATTTGCAGAGCTTCCAATTTGCATTGACTTACAAATTTTCACCTTCTAAAATTATTGGCCCACTCTTAACCCGCACCCCCCCCAAAATCATGGTCCTAAGATTTACAAAAGTAAAAATCTTGGTAAGGAGGCATTCTAAAGATGATTTTTTAATGTGGTTTAAAATATGACTTAATGCCCACCAGAAATAGCTTGAGAAGTTGCCTTCTCATCTTTCCTTCTACACAGTCTGAGGTGATTTTTCATCTTTCTTTTGAAAGTTTCCATGACAAAGTTTTTTTTCAGAATGTACCACTTGATAGCAAATGATTTTTCTTTGCTCATTAGGATGGTTATTCAGGACACTTGAATCAGCCATACATTTCATTTCATGTGGTTATCGACATGAAACATTTCCTTTGAAAGAGGCATGGTGACCTAAGGGTTGCTTCTCTTCCAGCCTAGATCTCCTCCCCTTTCTCTTTATCCTGTTCTTCAAAAGACATTTTTTTTCTAGAGTTAACATTTACTATTTCTCAGTAAATCAATTAAAGATATTAATTGGAAGATGAGTCTCTTTTTAAATGAAATTTTCGAAAAATATATCATCTCTAAGCAATTCTCTGGTACCCCGTATCTTCATAGCTTTAATTAAATGTCAAGGGCAATTATGTTCTCTCTAGCAATTAAATAATCTTAAGTGTATATGGCAGCTGCAAGCAATAAGTATTTGAAATATATATGACCAGTTTTTTTGTAAGTACACCACATTATTTATTTTATGTCATTATACATCAAATTCTACTAGTTCACATAAAATTCTTCTTTCCTTTAACTCATCTGCCCTTTCTAATTGTAATATCATAGAAATTGTACATAACATTGTTCATTGATCAGCAAAATGAAATGCAGAAAACAGAAGCCAAGATTACCTTTCTAAAATATGAAATTCAGTAAACATATTGCCCTATGTGCTATAGTTAAATAAAATTACTGCCCAGGAACAAAATTAATTGACATAGTGAAATTTCAAGCTAGAGTAAATAGACCTCGTGAATGATACTTAACATTGTTCCAGCATTTCTACCAATATCTTCTCTCCCCCTTGAAAAAGAACTTTCATTTTGAAAAAGATCATGAACCACACTTTGATTCACAGAGATGAAAACATCTACAGTAATTTCAACAAAGTCTATATTGTCTTAAGCACATTAGCCATAGATTATGGATTATACCTGGTCCAGTGGCAGAAAGTAAAGTTTCCTAAACTTTCATATGAAATATTTTATCAGTTGTTCCATAGCTGATGTTTCCCTCTCATTCTTTGCAGATTTCATTTTGTAAATCTCCTGTAAACTTTCTACTTTGGGCAGAGAAAGATAACTCACACTGTCAAGATGGCAAAAGAAAATTTTTGTTCTATGAATATCCCAACTTACAGATAGAGAATTTTTAATATGAAATCCAATTTTGTTGCTTTTCCTTATTTTCTAGTATTTATAACTTCATTTCTGACATCAGATTGAGGGAATCTGAACTCTAACAACCACATGTTTACCATCAATCCTGGTACAGATTTCAAAGTGCCTACTCATTTTTGTTAATAATGATTGGACTGTTTGTTTACTTAGAATTTAATCTACTTTGAAAAAGTAAAAGGTCTACAAATTCCTAGCCCAGAAGCCACAAGGGGTTGAATGGGGCTTTAGCTTTCTAAATATTTTAGGGGGTCAATTTATGTTTTACTGCTCTAACATTAGTGCTGAGGGGATTTTTGGCAATACATTTTTTTGGTGGCATTTGTTATGCATTGTAGAGGCTGTGTTTTGAAATGTGAGTTAAGTGAGAAAATAAAGGGTTCATTTAAGAAGTACAGATTGAGCCACAGGATTGCCTGTCCAGAAAACCGTTTCTGTGAATGAGCGCCCGTTAAAGCGACACGCTCAGCACGTGTAATGACTTCTCAGATATGCTAATTTCATGTTGTTTCTGTGAACTCGTCAGGGGGCAATTTTGACAGCTCTTTTGATGCAGAGAAGGGTGTTGGGACCATTGTCATTGCAAAACCTTTGGATGCAGAGCAGAGGTCCATCTACAATATGAGTGTGGAAGTCACCGACGGAACGAATGTTGCTGTCACTCAGGTAAGATGTCAACCTATTAAACAGTGAGAATGCTGAGAAATCTGCTAAAGTCAGAGATGCAAGCAACTAAAATATATGTTGAAGTAGTAAATTATGTCCATGTGTCAAAAAAAAAAAAACAAGTTGCAAGAACAACCTAGATAAAGGATTCTATCAACAGTACAGTTAAATCCCCCTGCATACAAATGAGTTCCGTCCCGAGAGCATGTTCACAAGTCCAGTTTGTTTGTAAGTTTAACAAAGTTAACCCAGGGACCCAACTAACACGGTCTGCTATACAGTGTGTGTTAGTCACTCAGTCATGCCTAACTCTTGGCAACCCCATGAACTGTAGCCCGCCAGGCTCCTCTGTCTGTGGAATTCTCCGGGCAAAAACACTGGAGTTCATTGCCAATTCCTTCTCCAGGGGTACTTCCTGATCCAGGGATTGAACCTGGATCTCTCTCATTGAAGGCAGATTCTTTACCATCTGAGACATCAAGAAATCCCCGTATAGTACTATACTGTTTGTAATACTTTTCACACAAATAATATGTAAAAAACAAACATAAAAAATAAGACTTTTAACTTTACAGTACAATACCTTGAAAGGTACAGTAGTACAGTACAACAATTGGCATACAGGGGGACATTTGCATCTTCAAAAGTTTGCAACTTGAAAATTCACGTGTAGGGGGCTTACTGTGTTATATAACTGAGCTTCCTCTTTCAAAAAATTATGACTGTTTATACATAAATGGGCTTCCCTGGTAGCTCAGTCTGTGAAGAATCTGCCTGCTTACCCAGGTTTGATCCCTGAGTCGGGAAGATCCCCTGGAGAAAGGAATGGCAACCCACTCCAGTATTCCTGCCTGGAGAATCCCACAGACAGAGGAGCCTGGCAGGCTAGTCAGTGGGTCTGCACAGAGTTGGACATGACTGAGCAAGTGACACACAGATGCATGAAAGAGTTATGTGTGTTTGTTTCCTGATCATTTACTGCAAGATTTATCTGTTTGACCACAAAAGGAGCTTTCCTTGAATTTGCAAAGAGAAGGACATCTAGCATGGAGTTAACACACCATGATATTCTTCACCTCTTCATGTTTTAGTCACAGAAAGTTAAAGTTAGAAAATCCCTGAATCCAAATTCATTTCACAAACTAGGAAAAGTAACATGTCCAAGGTCACACGGCTTTTATAAAAATGAGGACTGAGGGCAGGGGGCCTTGCCCTCCCTCCCCGTTCCAGCCCCGCTGCCGGCGGGCCTTTGTCCTCCCTGCCCGGCGGAAGCTCTGGCTGCCGAGGCAGGGCTGTTAAACCCAGCGAAGCCTGGCCCATTCCCAGCAGTCCTGTGTGATCGCGACACGCGCCAAGGTTGCTGACCGTCACTTATGCTCTGCCACCTGAGTGCTTATGGAAGGCCACTGAGAGCAGGGAAAAGGACAAGACTGCCTGGGTGAGACTCACACTGTGTTAGATGCCAGTATGAAGCAGATTTACCCTAAACCTGGGTTTGGTTTTCGTTGCGTTTTATATTTTAGTACCAGAGACCCTCGGCCAGCCCTGGCAGAGAACAAGCACACACACGTAGCCCGTAACCCCTCCTACCCTCTTTGCCTCTCTTTCATGTCCCCATGCAGAGAAGGCAATGGCACCCCACTCCAGTACTCTTGCCTGGAGAATCCCATGGATGGAGGAGCCTGGTGGGCTGCAGTCCATGGGGTCACAAAGAGTCGGACACGACTGAGCAACTTCACTTTCACTTTTCACTTTCATGCATTGGAGAAGGAAATGGCAACCCATTCCAGTGTTCTTGCCTGGAGAATCCCAGGGACGGGGGAGCCTGGTGGGCTGCCATCTATGGGGTCGCGCAGAGTCGGACACGACTGAAGCAACTTAGCAGCAGCAGCAGCAGATGTCCCCATGACCCCAGAAACCATCACTAACTGACTGAGGTTTGTTTTTTTTTTTTCCTCATGAGCCCAGGTGTAGCCTCAGAATCCTTCTCAACACGATGCTTCAGGTGGTGTGATGAAATGTTTGCCAGCCCTGAAGTCAGCTTATTGATTTCTTAAGCTGATTTATTTAAAATATGATATATCTTAAATAAATATTATTTAAAATATGATGTAAGCTTTGGTAACATTGTGGATTTTAAAAGGGGCGAGTTTTTAAAAAATGTTTCATGTGCTTGTCTAGCCAGCTATCTCTGAATTTGAAGCTGTTTCAAAAACATGATGAGATTCTTTCCTTTGAGTCTATTTGTAATTGTAAAGTGGGGAAGTTTGAACGAAGCAGCAGGGTTGATTTTGTTGTTGTTCAGTTGTGTCCAACTCTTTGCGACCCCATGGACCGCAGCACTCTAGGCTCCCCTGTCCACTCTCTCCCCAAGTTTGCTTAAATTCACGTCTAATGATTCAGTGACGCTGTCTAACCATCTCATCTTCTGTTGGTCAGTTTTAGTATGACACTTTTCCTTTTCATTCCGATAAACTGAAACCCAGAAAGGGGACATGACAGGCACTGATAAGGCAGCCAGTGTGTATCAGCTCCTGATCCTTCCACCAGTGTTCTTTCCTAAGGTAAACCCAAGACCCTGTTTGTCCTAGAGAATCCCCTTTACACCTGTTGTACTGGTGTAATCAGCAACAGCACCCTCAAAGTGGCCCCGGTTGGAATAATAAACTATGTGGTCACCCCATCTAAACCCAGACTGCTTCAGAGTATCTTCAAAAGATAGTGAGAACTGAAAGGGACCTTGAGATCCTGCAGGAATCACACATTCTAAAGACTAATTAACAACCCACGTGTAGTAGTGCTAAGTCTTTAGTGCTAATTCACTTTAAATGAGAATTTAGAGTTTTTAAATTAGACGTGGCTAACAGTGTTCTTACTTGGAGAATCCCAGGGACAGGGGAGCCTGGTGGGCTGCCATCTATGGGGTCACACAGAGTTGAACATGCCTGAAGTGACTTAGCAGCAGCAGCAGCAACCTGTCTTAGCATATCCAACTTCAACTCCTTCAGTTCAGTTCAGTCCAGTTCAGTCGCTCAGTCACGTCCGACTCTCTGCGACCCCATGAATCACAGCACGCCAGGCCTCCCTGTCCATCACTAACTCCCGGAGTTCACTCAGACTCACGTCCATAGAGTCGGTGATGCCATCCAGCCATCTCATTCTCTGTCATCCCCATCTCCTCCCACCCCCAATCCTTCCCTAGCACCATTTAAAAACATAGGATATATTTAAATAAAATACAAATAAAGCGTGGAACCCGATTCATTACGTACTTCTCTCTAGAGTTTTGTAACAGTTGAATTAAATGGTGATTCATTGTGCCCAGAATGTTATAGATACATGTAAATATTTCATAACAAATTAATGAATAGTAGATGTTACATTTTCAATAGGGTCTGAGTGGCGTGTATGCTGGATGTCCAGAGAACACAACTGATTCATGTTAACCTAAAACAAAAGTTAGCTAGAAACTTTTATTTCAGAATTTCAGTAGGACCAAATGATAAATCATTCAGTAGCATCTATTCCATGAATATTTCTTGAGTTCATGCCATATGTAGGGAGCTTACTACCTGCCTGAAGTCAGAGTGATTCAGAGTTTTAAATCCAGATATGCACCTATTTTTAAAAAAATTAATTGAGAGAATGTGTTACAAGCCTTTGAATGGGCACATTGCTCACATCCTGCTTTTGTTGATCTTACTTCAGACTGGTGTACAGTTAGTTAGACTTGTGTCTAGGGCAGTTTCCTGGTGGTTCAGACGGTAAAGGATCCACCTGCAATGAGGGAGACCCAGGTTTGATCCCTGGGTCAGGAAGATCCCCTGGAGAAGGGAATGGCTACCCACTCGAGTATCCTGGCCTAGAGAATTCCATGGACAGAGGAGCCTAGTGGGCTACAGTCCATGGCGTTGCAAAGAGTCAGAGATGACTGAGTGACTTTCACTTTCACTTTTCACTAGGGCAGTTCAGAAATTAGAGCATTGGGGCAAACTTGGTGCTTCCTCTTTTCAAAGCCAAGCTCAGTAGGTTACTACAGTGTATCGAGAGATTTTCTTATCAAAAGTTTTCAAGTTACTCTGTGTCTCTAGGGTTGTGAGCTTCTTCTTTTAAAAAAAAAATTATTTATTTTGCCTCACCAGGTCTTAATCGTGGCATACAAACTCTTGTTATGTTTTTGTTGTTGTTGTGTTTGAGGCATATGAACTCTTACCTGTGGCATGTGAGATCTTGTTCCCAGACTGGGGATTGAACCTAGGCCCCCTGCATTGGGAGCTCAGAGTCTTAACCACTGGACCTCCGGGGAAGCTGTGGGCTTCTTAAGAAGTGAGAATAGTATTCAAGGTACAGATTTGATTGCCATCATTCTTACCATCAGAAAACCAGTCCTCTGCCTCTCTGGCTGTATTTGGGATGAAGACCTCTCCAGCCTCTGATGTTCAGGCCTCTGCCCACCTGAGCCATGGCTCCTGGTAGAGCCGACAGGGGCAATTTCTGGCTTAGTCACAGCCCTCGATATCAAAGACGTTTTTATAAGAAGGATATTTGGGGAAAAGAAAAGCATCCTAGATTTCTTTTAGCAACCGCTAAAGCATACTCCAACCCACGACCCAAGGCAACTTAATGATTTACCATCAAACGGAGATTCTTCACCCTGTAACTAAAATGTCCTGTAGCCCCAAAACACCTGTTCAGTTTTCTTTAGGGAACTTTTCTCTACTTTGTTCCTTTGGAACCATAAAATGTGGTATGACAAGGGCTTCAAATCAGCCATAAACAACCTGTTGAGTTTCACTTCACAAACGTCACATGAATCAGAGCCTCAGGGGCCTCTGTGTCTACATGAAAGCCCATCCTTCATCTGCGGTTTTGTCCAGTTCTCCCAGGATTCTTGTGCCTCAGAGCTATAATATCTGGTGACGAATAAACATCTTTTTCTCTCTGAGATTCTCCAGCACAAGTACAGAATGTAAAAAGGTGCTGTGGACTTCAAGTTATAAAGACTCAGATGTACTAAACAAAAGAACAAAGCATCGTCTTTACAAAAACCTCCTGCCAAGATGGACAAGGTCCTCTGTATAAAAGAAGCGTTGATTTTATGTGTTAAGAAGTGCTGATATTACTGTGCTGTACATAATAGAGCATGTGTGCTCAGAAGCTCAGTCGTGTCCGACTCTGTGACTCCATGGACCGTAGCTCGCCAGGCTCCTCTGTCCATGGGATTCTCCAGGCAAGAATACTAGGGTGGGGTGCCATTCCCTTCCCTTGTAAGATGGCTACCTTTGATGGCTCTTTGACAGTCTTCTCTTTGCCTAAAACCAGCTACCATTTTTTAGTGCTGTCTGTATTCCAAAATTATACCAAGTTTTAAGAGCTGACTTCCAATTTCTACACATAAAATATCGTGGAATGGTAGCAAATAATTCATGACTGGCACCAGAAATAGCCTTCATTGCTATAGACCAGAGCATGAATAATGATGAATGGAGAAATTTAAAACCTCCACCCTAGTTCCAGCTGTGTTCCCATCTGTCCACACCCCTCCCAGCTTCCACATCCAGCTGCCTCCAACAAGCCAATGCAAACCAGAACCTAGTTGTCAGGACGTCCCTGAGGGTCCAGTGGTTAAGACTTTGCCTTCTAATGCAATGGGTGCAGGTTAGATCTCCAGTCAGGGGGCTAAACTCCTACATGCTTTGCAGCCAAAAAACAAAAGCAAAGAAACAAAAAGGAGTCAATATAATAACAAATTCGATAAAGACTTTTTAAATGGTCTACATTAAAAAATAATCTAGTGTAAACAAAACTAAACTCTCCAAGATAGTTTGTTGGAAACTATCCAACAGGTCTTTGAAACTCATGAAAGAGTTGATAAATTTTGGTATGCTTGTACATATTTTCAGAGAGTAGCTCCTCAGTATTAATAGGGTTTTTTAATGGGTAGTTGCCCTAAAAATGGTTAAGGTAAATTAACTCAACACTTCCATTACTGGGAAACTCTAGTTAAAAATTTCAACATGCAACCACCCAGACTTCCTAGGAAACATACATTGTGTGTGCAACCCCATGGACTATACCACACTGGGCTCCTCTGTTCATGGATTTTTTAGGCAAGAAATACTGGAGTGGTTTGCCATTGCCTCCTCCAGGGGATCCTCCTGACCCAGGGATCAAAACTGCATCTCCTGTGTCTCCTGCATTGACAGACAGATTCTTCACCACTGAGCCACCAGGGAAGTACACATACCTGAGGGAGTTATTGGTTTTGTAATACCTTCCTGCTCTGGTGATGGGGCTGGCTCTTGACATACTATTTCAAAGCACTGTCATTCTGGGTTAAGAAAGAGAATCAGTTTGCTTACCAAAGCCCTGAATAGTGATAGCCTATGGTAAACAGTGTCGGATTCATGATCTTTGAAGAAGATGCAGCTTTGGGACCAGGGACCAGGCTTGATCACTCAAGAGCTTTTGTGTAGCAGAGTTTTATTAAAGTATAAAAAGGCACAGAGAAAGCTTCTGACATAGACACCAGAAGGGGGACTGAGAGTGCCCCCTCACTAGTCTATGCAAGGGAGTTATATACTTTTTAATTCGTTATTACAGTAAATCAAAAGAGTGTCTCCAGGTTGTAAAGAGCTTACTAGACCCACGCTCATAATTTACATTTTGAGAGAACAGGATTAGCCAGGTTTTCAGGAAGGAGAAACTGTCCTCAAGCAGGATGCATTGTTGTTATAGTACAGAATTTAAACTGAGTTGTTTGTTGTGTAATCATCAGTTCTGGGCTTAAAGAAAAAAGACTTTTATGTGACTACGAAATGTAGAGGAAAAAAAAGACGTTTGTCCTTTCCTTCTCCTTGAGAATTCCAGATCCCTGTCTCCTCCTGGAGAACCCCAGAACCCTCTCTCCTCCTCAGGGACCCCGGACTTCTTATCAACCTGCCTAGGAACTGACTTTCTCAGTAGCAAATAGGAAGTTAGCTCCCCTGAAGAAATTTTTTAAAAATAGAAACATTCTGTAAAAAAAAAAAAAAAAGTGGGGGGTTGCGGTATTCTTCAGCGTTATGGAAGTGTTCCCCACTTTGATGTCATGCCAGGTCAGAGGTGAGCAGAGGTGTCTGACCCGGCAGAGGATGATGAGAGGATTAGGAGAAGGGGGCCTCCTGGCTGGTGGGAAGCTGAGGCATCACAGGAAAACTGGCTGTTGTAAGAGGGGGAGGAGGAGCATCGGGTGGAACCGGACGCGTACAAGGAGCAGAAGTGATGAGCTGCTGGGAGGATGAGGTTACTGTCCGTATATACACGAGCACTGCAGATCCGTGTGAAGAGAGATTCAGTTCTTAGCACCCAGACTGTGGTCTCTACACATTTCCCATGGGAGGAAGCTAGAATTCCTTGTGGAACTAGCTGATTCCAGGTCTGGGACAGAAGCCTTGGCATCTCATCCTGCCAGAAAAGGCTAGTGGAATGTTGTTTGACGGTAACAAGAGACAATTCAAACAGCATTCCACTAGTTCAAGATGGAAATGTTTCAGCACAAAAAGAATTATGACTACAATGAACTGAAACATATGAAATAGATAAAACCTGTGTTTATACTATAATCAAAAACAAACTCATTTAACTCTCACAATCCCTCCATGAGGCAGGTGCTATTTGCAGTGGGCAGAATGTACTGCCATCCCACACCCAAGGTGCCTGTGCCCTCCCAGCCTTTAGAATTTGTAAATATGTCATTCCATGGCAAAGGGGGCACTGCAGATGTATTTAAGGTTACAGATCTTCGCTTGTGAGACTCGCCTAGATGACTCCGATGGACCCAGTCTAATCGCGTGAGCCCTTGAGCAGACGGTTCTGTCCAGCTGAAGCTGGAAGCGATGCAGCAAAATTAGAAACCAGAGATTTCCGAAGGGGAAAGGATTTGAAATATCATCGCTAGTCTGGATAACCAGTTGCTCAGTCGTGTCCAGCTCTTTGTGATCCCATGGACTGTAGCCCACCAGGCTCCTCCATCCATGGAATTTTCCAGGCAAGAGTACTGGAGTGGGTTGCCATTGACTTCTCCGGGGGATCTTCCCGACCCGGGGATTGAACCCAGGTTTCCCGCATTTCAGGCGGACAGTTTACCATCTGAGCCACCAGGGAAGCCTCCGTCTGAATATGGAAGATGCAGTAGGCCAGGAAGGGAGGCAGCCTTTCCGATCCTGCTGAAAGCCAGCAAGGAGGCAGGGACCGCAGTCCTTGAACCTCAAGAAACTGAGTGCAGCCAACAACCCAAGTGACCTGTGAACTGATTCATCCTCAGACCTCCCAGAAGGGGACACATCTCTGAGGACCCCTTGATTTGGGGCTTGTGAGACTCTAAGCTGTACCATACCCCAACGTCTGGCCTGCAGAACTAGGAATAATAAATGAGTATTGTTTTAAACTGATAAAACTGTGATGATTCATGTTGGAAATAGGAAAATAACCCCCTATTATCATCCCCATTTTACAGATAAGGAAACTGAAGCAAAATCGCTTTAAGTAACTTCAGTGTATGAGGGTTCAGATATAGGTAGTTGGATTCCAGAACCTGTTCTGTGTTCTCAACCACTATACTGTGATGCCTCTCAAAAGGAAGATGACGTCTTTGTAATTATTCTAAGGCAGGAAGAGATACTCAACTAGCTCTGCTGTTATGAGGGGGGACACTTTTAAAGATGACGGAAATGCCTTTTAAAGATGACTGCCTGGAGAAGGAAATGGCAACCCACTCCAGTGTCCTTGCCTGGAGAATCCCAGGGACGGGGGAGCCTGGTGGGCTGCCGTCTATGGGGTCACACAGAGTTGGACACGACTGAAGTGACTTAGCAGCAGTAGCAGCAGCCTGGTAAACATGGCACTACCTTTGGCCATTAGACTGTCTCATAGCCAGTCATATATGCTAGGAAGAGAGCAAAATATGCCAACCACCTCAGAGCCCTGCTTTGCACCCACTGAGCTTACGGGTCACGGAGACACACATTAGCAAGGAAGAGAAAGGAACAGTTCGTAACAGTTTTTTCTGTGCATCTACCAAACAATATGAACTGCTGTGTCTTCATAGGGAAATGAAGTGAAGTGGTAGTCACACAGTGGTGTCCAGCTCTTTGCGACCCCATGGACTGTAGCCTGCCAGGCTCCTCTGTCCATGGGATTCTCCAGTCAAGGACACTGGAGTGGGTTGCCATTATCTTTGTAGTGAAAGTGAAGTCGCTCAGTCGTGTCCGACTCTTTGCCACCACATGGACTGTAGCCCACCAGGCTCCTCCCTCCATGGGATTCTCCAAGCAAGAGTACTGGAGTGGGTTGCCATTTCCTTCTCCAGGGGATCTTCCCGACCCAGGGATCGAACCCGGTCTCCTGCATTCCAGGCAGACGCTCTAACCTCTGAGCCACCAGGGAAGTGGTTTAACAAATCTAGAGCCTACCTTGGTATCTTCAGTTTTCTTGAAGAGATCTCCACTCTTTCCCATTCTATTGTTTTCCTCTATTTCTTTGCACTGATCACTGAGGAAGGCTTTCTTATCTCTCCTTGCTATTCTTTGGAACTCTACATTCAAATGGATATATCTTTCCTTTTCTCTTTTGGCCTTCACGTCTCTTCTTTTCTCAGCTATTTTTAAGATCTCCTCAGACAAGCATTTTACTTTTTGGATTTCTTTTTCCTGGGGATGGTTTTGATCACCGCCTCCTGTACAGTGTTACAAACCTCCATCCATAGTTCTTCAGGCACTCTCTCTCTCAGATCTCATTCCTTGAATCTATTTGTTACTTCCACTGTACAGTTGTAAGGGATTTGATTCAGGTCATACCTTACTGGTCTAGTGGTTTTCCCTACTTTCTTCAATTTAAGTCTGAATTTTGCAATAAGGAGCTCATGATCTGAGCTACAGGCAGCTCCTGGTCTTGTTTTTGCTGGCTGTATAGAGCGTCTCCATCTCAGCTGCAAAGAATATAATCTATCTAATTTCAGTATTAACGATCTGGTGATGACCATGTGTAGTCTTCTCTTGTGTTGCTGAAAGAGGGTGTTCGCTATGACAGTGCATTCTCTTGGCAAAAGTCTGTTAGCCTTTGCCCTGCTTCATTCTGTGCTCCAAGGCCAAACTTGCCTGTTACTCCAGGTGTCTCTTGACTTCCTACTTTTGCATTCCAGTCCCCTATGATGAAACAGACATCTCTTTTTGGTGTTAGTTCTAGAAGGTCTCATAGGTCTTCATAGAACCATTTAACTTCAGCTTCTTCAGCATTCCCTGGTGGCTCGGATGGTAAAGTGTCTGCCCACAATGTGGGAGACCTGGGTTTGATCCCTGGGTTGGGAAGATCCCCTGGAGAAGGAAATGGCAACCCACACCAGTACCCTTTCCTAGAAAATTCCATGGATGGGGGAGCCTGGTGGGCTACAGTCCATGGGGTCACAAAGGGTCAGACACGACTGAGCAACTTCACTTTCACTTTCTTTCTTCAGCATTACTGGTTGTGGCACAGACTTGGATTACTGTAATATTGAATGGTTTGCCTTGGAAACGAACAGAGATCATTCTGTTGTTTTTGAGATTGCACCCAAGTACTGCATTTTGGACTCTTGTTGACTCTGAGGGCTACTCCATTTCTTCTAAGGGATTCTTGCCCAGAGTAGTAGATATAATGGTCATCTGAATTAAATTCACCCATTCCAGTCCATTTTGGTTCACTGATTCCTAAAATGTCGATGTTCACTCTTGCCATCTCCTGTTTGACCACTTCCAATTTACCTTCATTCATGGACCTAACATTCCAGGTTCCTATGCAATATTGCTCTTTACAGCATTGGACTTTACTTCCATCAGCAGTCACATCCACAACTGGGCATTGTTTTCTCTTTGGCTCAGCCTTTTTATTCTTTCTGGAGCTGTTTCTCCACTCTTCTCCAGTAATGTATCAGGCACCTACTGACCTGGGGAGTTCATTTTTCAGTGTCATCTTTTTGCCTTTTCATACTGTTCATGGCATTCTCAAGGCAAGAATACTGAAGTGGTTTGCCATTCCCTTCTCCAGTGGACCACATTTTGTCAGAACTCTCTACAATGACCTAGGCATCTTGGGTGGCCCTACATGGCATGACTCATAGTTTCATTGAGTTAGAAAAGGCTGTGATTCAAGTATTGTTTGGTTAGTTTTCTATAACTGTGGTTTTCATTCTGTCTGCCCTCTGGTGGATAAGGATAAAAGGCTTGTGGAAGCTTTCTGATGGGAGGGACTGGCTGTAGGGGAATCTGAGGCTTGCTCTGATGGGCAGGGCCGTGCTCAGTACATTTTTAATCCAATTTTCTGTTGATAGGTGGGGCTATGTTCCCTACCTGTAGTTTGGCCTGAGGAGTAATGGTAGTAATAGTGACCTCCTTCAAAAGAACTTATGCCAGAACTGTTGTATTCAATGCCCCTGACCCCACCATAAGTCACTGTCAACCCACGCCTTTGCCAGAGATTCCTGGACACTCACAGGCAAGTCTGGCTTAGTCTCTTGTGGGGCACAATAAAGGACAGAAATGGTATGGACCTAACAGAAGCAGAACATATTAAGAAGAGGTGGCAACAATACACAGAAGAACTATACAAGAAAGATCTTAATGACCCAGATAACCATGATGGTGTGATCACTCACCTAGAGCCAGACATCCTGGAATGTGAAGTCAAGTGGGCCTTAGGTAGCATCATTACAAAAGTAGTAGAGTGGTGAAATTCCAGCTGAGCTATGTCAAATCCTAAAAGATGATGCTGTGAAAGTGTTGCACTCACTATGCCAGCAAATTTGGAAATCTCAGCAGTAGCCACAGGACTGAAAAAGGTCAGTTTTCATTCCAATTGCAAAGAAAGGCAATGCCAAAGAATGCTCAAACTACTGCACAATTGAACTTATCTCACACACTAGCAAAGTAATGCTCAAAATTCTGCAAGCCAGGCTTCAACAGAACATGAAACAAGAACTCCCAGATGTTCAGGCTGGATTTAGAAAAGGCAGAGGAATCAGAGATCAAATTGCCAACATATGTTGGATCTTAGAAAAAGCAAGAGATTTCCAGAAGAACATCTACTTTTGCTTCATTGACTATGCTAAAGCCTTTGACTGTGTGGATCACAACAAACTGGAAAATTCTTCAAGAGATGGGAATACCAGACTACCTGACCTGCCTCCTGAGAAGTCTGTATGCAGGTCAAGAAGAAACAGTTAGAACTGGACATGGAAAAAAGACTGGTTCCAAATCAGGATAGGAGTACATCAAGGCTGTCTACTGCCACCGTGCTTATTTAACTCATATCCAGAGTACATCATGAGAAACGCTGGACTGGATGAAGCACAAACTGGAATCAAGATTGCCAGGAGAAATATCAATAACCTCAGATATGCAGATGACACCACCCTTATAGCAGAAAGCAAAGATGAACTGAAGAACCTCTTGATGAAAGTGAAAGAGGAGACTGAAAAAACTGCCTTAAAACTCAACATTCAGAAAACTGAAATCATGGCATCCAGTCCCATCACTTTATGGCAAATAGATAGGGAAACAATGGAAAGAGTGAGAGACTTTATTTTCTTGGGCTCCAGAATCACTGCAGATGGTGACTGCAGTCATGAGATTAAAAAATATTTGCTCCTTGAAGAAAAGCTATGACCAACCTAGACAGAATATTAAGAAACAGATATTACTTTGCTGACAAAGGTCTGTCTAGTCAAAACTATGTTTTTTCCAGTAGTTATATATGGATGTGAGAGTTGGACCATAAAGGAGGCTGAGCAGCAAAGCAATGATGCTTTTCAACTGTGGTGTTGGAGAAGATTCTTGAGAGTCCCTTGGACTGCAGGGAGATCCAACCAGTCCATCCTAGAGGAAATCAGTCCTGAATATTCTTGAAAGAGCTGATGCTGAGGCTGAAACTCAAATACTTTGGCTACCTGATGCAAAGAAGTGACTCACTGGAAAAGACTCTGATTCTGGGAAAGATTGAAGGCAGGAGGAGAAGGCGACGACAGAGGATGAGATGGTTGGATGGCATCACCGACTCAATGGACATGAGTTTGAGTAAACTCCGGGAGATAGTGAAGGACAGGGAAGCCTGGCGTACTGCAATACATGGGGTCACAAAGAGTTGGACACGATTAAGTGACTGAACAGCAACAAACAACAAAATTTGCTTTACAGTGTTGTTTTGGTTTCCGCCATATATCAACATGAATCAGCCACAGATACATATATGTTCCCTCCCTCTTGAGCCTCCCTCCTACCTCCCATCCCATCCTGCCCCTCTAGGTCATTGCAGACCACCGGGTTGAGCTCCCTATGTTATACAGCGACTTCCCATTTGCCATCCGTTTTACATGTGGTATTGCATGTATTTCAGTGCTTCTCTCTCAGTTCTTCCTGCCCTCTCCTGCTGCAGCCTGTGATCTTATAACCACTGTGTTGGTGATGGACAGAGAAGCCAGCCGTGCAAAAGTCCATTGGGTCGCAAAGAGTCAGACACTACTGAGGGACTGAACTGAACTGAACTGAACTGAGAGCCTGCCTCTCCTAAAAGACCAATGGATAAAAATTTATAGTAATATATAACATTTGTTAGTTGCACAGTTAATTAGCATCATTCTAAGTTTCATTTGCCTGACATCCTGGGAGTAGTGAAATCAAGTTTTATCGTGACACTGATTTTCCAGGGAGAAACTGAGGCACAGACAGGTTAGGCGGCTGCCCTCTGTGGACACAGGTAAAGAGATACCATACAAACCCCTTTCTTCCTACTCAAAAACAGGTACCATCTCAGGAACTTTCCGCTACATAGCTATATATGCAAAGGCTAATTCATTAGGGGAAGCCACAGGCACCAGAGATCAAATTGCCAACATCCGCTGGATCATGGAGAAAGCAAGAGAGTTTCAGAAAAACATCTATTTCTGCTTCATTGACTATGCCAAAGCCTTTGACTGTGTGGATCACAATAAACTGTGGAACATTCTGAAAGAGATGGGAATCCCAGACCACCTGACCTGCCTCTTGAGAAACCTGTATGCAGGTCAGGAAGCAACAGTCAGAACTGGACATGGAACAACAGACTGGTTCCAAATAGGAAAAGGGGTACGTCAAGGTTGTATATTGTCACCTTGCTTATTTAACTTATATGCAGAGTACATCATGAGGAACGCTGGGCTGGAAGAAGCACAAGCTGGAATCAAGATTGCCGGGAGAAATACCAATAACCTCAGATATGCAGATGATACCACCCTTATGGCAGAAAGTGAAGAGGAACTCAAAGGCCTCTTGATGAAAGTGAAAGAGGAGAGTGAAAAGGTTGGCTTGAAGCTCAACATTCAGAAAACAAAGATCATGGCATCTGATCCCATCACTTCATGGGAAATAGATGGAAAAACAGTGGAAACAGTGTCAGACTTTGTTTTTTTGGGCTCCAAAATCACTGCAGATGCTGATTGCAGCCATGAAATTAAAAGACGCTTGCTCCTTGGAAGGAAAGTTATGACCAACCTTGATAGTATATTAAAAAGCAGAGACATTACTTTGCCAACCAAGGTCCGTCTAGTCAAGGCAATGGTTTTTCCCGTGGTCATGTATGGATGTGAGAGTTGGACTGTGAAGAAAGCTGATCGCCGAAGAATCGATGCTTTTGAACTGTGGTGTTGGAGAAGACTCTTGAGAGTCCCTTATACTGCAAGGAGATCCAACCAGTCCATTCTAAAGGAGATCAATCCTGGATGTTCATTGGAGGGACTGATGCTGAAGCTGAAACTCCAATACTTTGGCCACCTCATGCGACGAGTTGACTCACTGGAAAAGACTCTGATGCTGGGAAAGGTTGGGGGCGGGAGGAGAAGGGGACGATAGAGAATGAGATGGCTGGATGGCATCACTGACTCTGTGGACATGAGTTTGAGTGTACTCCGGGAGTTGGTGATGGACAGGGAGGCCTGGCGTGCTGTGATTCATGGGGTCGCGGAGAGTCGGACACGACTGAGCGACTGAACTGAACTGAACTGAACTGTCCAGTAGAAGGAGCACTGACCCTAAATTTGGTGACCCTTGTTCAAAGTCAGCTCTAAACCAGTTTCTTACCACAGAAAGGAGCCTCATCTCTATGAGACTCAGTTTCTCCGGCATAATGGGAATAAGATCTTACATGCTTCATGGGTGATTGTTAAGAATAAAATAAGATACTATGACATATCTTGAGATCTGTGACTTGCCAAACACATGTAGGTTTTATTATTATAATTTTTGCTCAACTTAAAATTGAATAATATACATACTAGTTATAAAATCCTATGTGTGGGGGCTTTTATTGTTACTTATGAAAGGCAACAGAGATATGCATGCCCAAATAATAATCTCAAAATTACACTGATTTGATTCAGGGACTCATGATATGTGCTTTTGTGGTTTTAATATGCTTTCCTTATTTGAGTCCTGCTTTGATTTATAAAGATATGAAAATCAGCTTGTGTTTGTTTGCTCCACAGCCAAACCTGAGATTAAAAGTCTCTTTCAAAAATAAATAAATAAATAAAAGTCTCTTTCAGATCATCCCCACATTTCTTAAGCCCCACAAATAAGTTAATTGAGATTGACCGCTAAGTCTTCCTACAGGCGGGTCTGTGCTCTCTGGGGCTGGGAGGTCCATGATGTGCATTCCTAGGTTAGCCTTGCCCTTAACAACCACAGGTATCCCATTCCTCTTTTATCTCTAGGTGATGTTGGGAGTTCCTGATTGGCCTCCTTCCTTGAAAAGAATGGCTCAGACGGTAAAGGATCTGCCTGCAACGCAGGAGATCTGGGTTCCATCCCTGGGTTGGGAAGATCCCCTGGCCAAGAGAATGGCTACCCACTCCAGTATTCTTGCCTGGGAAATCCTATGGACAGAGGAGCCTGACAGGCTACAGTCCATGGGGTTGCAAAGAGTCAGATGCTACTGAACGACTAACACTTTCACTTTTCACCTTAAAGATTCGAACTTTGCCTTAGCCTTTTCTTCCAACTTGCACCTGCTTAAAAGGGAGTGGAAGGTAGAAACAGATCACTTTTGTTAATGCTGCTTTGGGGCTTCCCTGGTAGTTCAGTTGTAAAGAATCTGTCTGCCAATGCTGGGGTCTCCGGTTCGATCCCTGGGTCAGGTAGATCCCCAGAAAGAAATGGCAACCTGCTCTAGTACGCTTGCCTGGGAAATCCCATGGACAGAGGAACCTGGTGGGCTACAGTCCATGGGGTTACAAAATAGTCAGAGACAACTGAGTGACTGAACAACAAAAATGACAGCAACTAATGCTGCGCCATGACCCCCTGGATCGAGGGATGCTCTCTTTTGGGTACATCTTTTGTTTCCTTTAACATCATCTCCTTAGCAGATGAAAAGGGCAGGGGCCCAAAGCTTCCTTGTGTATTTAGGTTAGGACAATGCTGGAACAAGTGCAATTAAATAGATGAAATAAGGCAGCAAGCCAACTCTACTGTGAGACTTTATGTTAAAATAATAATGATAAAACCTCACTGTATGTAATAGATCCATGCCTGACAACTTATGCAGCAAATCAATTTGTGAAAATGGATTCCAATTTTAAAGGCAACAGGACACTTTCTGTTCAGAATAATCTCAAGATTAATGTTCCTGAAGTGAGAATGGTCATGTCAGTTAGCTGTTTTGTAAATTAGGATTTTTGTATAATGGAACATTATGTTTGTGCATTTATAATTAATGCGTATATAATTTAAGTGTGGGCTTCCCTGATGGCTCAGCGGTAGAATCTACCTCTTAATGCAGGAAATAGGAGTTCAATCCCTGGATCAGGAAGATCCCCTGGTGGGTGGAATGGCAACCCATTCCAGTATTCTTGCCTGCGAAATCCCATGGAGAGAGAAGCCTGGCGGGCTACAGTCCATGAAGTTGTAAAAGAGTCAGATATGACTAAGCAACTAAGCAACAAGAATTTAAGCACACATGGAAATGGTATAATGGAACACTACAGAATTTGGCTCCATGAGACCTAGGTTTGAGTGTGGCCTTCCCATTATGACTTGGGCAAATTGCTTAACATCTCTGATTCTCTCTCATTTGTCATGTTGATAAGCTAAAGATAGCACAGTTGAAGAAATGAATATGATATAAGTAGATAAACTGGAAAACAAGCACATGCTGATGTGATTTTTCTTCTTAATGCATTCAGAAACAGGTCTTGCAAGCCTGGAGGGGATACCAGAGGCATCATCCTTGAAATTACAACTGTGGAGAAGGCAATGGCAAGCCACTCCAGTACTCTTGCCTAGAAAATCCCATGGATGAAGGAGCCTGGTAGGCTGCAGTCCATGGGGTCGCTAAGGGTCGGATATAACTGAGCGACTTCACTTTCACTTTTCACTTTCACACATTGGAGAAGGAAATGGCAACCCACTCCAGTGTTCTTGCCTGGAGAATCCCAGGGACGGGGGAGCCTGGTGGGCTGCCGTCTATGGGGTCACACAGAGTCGGACACGACTGAAGTGACTTAGCAGTAGCAGCAGCAACAGGAGTGTTTTAAATATTGTTCTGAATGCAAACAGAGGCAGAATTTTCAGTAATTCAGGATTTAATTGGTTCTAATAAAGACAGAGGCCTTACCCTTCAGCTCACGCCATGGACACTTCATGCCATGAGTCTTCGTAAAGCGAGGCTCGGCATCTACCCAGACTTAACTCAGAGGAGCCTGCAAAACCTGGAGTGTTTGTGGTGGGCGGCACTGAAACTAGCACCGAAGAGACTTCCCACACTCAGGGTCCCTCCTGCTCGGAGTCCATTGTGCTTCTTTAGGCCTTTCAATTACCATTTTGAACACAGCATCTTTGGAAAGTTACTTTGCTTTGTTTGGTTGTTCAGGAGCTCACAAATGGCCCCAACTGTGGGAAATAAAAAACAAATGAGGAAAAGGAAGTCTTTTACAGAGAAACACTTGTTCTGACTGTAGATTAGGCTCAGGACAAAGCAAGCAGAAAGAGGCAAGCTTTTCAAGAGCACATCGACTTTGAAACTTCAGGAAGGTCAGGGCAGGCTTGTTGGCCGGAAAGGCTCTTTTATGCCATTAATATAACAGCTTCTGTGAACACAAATATTTTAGCATCTTGGCTAAGTTAACTGGAACTTTTTAAAGGAAATAAATGGCATTCAAAGAATCTAGTATGGCTTTCCAAATACAGTGGAGATAAAGCAATGCCCAAAATTCCTCCATCACACTTCTCTGAAATTTTTCTACCATAAACTAGAAGCAAAGATTGTCTGCATGTCAAGCTCACCCCCATGGCAAGTCATCCTGGCACAAAAGTCATGATACCACCCTTTTCCTCTCACTCAAAAACCATCTCCACCAAAGTGATGTATAGTACAGGTATTTATAAGAACAACCATGGTCTGACTAAATTTATTTCTAAAAGTAAGTAATTTTTTAGACTATAGCCAAAAGCCTGCCTATTGTTTAATGGAGAACCAACTAAAGGCTTTCTTATTAGGGATAAGACAAGAATATCACTGTTTTTACTGCTATTTAACAGTATGCTATAAGTATCCACCAATGCAATTAGCTAAGATAAAGCAATTTGTATTATAAGAATTGTAAGGAAAAAGGTAAACTGATCTCTATTTGTATATAGTGTAATTATGTATCTGAAAATTTCCAAGGAGTGAATGGAGCTACTTTAAAAGATAGGAAAATTAGTAAAGTAACAAGTTATAAATTTAACAAACAAACATTAATAGCCTACATGTATAGCTCACCTTACCCACCCCCCAAACAGAAAACAGTGAAAATGTATAATGAAAAAGAACACATTTTGGTTAGCACATATATATATAAAGTTTAAAAGTGTTCAAAGCCTATTTGTGGAAAACTAAAACACTACTGAAAAAATAGTAGATTTGAACAAAAGAAAAAAGACAAACTATATTATTTGATAGAAAGACTCTATCATTAAGAAATTAGTTCTCCCTTAATTATCCTATACTTTTAACATAATCTAAATTTAAAATGCTATCGTTTTGTCAGATGCAATAAGTTGATTATAAATTAATTTAGAAAAGCAGCAAGCAAGAATAGCCAGGAAAATCCTGGGGAAAAGAAAAAAAAAACCTTAGAGAGGGCTTAGCTTTTCCAAATAATTAAAATGTATATAAAGAAAATATTGAATCACTATTTACACACCAGGAAGTAACATGGTGCTGTAGGTCAATTATGCATGCTAAGTCATTTCAGTCGTGTCTGACTCTTTGTGACCCTAAGGACTGTAGTCCACCAGTCTCCTCTGTCCATGGGTTTCTCCAGGCAAGAACACTGGAGTGGGTTGCCATGCCCTCCTCCAGCAGATCTTCTCCACCCAGGGATCGAACCCAGGTCTCCTGTGGCTCCTGCGTTGCAGACGGATTCTTTACCGCTGAGCCACTGGGGAAGCCCCATAGGTCAATTATACTTCAGAAACAAAGAAAGGAATTCGTAGAAAAGTAGGTCGTACTTGTGGTTACAGGAGGCAGGTGGTGGGAAGAGGGGGAACTGGATGAAGGTACAAAACAGGTCTCGCCTTGTCCTGTGTGTGCTCAGTCGCTCAGTCGTGTCTGGCTCTGTGCGACCCCATGGCCTGTCGCCCACCAGGCTCCTCTGTCCACGGGATTCTCCAGGCAAGAACACTGGAGTGGGTTGCCATTTCTTCCTCCAGGGAATCTTCCCGACCCAGGGATCAAACCCACGTCTCCTGCAGCTCCTGCATTGGCAGGCAGATTCTTTGCCACTGAGCTACCTGGGAAGCCTAAGAAAAAAGGTACAAACTTCCAATTATAAGATAAATAAGTACTAGGGAGGTAATGTTCAACGCAACAAATATAATTAATACTTCTATATGTTATACATGAAATTTGTTGAGAGTAAATCCTAAGAGTTCTTATCACGGAGAAAAATGTATTTCCTATTTCTTTAGCTTTGTATCTAGATGAGATGATAGATGTTCACTAAACTCTTTCTGATAATCACTGCATGACTTCCATGAAGTGGAATCATTATACTGTACATCTTAGACTTACACAGTGATTTATGTCAGTTATGTCTCCAGAAACTGGAAGGAAAAAAAATACGAAGGCTCTATAATTAAAACATTTTGATGTTGATGCAGGAAGACAGATACACCAATGGAACGAAAGAGAAAAGCCAGAAATATACTACTTGCATATGTAAATTTAGTATAGAGTAAAAGTGGCTACTCAGATCCATGGGGAAGTGGTAGTCTTCTAAAAATTATCATTGAAATAAATGGAGAGCCATGTGGAAAAAAAATAAAACTGGACTCATTCCTCACATAATATACTAGGAGAAATTCCAAATGGATTAGAGATAAAAATGTAAGAAAAAGAAGCATTTAAATTCCATTTTTGAAAAATGTGTAATCACCAAAACCTGGAAATGTAAAACTATGATTTAACATCGAGAAGCATTCAGGGAAAAGATTGACATATTCAACTACATGAAAATAAAATAAAAACTTTTGCGTGACAAAAAAAAAAGGTTTCCATGAACAAAATAAAAACAAATGACAAAGTTGACAACATTGGGAATTTATATCATGCTTCCAAAATAAACAGAAAAAAAGGACTATCTAACCCATAGAAGAATGAGCTGATAGTTTTAACAAGAAAAGAAGTGCATGTGTGCTCCTGAGGGTAAGGTGGGCATGCTCCTGAGGGTAGGTTGGGGTCTTGTGGACAGGGCACTAGAACAGTGACGGGGGGCGGGGGCATCTGGCTGGATGTAGGGTCCTGCAAGCCAGGAACAAAAACCTTCACCCCCTCCTCCAGGCCTCCCCCAGGGGTACCATCAGGGATGTCCCCTTAGCTCGGGATGGGAGAACTGAGGCGGGAAAGTGCTGCTGTGGCTCTGGCCTTTCTCGGAGACAGTGGAGCAAACAGTTCTTAAACATGTGAAAGGACGCTCAACCTCACTTGTAATAAGAGAAAGGAAAATCCTAAATAACACTGAGCTGCCATTTCTCATCTATTAGATTGGCCAAAAATTTTACTGCATGCTCTGTTGGTAAGGCTGTGAGAGGGTAGTCATTCTTGTATATAACCATAGAAATGCCAAGTGATCAAACTTATGGGCATGGAAATATAGGTAGTGTTTCATAAAATCATAAGCACTTTTCCTTTGAGCTGCTGCTGCTGCTGCTAAGTCACTTTAGTCATGTCCAACTCTGTGTGACCCCATAGACGGAAGCCCACCAGGCTCCCCCGTCCCTGGGATTCTCCAGGCAAGGACACTGGAGTGGGTTACCATTTCCTTCTCCAATGCGTGAAAGTGAAAAGAGAAAGTGAAGTTGCTCAGTCACGTCCAACCCTTAGCAACCCCACGGACTGCAGCTTACCAGGCTCCTCCATCCATGGGATTTTCCAGGCAAGAGTACTGGAGTGGCTTGCCATTGCCTTCTCCGTCCTTTGAGCTAGCAATCCCAATTTTGGGGTCGCAAATATATGTTAGCAAAACTATGAAAACACACAGGCACAAGGCTCTTTATTGCATGCTCATTTTAAGAGCAAAAATAGGAAACATCTTAAATGAACGTCAGTAGAGGACTGGTTGGATTAATTATAATACATCTACCCTTGGAAGATTATTTCTGCACTGTTGTGGCATGGTCTTCATGATATAAAGCAGCAACATTATTGACCTTTTGAGTCAGATGGCTCTTTGTTGCGAGCGGCTGACTTCAGGTGGCCGCAGCCTGCAGCAGCTTGAGGCAGGGCTTTGGTCCCCGGCCAAAGATGAGGTTGGGCTGCGGCAGTCAGAGCGCTGCATCCTAGCCACTAGATCAAGAGTCAGTGACAAGGCCCTCACCCTTTGGCTTTGCTGAAAAGAATTCCCACAAAGAAAGTGGTGAGCAAGTATTTTTTAGGAGGAAAAAGTGTACAGTACATGTGGACAGACACACGGGCGGACTCAGAGTCACGCCCTCGTGACAGTTTAAGTGACTTAATGGGGCATTTCTTCCAGGTTTCCCCTGGCCAGCCATTCTGACTTGCCTGGTTCAGAGTACATATCTGGTATGTCTCAGGGTCCTCCCACGTGTGCACCCATGTCTCTTAGCCAAGGTGGGTTCCACTAAAGAGGCCTAGCTTGGCATAAGTTAGCATCACTACCCTTGGACCTGCAAGGAGCCCTTCTGTGCTTGTGTAGCTGGGGAGGTTTCCTGACTGTGAGAATTAGAAGTGTGTGGGCCATTATATTCTGTCTGGGCAGCCCCCTCTCTCAGCCGTCCTGCTATTGCTGTTTCGGGGTTTCAGTCCATAGGGAACCAGCCTCTAATCCCTTCACCCTGCTGCGGAGGGGCCCGTCTGCCTCCTGTCTCAGGGCTAGCCTATGCATTACAGAAGGCTGCTCAGCTTCCCTGCCCTCTACCCGCCAGGTTCTAGGAAAACCCCTCCCCCCAGGTTCTGACAACCAAAACCATCTGCAGACACTGAGAAATGACCCTGGGAGACAAAGTCCTCCTTGCTGGGAACTACTGATAAAATGTTAGGTGAAATAGCTTGTTGAGGGCGAGTGTATGCAATATGTTTATACTGATGAAGTAGATGGATAAAATAGAACATTACTGGAAAAAAATGGTTGCTTGTAGGAGAAGGGAATACAAGAAAAGGAAAAATAATGAAGCTAAGCTTGATTATAACTTTTCTGTAAATTTAGCACTGGTAATTTTACATATAAAATGAAATTAAATGTTAAAAAAGCAAGTCAAAAATTTGAAAGTAAATGGAAGCAAACAAATTTATATGTGTATCTAGTTGGAAGCATGTATGCCCAGGGTACACTATTCTACATGACTCTACACGTACTAATTTGACTATATATTCCTAGTGGAGTAAATCTAAAGGACAAAAAGAACTGCAAAAGAATATTAGATCAATTGGAATGACCATAATTGTAATTATAATAGCAATATTGGTGTTATTCAGACACTGTGGCACGTATTTCAGATAAGTGAATATTCAGACAGGTGAATAAGTATGATGATGTCATTGAGCATGAGAAATGTCATCACGGGAGAAAGAAGATACACATGTAAAAAGAACAAGATTATGTAAAAACCTTGACAGGCACCTTAATATTGTTTTGATTTTTTTTTTATTGAAGTATAATTGACTTACACTATTGTATTAACTTCGGGTGTACACATAGTATCTCAGTATTTTTATACATTACAAAATGACCACCACAGTAAGTCTACTTCCAACTTGTCAGCATGAAAAGTTGCTATAATATTGTTAACTCTATTCCCTTTGCATTACATCACATTACACCCTGGTGACTTATTTTGTTACTGGAAGTTTGTACCTCTTAATCCCCATAACTTATTTCCTTTAAATCCTCTTTTCTCCTCTCTGGCAACCACCAATTTATTCTCTGTTTCTGTGAGTCTGTTTCTGTTTTGTTATGGTTGGTTTTTGTGTGTTTATATTTGTTCTGTTTGTTTTTTCTGTTTTGTAATGTTTTTCAGATGCCACATCTAAATGAACTTGTATGGTATTATTCTTTCTCTGAGTTATTTCATTTAGTATAATATTCTTTATGGCTATCCATATTGTCACAAAGGGCAAGATTTCATTATTTTTTTATAGCTGAGTAGTATTCCATTAAAACAATCAGTATCTGTATATATATATATATATGTATGTGTGTATATATATATGGTTGCTTCCATATCTTGGCTATAGTAAATAATGCTGCAATGAGCATAAGAGAACATATGACTTTTTAAGTTAGTGTTCTTGTTTTCTTCAGAAAAATACCAAGAATTGTTGGGTCATATAGCAGTTCTATTTTTAATTTTTTTAGGAACCTGCATACTGTTTCCATAGCAACTGCATCAGTTTACATTCCTACTAATAGTGTGTGAGGATTTCATTTTCTCAACCTCATCACCAATGTTTGCTATTTGTGGTCTTTTTGATAAGTCATTCTGACAGGTGTGAGGTGATATCTCACTGTGGTTTATTTGCATTTTCCTGACGATTAGTGATGTTGAGCACCTTTTCAGGTGTCTGTGGGCCTACTGTATGTCTTCTTTGGAGTGTGTCTGTTCAGGTCCTCTGCTCAGTTTTTAATCAGATTGGGTTTTTGATGTTGAGTGGTATGAGTTCTTTGTATATTTTGCATATTAACCCCTTATGAGATATATCATTTGCAAATATCTTCTCCCATCCTGTAGGTTGTCTTTTTGTTTTGTTGATAGTTTCCATCACTACACAAATGTTTTTCAGTTTGGTGCAGTCCAATTTGTTTAGAGTTTTTCTTTTTTTGGTTTTCATTCCTGTAGTCTAAGGAGACATATACAAAAAAATATATTGCTAAGCCCAGTGTCAAAGGGTATTTTGCCTATGTTTTCTTCTAAGAGTTTTATGGTTTCAGGTTTTACATTTAAGTCTTTAATCCTTCTGAGCTTATTTTTTATATGGTATGAGAAAATATCAATAATTCAGTTTGATTGATTTGCATATAGCTGTCCAGTTTTGCCAACACCATTTACTGAAGAGGTTGACCTTTCCCTATTGTACAGTCTTGCCTCCTTTGTCATAGATTAATGGACCATATAAGCATAGATTTATTTCTGGATTCTCTGTTTTGTTCCATTGATCTCTCTGTCTCTGTTTTGATGAGGTGCCATACCTCATTGATTAGTGTAGTTTTGTAGAATAGTTTGAAGTCAGAAAATATGATGCCTGCAGCTTTGTTCTTTCTTCTCAAGATTGTCTTGGCTATCTGTACAAATTTTAGAAGTATTTGTTTCAGTTCTGTGAAAAATGCCAATTATATAGGGATTGCATTTGAATTTGTAGATTGACGTGGGTAATATGGTCATTTTGACAATATTAATTCTTTCAATCCAATAAGATGATTTGTTTTTCCATCTTTTTATGTCATCTTCAACTTCCTTTGTCAGTGTCTTATAATTTTCTGAGTACAGGCCTTTTACCTCCTTAGTTAGATTTATTCCTAATCATTTTATTCTTTTTGATACAATTGTAAATTGGATTGTTTTCTTACATTCTTTTTCTGATAGTTCATTGTTTATAGAAATGCAGGTTTATTTACATTAATTTTGTATCTGAAACTTTACTGGATTTAGTATCATATCACGTGTAAACAGTGACACTTCTTTTCCAATCTGAGGTATTTAATTTCTTGTCTGATTTCTGTGGCTAAGATTTCTAAGATGTAAAAGGATTTCCAATTTTGAAAGTGGCAAGAGTGGGCATCCTTGTCTTGCTCCTCATCTCAGAGGAAATGCTCTCACGTTTTCACCATTTATTATGATACTGTCTGTAAGTTTGTCCAAGATAGTCTTTATTTTGTTGAGGTGTGCTTCCTCTATACTCACTTTGTTGACCTTTTTTATAATTTATGTTTAATTTTGTCAGAAGCCTTTTCTGCATCTACTGAGATGATCATATGATTTTTATTCTTCAATTTGTTAATGTGGTAGATCACACTGACTGATTTGTGGTTATTGAACCACCATCCTTCCATTCTTGGGATAAATCTAACTTGATCATGGTGTATGATCTTTTTAATTTATTGTTGAATTCATTTTGCTCATTTTATTGAAGATTTTTGCATCCTTGTTCACCAGTGATATTGGCCTGTAATTTTCTTTTTGAGGGGTGTCTTTGTCTGGTTTTGGTACCAGGGTTCTGCTGGCCTCATAGAATGAATTCAGTAACATTCCTTCCTTTTCAATTTTTTGGAATATTTTGAGAAGCATAGATACTGACTCTTGAAATGTAGAGTTCTGTGATGCCATCTGGCCCTACACTTTCGTTTGTTGGCAGTTTTTTCAATACTGACTCAGTTTTACTGCTGATAGTTGATCTGTTCATATTTTCTATCTTCCGATACAGTCTTAGAAGACTTTAAGTTTCTAGGAATTTATGTATTTCCTCTACGTTGTCCATTTTACTGACACAAAATTTGTTGTAGTAATCTCTTATGATCCTCTGTATTTCTGTGGCATGAGTTGTAACATCCCTTTCATTTTGAATTTTATTTATTTGGGCCCTCTCCCATATTTTCTTGATTAGTCTGGTCAAAGGTTTTTCTTGCTTCTTGAGGTAGACTTATATCATTATATACTTCCCTCTTAGAATTGCTTTGGCTGTGTCCCAGATGTGCTGGATCATTGTGTTTCCATTTTCCTTTGTCTCCAGGGATTTTTAAATTTCCTCTTTGATTTCTTCAGTGACCATTGGTTGTTGAGAAGCATACTGTTTCAACTCCACATGTTTGTGTTTTTTTGCAATTTGTTTCTTGTGGTTGATTTCTAGTATCATACAGTAGTGGTTGTAAAGGATGCTTGATATGGTTTCAGTGTTCTTAAACTTGTTGAGACTTATTTTCTAGCCTAGTGTGTGATCCATTGGATAAGGAAATGGCAACCCACTCCAGTGTTCTTGCCTGGAGAATCCCAGGGACGGGGGAGCCTGGTGGGCTTCAGTCTATGGGGTCACACAGAGTCGGACACGACTGAAGTGACTTAGCAGCAGCAGCAGCAGTGTGTGACCTGTCCTGGAGAATATTCCATGTGCACGCGAAAAGACTGTGTATTCTGCTGCTTTTGAGTGGAATGTTCTATATATATATAGAGAGAGAGATTGATATATATAATATTAAGTTCATCTGGTCAATTAAGTTCATCTGGTTAATGTGTCATTTAAAGTCAATGTTTCCTTACTGCTTTTATGTCTGGATGATCTATCCATTGATTTAAGTGGAGTGTTAAAGTCTCCTACTATTCTCTCCCTTAATGTTTGTTAATATTTGCTATATGTATTTATGTGCTTAATCGGCTTCCCTGGTGACTCAGTGGTGAAGAATCCACCTGAAAATTTAGGAGATGTGGATTCAGTCCCTGGGTTGAGAAGATTCCTTGGAGAAGGAAGTGGCAACCCACTCCAGTATTCTGGCTGGGAAATCCAATGGACAGAGGGACTCTAGTCCATGGGGTTACAAAAGAGTCAGTCACAATTTAGCAACTAAACAATAGCAACATCATGTTGGGTAAATACCTGTTTGCATTTATTATCTTTTTTTGGATTGATTCCCTTAACATTATGTACTGTCTTTCTTTGTATCTTGTTGCAGTCTTTGTTTTGAAGTTTATTTTGTCTAAGTACTACTACTCCAGCTTTCTTTTGATTTCCGTTTGCATGGTGTGCCTTTTTCCATTCTGTCACTTTCAGTGTGTATGTATTTCTGGATAAGAAATGAGTCTCTTGTAAGCAGCATGTGTGTAGGTCTTGTCTTATTTTATCCATGCAGTCACTCTATGTCTTTTGTAGGAGTGTTTAGTCTATTTTCATTTAATTATTGATAAACATGTACTTATTGCCATTTTGTTAATGGTGTTTTTTATCGTTTTTGTAGTTCTCATTCCTTTTCTTCCCTTGCAATCTTCCCTTGTGATTTGATGACCATCTTTAGTGTTTATTTGGATTCTTTCTCTTTATTATTATTTTTGTGTGTGTGTTTATTTTAGGCCTTTGATTTGTGGTTACCGTGAGATTTATATACAACATCTTTATGAGTGGGTATTGATTTTAAGTTCATTATTTCTTAAGCTTGAATGCATTTTAACAGACTTACATTTTTTGCTCCCACATTTTTGACAACACATTGTACATCATTTTATTCTATGTATTACTTATCTACTTATTATAGATAAAGACGATTTATTACTTTTGTCTTTTCACCTTCCTACTGAGCTTTATAAGTGTTTTGATCCACTACCTTTCCTATATTTTGCATTTCCCAGTGAGGTTTTTCCAGTCATAGCTTTTTTTTTTTTTTAAGTTTCTATTTGTGGCCTTTTCTTTTCCACTTAGAAAAACCCTTTCAACATTTCTTATAAAGTTGTCTTCAGTTCAGTTCAGTTCACTTCAGTCGCTCAGTCATGTCTGACTCTTTGCGACCCCATGAATCACAGCACGCCAGGCCTCCCTGTCCATCACCAACTCCCGGAGTTCACTCAAACTCATGTCCATCAAGTCGGTGATGCCATCCAGCCATCTCATTCTCTGTCGTCCCCGTCTCCTCTCACCCTCAATCCCTCCCAGCATCAGACACTTTTCCAGTGAGTCAACTCATCGCACGAGGTGGCCAAAGTATTGGAGTTTCAGCTTCAGCATCAATCCTTTCAATGAACACCCAGGATTGATCTCCTTTAGAATGGACTGGTTGGATCTCTTTGCAATCCAAGGGACTCTCAAAGTCTTCTCCAGCACCACAGTTCAAAAGCATCAATACTTCGGCACTCAGCTTTCTTCACAGTCCAACTCTCACATCCATACATGACCACGGGAAAAACCATAGCCTTGACTAGACGGACCTTTGTTGGCAAAGTAATATCTCTGCTTTTTAATATGCTATCTAGGTTGGTCATAACTTTCCTTCCAAGGAGTAAGTGTCTTTTAATTTCATCGCTGCAATCAGCATTTGCAGTGATTTTGGAGCCCAAAATTAAAGTCTGACACTGTTTCCTCATCTATTTCCCATGAAGTGATGGGACCTGATGCCATGATCTTCGTTTTCTGAATGTTGAGCTTCAAGCCAAACTTTTCACTCTCCTCCTTCACTTTCATCAAGAGGCTTTTTAGTTCTTCTTCACTTTCTGCCATAAGGGTGGTGTTATCTGCATATCTGAGGTTATTGATATTTCTCCCAGCAATCTTGATTCCAGCTTGTGCTTCTTCCAGCCCAGTGTTCCTCATGATGTACTCTGCATAGAAGTTAAATAAGCAGGGTGACAATGTACAAACTTGACGTACTCCTTTTCCTATTTGGAACCAGTCTGTTGTTCCATGTCCAGTTCTAACTGTTGCTTCCTGACCTGCATACAGGTTTCTCAAGAGGCAGGTCAGGTGGTCTGGTATTCCCATCTCTTTCAGAATTTTCCACAGTTTATTGTGATCCACACAGTCAAAGGCTTTGGCACAGTCAATAAAGCAGAAATAGATGTTTTTCTGGAACTCTCTTGCTTTCTCCATGATACAGCAGATGTTGGGAATTTGATCTCTGGTGCCTGTACCTTTTCTAAAACCTGCTTGAACATCTGGGAGTTCACGGTTCACATATTGCTGAAGCCTGGCTTGGAGAATTTTTAGCATGACTTTACTAGATGAGTGCAATTGTCTTAGTGGTGATGAACTCCTTTAGCTTATGATTGTCTTTTAAAACTTTCCTTCAATTCTGAATGATACCTTACCAGATAGATTATTTTGGGTGGTAGATTTTTTCTCCATTTCAGCACTTGAATATATCCTAACATTTACTTCTGGCCTGCAAATTTTCTGCTAAAAAGTCACCTGATAGTGTTATTAGAGTCTTCTTGTTTATAACTAGTTGCTTTTCTCTTGCTGCTTTTAAGAGTCCCTCTTTATATTTAATTTTGGTACTTTAATTATAATATGTCTTGCTGTGGACTCTCTGTGCTTCCTGCACATGGATGTCTGTTTCCCTTCCAAGATTAGGAAAGTTTTCAACTAGTATATCTTCAAATATACCATCTTCCCCCTTTCTCTCTCTGTTCTCAGATGGGACCTTTAGTGTGTTTATTAGTGTGTTTTATGTTGCCCCAGGGGTCTGTTAAAGTATCCTCTTTTTTTTAACTCTTTTTTTGTTGTTGCTTTTTCTGTTCAGCTTGGAATCTCCACTGCTCTTTCTTCCAGTTCCCTGATCCTTTCCTCCACATCACCTAATCTACTGTTGATTCCTTCTGTAGTATTTTTTTCCTTCAGTTATTGTATTCCTCAGCTGTTTGGTGGTTCTTTATATTTTCTAAATCTTCGTTAAACTTCTCACTCTGCTCATCCATTTTATTTTCCCAAGCTCATTAAACATCTTTATGATTGTCGTCTTAAACTCGATGGTGGAAGATCGCTCCTCTCCACTTTGCTTAGTTCTTCTGGGGTTTGGTCTTGTTCTTTCATCTAGGGAATATTCTCCATCTCCTTGTTTTCTATATTTTCTGTATTTGTTTCATGTGTTCGGTAGTTCAGTTGTGTTTCTCAACCTTGGAAACGTCGCATTGGGCAGGAGAGGGCCCTTGCAGCCCAGCCGCACACTAGCCTCTTGTTACGAGGGCTGTGTGTTCTAGCGATGCCTCCTGTGTGGGTTGCACGGGCTCTTTTGTTGTGACAGTCAGCTACTGTGGGTGTGCTGGCAGGCAGGCTGGCTGTCATCCTTGGTAGCTGCCAGGCCCTGCCACATGCAGTGGCCGACGGCCCACTGTGGACCAGGTTGGATCCCAGAGTAGCTGGCCACATGGCTCAGGGTGGGGGTGGGGGAATGGGCCTGGGCTGTGCCAGTCCACTCATGGACAGAGTTGTTAACAGCATAGTTTTGAATTGGTAGTGTCAATGTGAACTCATGATATAATTATTAGAATTGCATTGCTGACTCTGCTGAAAAATACCAAAGCTGACAGCAATAAGCATTCCTAGCACCAGATCATGGTTTCTAAATGCCACTTCTAACTAAAAAGAAACCAACACTTCTTGAAGTTATAGATAAATCAATAATGGAGCAGGGATATATATAAGATGACTGAAAAAATTACCAGTAGCAGTTACTGGAAAGCAAGAAAACTATCAAAGACTGCTTGGGTAGTGTCAAAACATCACAAGAGCCCACTTAAGAAAGCACCGTGTGTGCATCAATATAGTCCTTTTCTACATGAAGTGTGTATGCATGTGTGCATGCTAAGTCACTTCTGTCATGTCCTAGCTCTGTGCAATCCCACGGACTGTAGCCCACCAGGCTCCTCTTTCCATGGAATTCACCAAGCAGGAATGCTGGAGTGGGTTGCCATGCCAGCCTCCAGGGGGTCTTCCCAACCCAGGGATCAAACCTGCATCTCCTGCATTGCAGGCAGATTCCTTACTGCTGAGTCACCGAGAAAGCCCTTACGTGAAGTGTACTTCAAAGTAACCAAATAATTAAACAGAACTTTCTTATTAGAACTATTCTAGCTAATAATTGAGGAAGAAATCATAGAATTAAAATGGTGCTGTTTTGCAGTTTAACGAATTAGCATCGCTTCATGATCAGAGTGGCCAATATCACAGAATAAGATGAGAACCAGACATTATGTATCTCTAGATGGAAATACACAGTTTCACCCATGAGGGGCTTTTGTCAAAAAAAAAAAAAAAAGGGAAGAAGGAAATTAAATGGGAATTTTATTAAGTCTTCTGTATAAAACTGCCAATATAAGAAATACAGGGGACAGAGGAACATGTAAAACAAAACTATAGAGATACAATAAGCAAAATTCAGACTGTGGGAACAAAATAAGAAAGAGCTCAGCTTTTTGATTAATAGCAACAGCAACATGAAAACTGCAAGGGAGACGTGGGGGGAGAAGCTATAGATTAAGAGATGACTGATGGAGACACCAATCAGGTACAGTGCGTGTGCCTTATTTGCACATCTTGGTTAAAAGAAACTATGAAAATATATATTCACAAGTACGCAAGCATATATACCTCATTAAAAAACAATTACAGAAGTATGAACACCAACTGAATATTTAAAGACATTAAGGAGTTGTTGTTTTCTCTGTTTAGATGCAATAGTGGTATTATGAGTGTGTGTGATATGTGTGTGTTTACTTTGACTCCCTGTCTTTCAGAGATGTACACGGAAATTACATGATGGCTAGGATGTGTTTCAAAATAATACAAGGGAGTAGATGGGAAAAATGAAGGAGCATAAAGATAAAGCAAGATTAGTCATGAACTGATCATTGCCACAGCTGAGTGATGAATCCTCAAGGGTTCATCAAGCTATAACTTTTATAAAATTCTCCTGAAAAGTTTGGAAACAAAGTACTTTCCAGAAAGGAACAACTTGGGACCCCGCTCCAGCTACCATTAGCTTTCGCACCGCGCTCTTCGGTAGACCTCTGTCCCAAGGAGAAGCGCCTCTGCTCGCTCCTCTTTTTCCTTTGCCTCTTCCTTGCTGCTTATCCTGCCGTTGCGTCCACATCGAGTCCACCATAGAGCAGGAAGAGCACATAACCAGAATGTAAGCTAATGGGAACTTAACAAACCGAGGTCACCTTGGGATGTCCTACACTGAGCCTCCGATAATCTTCCGAACTATCGTCCTCCTGGGGTTGTCTCATCTGTTCAATTAATAGTGAGAATGTTGATCCTCACAGTTTATATTCCTGTTCATGTGAACTGCTGGTTTATTGTCAATCTCTAATTACAGCGCGCTTTCGTAAGAATCTCCCTACCTATTAAAACGACTGAAGGATCCAAGGACACAGAGGGAAGAGAGAGGGAGGGGCCTCTTATCAGTGAGTACATTGGCAACGGTCATCACTCTTGTCTTCTTTTAACTATAGGTATTTATCAAAGTGCTGGATAATAATGATAATGGCCCAGAATTCTCTCAGCCAAATTACGATGTGACCATTTCCGAGGATGTGCTTCCCGATACAGAAATCCTGCAGATTGAAGCCACAGACAGAGACGAGAAGCACAAGCTGAGCTACACCGTCCACAGCAGCATAGACTCCGTCAGCATGAGGAAGTTCCGCATAGACCCCAGCACAGGCGTCCTCTACACGGCCGAGAGGCTGGACCACGAAGTGCAAGACAAGCACATCCTGCACATAATGGTAGGACCAGACTGCTTAACGCTTTCCTAGCAGAAGCATCTTCTTAAGCCACACGCCTTAGCCGCCAGGCAGGGAGGGCCCTTGAATTTTGTAAGTAGTAGTAAATTTGATCTTTTCACAGCAGGGTTGCCTTCATTCTTGCCTTTTTACTTCAGTGAAGAATTACTGTCGTTAGGTAGTGACTCCCTATTTTTGCCAAACTGAAATATTAGACGAATTGTATAGTAAAAGCTCATGACAGCCTGACTTGAGAGGGAAGGAATAGGCTGTGTTTCCATAAATCTCCGAGGCTGTGGTATTGGTTCGCGTCCAGAAGATTTGGTGGAAAAGTTTAAAAGAAGTTCCTTGAGAAGATAATCACAAGGGTAATCCTTTATTTGACCTGTACAGTCCTTAGTCCTTAGAAGCATTTAGAGGACTGATTTATTACTTATTGCACTGGCATTGGACCTAGCAATAAATACTGGCTCACAAAAGAGATCTCAGAACTCACCAAAGCCTGGAGAAATAAGTCTAAATTTGGGTTCATAGGGTCTCCAAATTATGTAGAAGTCACTTTCATTTTAAAGCAAAGTTCGACGAATTTGCATAAATGAGAAGTAAAGATTAGTAAGAAAACACCCTTGTTTATGACCTAGAACATGTCCCTTTAACTACCCAAGAGCCCCCTGGGCAATTGCACAGCTACTGCCTATCAGCGACCCTGCGTTCCTTAAGGCTGGGGAGGAGGGCAGAGACTTCATTTCTGTACCGATTGACTCTAAGATGCACTAAGATGCTATCAATTCACAAGTGGCTGCAGTAATTTCCAGTAAGTGCTGCTCTTTCTTTCCACGTCTGGAAACCTCTGTGGGCAAGAGGAAAGCCGAGTGCCATGGCGTTGGCTGTGGCTTTCAGATGAGAGTGCGGGGAGTGGAGGAGGGACTCAGGTTCATCAGATGCATTCCTCTGGCTGCTCATTCACACATTCATTGAACAGATATTTCTCCAGCACCCACTGTGTATTACATTCTGTTCTAGGCACTGAGGATGTGAAAGAGACAAAGTCCTTGCACCCTTGGACATTCTATTGGAAAAGACCTAGATTTCCATAATCCCAAAATACAGAGCCCAGCTTGGTCCTTAGGTGGGGCAGGCTGGTCTATAGACAGGGCACTCAGCATGCTCACTGGCTAGCATTTATATGTATCTCTTCAGGAACAGAAATCCCCTTCCAGCGACTAACACCATTCTTACCATTCTTCAAGCCATGTCTGTTCATTCTTTCCTTAAATAACTCAGAGTTCAGTGTGCTCACCCTGTATCATTTATTATTTATGTAACTGAGTGTTTAGAGCAAACAACTCCTTTATGCTGCCTTTCTCCAAGCTAAGCCCTTTTAGTCATTTTGCTCAACTCCTTTCAGGGACTATTTCTGAAAACCCCTTCCCCTTATATCTAAAGGTAGGGTAAGGGATAGGGCCTTTCTTGGTAGATTTTCTAATTTCTTCAGATCTCTCTGAAGTTAGGGGATCTGCACCTGAACAAGAAAAAAAGCACACATTGGATTAATGCTACATACATTTATAGCAAAATCATGTGTTGTATAATTGATTAGTTGCAAACTTCTGCCATAGGACTGGAAAAGGTCAGTTTTCATTCCAATCCCAAAGAAAGGCAATGCCGAAGAATGCTCAAACTACTGCACAATTGCCCTCATCTCACAAGCTCAACATCCATTGGACCATCAAAAAAGCAAGAGAGTTAAAGTAAAACATCTATTTCGGCTTTATTGACTACAACAAAGTAGACTGGTTTGACTGTGTGGATCACAACAAACTGGAAAATTCTTCAAGAGATGGGAATACCAGACCACTTGATCTGCCTCCTGAGAAATCTGTATGCAGGTCAGGAACCAACAGTTAGAACTGGACATGGAACAAAGGACTGGCTCAAAATTGGGAAAGGAGTACATCAAGGCTGTAAATTTTCACTCTGCTTATTTAACTTATATGCAGAGTACATCATGTGAAAAGCTGGCCTGGAAGAAGCACAAGCTGGAATCAAGGTTGCCGGGAGAAATATCAGTAACCTCAGATATGCAGATGACACCACCCTTATGGCAGAAAGTGAAGAAGAACTAAAGAGCTTCTTGATAAAAGTGAAAGAGGAGAGTGAAAAAGCTGCCTTAAAATTCAACATCAAGAAAACTAAGACCATGGCATCTGGTCCCATCACTTCATGGGAAATAGATGGGGAAACAGTGGAAACAGTGTCAGACTTTATTTTCTTGGGCTCCAAAATCACTGCAGATGGTGACCGCAGCCATGAAATTAAAAGACACTTGCTCCTTGGAGGAAAAGCTATGACCAACCTAGACAGCATATTAAAAAGCAGAGACTTTACTTTGCCAATAAAGGTCCATCTGGTCAAAGCTATGTTTTTTTTCAATAGTCATGTACTGATGTGAGTTGGACTATAAAGAACGCTGAGCGCCGAAGAATTGATGCTTTTGAACTGTGGTGTTGGAGAAGACTTGAAAGTCACTGATGCTGAAGCTGAAACTCCATCACTTTGGCCACCTGATGCGAAATACTGACTTGCTGGAAAAGACCCTGATGCTGGGAAAGATTGAAGTTGGGAGGAAAAGGGGATGACAGAGGATGAGATGGTTGGATGGCATTACTGACTCGATGGACATGAGTTTTACTAAGTTCTGGGAGTTGGTGATGGACAGGGAAGCCTGGTGTCCTGAAGTCCATGGGATCGCAAAGAGTCAAACATGACTGAGCGACTGAACTGAACTGAACTGAACTAAGCTCCTGCCGTATGAAAACCAAGGAGAACTTTAAAGCAGTCAGGCAAGGTTCTTTGGTATTTCACTGTGTAGGGGTGTCACATTTTAGAAATTAAGATTTGGCTCATCTTCCCAGTGGTTAGGGTTCTCTCTTAGCTCTGGACCTTTATTTATATTGGTTCCTCTTGCCTGAAATATATGCCACACACCACCTCCCCCAGCCTTTTACCACTTCTACTTGGTTTTGTAAGCTAGGCTACATTCTTCTTACTGCTTACTCATGTTTTGGCATTTATCTCTTTGCCTTTTATCTGACTACTTACTTGTTTGCATTCCCTAGTCAACTACTGAGGGCGGGAACTGTGTCTAATCAGTGCTGAGACACCTGGGGCCATCCTGGGGCTTAATAGATAATAGAGGGTAATAGATGTTTGTTGAGTGAAGGAATGAATGACAGTGCCTGCATTGCATTAATTACTTCCACATTTCAGTTTCCCCTTTAGAAGAGCCGCCATCCACCATTCCATTAGCAACTGTTCAGGCAAATTACAGAGGGCTGGGTGAGGGAGATCAGAGGGAGATGCTGTGTTTGTGATATTCAGGCTTCAGTTCCACAAGCACGAACTGGACACAGGCCAGAGGCCAGGCTTAATGCTGAGCAATACAGTGTGGCCCCAGCTCTCACCATGTTCACAATCAGTGTCCCCACTTGCTAGACGCACTGCTAGTTACTGAGAACCTACTCGGCCTGGGAATGGGTCAGGCACTTTCCATGCATGATTTCATTTTGATTTCACTGTAGGCACAGCCATGTGAATTCTTTGCAACTTAAAGATTTTAGTTCTATTGCTTCTTGTATTTTGCCTCAAGGTCAGAGATCAGGAGTTTCCTTATCGAAGAAACTTGGCCCGAGTCATCGTGAATGTGGAAGATGCTAACGATCACAGCCCTTATTTTACCAACCCACTCTATGAAGCGTCTGTGTTTGAATCGGCTGCTCTGGGATCAGCTGTACTGCAGGTGACGGCTCTGGACAAAGACAAAGGGGAAAATGCAGAACTCACATATACCATAGAAGCAGGTGAGAGCTGCTGCAGACGGCAGCGTCATGCATGGCACTGGACTCTCAGTGGTGTTTACCACCGTGTGAAATTCTCATAGTTACCATGTCTCCAAATGGATTTTTTGGCCAAGCAACTGCCCTATTTGCTCAATGATGGTGTATTAAGTTCTTGGCATTTCAGTAATATGTTTTCCATCATTGACAGCAAAGAAAGAGTTTCCTTTTATTGTGTTCAATCTCAGATTTTTCTGGAATGGAGAAGAGAGAAGACTGCGTAATAAACTCTGTGGCTTTTTCTGATGGGTCAACAAGTCCGTGGCCTCAGACTGAAATAACCAAAGCCTCCCATTATAGGAGGGCTGCCAGACAGTTCTGTGAATTGAATCTTAAAGATCATTGTTTACTTGTCAGTAGGTAGGCTGTGGGCTGTGGACTTCAAAAATGCCTACACCCCTCACACCCTGGTTCTCACAAACTCCCTTCATTGGAGTTGATATGAGTGGCATGGTAGTGGGTAGTGACTCAACAGCCTGCTTAACCTGACAGATAAATGAATACAGGCTCTTGTGTTGTTAAAACTTGAGAGTATTTTAAAAATTCAATTTTAATATCTAGAAGGCAAGACCATAGTTTACTGATGGTCTGCAGATGGACACTTAGAAAACACTTATGACAGAAGAGATGAATGTCCAAGCAAGGAGAGGACCGTAAGCCTAAAAACTACAAAGATCCTTTTTCTGCTCAATTTTCCCTGTCCCTGTTCTGTCTTTTTTGAACATTCAGGCCACATATTTCCATAATGTTCTGCAACATTATGTCTGCCGTGCATAATGCCAAATGCTGTCTCCTTTCACGCTAGCGCTGGAAAGGCTTTCTCTTGATTTAAATAAGGAGCATTTTTGAGAGTGGTTGAATTAAAATATGAATGTTAGAATGACAACTTTGGACTAAAAATTTTTAGGAAAAAAAGCCAACAACCTTCTTTAAAAATAGCCCCTCTATTGAATGACAATATAAAACTATTTCCTGTATGAGACACTGACATTTTACATGAGTCTGTGTAAACTCTATACCAAAAAAAAAAAAACAAGAAAAGACATGGGTTCATAACAGCCAGGTGCCTCAAGAGAATTAGTCCATTTCTTTTCCAGTTTTCCATAGAGTTTCCTTTCAGGCTAAAGCCTGACGGTGCATGTGTATGTAGATGTGTGCTAAGTCGCTTCAGCCGTGTCCAACTCTGGGCCCCTGTGGACTGTAGCCGCCATGGGATCCTCCAGCAAGAACACTGGGTGGGGAGCTGTGTCCTCCTCCAGGGGCTCTTCCTGACCCCGGGATCAAGCCCGTGTCTTCTATGTCTCCTGCATTGGCAGGTGGGTTCTTTACCACTAGTGCCACCTGGGAAGGCCAAGCCTGACAGTCCTTTTCTTAAAACGCTATTTTGCATTTCTTGTTTATCACAGGCCATTTTAATTATTTTGTTATTCAGTCCTTGTTCCTTTAGTTTCACAAATAATATAGGGAAACTTTAAAAAATAAATGTTTAAATACTGTCACAGGAAACGTGGCAATTCAATAACTATATTCATTCTATCAGTTCAGTTCAGTTCAGTCGCTCAGTCGTGTCCGACTCTTTGCGACCCCATGAATCACAGCACGCCAGGCCTCCCTGTCCATCACCATCTCCCCTAATCATGTGTGTTTTTTTCTTTTCTCCTCATTTATTTATGCATATACCTTCTTTTATATCATTGTAATCATTTAGGTATATGGTTTTATTTCTACTTTTCTTAACATCTTCTAAGTATTTGTCTGTGTGTCTACTTGTTTTTTATATTTGTCATTAGGGCTACTACTTCTCCTCTCAGATAGCCAGACAATTTCAAAACCAATTTGGAGGTTCTCAAAGAGTAATTTAAGGGTAACTTACCATCCAGCTGAAAGTTCTGCGTCGTTTATCTTTCAGCTTCCAAAGACTGTAGCCAAGTGCTAATCATGGAGAAAGAATTCAGTCATTTCTTCAATTAAAGCTAGGGAGAAAAGTTTTTTTTTCCCTTAAAATTTCTTTTATACAGAAAACTTGAATTTCCAGAAAACCCAAGGCATGCTTCGTATCTCAAAGAATAACCTTTGATTAGGTGTGTAAAAAACTAATGAGAATTACAGGACAGACAGACCTATGCTTGACCTGAACTGGTTCTGGTTAAGCCAAGTTTCTTTGGAGATCATGGTAGGAGACAGGCAGATCCCAGCTAGTTCAGGAGTTTGAAGTAAATAGCAAGTTTGGTGTAAAGTGTTGTTGTTTAGTCGCTAAGTCATGCCCCTCTCACAAAGCTCAATAAGCAAGATTTCACTCTGTTTACTGGTGGTCCATATTTAAGGCTTCCCTGGTGGCTCAATGATAAAGAATCTGCCTACCAATGCAAGAGACACAGAGACTTGGGTTCCATGCCTGGGTCAGGAAGATCCCCTGGAGAAGGAAATGGCAGCCCACTCCAGTATTCTTGCCTGGAAGATGCCATGGACAGAGGAGCCTGGTGGGCTACAGTCCATGGGGTCGCAAAGAGTCGGACACGATTGAGTGACTAAACAGCAATACATTTCCTGTCCCCTGCCTGGCCTGAAGTAACTACTGAAGCTTTTTTTTTTTTTTTTAAACTAATTAATTTGGCTGCACCAAGTCTCGGTTGTATCCTGAGGGATCTTTGGTTACGGCATATGGGATCTAGTTCTCCAGCCAGGGATCAAACCTGGGCCCCTGCCTTGGCAGCTCAGAGTCCCAGGCACAGGATCTCCAAGGAAGTCCCAGAAGCTTTTTGTTTTCACCCAAAGGCCTGAGGTAGACTCAAGTGCAGAACTTCAGGGTTGACGTTTGGCGCCAGCAGTGGTTCACAGGTGGCTTGGAGAGAGGGCAGTACAGGGGAGAGAAGCACTAGGAAAGAGCTAAGTTACGACGGGAGGGAGCGTATTAGACCCCAACATGGATACAGATGAAGAGTTAATCTTTTTTGGGTCTACCTCAGTCATTCAACAAATATTTATTGAGCTCCTTTTTTGTGCCAGGCACTGTGCTGTATACCAGATTCATAATGGTAGGTAACGTCAGCACAGCTTTTGCCCAGTTGCCAAAAGTCTATAAGAAGCCATGCCATTGTTATTGCTGAGTCACTAAATCGTGTCTGACTCTTTGAAACCCCATGATGTCGCCCACCAGGTTCCTCCAGCCATGGGCTTTGCTAGGAGGAATAATGGTGTGGGTTGCCATTTCCTTGTCTAGGGGATCTCCCCGATCCAGAGATAGAACCCACATCTCCCTGCATTGGTATAGATTCCAAGAAAACAAGCAGAGATTAGCTTCCAAAGATTCAAGTAGAGCAGAAGAGCGAAGGCAGGAAGTGGATTCCAAGTAAGCAGGACAGCGCACTGAAGAGAGAGAGGCAAAGCGGCCGCTGCACAGCGTCCTGGGGCGGGGCGCCAAGGAGGCCAGCAGCCACAGGGCCACAGAGCGGGGCCACGCTGCTCAGGGCCAAAGGCTGGGGCCTCGGTCAGCCCTGCCGTGTGCCTTGCTGTTATGCCCTGAGCCGGGAGGAAGAAAAGTCTCACCTGAAAACTCCAGATGGGGCCCCGTAATGAAGATGTAGCATTCAGGCCTGCATGTCAGGTGTCTCTATATTTGCCTCCCCTGAGATGCTACAGTGAAATGATTCCTGCCTTCTTGTGAGGGTCTGTGAATCAAATTTTGGAGCACAGTCAATTCCACAGTATCATTCACTGAAAATTTGCAAGCTTGTTCCTGAGCTCATTGGCCTTCTTGTTGTCATCATGAAATGGTCATGTTCAGGTGGCATGTCCACATTTGGGGTCAGATTCAAATTCTTTACCTCTGTTAGATTTGCTCCCTCTCAAGAAATAAACTAGCATACAAATAGACTTCACAGGAACATGACATTTTTGTTTTCAGACTTGGAAAAGTTTAATGAACAAGTACGCAGTAAGAAGTGTGTAAATAGCTGTAGCTATTGTATATTTTGACTCTTGTGACCCCATAGGCTGTAGCCCACCAGGTTCCTCTGTCCATGGGATTTCCCATGCAGGAACACTGGAGTGGGTTGCCATTTCCTACTCCAGGGGATCTTCCTGAGTCAGGGATCGAACCCATGTCTCCTACATTGGCTGGCAGATTCTTTACCACTGAGCCACCAGGGAAGCTCCATATTTCAATAAGCACTGTACTTGCCTACCTTCTCAATTCTGAAGCCTATCCTAATGATAATAACATTTAAACTCTCTGTATGTTGCCATACTGTAGAACTTCACACAGTACGAAAAACTCTGATATATTTGAATAACCGAGATTTTTAATGTGTGAAAGAATGGGGACCCAGAAGCATGTGTGTTGTTTGAGCAGTAGGGGACAGCCAGAAAGAAAGCCATATGGTGAAGGAGGCTGCTTCCCGTTGTTCATGACCTGTGAGCCGCGTTCTCTGCGCGTTTTGTGTCCCCCACTCTCTCCTCTTTTCCTCACCCTCCACAGTCCCGGGCGTCACCCCCCCACCTGCCTCAGAGGAAGGCCTCTCAGCTTCCGCAGTGTCGGGGTGCACAGCGGGGTGCAGCCTCCCCGTCTCCTGAGGTTTACGCAAGTTCTTGGTTTCAGTGCCGCTTCTGATGAACAGTTCTGAGCTTCACCAGAAACCTCTCAGAAGTTTAGCAAGTAGAATGGCTACAGATTGAAACACTGCCTTGTCATTCGTTATGTCCACTGTACGTCCATGTGTGCATGTGTGTGTGTGTGTTGGAGTATAGGGGATTTGGAAAAACTTCTCACAGCTTACAAAGCAAGTGATGACTTGAGAAGACTCCTCCATGCCTGAGCAGCAAACCCCTCCCCCTCACCCAGGTCATGTTGGGAATGAAGTTGATCCTGATGATGTGAAACAATACCAATTCCATGCAGCAAAACTTACCTTTGGGATAATCTTAAACCAAATGGTGATTTGATACTGTTCGGACGCGATTCCTATGACCTTCTTTCTCACAGCATAGAACATGGAGTTGTGGTGCTGGTTTCAGGATAAATGCCATTCTACCAGTGTCACCGGCATGTGCCAGCCCAATCTGGGAATAAGAAAGTCCTAAGCATTCTTACTTGGAGAAGGCAATGGCACCCCACTACAGTACTCTTGCCTGGAAAATCCCATGGACGGAGGAGCCTGGTAGGCTGCAGTCCATGGGGTCACTACGATTCGGACACGACTGAGCAACTTCACTTTCACTTTTCACTTTCATGCATTGGAGAAGGAAATGGTGACCCACTCCAGTGTTCTTGCCTGGAGAATCCCAGGGACGGGGGAGCCTGGTGGGCTGCCATCTATGGGGTCACACAGAGTCAGACACGACTAAAGCGGCTTAGCAACAGCAGCAGCAGCAAGCATTCTTACTAGAAAAGTCTTTCATACAAACTCTTATTTCCCGGTTGGAAACTACATAAGTGCTGTGCTATTTTTCTTGTTTACCTGGATTAAGAAGATACTAATCTGAAATTCACAATGTACTGGAAAATTCATTTCAAAGTCTTTTGAATATCCTTTTAGGGAAGTTTTTCATTTTATTTCAGGATAAGGTGGAGTGAAAACAAATAATTGCTTCTATTTGCCATTCTGTGTAAAGTAGCCTCAAGATGAAGAGTTAATCTTCAGAAAATGACCCACTTGAACTCATTTTCTTGTTGATTTCTCTCTTGCAGGGAACACTGGGAACACATTTAAGATTGAACCGGTCCTGGGCATCATCACAGTTTCCAAAGAACCAGACATGACGACAATGGGTCAGTTTGTCCTGTCAGTCAAAGTCACAGATCAGGGTTCCCCACCGATGTCTGCCACTGCCATTGTACGCATTTCTGTCACCATGTCTGATAATTCTAACCCCAGGTTCACTCACAAAGACTACCAAGCAGAAGTGAATGAAAATGTTGATGTTGGAACATCTGTCATTCTAATCTCTGCCATCAGTCAATCCACTCTCATTTATGAAGTGAAAGATGGAAATGTTGATGGGATCTTCACCATAAATCCCTATTCAGGAGTCATCACCACTCGGAAGGCACTGGATTACGAGTGGACTTCCTCTTATCAGCTCATTGTCCAGGCCACCAACATGGCAGGAATGGCTTCCAATGTCACCGTCAATATTCAGATTGTTGATGAAAACAACAATGCGCCAGTTTTTCTCTTTTCTCAATATTCAGGCAGCCTCAGCGAGGCGGCCCCCATCAATAGCATTGTCAGGAGCTTGGATAACAGCCCACTGGTGATTCGAGCCACTGATGCTGACAGCAACCGGAATGCTCTGCTTGTGTATCAGATTGTGGAGTCCACAGCCAAGAAGTTCTTCACGGTGGACTCCAGCACAGGGGCAATCAGAACAATTGCCAGCCTGGACCACGAGACCATCGCCCATTTCCATTTCCATGTACATGTGAGAGACAGTGGCAGCCCCCAGCTGACCGCGGACAGTCCCATTGAAGTCAACATAGAGGTGACAGATGTGAATGACAACCCACCTGTGTTCACTCAGGCTGTGTTTGAGACTGTCTTACTCCTTCCGACCTATGTCGGAGTGGAGGTTCTGAAAGTTAGTGCCACAGATCCTGACTCCGAGATACCCCCTGAACTGACGTACAGCCTAATGGAAGGCAGCTTGGATCATTTTTTAATTGACTCGAATAGTGGCGTGCTCACCATAAAAAATAACAACCTCTCCAAAGATCACTACGTGCTGATAGTGAGGGTGTCTGATGGAAAGTTCTATAGTACATCCATGGTCACCATCTTGGTTAAAGAAGCCATGGACAGTGGCCTCCACTTTACTCAAAACTTTTACTCCACCTCCATCTCAGAGAACAACACTAACATAACCAAAGTTGCTATTGTCAATGCAGTTGGAAATCGCCTTAATGAGCCCTTAAAATATAGCATCTTAAACCCAGGAAACAAGTTCAAGATAAAATCTACCTCAGGGGTCATTCAGACCACCGGAGTCCCCTTTGACCGTGAGGAGCAGGAGGTTTATGAGCTGGTGGTGGAAGCCAGCCGAGAGCTTGACCATCTACGGGTGGCGAGGGTGGTGGTCAGGGTTAGCATCGAAGACATCAACGACAACTCTCCGGTCTTTGTGGGTCTCCCTTACTATGCTGCCGTACAGGCTGACGCTGAGCCTGGCACTCTGATTTACCGGGTGACCGCCATTGACAAAGACAAAGGTGCCAATGGAGAGGTGACCTACGTCTTACAGAATGACTATGGCCACTTCGAAATTAACCCTCATTCAGGGAACGTTATCTTAAAAGAAGCATTCAACTCAGACTTGTCCAACATTGAGTATGGAGTCACCATCCTAGCCAGAGATGGTGGAAAGCCCTCTTTGTCCACATCTGTGGAACTTCCCATCACTATTGTCAACAAAGCGATGCCTGTGTTTGATAAGCCCTTTTATACAGCGTCCGTCAATGAAGATATTGGCATGGACACCCCCATTCTAAGCATCAACGCCACCAGTCCAGAAGGCCAAGGCATCATATATATCATTATTGATGGGGATCTGTATAAACAATTTAACATTGACTTTGACACTGGGGTTCTGAAAGTCATTAGCCCTTTGGATTATGAAATGACATCCGTTTACAAGTTGACAGTAAGAGCCAGTGATGCACTTACTGGGGCCAGGGCTGAAGTTACCGTTGACCTGCTTGTTAATGATGTGAATGACAACCCCCCTATTTTCAGTCAACCCACATACAATACAACATTATCAGAAGCATCCCTCATCGGGACACCTGTTTTACAAGTTGTGTCTACTGATGCAGACTCAGGAAACAATAAAATGGTCCATTATCAGATTGTCCAGGATACTTACAACAGCACGGATTATTTTCACATAGATAGCGCAAGTGGCTTGATCCTAACCGCGCGAATGCTGGACCACGAGTCAGTGCAACACTGCACTTTGAAAATCAGAGCCACAGATAATGGCTTCCCATCACTGAGCAGCGAGGTCCTGGTTCATATCTATATCTCGGATGTAAACGACAACCCTCCAGTCTTTAATCAGCTCATTTATGAGTCATACGTGAGTGAATTAGCCCCCCGGGGCCATTTTGTAACCTGTGTGCAAGCCTCCGATGCAGACAGCACTGACTTGGACCGGTTGGAATACAGCATTTTATCTGGGAACGACCGGACGAGCTTTCTGATGGACAGCAAGAGTGGCATCATTGCACTGTCCAACCACCGCAAGCAGCGGATGGAGCCTCTGTACAGTCTCAACGTGTCAGTCTCCGATGGTCTGTTCACGAGCACCGCCCAGGTGCATATCAGGGTCCTCGGGGCCAACCTGTACAGCCCTGCCTTTTCGCAGAGCACCTACGTAGCAGAGGTGAGAGAGAACGCAGCCGCTGGGACGAAGGTAATCCACGTTCGGGCCACGGATGGGGACCCGGGGATGTATGGGCAGGTCAGCTATGCCATCATCAATGACTTTGCTAAGGATCGATTCCTCATAGACAGCAATGGACAGGTCACCACAACAGAAAGGCTAGATAGGGAAAACCCTCTGGAAGGAGACATCAGTATTTTTTTGAGGGCCCTTGATGGTGGAGGAAGAACAACTTTCTGTATGGTGAGGGTGATTGTGGTGGATGAAAATGACAACGCCCCTCAGTTCTTGACAGTGGAATACAGAGCCAGCGTCAGGGCAGATGTCGGGCGGGGCCACCTGGTCACGCAGGTCCAAGCCATGGCCCCAGATGATGGAGCAAATGCAAGGATTACTTACTCCCTCTATAGCGAGGCCTCGGTCTCAGTGGCCGATCTCCTGGAAATCGACCCTGACAATGGCTGGATGGTCACCAAGGGCCACTTTAACCAGCTGAAGAACACAGTGCTGTCCTTCTTTGTCAAAGCAGTGGACGGGGGCATCCCAGTGAAGCACTCGCTCATTCCTGTCTACATCCACGTCTTACCCCCCGAAACGTTCGTGCCCTCCTTTCCCCAGTCTCAGTATTCCTTCACCGTGTCAGAAGATACGGCCATTGGGAGCACGGTGGATACTCTGAAGATTTTGCCCACTCAGAAGGTCAAATTCAGCACAGTTAATGGGGAGCGGCTGGAAAATAACAAAGGCAATGTCTTCATCATAGAACAGGAAACAGGCACGATCAAGCTGGACAAGCGTCTTGACCATGAGGTCAGTCCAGCTTTTCACTTCAAAGTGGCAGCCACTATACCCCTGGACAAAGTAGACATTGTGTTCACGGTGGATGTAGACATCAAGGTACTGGATCTGAATGACAACAAGCCAGTCTTTGAAACTTCAAACTACGAGACGATCATCATGGAAGGGATGCCCGTGGGCACCAAACTAACACAGGTGAGAGCCATGGATATGGACTGGGGAGCCAACGGGCAGGTCACCTACTCCCTCCACTCGGATTCCCAGCCCGAGAAGGTGATGGAAGCATTCAGCATCGACAGCAACACAGGCTGGATCAGTACCCTGAAGGACCTGGATCACGAGACAGACCCCGTGTTCACCTTCTCCGTGGTGGCCTCCGACCTCGGGGAAGCCTTCTCGCTTTCTTCCACGGCACTGGTGTCTGTCAGGGTGACAGATATAAATGACAACGCTCCAGTCTTTGCCCACGAGGTGTACCGAGGGAATGTGAAGGAGAGCGACCCTCCGGGCGAGGTGGTAGCCGTCCTCAGCACGTGGGACAGAGACACGTCTGACGTCAATCGCCAAGTGAGCTACCATATTACAGGTACGTCTGCCACCCTCAGGGTTCATTCTGTGCTTCGCTTCCTAAAGAAAGAGGGAAGGTGACAGGGGGCGGGCTTCCCCAGTGGCTCAGCGGTAGAGAATCCAACTGCAATGCAGCAGCCACAGGAGACCCGGGTTCCATCCCTGGGTCGGGAAGATCCCCTGAAGGAGGGTGTGGCAACCCACTCCAGTGTTCTTGCCTGGAGAATCCCACCGACAGAGGAGTCTGGCGGGCTACAGTCCATGGGGTCCCACAGTCAGACATGACTGAAGCGACTTAGCACGCACGCATGCACGGCGAAGGGGTAAGAGTAGGGGAGAAAGACATGAGACGAGGCTTTGAGGAGTTCCCTTTCCTCTTTGGGGCTGAGACGACTCAGTTCTTTAGCTGTTACTAACTCAGCCTTATTTTGCAGTTCATTGGTTTGCTTGTGACAGATGACCCAGATTGATACTCAATTTTTATCATTTGAAAAAAAGTCCAGCTTTGCTGGTGGTCCAGTGGCTAAGACTCCTTGCTTCCACTCTAAGGGACAAAGGTTTGGTCCCCAGTCAGAGAACTAAGATCCCACATGCCACATAGAGTAGCCAAAATAAAGGAATAAAATTTAAAAAGAGTCCAGCCCAATATCCCAGTTGAAGAAATAAAAATAGCAGGATGCCTAAGAAGCTTTTTGTCTGAAATGAATATAAAGAAATCAAAGTGATGCTTTACTCACCTTTCTTTCCTTACCATTATCACTCATGTCTTTACTGTAGAAATATACATTTTAATGGAAAAAAAACCCAACACTTCCTTTCCACATTACTCTTCTTTTTCTTTATGGAGCTGTTTTCTTAATGTTATTTTCTGTTTAAGGGTCTTAATGCATTTGTGCTTTCAAAGAGGAATTTATTTTTAAGTATATTCCTTTTTCCTACTTTTTGTAATGGTAAGAAAATGAATAGCTTTATTTGTAAGTTTTTCCTGGTAATAAAAACTCAGGTGCATACACACACACATACACGCATGCACACATACAAATCAGAGGGCATTTTTTTTTTCCCTGAAAAATCTTAAATTATAACTCCAAGTCAAAGGGTATGTCTCCTGACATGGCAAATTTTTTGGATCCCTTTTCAGTCTTTCCAAATAGTAAACAGCAGTTCAATAGGAAAGCCAAAATAGACAAGTGCGGTCACACAGAATGCACACAGACACATGTCACCATGCTCTGAGCATCTTGTGTCAGAGTGAAGATGGTGTATCACTGATCAGGGATAGCTTTCCAGGGGTGATGGCCTTCAGCTTCTAAGAGGAGAGGTTGGTGGTGTGGGAGCAGTCTTCCTGTTTGGGGGTTCTAAAGCTAATATTTTGATGTTGTGCCATTCAAAGGCAGAACATAAGCCAAGTGCCAAAAGATTTCAAAGAATCCATCCATACTTGTAGTCAGGTGGCTTCCCTTTAGGAAAACAACATTATTCAAAGTGAAAAATGAATTAATTAGAATGCCCTTAGGACGCAGAATCTTCTTAAGTACCTTAGTGAGAAAGTTAGTCAATCACCGCAGAAAAAGACCCATAGGAGAGCATCTGTGCCTGTGCTCGGGACCCTCGCACCTCCCCGCACACTCCTCTTCTTTACGCAGCTGCTTTCTTGAGGCTGTTTTCTGTTTAAAGGTCTTAATGCATTGATGCTTTTTCTGATACCTTCCATTGTGTGGTTTTTTTTCATTAAAATGTATATTTCTGCAGTAAAGACATGAGCGATCATGGTGAGGAAAAAAAGGTGAGTACAGTATCACTTTGATTTATTTGCATTCAGGTTCAGACAAAAAGCTTCTTAGGCATTCGGAGGAATACTTTTCTATTTGGAAGAACAGTTAAATACTCAGCTTTAATTATTTATACGTTGTCTCTGAATTCTCAGTGGATGGTTTAAGGGACCATCCCATCGACTTTACCAAAGTAATGAGAACAGAATAGCTTCAAGCTACTGTTACTATTAGCCGTGCCAACCACCAACTGATTTTAATTAGATTTAACTTTTGCTCTTGATGTAACACAACTTGGCTGTGCTGCCACAGATGAACAAAGGACCATTAATCATTTTATTTCACAAAAGAGCAGTGTGGGCCTGCACTGAAAGCATTTAATAGAGAGGTTACATTTGTGCATGCTGAAATCATATTCGACTGAAGCCTAATTGAATCCTAGTCAGTGGTGGAGGAAAGTGATATCCCAGGGAGAACCCATGTCTCACCATAATTTTTCTCAACCTCAGCAGATTGGCCTTGAGGGCCAGATAAGTCTCTGCTGTGGGCAGCTGTTTCTTGCTGCAGGTGGCAGTATGGGATGGTTACCAGCACCACTGGCTTCTATCCAATACATTCCAGTAGCCTGGCCATTGGCATCACCCCTAATGGGACATTCAGAAATGTCACTTGGCATTGACAAATGTCCCGAGGATATGGGACTAGCCACTCTCAGTTGAGAATCACTGCCCGGGAGGAATGTGCAGCCCTCAGCTTCTCTGCACTGTCTGTCCACTATGGTTCATTTAGCCCATGGTTGAATCACCAATATCTAGCCTCTGTGCACCAGTGTGACAGGGGAGGTAAAAAAAGTTGGCTTAAAGCTCAACATTCAGAAAACTAAGATCATGGCATCCGGTCCCATCACTTCATGGGAAATAGATCGGGAAACAGTGGAAACAGTTGCTGACTTTATTTTTCTGGGCTCCAAAATCACTGCAGATGGTGATTGCAGCCAGGAAATTAAAAGACGTTTACTCCTTGGAAGGAAAGTTACGACCAACCTAGAGAGCATATTGAAAAGCAGAGACATTACTTTGTCAACAAAGTCCGTGTACAGTGGTCATGTATGGATGTGAGAGTTGAACTATAAAGAAAGCTGAGCGCTGAAGAATTGATGCTTTTGAACTGTGGTGTTGGAGAAGACTCTTGAGTCCCTTGGACTGCAAGGAGATCCAATCAGTCCATCCTAAAGGAAATCAGTCCTGAATATTCATTGGTAGGACTGATGCTGAAGCTGAGACTCCAATACTTTGGCCACCTGATGTGGAGAGCTGACTCATTTGAAAAGACCCTGATGCTGGGAAAGATTGAGGGCAGGAGGAGTAGGGAACAACAGAGGATGAGATGGTTGGATGGCATCACAGACTCAATGGACATGAGTGTTGGTGGACTCTAGGAGTTGGTGATGGACAGGGAGGTCTGGCTTTCTGTGGTTCATGGGGTCGCAAAGAGTTGGCCACGACTGAGCAACTGAACTGAACTGAACTGTGCACCAGTGACAGATTAAATCTCAAAGACAGTTTGGGGCAAAGTAGAAATAGCTTTATTGCTTTGCCAGGCAAAGGGGGCCACAGTGGGCTAATGCCCCCAAGAATGTGTGTTCCACCCTGGGGAGTGGGCAGTGAGGAGTCTTACAGTGTTTAAGGAGCAGGCTTGTGGACATTCTTCCAGTTGGTTGAGATGGTGATGACAAGTCAGCATCATCAACCTTCTGGTTCCAATTGGTTTGGGGTCTGCGTGCTTGTGGGTAGCATAGTAAACTTCTTAGACCTGGAAGGTTCATTATCTGCAAAACAACTCAAAAGACATGGCTCAGAATGTTATCTATAGTCTCCAAGGAGGAACTAAAGTTCCTTTACTTTGTTTAATGGCTAATGCATCATCATTTTTTCTTGCTTGTTTTCCTTTCTGCATTTTCTCGCTTCTCAGATTAAATTTATTCTTTGACTAAAGTACTCCTACAGAGAAAAGGCAGGCAGATTTATAGGAGAGCAATGGAGAAACAGACATAGAGAATAGACTTATGGACCTGGGGAGAGGGTGAGATGTATGGAAAGAGTAACATGAAAACTTACATTGCTGCTGCTGCTGCTGATGCTAAGTCACTTCAGTCGTGTCCAACTCTGTGCGACCCCATAGACAAAGCCCACCAGGCTCCCCTGTCCCTGGGATTCTCCAGGCAAGAACACTGGAGTGGGTTGCCATTTCCTTTTCCAATGTGTGAAAGTGAAAAGTGAAAGTGAAGTTGCTCAGTCGTGTCCGACCCTTAGCGACCCCACGGACTACAACCAACCAGGCTCCTCCATCCATGGGATTTTCTAGGCAAGAGTACTGGAGTGGCTTGCCATTGCCTTCTCCAGAAAACTACCATATGTAAAATAGATAGCTAATGGGAGTTTGCCATATGGCTCAGGAAGCTCAAAGAGGGGCTCTGTATCAACCTAGAGGGGTGTGGTGGGGTGGGGCAGGAGATAGGAGGGAAGTTCAAAAGGGAGGGGATATATGTAAACCTATGGATGATTCATGTTGAGATTGACAGAAAACAACAAAATTCTGTAAAGCAAATTATCCTTCAATAAAAAAATAAATTTAAAAAAGCAGGCAGAGGACAGGACATGGGTGGGGTCTATTCTGGGAAGGCCTCGTGGGACCTGCTTGGTTACAGTCGCGTCCAGGCCAGGGCTTCCCACGTGGTGCTAGTGATGAAGAACCCTCCTGCCAGTGCAGGAGACACAAAGAAGCACGGGTTTGATCCCTGGGTCGGGAAGATCCCCTGGAGGAGGGCACAGCAACCCACTCCAGTATTCTTGCCTGGGGAAATCCCATGAACAGAGGAGCCTGGTGGGCTATAGTCCATGGGGTCACAAAGAGTCAGGCACAGCTGACTCTTAGCTTGCACTCTTTTAAAGATTTGTTGTAAGAAGGTGACATGGCTCCACTTTTTCAATGCAGCAGCAGCCAGAAGACAGTAGGCTTTCCTTATTTATTTATTGTCAGTCTTTCCCACCAGAAAGTGAACTCCACCACAAGAGCAGGGATTTTGGTCAATTTTGTTCACTGCTGTAACCCACTGCATGGCACAGCACATGGTCCAAAGCAGGTGACAAATATGTGTTAAATGCCCCCAAATCAAAGAAACAGTGAAGATCTAACTGGAGTCTGGGCATCAGGCCAGTTGTTTTGTCCAGTCTTCCTCCATGTTTGAAGTGACATTTTTCTCCTTCTTCAGGTTTGGAAGGTCAAGACGGTTTTCTTCTTCCCTCCTCCAAGCTGCTTTTGTCTCCGTGTAGTTCAGCGATGTGGGAAAGGAATATTGCTGGGACCACTTTCATTGTTTCAGCCTCATCAAAAGTGGTTCCACTCCAACTCTTTTCCTTTTCTTCCATTTTCACCAGCTTCCCTCTGATAAATTTGATCTAATTTCAGTGCTTATCTTTGAGTGCCTCCTTCAATAACCCCTCATTGGGGCTCTTTACTCCAAATGGGTCTTCCTCTGTCACACAAACTTTTCTCCCCCAGATTTTAGTCTTTAAAAGAGCCACAGTACGATAACGCCTTCATTAAAACATTCCTTAATAGAGCTGACTGCCTTTCCTTGATTGCATAATCAACGGCTAATGAAATTGTCTGGGTAACAAGAGCTATAGTGTATTACATCCTCTCTTGAGACGGAGTGGAAAGACAATTGTATCATCTGAGAAGATTGATTGTTCACAGTTTGAATTTGATTGTCCTTAAGGGGAGCTAAACAAGAGATCATCTCTGGCATCTCTAAGTGCATTTTCTTCCCTTGGAAAGTTACCATTTTACTTTCCACACAAGCCAAGCATATAAATATCATGCTTTGTTGCAGGAGAATCAAAAGGAAGTGTCAATTTTTTTCCAGTCTCGTAAATGACGCAGTTTGAGAGGCACCTGGTTGACCTCGCACAGGCCTCTCACTGTAGGTGGAGATCAAAGCTGTTCACTGCTCATCTTCAGAAACTCTCTTTTCACTGCAGGAGGGAACCCCCGAGGACGGTTTGCCCTGGGCCTGGTACAGAGCGAATGGAAGGTCTACGTGAAGAGACATCTGGATAGAGAAGAACAAGACATTTACTTCCTCAATATTACTGCCACCGATGGGCTCTTTGTCACTCAGGCCAGGGTGGAAGTGACTGTCAGTGATGTGAATGACAATAGCCCTGTGTGTGATCAGGTGAGACTTGTGGCCATGTCGGATTGCTGCTTTTCACTCTGCTTCTCTAAAATTAAGTCAAAACCCATTTCATTTTTTTCCTTAAGACCTGGCTACATTCTGTTCCTTACCTTAATTAGTGCAGTCCAATTTTATATAAGCATGAAAGAGGATGAAATACTATAAACATGGAAAGAGTATAGGTAGCACAATTAGTACCTAATTCTGCCCATTAAAAAATACAAACAAAAAATCGGGACTCTTAAAAAGCTTTTTAAGGAATCCTAAAGAATATTGTGATTTTTTTCATATCTAAACTACTGATTTCATAAAAGAAAAATGGACCACTCAAAAGTGTGGATTACTTTTGTTGTGTAAGTTTACACAGCTGGCTGGCAGCAGTGTTGGTAATGAAGCTGGGTCTCCAGGCTTCTCATGAAGTGTCATTTCCCCCATAGTTCAAAGCATGAGAGCCAATGCAAGGTGTCAGTTATTGATTTTATATTCTTTCTTACCAAAATTAAATCACCCTTCATTTACCTTTTCCTTACATGTGGACTGCGAGACAATATTGGTGTTCTTTAGCTTAGAAAATTGTTGCAAATCTTACTAATGCCAGATGTTAGTAGTGGCTCTTTGAAGTTGAAGGGTCCCAAGGACTCCCTGGTGCTTGATCACTATCTGATGTGATAATTATCTGATGTGATAATTATCTGATGTGCATCACAGTTCCACAGGGGCAGGGATAGTAGCGGCTCAGTTAGCATTTGTTGAATGAATGAGAATGGGAGGTGCAGGGCAAGAGATATTCTATGTTTCATCAGATGGTGTAAGATGATTCTGCAGTAAAGGAAAAACATAACTGAAGATAAATTATGCAAGTGCCTTTTTAAAGAAATGATTTATAAGGCTACTATGGCAATTGCCCCACACATACTAATGATTTTGCCTTTGCCCAGGTTGCGTATACAGCGTTACTTCCCGAAGACATTCCATCAAACAAAATCATCCTGAAGGTCAGTGCCAAGGATACTGACATTGGACCCAATGGAGATATACGATTCTCACTCTATGGACCTGGAAACAATGAATTTTTTCTAGACCCAGAAAGTGGTAAGGCAAAATTTATTCTCTGAAATGCCATTGTTAATCCACAAGAGAAGTTAAATTTTCACATGGTCTTATCACTAGGGGGTAGTTGGTATCTAAGAACCTTAATGTGACACCCTGTTATCTTGGACTCTTAAGAAATACCAGTGGCACATTGTGTCTGGAAGACACAAACCTCATTTGACTTATAAACTTGCCCTGACTTTACCTACATGTGGTAGCACCAGGGGATCAGATGTGTCTATGTGCTTTTCCTCTTTCTCGTATCCATGAGTTAAAGCAGCTCCCTATTAAGTGTATATATAGACTATATCAAAATGCAGGTTTCCGTGCAAACCGGACAGCAGTGCACAGTAAGGAGAGTTTTGCCTTGTTGAAACCCTTTGTCGGTTCCTGTGCTTATTAACACACTTGTCTGCTTAGTTGTGAGACCTCAGATTTGCTTCCATGTTAAGGTAAAGTTTATAAGGTGAAAGCTTATGTACACTGAGGGAGATGCCCGCATTGAAGGCCAAAGCTTAAGGAAAAGACATTTTCTATGGAGGTAAATTATTACAGTGCTATGTACTGGATTGGCCCATCCGGTGACAATTTTTAATTGAAGTATAATGATTAAATAATTTGCATATTTCCAGCGTTGTATTGGTTGCAGTGAATAATCACTAACTACTGAGTTTCCAGAAGGTATTGGCTTCTCAATAACCTACTCCCATGTCAGCTATATCTTACTGGGAAGGGCTTAGATGCATAACAATATACTACTTGAATATAGAGGCCTGGTACTTTTTTATTGAATAGCTAGCATTTATTAACTACTAGACCTAAAAACACTTTATGGAATATTTGTGATAGACTCTGACATGAACCCCTCAAAGCATCCCTGAGCAGTACTGTAACCCGGTGGATAAGACAGAGCAGTGAGTCAGTAATAATAACAACAGAAATAATAATAGTAATGAAAGGCAGAGTGACACGAGTGCCTGCGAGAGATATCAAAAGAGTTATATCTGAGCACAGAGGAAAAAGCAGGTAATGTTCCGACGAGAGGGAAGAGGAAGCTTGTAAAGAAGAACTGGCATTTGAACTGAGCCAGGATTCTAGCGGAGAAGGCAGTGGCACCCCACTCCAGTACTCTTGCCTGGAAAATCCGATGGACGGAGGAGCCTGGTGGGCTGCAGTCCTTGGGGTCGCTACGAGTCGGACACGACTGAGCGACTTCACTTTCACTTTTCACTTTCATGCATTGGAGAAGTAAATGGCAACCCACTCCAGTGTTCTTGCCTAGAGAATCCCAAGGACGGGGGAACCTGGTGGGCTGCCATCTGTGGGGTCGCACAGAGTCGGACACAACTGAAGCAACTTAGTAGCAGCAGCAGGATTATAGGGGCTAAAGTGGGTCACTGGTGGCCACGGGCACGGCGTGGGCAGAGAGCACGGCGCCTCCAGGAAACGCCGTGTACAGCACTGTCACTGGTCCGAGGAGCCACAGGATGACTCGCCAGAAATGTGGTGGGAAAAATAACTTTAGGTCAGATCTTGGAGGGTCCTGAAAGCCCAGCTGAAAACTCCCTGGATGTTTTTGTGGAGGAGGAAATGATCCAGTCTGTATTTGAGAACTGCCTGCCTTCAGGAAGCTGTAGGAGAAACAGCTTTGTAAGTACTGATGACTTGCTCCCAGTGATACCTGCTAATTTTACTAAGAATACATAATAATATTTCATGAGTCTGACTTTTCACCAAACAGCATTTATTCAGGTCTGTCATTGCCATTATCCATTGAAATTTAAGTAACAAAGAAATCCCCACAGGGACTGACACCCAGGACCAGTATAGCTATTTCAGTGATTAAAATAATAATCCTTCCATGGTTATGAAGTCCCCTTCCTGAATGTCTGCTCCAGGCTCCTCAGTTATCCCCCACTGGGACCTCCCCCAACAACTGCTGGTCCTCCACTCTCCCAGCAAGTGGGGTTTGCCTGGCACAATAGGACTCCTTTGTAACCTCTTTCTGCTGGAGCCAGCCTGTTTGGACTGTTTGTTTTCCTCTAGAAGACGGGATAAAAAAAGATTTAAGTGTCTGGAAGCAGAGAGACTAACACTTCTGGGTCTAAAGACCATTGACCTGATTGACCATCAGAGAACTGAGCAGTTCTTGAGAGATTTAAAGAGGTGTGGAGCTTCTCCATCCTGCCAAAAGAAGGAATCCCTGACACAAGAGACTTCACAGTGGAATTAATTCCTTTGAAGGTCATGCTGTTGGTTTCTTGTTGCATCCAGAATCCCATAAGTTTTTCCCTGATGCTTAAAAAATTTGAACTTGCTCTATTTTTCAAAGTATGAAGCTCTTAAGCCAAACATCAGCAGTCCTTCCTACACTGGGGTTCTGTTTGTAATTGATTCTCTGCTCTATGAAGAAAGACAGTTTTTGAAAAGCCAGGCCATTTATTTTCACAGGTGAGTTAAAAACTTTGTCTCCGTTGGACCGGGAGAGGGTCCCTGCGTACAGCCTCATTGCCAGGGCCACTGACGGGGGCGGCCGATTCTGCCAATCCGACATCCGTCTGACCCTGGAGGACGTGAACGATAACCCCCCAGTGTTTTCGTCCGACCACTATAACGCCTGTGTCTATGAGAACACGGCCACCAAGGCTCTGTTGACCAGGGTTCAAGCGGTGGATCCGGATGTTGGTAAGTCAGCCGCCCCGATGGGGCGCCTCCCTGTCTGTACGTTTCACACATTCAGGTGCTGCCTGTCTTCTAGCTCCATCAGCCCACCTGGGTTCCTTTCCGTTAGGACAAGTACAGTAAACCACATGCCGGCTCTTTGGCTGATGTACTTCATACACATGAAAGAAATCTGCAAGACATCTTCCCCCTTTTTGTAGGAGTTAAAGAAGCGATACTGTGAATTCCTTTAACTTTTAACAAAGGGTTTTGAGTTTGTGTTTTTTTTAACCTTTAGAATAAAAATAATAGCTTTCCTACTTACGCATTCCTCTTGAACATAGTTAAATGTTGTGTGGTAGGGAGAATTCGTTTCTATTTCTATAAAGAATTGCAGCCCATGCTATAGCTGAAATATGACAGTCTCAATTTATGGTGGTGTCCCATAATGCAAAGACCGATTACTAAATGTGCTGCCAGCCCAATGTGGATTTTTTCTAACTGCCATTTTCCAGAGTATTTTGATCACATAAACTGACATTACTCGGAGGGGTGGGAGTGGCAGGGGGGGAATAAGGAAATAGAATTGAAAGTTGCTGATAAAGTTTGTGTTCAGATCCACTTTACATAATGAGATGGTGAGTTAGAAAAGACTGGAGTTAATTGCTAGGTAGCCTTTCTGAGAATGCACAAGTTATTGAGGTGACTGCATGATGGAGTCTAAATACAAAAGGGCATATAGACAGCCTCTTGGCTGTGCATTTTAAGAGCTGTAAATCAGAGGACTGGGGAATCATGGGGTGTGTCTGTTATGCTAAACAGGCCTTTATGTAATTCAGTGTCTTATTGCTTAATTCTGAATTGAAAGAAAAATTATTGGACTAATGGAAAAGTAAATACATGATAATTAGTTGAAAACAAACATAGAGGCCAGGGTCTCTGCATATTTCCCCTTAGAGAAATTTGTGACTATACTATGAATTATTGTTCTTACCTTATTAGCATAATTTTCGAGGCTGAGAACCAACCCTTTAAAAATCTACATACTGTAAAGCTTGGTAAAAAACATAGTAAATAGGAAAATAATTTTTTTTTTCAGCTGCACTTTGCAGCTTATGGAATCTTAGTTCTCTGAGAGGGATTGAACCCAGGCCCTTGGCAGTGAAAGCATGGAGTCCAAAACCCTGGACTACCAGGGAATTCTGGAAAAGACTCTTTTATTGACCTATAATGATGAATTATTTACAAATACTCCCTTTTAAAGGAGGATTAGAAAACATTCCCTGGACTCATGATAGCAAGCTTTTGGAGAAAAAAGGACAGAAATTGTACAGATGAATCATTAATAATTTAACTTTGAGAATGTGTAATTGAGCCACAGATGAAATTTTAAGATTGAAAATATTTTAAATTAAATTTTCAATTTAAAAAATTGGAGTTTTTCTATTTACCTCCTTCTAAAGGAATTGGGTGTGCTCTGTCTACTAGAGAATGAGCATGGAGAGAGGCTGGTCAGTACGTTATGCTTCAGACAGGAGGCAGGGGGTTACCGACTGACACATGTGATTGAGGTAGAGGGCAGGCAACTAGCTTTGTGCTATTCAGTTCTGCCGAGTCAGCTGTCCAGGTTGGCAGTTGGGGAAGAAAGGTTGACTAGACTCTGTGCATTAGCAGGGGCAGAGATGAGGAAGCCCTTCAAACACTAGACCCAGAATAACCTATCAGTACCTCTCTCTGCTCTTTGCACCAATTAGCAAAAGGCTTACATTCATGGCTTCAGACCAACACAGAGGTTATGAGTGCTGTTTGTATTGTGTGTTCATCAAGCCATTGTATTCGCTTCCAGAAAACTCTAGCATAGGATACCAGATTCTAGGTCATATTCTCAGGTTTTTTAGATCTCATTTAGCTTTAAAAATAAAAACTAAGACAGCTGGGAAGGAACAAATGAGCTTCTCTAAAAGGCAGACTGAGCACCTGCTGTTTCTAGGCACTGTGCTCAGGAGGTAGGGGTGGAGGGCTTGCTCAGAGCCTGTAGGGAGAACCAGAGTCAAACCCATGTTCTCCAGAGTCCCGGGTATGTATCAGTGACTGGGGGCTGCTTATGCCGTTTTCATCAGTGGCCTGATCCCCACTTCTCAGTCTGCTGTAAGTCAACACAGAGGAGCGTGAGCCACACATTGAGATGAGCAGTTTCGGGTGGGCAGGGCTGGGTGAATCATCTGGAGGCCAAACCTAACCTCTGGCCTAAAGCTGACTTTGCTCATGAATCATTAAGACTGAATCCAACCCTACTGAATCCAGCCATCCCGTGTCTTTAGTCTGGCTTATATAGAGTGTTCCAAACAGTTTGAATTAATTGTCAATAAAAGTCAAGAGATCTGAATTTTCAATTTCTGGCATTTTGTAAAAACAGCACTCAGAAGATTCAGCAATTCCAGGCACACAGTCCCACCGTGGTAGGAACCTGATGGAAGCTGCCATCAGCCAGTTCTCAGCTTCCCAGCCAACCCACTTAGGTTATCTCCTGACCTGCGTAGGCCCCTTCTCTAAAGTGACAAGGAAATTCTGATGTTTAAGAACTCTTAACTTTGAAATAATCATAAGTTCACAGGAATTTGCCAAAAAAATGTATAGGAGGTGGCATGTACCTTTCACACAATCTTTTCTCCCAGTGATACCATCTTGCATAACTGTAGTACACTCAGATTTTCACACAGGTGTATGTGTGTGTGTGTGTGTGTGTGAGATTGTGTGAGTGTGTGTGTGAGCGTGTCTGTGAGTGTGTGAGAGTGTGTGAGTGTGTGTGTGTGTGAGTGTGTGAGAGTGTGTGTGTGTGTGTGTGAGTGTGCGTGCATGTAGTTCTGTGCAGTTTTATCACCTGTGTAGCTTCATGTAACCACCACCCCATTCATCTTCTCGCTGCCCCTTCTTAACAACACCCGCCTTCTCTCCACACTTCCTTCCCAGTCTCTAATCCCTGGCAGCCACTACTCTCCATATCTATAATTTAGTTATTTCAAAAATGTTATTTAAATGGAGTTGTGCAGCTTGTAACCTTTTCCAAATGTCCTTTTTCACTCAGCATCATTCCCTTGAGATCCATCCAAGTTGTCTAATTGGTTTTTGATCCCAGTGAAGAACATTACCTCCATTTGTATAAATGACAGGGCTATTTGGTTCATGAAACTTCTTTTGTCAAGCATATTCCTTTACCTAAAGTTACAAACGATTTCATCAGTATTTGGCTAAAGCATGTATTAAGCCACTATAAATTGCAGAAAAAAGACAAAGATATATTAACCTGAAGTCTGATTCCATTACTTCATAAATTCAAAATTCTTACAATCTCTTGCTAACCTTTCATATCCTGGTTTTCTAATTAGCATATATATATATATATGTATATGTGTATGTATCTATATCATTGTTTTTAGCCAGACAACTCTTTGCTGTGCCAAATTCATTATTCATAATGAATCAATGCTAATGTTAGAGTAACCGCCTAGATCAGGAAAAATAAAAACAGGAAGACAAGACCACTTTAGCACCCATTTTATGAGTTCTAAGCAATAGCATGGCAATTGTCTAGATTTTAGCATTAAATTCTTAGTTTTCATGTAAAATGGAAACATCCTCCATCCCATGAACTAATGACATGACTTTATGACCTAATATTTATAAAAATTTAATCCTCTCAGTAAACATTAGGAGACGTTTTGTTGTACCACCTCTTTGGGGTTCATATTTTGCTATTTACTCTGCCTCGTAAGGCAAGATTAGGTGTCCAGGTTCTCAGTATTGAGGGTTCTTTAAGCTAACAAAGGAAATATGCAGTGATAAAAATCAGAGCTAAAATCTGTGACCATTTTAGGCAAAGTAACATGAAAATCAAATGTAAACTTACACTGGAAAATGTGTCAGAGCCCATGATTTATTGAGAGGCGAATGTCCAGAAATTTGAGATTCAAGAGGACATATTTTTGCTTTTATAGATTAGGGACATAAAGCAAGGAAATGTTCTAATGAACATGTTCACTCCTTTCCTGTAAAATATTTCCTACACAGTTTAGACCTGTTTTCAGGGATTTTGGAGAAACTTGGAAGCTTGTAACACACATTGAAATTATTCTCCATCCAATATAGCTGATATTTAATGAGTAGGTACATAGCAGCTATTATAGAAGGAACTATACGAGCAATATGCAGTTACAGGCCCAGGGTCTGTGCAGTAGTGAAGGGCATAAATCTGGAACACACAAACCTAGCATAAAAGGAGGAGCTTCCAGAATCCATAACGAATGGGATTCAATAGACAGAGGGAGGAAGGCCTTCAGGAAGACAGGAACCAGGAGGATAAATTTGCAAAGTTGGGAACATGCTGTTTTTGTTGAGTTGTGCAGTTGTGTCTGATTCTTTGTGACTTCCTGGACTGTAGCGTTCCAGGCTCCCCTGTCCTTCACAGTCTCCCTGAGTTTGCTCAAACTCATGTCCATTGAGTCTGTAATGCCAACAAACCATTTCATTTTCTGTTGCCCCTTCTCCTCCTGCCCTTAGTCTTTCCCAGCATCAAGGTCTTTTCCAATGAGTTGACTCTTTACATCAGGTGGCCAAAGTATTGGAGCTTCAGCTTCAGCATCTGTTCTTCCAATGAGTATTAAGGGGTGATTTCCTTTTGAATTGACTGGTTTGATCTCCTTGCTGTCCACAGAGCTCTTAAGAAGTTTCTATAGCACCCCAGTTCAAAACCATCAATTCTTCAGTGCTCAACCTTCTTTATGTCCAGCTCTCATATCCATATCTGACTACTGAAAAAGCTTTGTTTGACTATATGGGCCTTTGTCTGCAAAGTGATGTCTCTGCTTTTTAGTATTAAAACTATCTAGGTTTGTCATAACTTTTCTTCCAAGGAGCAAACATCTTTCATGACTGCAGTCACCATTCACAATGATTTTGGAGCCCAAGAAAATAAAGTCTGTCACTGTTTCCATTGTTTCCCCATCTATTTACCAAGAAGTGATGAGACTGGAGGCTATGATCTTAGTTTTTTGAATGTTGAGTTCTAAGGCAGCTTTTTCACTCTTCTCTTTCACCTTCATCAAGAAACTCTTTAGTTCCTCTTCACTTTCTGCCATTAGGGTGGTGTCATCTGTATATCTGAGGTTATTGATATTTCTCCCTGCAATCTTGATTCTAGCTTGAGCTTCATCCAGTCTAACATTTCACATTAGGTACTCTGCATATAATTTAAATAAGTGGGGTGACAATGTACATCCTTGACATACTCCTTTCCCAATTTTGAACCAGTCTGTTGTTTCATGTCTGGTTCTAATTGTTGCTTCTTGTCCGGCATACAGGCTTCTCAGGGGGCAGGTAAGGTGGTCTGGTATTCCCATGTCTTTGCTGCTGCTGCTGCTGCCAAGTCACTTCAGTCGTGTCCGACTCTGTGCGACCCCATAGACGGCAGCCCACCAGGCTCCCCCGTCCCTGGGATTCTCCAGGCAAGAACACTGGAGTGGGTTGCCATTTCCTTCTCCAATGTGTGAAAGTGAAAAGTGAAAGTGAAGTCGCTCTGTCATGTCTGACTAGTAGAGACCCCATGGACTATAGCCCACCAGGGTCCTCTGTCCATGCGATTTTCTAGGCAAGAGTACTGGAGTGGCTTGCCATTGCCTTCTCCGTCCCATCTCTTTAGACCCAACTAAATAGTTGGGAGAGCATCACATGGTCCAGGACAGAAAGCTGACGGTGAGGTGAGGGAAGGCATCTGGGCCCAATTGTGGGGGCTCACAAAAGCCAGGGATTGTGCTTAAACCCAGAGATGGGAAAGAACCGCTGCACACGGAGGACAAAAGAAATGCATCAGTTCTGGGTTTGGGAACCGCCGATCTCATGGGCACCCCTAACACGGATGTGAAGACAGCTTCCGGGAGATCATTGAGAAAGTCCACAAGGACCGAAATGCAAGTGGTAACTTGAGATTTAAAAGGAAGAAGCAGAGAGAGATTTTACATGTGAAATCTGCCAAGTTTGGCAACTGACTGGACTGAAGGCACAGTGGACAGGCCAGGCAAGAACTCAAATTCGGGGACAAGGTGGACAGAGATAGCCGAGGTGGCCTGAAGCAGGACCTCGTGTAAAAAAGATTTAAAAAATGGAGACACATCGGAAATTAAAGTACAGTCCTTCAGGAGTGAAGACAAGTTTGCTAATCGTGACAGAGTAGGAAGGCTTTGCCTTCAAGGGGCTTCCAGTCATTACGGGAAACAGACAAGCACAAATGAACATTCAAAGAAAGTGGGATCAATGTTATAACAGAGTCATTTCATCTGTAAAAGTAGGGATTTTCTGAGGATTAGTCAGATACATGTAAAATGCTAGCCCAGGTCTCTGTGGAAACATGAAAACATGAGCAGTGAATTTTTGAGTGGGACAAATCAGAAAGTATTCACAAAATGGTATTTGAATTCAAGTCAGGTTTTAAGGGTTGGGGCTTGATGTTGGGGCAAGAAGAGGGGAAAGATCTAGTAGCAAAAGAGGATTGTATTAGCTAAGATAGCCTTGACTAGACTGAGGTAACTTTTCAAAAAATCTCAGTTCTTAGTGCAGTGAAAGTTTAATTCTTGCTCCTGTGGGGAGCAGGTCAGTGCAAGTCCATTCAGCGATGTGGACATCTAGTCCCTCCATTGGGTCAATATCACCGTCATGACCTTTGCTTCCCAAGGTCACTGCAGCAGAAGAGAGGGATGAAGACGGCATGTCAGCTCTTTGCAGCCTCAGCCTGGGAGAGACCCACGTCACTTTGTCACTGTCCATTGACTAGAACTAGGAGGTATAGGAGAGGCCATGGGGTATTTGGTGAGCACTCATGTCTCTGCTACAGCAATGAAAGCAGGAAAGAGAAACTGCCCCATCACATTTCAAAGAAGTGGGAAAAGATGGAGTTCCTCATGTGGTTAGGGAGGGTGAGCCTCAGCAACAGGGAGAGACCACAACCAGTTAATCCTCGATGCGAAAGGAAGGAAAGAAGCAGAAAGAAAAAAGATTGACTTTCAAAGGAAGAAACTAAGAGGGAGAGGCTGAGGAAAACCCAGTTGGGAGGCGCACATCTGCCTTCGGACATCTCCATGTGGTAAGAGAGTCTGTCAACTAAAGAGACTAACATGGCGGCAGCCAGGCTGGGCACTCTGCAGCGAGCACAGGGAGTTAGTTTCAGGGACTGAAGGCAACATGAGAGGGAGTCACTGAAAAATGGGGAAGAGAAGTTCCTCCCCCACTGAGGGCTCTGTAGGTACTGGGTTGCAGAAGTGCACAGACCCAACCAGTAGAGTTAATTTCATGAATAGAAAAGATAGAAGTTCTCTCTCAGAGTCTTCCAGAATGGTGCCTTTCCCTCTAACGTCAATAGATCCTCTTATTAGCAGAGAATAGGAAAGAAACAGAGAAAACATGTTTCTTGACAGAACTTTTCCATTTTTACCCAAGAGCTTGTTTTCCAGCAGCCCTCAACCTCATTAATTTTGCACTGCCATTCACTGTAGTGATGTAAGCTTGTGGTTCTTGTTGGGGATTTATTTTCTGCATATTTCATGAGGGAGACAGATGGCATCCTGACCCCACATGGGCTCTCATGGGGCAAAAACTGGAGTGAACTTGGTTTTCCAATGCACAGATCTTGTCAGACAAAAAGGCTGGCCCAGTGTCTGAGAGCACCGTTAGATCTGAGTATGTTGTGCTCCATGAAGGAGCAGGAAATTGTTTATCTGAGAGGAGTGTTCACAAAAATAACTGCTGAGAGCTGTTAAAGAGAGGTCTTCCTCACCAAACCGCTTTAACTGAGTCTCTCCAGTCACCACTTGCCTCTGCTGACCGGTCCACGCCTTGTGTCCCTCACTTGTTAGAACCATGAGAAGACTCAGGAGGAACAGCTAAGAGGCGAGTGAAGTCCACCGTGAAGTGCTAGGAGGCTGACGGAAACGCACGTCAGTCCAGCGCTCCAGGCTGGCTGTCTCCTATCCTGGGATGAAGTCTGAGGGAGGGTCGTGCATGCCACCAGTCTGTCAGAGTCAGAAACATTTGGCTCCATTTGGAGCTCTCCCTTACCTTCAGTGTGGTGGCCAAAGTTTCAGTCCCTGGGATGAAGTTAGATCTTCAGTATTCCCTCATTGCCTTTCTGGTCTCATGGAGATCCCCATAATGGGGTTTGATTTTAAATCTTTCATCATCACCTTCTGGTCTCATGGAGGAAAACAAGTATTCACTCAGTGTGTACTCTTGGAAGGGCTTAGCTTACTTTTGCACTGGGCCCACCCCAAAAGCAAAAGAAAAATGTTACACCTGACCAAACAGGTAAATTCTGAAGCGCCTCTTTTTCACCTGGCTGTGTGAGAGAAAAGGGCCAGGGTGTGGAGTCTGTGAAGGAGGTTAGGTGTGCCCATGTACCCCACAATGGAGGTATGCAGGTGAACTGTCATTTTTATGTTTTAGGACTTCCCAAGCAGACAGCTTCTTGGTGACATCATACCCCAGCTGAGCCAGCAACCCTTGACTCCTCTGGACCCTTAATATCATGATGATGATTCCCAAATATCCTTAAGGGACACATCTCATATCCAGAGATCAAGAGGCCACATGGACGGGAGGAAGCCTTGGGTGATTAGTGCACTGCAGTATGCAGGCCGTGTGACCTTGGGCCAGTCACTGGTCTCTCTCAGACTGTTTGCTCTTCTATAATGTTAGAAGCACAGGAGTAACGCTTGCTTTGCCAACCCAGCCCTCTTTGCAGCTGGGTCTCCAGCAGCATCTCGAGAGTTTCCTTATGTGGAACTGCTCACATACCTCTTCTCTCCTACTGTTAAACCCTGCTAAGCAAAACTGGGGTTTGGTAAGAATTTTAAATGGTAATAAACATAATATGACTAATGACATTTGCTTTTTGAGCTTCTATTACATTCCAGGCATGATGCCAAGTACTGCAGATATATTATTTCCAGTTCTCACAGCAACTTCTAAAAGTCGGAAGATATTTTTTGTTATTGGTCTAGTTAACATATGAATAAACTCTGAAGGGTTAACTTGTCATGAACAATAGACTAGTTAGTGGCACCAAAGGAGGCTTGGTTAACAGATATCCAGCAAATAGTCAGGATGTTTTATGTTTTAGTCAAGAGCACTGCTCTCAAAAAGTGGTCCCCAGACTAATTTCAACAGGGAGCTTGTTGGAAATGCAAACTCTGAATGAAAGCCTCTAGACCAGTGGGTCTCAGCCTGCAGTGTGCACCAGTCATCTAGAGGGCCTGTTAACCTGGGGATTACTAGCCCCCCTCCAGTGTTTCTGATCCAGTCTGGGAGGAGGTTTGATCATCTGGGTGTCAGAGTAATTCTCAGGGCAAGTTAATGCTGCTATTCCCAGGACCATACTTACAGTTCAGTTCAGTCGCTCAGTCGTGTCCAAATCTTTGCAACCCCATGAATTGCAACACAGCAGGCCTCCCTGTCCGTCACTGACTCCCGGCGTTCACTCAAACTCATGTCCGTCAAGTTGGTGATACCATCCAGCCATCTCATCCTCTGTCATCTCCTTCTCCTCCTGCCCCCAATCCCTCCCAGCACGAGGGTCTTTTCCAATGAGTCAACTCTTCACATGAGGTGGTCAAAGTATTGGAGTTTCAGCTTTAGCATCAGTCCTTCTGATGAACACCCAGGACTGATTTCCTTTAGGATGGACTGGTTGGATCTCCTTGCAGTCCAAGGGACTCTCAAGAGTCTTCTCCAACACCACAGTTCAAAAGCATCAATTCTTCAGTGCTCAGCTTTCTTCACAGTCCAACTCTCACATCCATACATGACCACTGGAAAAACCATAGCCTTGACTAGATGGACCTTTGTTGGCAAAGTAATATCTCTGCTTTTTAATATGCTCTCTAGGTAGGTCATAACTTTCCTTCCAAGGAGTATCTTTTAATTGTATGGCTGCAGTCACAATCTGCAGTGATTTTGGAGCCCAAAAATATAAAGTCTGACACTGTTTCCACTGTTTCCCCATCTATTTCCCATGAAGTGATGGGATCAGATGTATTGATCTTAGTTTTCTGAATGTTGAGCTTTAAGCCAACTTTTTCACTCTCCTCTTTCACTTTTAAGAGGTTTCTTAGTTCCTCTTCACTTTCTGCCCTAAGGGTGGTGTCATCTGCATATCTGAGGTTATTGATATTTCTACCGGCAATCTTGATTCCAGCTTGTGCTTCTTCCAGTCCAGCATTTCTCATGATGTACTCTGCATATAAGTTCAATAAGCAGGGTGACAATATACAGCCTTGGCATACTCCTTTTCCTATTTGGAACCAGTCTGTTGTTCCATGTCCAGGGCTAACTGTTGCTTCCTGACCTGCATACAGGTTTCTCAACAGGCAGGTCAGGTGGTCTGGTATTCCCATCTCTTTCAGAATTTTCCACGGTTTACTGTGATCCACACAGTCAAAGGCTTTGGCATAGTCAATAAAGCAGAAATAGATGTTTATCTGGAACTCTCTTGCTTTTTCCATGATCCAGCGGATTGGCAATTTGATCTCTGATGCCTCTGCCTTTTCTAAAACCTGCTTGAACATCTGGAAGTTCACGGTTCACCTATTGCTGAAGCCTGGCTTGGAGAATTTCAAGCATAACTTTACTAGCGTGTGAGATGAGTGCAATTGTGCGGTAGTTTGAGCATTCTTTGGCATTGCCTTTCTTTGGGATTGGAATGAAAACTGACCTTTTCCAGTCCTGTGGCCACTGTTGAGTTTTCCAAATTTGCTGGCACATTGAGTGCAGCACTTTTACAGCAGCATCTTTCAGGATTTGAAATAGCTCAACTGGAATTTCATCACCTCCACTAGCTTTGTTCGTAGTGATGCTTTTTAAGGCCCACTTGACTTCACATTCCAGGATGTCTGGCTCTAGGTGAGTGATCACACCATCGTGATTTTCTGGGTTGTGAAGCTCTTTTTTGTACAGTTCTTCTGTGTATTGTTGCCACCTCTTCTTAATATCTTCTGCTTCTGTGAGGTCCATACCATTTCTGTCCTTATCAAGCCCATCTTTGCATGAAATGTTCCCTTGGTATCTCTAATTTTCTTGAAGAGATCTCTAGTCTTTCCCATTCTGTTTTTTTCCTCTATTTCTTTGCATTGATTGCTGAGGAAGGCTTTCTTATCTCTCCATGCTATTCTTTGGAACTCTGCATTCATATGCTTATATCTTTCCTTTTCTCCTTTGCTTTTCACTTCCCTTCTTTTCTCAGCTATTTGTAAGGCCGCCTCATACAGCCATTTTGCTTTTTTGCATTTCTTTTCCATGGGGATGGTCTTGATCCCCGTCTCCTGTACAATGTCACGAACCTGCATCCATAGTTTATCAGGTACTCTGTGTATGAGATCTAGTCCCTTAAATCTATTTCTCACTTCCACTATATAATCATAAGGAATTTGATTTAGGTCATACCTGAATGGTCTAGTGGCTTTCCCTACTTTCTTCAATTTCAGTCTGAATTTGGCAATAAGGAGTTCATGATCTGAGCCACAGTCATATTTGCAGAGCCACTTGCTTAAGGATTCCTAAACTTTTTGTGCCACCAATACCTTGACAGTTTGGTGACACCTACAGACTGTTTATCAGAATAATGTTTTACACTCATAAAGTAAAATGCAAAGGTCAGAAATGAAATGGTGTGCACAGGTATTTTTTGTTCTTAGTGCATAGTAAAATGAATGTCTGCGACAGTAGATTAAATACAATCTGACACGGTAGATCTCATAAGTTCGAGATTTTGGAGTGGTGGTAAACAGGGATATGTGCCACAACTGTGAAACAACAGGAAAGTAGCAGTGATCGGTCACCAGATCGCAGGTGCTCCTCATTCTGTGGTGGCTGGTTGCCTGCATTTACACTTGAATGGATGCTAAGTCCAGTTAGAGGCTAATCACAGTAAAGATGGAAACTATTCCCAGTGTTATAGCAGCTTCTAAGACGACCCTGTGTGACCCCCACCTCTGGGTAGTCCCATGTCTCTCACTGAAAGTTGAATGGACTTAAACTGACTCCAAACTCACCTCTTTTTATAATTTTAAAATCTTTTCAAATAATTTTTTTTTTTTTTAGCCAAGCCATTCAACATGTGGGATCTTAGTTCCCCAGCTAGAGACTGAGCCTTCCTCTACATTGGAAGCACAGAGTCTTAACCACTGGACCACCAGGAAAGTCCCCTGGCTCACTTCTGATGAATAGAATATGGTAGAAGTGATGGCTGGTATCCCTCCTGAGATCAGGTTACAGACTGTCCCTTCCCTCTTGGTCATGCTCTCTGTTTTAGTCTGCTCGGGCTGCCATAACAAAATTCCATAGACTGAGTGGCTACAGTTCAGTTCAGTTCAGTCGCTCAGTCGTGTCCGACTCTCCGCGACCCCATGAATCACAGCACGCCGGGCCTCCCTGTCCATCACCAACTCCCAGAGTTCACTCAAACTCATGTCCACAGAGTCGGTGATGCCATCCAGCCGTCTCATTCTCGGTCGTCCCCTTCTCCTCCCGCCCCCAACCTTTCCCAGCATCAGAGTCTTTTCCAGTGAGTCAACTCATCGCATGAAGTGGCCAATGTATTGGAGTTTCAGCTTTAGCATCAGTCCTTCCAATGAACACCCAGGATTGATCTCCCTTAGAATGGACTGGTTTACCCAGCAGAAATTCTCTGTCTCGGTTCTGAGGCTGGATGTCAGCTCAGGGTGCCAGCACAGTCTGTACCTGGCCTGCAGGTGGCTGCCTTCTCACCGGGCGCTCACGTGACCTTTCCTTGGTGAGTGCAGGGAGGAAAAGAGCACTCTTTGTTCCCCTCTTCTGGACCACCAATCTTCTTGGGTTAGGACCCCACCCTATGACTTCTTTAACCTTAACACCTGAAGAGCCCTGGCTCTAAATACAGTCACATGGGGGTTAGCTCTTCAACATATGGATTTATGGGTGGGGGTGATACCAACTAGGGTTCTTGGTTCTCCCTGGAGGAAGCTGACTAAAGGCCAAACAAGAAATTCAGGCAAATTTTTACTGGGGCTGCAAAAGGGAACAAAAACAAGCAACAGCCTCCCTTGCTTGCTTCCCGAGGAGGGGTGAGCATCACTTCTCCTTATATCAGGGTCCTCAACCCCCAGACTGAGGATGGGTACCAGTCTGTGGCCTGTTAGGAACGGGGTCACAGCAGAAGGTGAGCATCAGGTGAGCTGGCTGAAGCTTCATCTGTTGCTCCCCATCACTCCCATTGCTAACGTGACCCCATTTGAACCATCCCCCACCCCATCCATGGAAAATTGGCTTCCACAAGACCCGTCCCTGGGGCCAAAAAGGTTGCGGACTGCTGCATTACATGGAGTGAGGGAAGGGGTGTGTCCAGGGGTTGGGCCAGAGTGGTGGCTTGCGTGCCCTCCCCTTTGTGTTGCTGAGTGCAGGGAACAGGCACAGCACCCTCTTACATGCCTGGTCCCAGCTTCTCAGAAATGGCAATCGGCTTGTTCTTGTCCGTTTTTGTGTGTGTGTGTGTGTCTTTTTTAATCTTTTTGGTCCAGAATTTGCCCCAATTACACATGCACGCAGTTATTTTTAGTTGCATATGGTTTCTTTGTATTTTTCAACTCAAACAGAGGTGTATCCAGGTACAAGCTTTGCAGCACTGCAGCCAGGAACCCCAGGTCCTGGGTCTATCTGAGAGGGACACAGTTCAGGGCAGAGCAGGCCCTCTGACTCTGGCTTGGATCGCTCCCCTGGGGAGAGAGCTAGGACATGGAAAGGCCGGCCTGTGACGGGCCTATAGCTCCAGGGCCTGAGGCCTGCCAACAACTGCATGAGTGAACTCGAGAGAACACGGTCTCCTCTGGGACCTTCGGATGAAACCACATCCCAGCCCAGCAGCTTGACTGAAGCCTCATGAGAAGCCTTGAGCCACAGACAGCCAGCTAAGCTATTCCTGCTCCATGGAAACCATAGGATACTAGATATTTATTGTTTATGCAGGTAAGTTCTGGGGTTGTTTGGCATGGAGCAGTAGAGAACTAACAGACTAGTGCAAGTTCATGGGCCTTCTGAATTCTACCCACATAGCCCTAAGAATTCTCCCATGGCCATTCTGTTTCAAGGGCTTTACCCTGAAGGAAGAAGGGCCCCTGCATGCGGGTCAGTGAGTCGGCTCAGGGCTCTCCCTCCAGACGGAGCGGCTCAGCCAGACTGCGCGCAGCCGCAGTGACACGGACGGCGGGAGAGATGACGTAACAGCTGTTGGCTGCGCTTTGCGGCTGTTCTCATGGATCCACGCCTCCCCCCTGGGGCACCTGACCCACTGCCCTTGTGAGTCACAGCCCCTGTAAATCTCGGGGTGCTATGCTTGGAAGGGTGCTGCTGCTAAGTCACTTCAGTCGTGTCCGACTCTGTGCGACCCCATAGACGGCAGCCCACCAGGCTCCTCCGTCCCTCGGATTCTCCAGGCAAGAACACTGGAGCGGGTTGCCATTTCCTTCTCCAATGCTTGCAAGGCTAGATCCAGTCAAACCCTTCTTTCTCTGAGAAGAAAGCTGGGGATCAAAGATAAAGAAACTTACCCAAGATAACCTCTTTAGTGGCAAAGCTGGATCTCAAAGAAGGGTCCCCTGACATCTCAGTACAAACTGCTTTTCTATGCTCTAGTAATAGCTACCAGAAAATACTGGAGTTGTGTTGTTGTTTTTTCTATTTTAATAGCTTTTAATACAATCATCAGTTTTTCTGACGGAAGTGAGAATTTTATTTTTATTTAAAAATTCTTTATTGAAATACAGTTGATTTACAACGTTGTGTTAATTTCAGGTGTGCAGCAAAGTGGTTCAGTTATACATGTTTATTCAGTTATTCAGTCGCGTCTGACTCTTTGTGATCCCATGGACTGTAGCCCACTAGGCTCCTCTGTCCACGGGATTCTCTGGGCAAGAATACTGGAGTGGGTAGCCATTTCCTTCTCCAGAGGATCTTCCCAGCCCAGGGATCGAACCCATGTCTCCTTGTTGACAGGCAGATTCTTTATCCCTGAGCCATCTGGGAAGCCTCTCAGTTATACATATATCCATATAAATATAAATGTTTCTGAAGATGTTATGAGAAGGATTCAAGTCTGATGTCAACCTGCCTGCTCTTTTAAGTATCGTGTATTCTATGTCTTTCCTTAACACCTTAGAAATTATTACCTCTAAGCTGTACAAGTCAAGTGATTTAATATGTTTTTTTCCTTCCCCAAAGCTCTGTTATTTTCTGAAGTCTTACATCTTTGAAGGCAGCTGAGAGACTATTAAAATGTTTGTAAAAGCTAAATAATTGCCCCTAAAGACAGAGACATGAACCATTCTCTGGAGCACTTTGTGGGCAAAAGCCTTAGTCTGTCATACAGACATCATAACGGATAATCTCAGGCGTGAAGCCTTAGTCCGCAGAGCCCCAAACCCTCACACCTGTCATCTTGCTACAGCTGGAACAGACCCTGATGTTCCTGCCAGCAGATGGAGAGAGTGCAGCTCACAGGGGCATGGTGGCCCCTCTCAAGCATCTGTGAGATGAGGAGTGGTCCTGAGTGAAGGACTCCCAGCCCGTAACTCACTCCCTGATCTCTCTACCCGCCAGCGGCATCTGCACATCTTCCGCAGGACATCCGGCGACATCGCAGGCTGCGACACCCCGTCATCTCTGGGTCACGTGTCCTGTCACTTTGAAAACTGACATCACACAGTAACTTTGGGATGAGGCCAGATTGAATATCCTAGTTCCAATCCTTGCTAACTCTCTAGCCGTAAACAAGTCTTCCCGCCCCTCTGAATTCCTCTTCCTCCCTGGAAAAACGAGATATGAGCTCGTTGTGTTCTCTTCAGACCGCGAGCTTCAGGGGGGCTGATGTGCTGGCCTTTCCACCTCTGTGACCCAGCAGGGGCCGGGCCCCAGCCGCCCAGTACATGCTCAGTGCGGGTCTGCTGAGCTGCCGGGGTGGGGAGAAGCAAGAGGTACTTGCTCAGGTGCTTCAGTCGTGTCCGACTCTTTTGTGACTCCATGGACTATAGCTCGCCAGGTGCCTCTGTCACAGGATTTTCCAGGCAAGAATGCTGGAGTAGGCTGCCGTTTCCTTCCCCAGTGAGAACTAAGACATTCCAGCCCAATTCCCTAATGTCATGTCTAGAACATAGGTGGATTCCTTCCTTAGGGCTTCTCATACATATGGCCTGTGCCCCCTTGTGTAGGAATCTCAGAGGCTGGAAATTCCCCTCTCCAGTTCCATCGGAGACAATATCGGATTGGTCAAAAAGTCCATTCAGGTTTTTCCATAAGATGTTATAGAAAAACCCCAACAAACTTTTTGGCCAATCACACAGGAGAATAGAGTGATGTGCCCAAGAAAATAGGATGCTTTCAGTTGATGAGGGCCTTAGGGACCACTCCGTCCCAAATCCAGGATCCAGCAGCAGAGATAAAATGATGCACAAAAGCAAGACAAACTGGCTGTCAGCTCAGGGTCCGTATCAGAATCCCCATGAGAGCCTTTAAAAATAAACAGACAGGGAGCGTTGCATCTCCAGAGTCTGTTCGGGAAAGTCTGGGATGGGGCTAGGCATGCATTTTTTTATGGAGTTGACTGGGATGTCTTGCCTGGTTTAGGAGTCTTTGCATTGGACACATACAAGCTATTATTATTACTCTTTTTAACATCTCCCAAGCAGGGGGTCGAAACAGTCAAATGAAACAGCACATTCATTTCAAAAAGGAGTATCTTAGTGACGTATTCCAGCAGCACCCACCGGCAGGGAATCCTGATTTCTAAGAACTGACCTCAGTGATTCATTCCTGCGAGCTCCCCGTCCACACGCTGCCTCACCCATAGACGCCACACGCCGGGGACCGGCTTCTGAGCTGTCTGGGTCAGCCCTGCTCCAACACGCAGCAGCACGCAGGACAGGACCAAGGGAGTGCTAGAGTGTCGGGGGATTTTCATCTGCCCCTGAGTAACTTAGGCAGAATCTGAGGACCCCAGCTTTGACTTGGTGCCTCTGCAGGATATACTGAAGCTCAGTCAGGTGTGCTTATCAGCTTTGCCTCAGGATACATGGTATCATTTCACCTTGTGAAGCCTCCTTGACAGGTGCAATTATGTTGTCCATCATCTGTGAGGAGCTTTTGGAATAACTTCCCCTATATTACATAGTGCTTCCCGCCTCCACACTCACTCCATCTCACTCCTTCCAATCTTCCTTCATCTCTCTCTGCTGATGTATCCATTAACTTGTGCCAGATTTTTATTTTCCCTAGTTATAATTGTTAATAGCAGCTCTGGTAATTTCCTAGTGGCTCCAAAAACAAAAAGCTTCAAAACCTGCCATTCTAAACTTAGAATTTTGAAATACTGATCCCTTAACCCTTCTCTGAGTGCTCTGCTTACTATTACATCTTTCTTAACTTCACATATGTTCACACACCCAAAATGCCCTTTGTTCTTGTCAATTTCCCACTTTGGTACTCCTTTCAACTCCTGAATTCCTTCATGGATCAATGCAATTGTTTCCTTTTCTGGGAAACTTCCCTTGGCCACCCCTCTCCAACAATCTACTGTATACATGTTTGTCTCTTTAGAAATAGAGACGTTTGCGGGTTGAGATGCTGTGGTCCAGTCTGCTTCATATCCCCACTGCCTACCTTACAGGAAAGTCCTGTGAGCATTTACTGAATGGATAAATGGCCATAGTCAGTTTTAACATTGTTGTTGAGGAGCTGTTCAGTTTAGAAGTTCTGTGCCCCACCTGGGATGCAGTTTTGAGTACTTGGTTGATGGGTTAATTTTATTTATTTATTGGCTATCCCAGTTAGCAAACTTTCAAACCATAGATGCTTGAGTTTAGCCTAATGAGCTGCAGCTTTTGAGGGGCCATGGAAAGCAATCTCCGAATGGGGCCAGCTTTATCAGTGTGTGGCTTTTGCAACTGTGCAGGGCCTCCAGCTTAGAAAGGCCCCATGTTGGTTTAATGCTCTGCTCTGGCTGCCTTGATGCCTTGAGATTATTTGTAATTGAAGTATAGTTGATTCACAGTATTACGTTAGTTTCAGGTGTGTACAAAAAAGTGACTCAGAGACATATACAGATATTGGGGGGGTGGGGTGGGGTGTGTGTGTGTGTGTGTGTGTGTGCGCACGCGCGCGCTTCCCCGGTGGCTCGTGTGTGTGTGTGTGTGTGCGCGCTTCCCAGGTGGCTCGTGTGTGTGTGTGTGTGTGTGTGTGTGCGCGCTTCCCAGGTGGCTCGTGTGTGTGTGTGTGTGTGCGCGCGCGCTTCCCAGGTGGCTCAGTAGTAAAGAATCCACCTGCCAATGCAGGTGATCTGGTTTCAGTCCCTGGGTCAGGAAGATCCCCTGGAGTAGGAAAGGGCAACCCACTCCAGCATTCTTGCCTGGGATATCCCATGGACAGAGGAGCCTGGGGGGCTACAGTTCATGGGGTTACAAAGAGTTAGACATGGCTAAGCACACGTGCATATATAGATATAGATAGATATACATGTGTATGTGTATATATATTCTTTTTCAGATTCTTTTCCATTGTTGGTTATTAGGATATATTGAATACAGTTTCCTGTGCTGTAAGAATAGTAGGCCCTTGTTTATCTGTTTCATATAGTGTGTGTATCTGTTAATCCCAAACTCCCTGTTTATCCTTCCCCCTCATTCTCCCTTTGATAACCATGTTTGTTTTCAATGTCTGTGAGCCTGTTTCTGTTTCATAAATAAGCTCGTTTGTTAGCATTTGTTAAACAAGGGCGCCCGCTTTTTTATGTTCCGAGACCTCACATGGTGTGCCAGTCTTGCCCGGCGGAGCTGGTGCCAGCCCAAGTGACAAGTCCCCAAGAGGTTTATGGTACAGTCAGGATTTCCCTGATTCTGCATCTGGTGCTGCCTTCTGTCTTTTTTTTTAATTCAAAACGACAGTAAAAAGGGACTACTGACCCCCAGGGTTGGTATTTTGCCTGTGGGAATGTGCCAGGGTTAGTTATCACCCAATGAAAAACTTTTAAAAGACACTTAAAACAGACCTAATTAGAGAGTCTATTTAAAAGTCATTTCTGACTTCAGAAGTAATTGCAAGTCCATGGACCTCCTCATGGCAACTTTCTGTTTTATTTCCTATCATCTGAAGGCATATATTAAAGACAGAAAAGGATGGTCAGCTTGAGTTCCTTCACTGTGATGGGATTTTATTTGGCTCCCACAAATGAGAGAAGAATTTTAGGCAAGCAATTTTATTCAACTGCTTAATTAAGCATAAAAAATGGTTTTAAAAATGTATCCCTTGAAATAACTTTATGATGAGAACCTTGACCAAAAAATCTTTTTCTATAAAAGCTAAAATGAGGAATGGGAATATCCAGGAAAAGAATGTTATAGAATAGATGAGCATCTTTTTCTACAATTATTTCACATAATGTGTATGTTAAGGATTAAACAGATTTGAAAATAACATGAAAATATGACTACTCGCTAAGATTGATATATAGAACTGTTTTCTATGTACGTGAGTTTTATAGTTGTTCTTTTACTTATTGCAAGCATGGTCTGTGACCACTGTGTAAAGTCTGGAAGGATAGGCAGAAAGAAAAAATAAGTGAATTCTAATCACTGTTGCCATTTTGATAGAGGTCTCTTCTGCCCTTTCCTTTACACAAGTGTTCCTAAACTCAATACTGTTTTATAACTCACTTTTTTTTTTAGCTGAATGTATATAATTTATTCAACCAGTTTTTATTCTTGGAAAATTGAGTAGTTACCGGTTTCGTTTTCACAAATGCAGATATATCTATTTAGTAAAAACCTTGTATATATATGTGAGTATTTTATGTTCGTTTTTAGTATTAAATATCCCTGACTTCTCTACTTGGCACTTTTGTGAGGCCCTTCAGTTCTTTGGCACAAGCACTTGCGGTGGACGTGCAAGAGCAGTGTGCACACCACCCTGCCTTCGTCACATTAGCAGGCTCATCACGCACTTGCTATGGTCCCTTGGCTGTTTCCTCTGCAATTCAGCATTCATTCTCTCCTACTATGTGCCAGGCCCTGGGTTCAGTACCGGGGTACAAAGATAAGATACAGCCCTTTGGTCGTGGGTGGGCATGGGAAAAACTGATGAAAGCAGTGGAAAGATAGAAGCTCCCAGTTATAAGAAGATTAAGTACTAAGGATATAATGTACATGACATATATAATGAACATCACTGTATGTAATATATGGGCTTTCCTGATGGCTTAGCAGGTAAAGAATCCATCTGCAACGCAGGAGACATGGGTTCAGTCGCTGGGTTGGGAGATCTGGAGTTGGGAATGACTACCCACTCCGATATTCTTGCCTGAAGAGTCCCAAGGAGAGAGGAGTGTGGCGGGCCGTAGTCCAGAGTGCTGCAGAGTTGGACACAACTGAGCAGGCGTGCAATGCCATGACTTACGTGCAGTCCAGTCGCTCAGTCGTGTCCGACTCTCCGTGAGTTCTCATCACAAAGAAAATACTTGTTTTCGTTTTAAAAATTTTTACATCTATATGAGATGATGGATGTTCACTAAACCTACTGTGGTAATCATTTCATGAGTTACGTTAAGTCAAATCATTATGTTTTATACCTTAAACTCATACAGGCTGTATGTCAATTATATCTCAATTCAACTGGGGAAAAATAAAATGTAAAGGAAAGAAAAGACCCAGCCCCTCTGCCTAAATGATATGTTAATCTAGTGGGAAGGAGGATGTAAATATAGCTACTGAGACTGCGAAAATGATGTCAGGAAGCAGAAAGAAGGGAAATTAAGGAGGCCATCCCAGAGGAGAACCCGCAAGGAACATGCGGGATTTTGACAAGAGGGGAAGACAATGATCTGAGTAGAAGTGAGAGCGTGAGCAGAGACCTCCTGCAGTAAACGCGCGTGTGTCCTCGGGAGAGACTGGAATAGACCGTCCACCCTGGAACTGGAGCTGGAAAGGACATGGAGAGTGTGAGTTGGGACCAGACTGCAAGGGACTGCAAAGCCATTCTCAATCTTTTATTTGCTTTTTTAATGATCTGTTTGTATTTACTCGGCTGTGCCGGGTCTCAGGTTAAAGCACGCAGGTCTTCCATCTTCCTTTGTGGCACTCTGGATTTTAGGTGCAGCATGCAAAATCAGCTGAGGCACACAAACTCTTAGTTACAGCATGGCATGTGGAACCTAGTTCCCTGACCAAGGATGGAACCTGGACCCCTGCTTTGGGAGCATGGAATCTTAACCACTGGACCACTAGGGAAGTGCCTCACTTTTGCTTCTTGCTGTAAGAAGTGGTGAGGCAGTGACAATATTGAGCAGCTGGGGCAGGACTGGACCCAGAGTTTTAGGAGCTTAACTCTGGTTAAGTTTAGTCAGGAGAGGATGGAGTCTGAGTTTGCAATTAGGAGTCTTTTGCAGCTGGATAGGTGAGAGAGGGTGGAGCCTTACCTGACTTTAAGCCCCAGCCACAAACACTCAGGACAGCTCTCAGAGGTAGAATCCAAAGAACTCGGCATTCTAACCCTAAGCAGAACAGAGAAGGCAATGGCACCCCACTCCAGTACTCTTGCCTGGAAAATCCCGTGGATGGAAGAGCCTGGTGGGCTGCCATCTATGGGGTCGCTAAGAGTCAGACACGACTGAGCGACTTCACTTTCACTTTTCACTTTCCTGCATTGGAGAAGGAAATGGCAACCCACTCCAGTGTTCTTGCCTGGAGAATCCCAGGGATGGGGGAGCCTGGTGGGCTGTGGACTATGGGGTTGCACAGAGTCAGACACGACTGAAATGACTTAGCAGCAGCAGCAGCAGCAACCCTAAGCAGATAGTTTAGGTATTCCTTAAATACATAGTTAATAGTATGAGTAATTCTTTGTCAAGTTGCTAAGCTCCTAGAGTTAAGGAGGTGTCTTCTGGGCTCTACTTCTCTCAACAGGGTGCCCGTGATAGTCAAACAAGTGGCTCTTGACAAATCCTTGTTAAATGGGAGGGTCATAACCAGGGTCTCCAGTGAGACAGACAGAACTCTTGCGCCTCTCAAAAGTGCTATATTTTAAGGATAAGGCTGTCGCAAAGGAATGTAATGACATATTCAAGAACCAAAGTTTTGTTTAGCATTTTTCTTCGAAAGATAATCCTTATAGCTTAAATAAGAATGTGGCTTAATCATCCAGCCTGGGTCATAAAGACTGAAATCTAAATGTACTTGTGGGATTTGAAGCACTGATGAATAGGCATTCATGCAGGCGGGAGAAAGTATTGGTTCAAACAAGTTATTAGCTTGCCTAGGTCATGGAATTTGGGGGCAGACATCCATGGGACATGAAGGAACATTCAGTTCAGTTCAGTCGCTCAGTCGTGCCCGACTCTCCGCGACCCCATGAATCACAGCACGCCAGGCCTCCCTGTCCATCACCAACTCCCGGAGTACACTCAAACTCATGTCCACAGAGTCAGTGATGCCATCCAGCCATCTCATTCTCTGTTGTCCCCTTCTCCTCCCGCCCCCAACCTTTCCCAGCATCAGAGTCTTTTCCAGTGAGTCAACTCGTCGCATGAGGTGGCCAAAGTATTGCAGTTTCAGCTTTAGCATCAGTCCCTCCAATGAACATCCAGGATTGATCTCCTTTAGAATGGACTGGTTGGATCTCCTTGCAGTATAAGGGACTCTCAAGAGTCTTCTCCAACACCACAGTTCAAAAGCATCGATTCTTCAGCGATCAGCCTTCTTCACAGTCCAGCTCTCACATCCATACATGACCACGGGAAAAACCATTGCCTTGACTAGACAGACCTTGGTTGGCAAAGTAATGTCTCTGCTTTTTAATATACTATCCAGGTTGGTCATAACTTTCCTTCCAAGGAGCAAGCGTCTTTTAATTTCATGGCTGCAATCAGCATCTGCAGTGATTTTGGAGCCCAAAAAAATAAAGTCTGACACTGTTTCCACTGTTTTTCCATCAATTTCCCATGAAGTGATGGGACCAGATGCCATGATTTTTGTTTTCTGAATGTTGAGCTTCAAGCCAACCTTTTCACTCTCCTCTTTCACTTTCATCAAGAGGCTTTTGAGTTCCTCTTCACTTTCTGCCATAAGGGTAGTGTCATCTGCATATCTGAGGTTATTGATATTTCTCCCAGCAATCTTGATTCCAGCTTGTGCTTCTTCCAGCCCAGGGTTCCTCATGATGTACTCTGCATATAAGGAACATTAGGGGGCACTTGAAATGCTCTGAGGACACTGGTTCCATGAAAGTGTATGTTGGTCAGACAAATGCGTTCTTATTATTGTATATAAATTATGACATCTGTATATCAAGCTGATATAAAAATAGGTGATTAGAACCAAAATGTAAAGTGTTCTAGAGTCTGATTGCTGAGATTATTTCAAATTATCTTTCCCCAGATATCTATTCTGTATAAATTCATGTCTGTTTATAAAAGTCAGTTTATAGCAATTTAGTAGAGTTCACATTTTCTGTGTGCTGCAGACAGATCAGATCCTGTGCAGCCGCTGGAGGGTGGAAGGTGAATGCCACAGACAAGGCCCTGCCCTGACAGGGTCAGCGCAGCTGCCACCCGAGACCCCAGAGTAAGAGCAGCGCTCTTGTAGGTTCGCGAAGCTCAGGGAGCTTGCTCTCACAAGGAGAGGAGACAATGTTTTTTAAAGACCAGATTAAAACTATCTCAGCAATCTTGCTGTGTTGATTGCTCTGGCCGTTTGGTTTTGGTGCTGATTCTAACACCTTTAACAATCTCAACTATCCAGCTGAGTTATTCGTGAGATCCTTGCAGATGATCCTGGCAGTGGACGTTATTTCTCGCTGAGATGTAAAAGCCTTGCTGTAAAGTATATGTGTGAACACTCAACACGTAACTAAATGGCATGAATCTGCTGTGTTACGTTTTCATTCCATCCAGAAGATTCCAGTAGCTCGTCATCATCAGGTTTAATCATGGAGTTTTCCTTTGCTAACTCTGCCCAGGAATGCCGAGGTCCAGCGATTTAATGGCCAGTTGAGAGGATGAGCCCTTTGAAAACAGAAATGAAACCAACACCAATTTAATTTGCAAATAAAAAAATAGTGCTGGAAGATCATTTTAGATCTCAATGGACCTAGGTTCTATCATTTTAAAAATGAAGACACCTGAGACCCAACAAGGTTAAGCTACACAAGTGTATTTGGGTTACAAGCAAGGTCTCCTGTCTTTCAGGATTGGACCACATTGTTCTCATTTTAAACTTTGACTTTTATATACTGTCCATTTGTTTATTGTTTAGTCACTAACTCATAAACGACTCTTTTGTGACCCCATGGACTGCATGCAGCCTGCCAGTTTCCTCTGTCCATGGAATTTTCCAGGCAAGAATACTGGAGTGGGTTGCCATTTCCTTCCCCATACAATCCATGCCCCCCATCCAAATAATCCATTTCCATTTGGCCCAAATGAGAGGAACCTAACCTCCACTTAGAAACCTTCAAAGGAAGTGAATATAGAAGCCCTTGGCAACCCACCCTCCCCAGGATTTCACAGCCTTCCCTCCTGGGAACTTGTATGTGGTATTTCTTTCCTCCCAGCCCACTCCACAAAATGCCACTACCTATTACTTCCTTGCACAGATTGGGATTTTAGTCATTCTCTTTTTACTTGATTTTAATCCTCTGAAGGCCTGCCTGCTCCATTTGCCATAGTTAACGTGCAGAAACTTCACATGCAATGAAAATCATAGTTGGGTAGTCTTGCACTTCAGCATCTTAAGAAGCTAAATAGCTCCATCCTCATTAAATTAGGTGCAAATTGGAGAAGAGAATTACATACTGAAAAACACAGATGCAAAACGATAGGTTAATGTTATACCTTAATATAACATGTCGTGACATGCAGTGAGAGCAGGGGGCCAATTAGCAAGCGAGTCTTCTGCTCAGGTTCAGATTTTCTGCCGGGTACATAGGGAAAGGATCGAGATTTGAAGGATGGCATTTATCAAATGCCCTTAGATAGAAAGTTTCCATTTTAGTGACAGGACATGGGTTCATTTAACAAAGACCACCCCCATCACATAGTAATACAGCAGAGATTCAAGGGCTCCACCAAATTATTGCCTGCATGTTGGCATTATGCATCTGACTTCATCGCTAGAAACTACTAAAATCTGTTTCAATTGTGTCTAAATTGGAATTTTAATACATTCCAAAAATATACCCTGCTCTTTTCTTCAGTTACCAGATCATAAGTGACTCCTCTGAGCAGGTTTGTGGCTTCGGTGCCCTACCCCCACCTTTTCCAGTGCTGCTTTCATGTCCGTGTGACTGGTACCGAAAGGCGAGGTCAACCATAACTCTCCCTGCTCCTGGTGTGCATGCCCAGGATACTGTCAGAAACAATGTATGGGGGGACGGATGTGTCGGGCAGGGGATGGTTTTCTGCTGTACTAAGACTGCAAGGAGATCCAACCAGTCCATTCTAAAGGAGATTAATCCTGGGTGTTCATTGGAAGGACTGATGCTAAAGCTGAAACTCCAATACTTTGGCCACCTCATGCGACGAGTTGACTCACTGGAAAAATCTCTGATGCTGGGAAAGGTTGGGGGCAGGAGGAGAAGGGGACGACAGAGAATGAGATGGCTGGATGGCATCACCGACTCGATGGACATGAGTTTGAGTGAACTCTGGGAGTTGGTGATGGACAGGGAGGCCTGGTGTGCTGTGATTCATGGGGTCGCAAAGAGTCAGACACGACTGAGCGACTGAACTGAACTGAACTGAAAGCAGAAAAACCCTGTCACCAAGTTTTAAATTAACAGAACCTGCACGAAGAGGAGCCGTGGTCTTTGCGTCACTGATTGATGTCAGCCTTGTAAACGCAGGGTTTCCGCCACAGGGCTGGATGCTCAGAGAACACCGCCTCTCCTGCATGGGTGTCTGTGCAGAGCCGAAGGCTGGGAGAGAAATCTGCAGGCTGGGAACACGGGAATATTTTTAGATTTCAGCTCTCGGTCTCAGTGTAGGACACAGGCAGCCATGAGAAGCACCTTGCCTTCAGGTCTTGCTGCCGCTGAGCGCTCCAGGGCACAAACCCAGCCCCTGCCCCTCTCAGCTCAGCGGGTCAGAGCACGGTGGCTTTCAGAACAGAGTCAGAAATTGCTTTCTTCCTGCGTGGTCTTCAAGCCTGAAGAGGAAGTTTATCCAGAAGCAGATCTCCTGGAAAGAGGACCTTGTCCCTTGTGCTTACCTAAAAATGCTTGCGGCAGTGGGCGGATCGCCCAGCCCTCAGCTTGCGTGTCACTGAAGGGGGTGATCTTGTCGTCTAATGAGATCAAAGTTCCTGCGTGAATAGCCTGCCACGCCTTATTGTTGTGATAGTGGTGTTCCATATGCGGCCGGGAGTCAAATTCCCAGGGAATTTGCAGCCCATGTGGTATATTTGGGCTTCCCTCATGGCTCAGTTGGTAAAGAATCTACCTATAATGCAGGAAACCCAGGTTTGATTCCTTGGTGGGGAAGATACCCTGGAGAAAGAAATGACAACCCACCCAGTATTCTTGGTCTTCCCTGGTGGCTCAGATGGTCAAGAATCTGCTTGCAATTAGGGAAACCTGGGTTCTATCCCTGGGTCAGAAAGATCGTCTGGAGAAGAGAATGACAACCCATTCCAGTATTCTTCCCTGGAAAATCCCCTGGACAGTGGAGCATGGCAGGCTACAGTCCACGGGTTTGCACAAAGTCGGACACAACTAAGCAGCTAACAAGGAAGGAAGTGGTATATTTATGTCAACCGCTGGTGTGTTTCCATAAATGCATCTTTGTGCCCTTTGAGAGGTGTCCCAAGGCCATCAGATCGGTCAGGGCAGCTTCCAGGACACACAGTCACTCAGACACCCTGGCAGGGTTATTGTCTTTCATATGTGAGCTTGATCACCTCTGCAGTCCTCCATGTATTCACCCCAGGAGTGTATGATGGAAAATTTAGTCTTGCAGCTACTTCTAAAAATAGCCAGAAAGCATCCCTAAAGCTTTGCTTTGGGGCCTTATCTCAAGGGGCAGCGAGGAAATAGGAATGACTTCTTGTTTTTAATCTCAGCACCAATAAAAGCAGAGGTTGGTGTTTATATATCACAGGGTAATGGTTTTGAAAGAGAAATAAAAGTAAATGATGAAACTTTGGGAAAAATGGGCTCTCTGGAATGGAACCAAGAGCAGACTCTCAATGTTGACCTTTTGGTTAAAGCCACATAATGCAGTTTATGTCATTCCCTCCAGATACATGATTTTATTGGTTTGCTGGGAATTTTGGCTTAAGGGAAATTGTACACTGAGGGAATAAAGTGTTTAACTCTTATTAATGCCATAGGCCTGTCCCCATGGTGAGATGCTATAATAGAAAACAGCACATATGTAGGTCCTCCCTCTAAGAGCTTATATTCTAAGGATCTGTGATTCACAAAAGACATTTTCAGGTAGCTGTAATACTGTCTTCATTAAGAGCATTTAGGACAACATGATGCTTTTCCACCCATGAAGCTGTTCTATTTTGCTTATAAACTATAACTCATAGAAACTTGGAGGCTAATAATAAACCATTTTGAAGTGCTGAGATCCTAGGATAAAAATAGTTTAATAAATCTTCAGAATTGAAAGTCAATCCAATCATCATTCACTGATTTGTTGGTTGTTAATGGACATTTCCTGGTTTGTATGTTTTAACTTTAGTATATATTAAGGTAAAATGACATTTGGATAAGGAAGTACATTTCTTTGAGTCATAGAACTGGAAACCACCCTCTGACAAAATCTCTTCCTTCTTTGATGGACTTCTCTAGGCTTACTGGCCATTGGATTTCTTTTTTTTTATTTATTTATATTCCCTTATGACCACATCCATTTATGGCTCTGCTGGCTCTCTGAATGCTGATGACCTTTCAAAATATAACTCCAGTTTGGACCTCTCCTCTGATCTGCAGCCTTCTGAAGAAACTTTCTACTTGAATTTCCACTTAAATATAAAATGCCCATCTCACACTCAGTCTATCCCAATGGGGCCCATGATCTTTTGATCAGATTTTAGTCCTCCCGCAGCCCTCTTCATGGCATGTGTGTGTGCTAAGTCACTTCAGTTGTGTCCAACTCTTTACAGTCCTATAGACTGTAGCCTGCCAGGCTCCTCTGTCCATAGGATTCTCCAGGCAAGAACACTGGAGTGGGTTACCATTTCCTCCTCCAGGGGAATCATTCCAACCCAGGGATCAAACCCAAGTCTCTCACGTCTCCTGCATTGGCAAGCGGATTCTTTACCACTGGTACCACCTGGGAAGCCCTTCATGGCAGCTGATGAAAACTCTGTCTTTTCAGTGGCTCAGACGAAAACCCAAGAGTCATTCTGGGATCTTCTCTGACATTTACATCCACGCCCTGTCAGCTCCATGATGAGAAGGCCATCTATTCTCCCCATCTCCGAATTCTGAATTCATTTGGGCCCCTCACTTCTCACTCCTGCCTGTTCAGAGTACACCTGGAACCTGACTGCTTCTCACTCCCCAGCTCCACCATCTGTCCCAGCTGCCCTTATCTCTGCCTGTCTTCCTGCAGGGACCACCAGCAGGTCTCTACTTCCTGTCTTTTTGCTTGTTTCTGCATTTCATTGGGGCACAGTTGCTTCACTATATACATATATCCCCTCTTTTTTGAATTTCCCTCCCATTCAGGTTACCACAGAGCACTGAGTAGGGTTCCCCAAGCTATCCAGTAGGTTCTCATTAGTTATCTGTTTTGTACATAGCATCACTAGTGTGTATATGTCCATCCTAGTCCCAATTTATCGCACCCCCAACCCCCGTTTGTCCCCTTAGCATCCATACATTTGTTTTATATGTCTGCATCTCTGTTTCTCTATTGCAGATAAGATCATTTTTACCATAATTCTAGATTCCACATATATGTATTAATATGCAATATTTTTCTTTCTGACTCACTTCACTCTGTATGACAGTCTCTAGGTCCATCCACGCCCCTACAAATGACCCAGTTTCATTCCTTTTACAGCTGAGTAATATTTCATTACCAACCTTGATAGTATATTAAAAAGCAGAGACATTACTTTGCCAACAAAGGTCCGTCTAGTCAAGGCTATGGTTTTTCCCGTGGTCATGTATGGATGTGAGAGTTGGACTGTGAAGAAAGCTGATCGCTGAAGAATTTATGCTTTTGAACTGTGGTGCTGGAGAAGACTCTTGAGAGTCCCTTGGACTGCAAGGAGATCCAACCAGTCCATTCTAAAGGAGATCAATCCTGGGTGTTCATTGGAAGGACTGATGCTAAAGCTGAAACTGCAATACTTTGGCCACCTCATGCGACGAGTTGACTCACTGGAAAAGACTCTGATGCTGGGAAAGGTTGGGGGCGGGAGGAGAAGGGGAAGACAGAGAATGAGATGGCTGGATGGCATCACCGACTCTGTGGACATGAGTTTGGGTGCACTCCGGGAATTGGTGATGGACAGGGAGGCCTGGCGTGCTGTGATTCATGGGGTCGCGGAGAGTCGGACACGACTGAGCGACTGAACTGAACTGACTGAACTGAATATTCCATTGTATATATGTGCTGTATCTGTTTTATCCATTCATCTCTTGATGCCGACTTCGGATTCCTGTGCGTCCTGGCTGTTGTACATAGCGCTGCTCTGGACTTTGGGAGGCCTGTGTCTCTTCTGCCTTCTGTCTTGTTGTTCTGTTCACCATCAGCCGCCTGAGCACCTGTGAATAGCTGAGTCACATCACGTGCCCCATCAGAGACGCCAGGCCTCCCACCTCACCACCGGGACCACCGTCCATGAAATCTGCCCCACGCTGCCAGTGCCCCGCTCGCGCCTCCCCTGTCTCTCTCCCCCTCCCCCCGCATGCTCCTCCCCCACGTGCCCCTCCCCCCACGTGCCCCTCCTCCCCCTGCGTCCCTCTCCTCCCCCTCCATTCCCCTCCCCCGGTGCCCCCCTCCCCCTGCGTCTCTCCTCCTCCTCCCGTGTCCCCCCCACACATCCCCCCGTCTCTTCCTCCTCCCACGTCCCCCTCCTCCTGCCTCGCCCTTCTCCCGCATCTCCCTCCTCCCGCCTCTCCCTCCTCCCGCCTCTCCCTCCTCCCACGTCTCCCTCCTCCCGCCTCTCCCTCCTCCCACATCTCCCTCCTCCCGCGTCTCTCTCCCTCTGTGTGTCTCTCCTCAGTTCTGGTTATGCAGATCCACTCCCGCATCTCCTCGGTCATACTAGCCAGACTCATGAACACCCCTGCTCCCAGGGGTCCCTGCCCGCCGTCTGCTTCCCCACGTCTGTGCTGCCCCCTCATCCCCTCCTTCGCATCTTCACTCAAGTGCAGACTTCCCACCGCTGTATTGAAATAACCACCCCCTTCCCTCCAGCTCCCAAGCTCCCTCTCCCCCAGCATTCATGATCCCCCACTCACGGCTTCATTTTTCTCCCTTTCCTCCCTCACACCCCATATATTTTACTGATTCATTGGTCTTGTTCTTATTTACGCTCACCAGAATGTAATATTTTCCTTCATGAAATGTTAGCCCCTTACCATTATGGGACTCTTTAGCCCCTAGAATAGTGTGTGATAGATTCTAGATAAAAATGTGTCAAAGTAATTAGTTCATTAATTTATACTTCTCTTTCTGTGGCACATCTTGATCCTTATACTTATTGGTATCTTAGAGTTTTTCTTTATATTCATGGGATTCTTTAATATATTAATAAGATTCAACTATTTCTCTCTTTTTTTTTAGGCTCCTGGCTTATTAGGAGATATGTGGTAATCCTCAGTAGAATAGTTTCAGATGGGGATTATAAATATATAAAGAAATCGGTCGAGGGTTTGAATCATTCCTTCCTCTTTCCAAATCATTTTCATCTTATTTGGCATAGGCAGGTAAGAAAGATTGTGACTTCTGCAAACCACATGAGCCAAAAGAATTGAAGTCAGTCTCTAACATGACCAAGACAGCTAGTCAGTTATTTGAAAACATTAGTTAAAGACTTACAGCAGCGTGACACATGCAAGGCATTCTGCTTTAGATCCAGCTCTTTCTGATATTCGTGGCGAGTACTTTACATTTCCTTCCCATTTGGTCTGGTTGTATATAGTTTACAAGCTGAAGTTGCTGTGGGACCGAAGCTGTAGGAACCGACCTACAGTTCCCACGCTCCTTTGTGTGGCCCTTAGACTGCAGAGCCGTCTTCCTCTGTGGAGAGCATCCAGCCACGCCCCTGTTTACGCCCGCCCTCTGTCTCCTACAGGCGTCAACAGGAAGGTCGTGTACTCCCTGGCCGACTCGGCTGACGGGTTCTTCTCCGTGGACAGCTCATCAGGCATCGTCGTCCTTGAGCGCCCACTGGACCGAGAGCAGCAGTCCTCATACACCCTCCGTGTGCGGGCCACCGACCAGAGCCCAGGCCAGGCACTGTCCTCTCTGGCCACCGTCAGCATCACTGTCCTGGACGTCAACGACAACCCCCCCGTGTTCGAGAGGAGGGACTACCTGGTGTCGGTGCCTGAGGACACCTCCCCTGGCACCCAAGTCCTCACTGTTTTTGCCACCAGCAAAGATATAGGAACAAATGCTGAAATTACATATCTCATCCGGTCTGGAAATGAGCAGGGGAAATTTAGGATCAATCCAAAGACAGGTGGGTAAACAGCAACCTACTTAGAATACAAGGCTTTGCCATACCCTGCTTCTCCTCCTAGCCCTCTAATCAATCGCCCTTCTTGGTGGACCAACAAATCTCCTAGCAGGACCTACACCCAGACTCCAGAGTGCCCTCTGATGCTCTGTTCTAAGGATGAAGTGAAGTTGCTCAGTCATGTCCGACTCTTTGCAACCCCATGAACTATAACCTGTCAGGCTCCTCTGTCCATGGGATTCTCCAGGCAAGAATACTGGAGTGGGTTGCCATTTCCCTCTCCAGGGGCTAGAATCAAATACAGTGGCCGTTCCAGCTGGCTGGGTGCTGAGTTGAGAAGGTCTCAAGGTGACCATGCTGGTCACTCTTTAACATCTGCCTTGGGAGGTGACCAGAGACCCACAGCCTAAGTGCAGACAGGCCAAGTGGAGGTGAATCTCCAGGAGCACTTCACACAGAGAGACATACAGCCCAAGTTAACACAACAAGCCTACAGAAAAGCGAGATACCCAGTCAAACCCTTAGGCTCCGTCTTCAAATACTATCTCCCCATCTCGAACCAGTCTCTGAGAAATCCTGGAGCAAACCTAGGGACCAAGGATTTTCCCCTTGAGCCCACAGCATAGAGCTGAAATTTAGCAGGGGGCATCCTTAGAAATTCCCTCATGGCTCAGTCAGTAAGGAGTCTGCCTGCAATGCAGGAGACCTGGGTTTCATTCCTGGGTACAACCCACTCCAGTATTCTTGCCTGGAACATCCCATGAATGGAGAAGGCTGGTCCATGGGGTCACAAAGAGTTGAACATGACTAAGCAACTAACATGTTCACTTTCACTTTCCCTGGCCAAAGCACTTCCATTTCTCACCACACCCTTTTCAAACTCGGGATATGATGCGGCGTCCCCTGGGGAAAAGATATCTAGAGAGAAACCGAAAGAACAAAAATAGAACCCCAGGACTTTCTTTTCCTGAGGAAGTAAATATGCATTAAGGCTACTTTGAGTACATGAAGGTGGTAATTCAGAAAAAAATTTAGCTGATCTTTGAAAAGTAGACATGCTCATCCTTGTATTTTCATAGTGTTTATATTAATGTTCTCCAAGCTGTTTCATGGCTATTCTCATTTGTTTACCTCTCCTCCATGAATGAGCAAGGCAGTCCTTTAATCACAGGTAAGAAAGGTGAGTCTCTCACACCTTCTGGCCATTGGACATAATTCCCTTATCACTCAAAGAATGTGCGCTTCTTGATCCAGAGGGTAAAAAAGGTCCATTTTCTGTTGGATAATCCAGAACAAGAAACTATCATAATTAGCACTGTCATCTAACATGGCAAATATGCCAGACTCCTGTTATTTACTTATTCCTGATAGTTATCTCCCCCTTTTTCCATATGAGAAAATCAGCTCGGGGAGGTTAAATAATTCTTCCAGTGAGAGTAAGTGGGGATGGGAGTGGGGAATCCAGGATTTGAATTCAGATCTTCCTGACTCTGGGATACATGCTCTAACCTCTGTATAACACATCTATGCCACGAGGGTGAAAAAACTGGAGGAGATATAGTCCCCGCCCTTAGAATGGGAGGGTGAAAACTAATGAAAGGATTGCAGTAGCTAGCTGCTTCTCCCAGCAGCAACCCTGTTTATTAAGGTCATTACTTCAAATTAAAATGTATGAGGGTTTTCCTCATTTAAATATGTGTTAGCCTTAGCTTGTCTAGTTATGGCCATTGTATATGAATACCATGAGGAAGTGGTTAAGTACTGTTTAAATATGGCTCTAGATAACGAGACTGGGATGTAAAATAAAGCGCTAGAGGTTGTAATTGCTAAGAAAACTTAATTATGGCGAAAAAGAGGCCCTTATTATGAGTATGACTTCTGCGTCTCACCTTAAGTAGAGGGCAGCCTTAGCTGCTAGAGACGCTGCCTGTCTGGAAAGATAACGAACGTAATGTACTCACCTTGATCTCAGTGACTGTTTTCCAGGGGAAAGTGTTAGTTGTTCAGCCGTGTCCGACTCTGTGACCCCATGGACTATAGCCCACCAAGCTCCTCTGTCCATGGGATTCTCCAGGTGAGGATACTGGAGAGGGTAGCCGTTCCCTTCTCCAGGAGATCTTCCCTACTCAGGGGCGGAACCCGGGTCTCGCATTGCAGGCGGGTTCTTTACCACATGAGTCACCAGGGAAATGCCCTTGAGAACGTTCCTGCAAATGGCACAGTGATCAGCTACCAACTGCAGAACTCAGGACTGGGTTGTCCACCAGAAAGGACTAGGACGGGAGGGAAAGAGACCTCAGGGAGCTGGTTGCAGGGGTGCCACCCAGCCAGCTGCTTTTACCTGTTTTATCTGCTTAAATAACTCTGTACCTTGAGTGTTGGGCTTCCCTGATAGCTCAGTTGGTAAAGAATCTGCCTGCAGTGCAGGAGACCCTGGGTCGAGAAGATCAACTGGAGAAGGGATAGGCTACCCACTCCAGTATTCTTGGGCTTCCCCTGTGGCTCAGCTGGTAAAGAATCTGCCCGCAATGCGGGAGACTTTGGTTGGGAAGATCCCCTGGAGAAGGGAAAGGCTACCCACTCCAGTATTCTGGCCTGGAGAATTCCATGGACTGTATGGACCATGGGGTCGCAAAGAGTCTGACACGACTGAGCAACTTTCACTTTCATGAGTGCTAGCTCTTCTCTGTAGTTGTGGGCACTAAATTCACACTTCTTTTGGTTACAGATTCCCAAGTGTTTCCTTCCCCAGCATGTTACAGTATCCTCAACTTTCTTTGTCCTCTTTGTGACCTAAAATTTTTAGATAAGCACACTGTAAGTAAGCAAGGCACCTTAGTGAGTAATTCAATTTAAGACAGGCGAAGTTCGCAAGTATATGCTAACTGGTCCTTCCCAGTTGGTGCTACTGGTAAAGAACCTATCTGTGAATGCAGGAGACATAGAGACACGGGCTCAATCCCTGGGTTGGAAGATCCCCTGGAGGAGGAAATGGCAACCCACTCCAGTGTTCTTGCCTGGAGAATCCCATGGACAGAGGAGCCTGGTGGGTTATAGTCCATAGTGTCATAAAGAGCCGGACACGACAGAAGTGACTTAGCACACATACACTAACTGATAAGAGTTGAGGTCACAGAATCATATTAATGCATCTTGGCTCAGTCTCCGTCTGCCTGGGTCTTCTGGAGGAATCCTGGGGAGACATTTCCAGGGGCCGCTTGCTCCCGCCCCACTTCCCATAAGGGTGAATAATGCCAGAGATTTCTGGCTGCTTGAGGGGTTCTGACACTGTTTCAGAAATACACAAAGACTCGATTTCTTCAGTGTTGTGTCTGGTGGGTAGCTGTGTTTTAACTGACAGCGTTAATCAGACTCTGGGGTACTTTCAGCAGGCGTTAAGTAAATGAATTCCCAAATATCTCAGAGTCTTGGCTGGAGATGATGTCACAGATATTACCATGATTGTGGAGCTGCTGACCAGAGTGTTTCTTGTTTCCTAATTAAATCTAAAACTCCCCATTTTTCTTCAAAGGGGGTATTTCTGTATCTGAGGCCCTGGACTATGAATTATGCAGAAAGTTTTACCTGGTGGTGGAAGCGAAAGATGGGGGGACGCCTGCCCTCAGCGCTGTGACCACTGTCGGCATCAACCTCACAGACGTGAATGACAACCCTCCCGAGTTCAGCCAGGATGTGTACAGTGCTGTCATAAGTGAAGATGCCTTGGTCGGGGACTCAGTCATTTTGGTAGGTGCCAGTGGGAGGTCTAGGTATTTCGGATGAATGATCTTCAAGAGAGTGAAAAAGTGAGCAAAGTCCATCCTGGATTCTCTTCACACTTTCTCCTTTCAGGCTCCCTTTGGTCCCCAAAAACTCTACTCAGACACTAGTCTTTCAGCTGCTCCTCCCTGGTTTGTCTGTTAGAGAAGGTCTGATAAGTTCATTTACAGCAAAGGGTAGGCGATCTTTCACCACTTTCCTCCCAGGAGTGTGTTTTTCAAGGAAACAAAAACAGAACGTGGAATTAATTCCTAATAGCTGCTATTAGTTTGTAACTTAGATGATAAGTCTAAGGACAGAAAAAAATTATTTCCACCTCCCCCACACCAAACATGCGCGCGCGCACACACACACACACACGGTAAGGCAGCTACAAATAGGATCAAGCTTAAGATCGATTGGCCACTCTTAGAGGAGCTCTTTCTGGAAGGAACTTTTTTCTAATGGCAGTAAGAACATGTGTTAGGAGAACACAGGTTCTCTTAAATATGAAAGTTACGTCAGGAAACAGGGAGCCCTGTCCTCAGCACCCTCACCACCCCTAGGCTGGAGGGGTGCCTTCCTGGCTCCTGCAGCACCAGGTTGGGGATGTTCCTTCTTTACACCTCCCGAGTAGACCCCCCAGGCCCTTTCTCCTGGGGCCTGGAACTATATGAGACTATTTCTATACATACAAATGCCAAGTCAGCAACGTGGAGCAGGAGACAGTGGGTCTGCATGTTAGCCGTGTGGGAAAGGAAGTTCTCTTGGACTTCCTTAACATGGAAGTGCATCGGTTTACAAAAAGTTCAACTCAGTGGCAGAGATCATTGTTTTGCAGAACTGGGAAAGAATTACCCATCAGTTAGTTTTGGGTCTGTCTTAACTGGCTCAAGGCCTGAGGGAAATCAGGCCTAAGAAGCATCAGGCTGCATTCAGATGAAATGAAGAGAAATAAAACCACAGTTCCAGTAATGGTGCTTTCCTTCTTAGGTTGACCCAGAATCTCTCCCCCTGGGGCCTGATTGCTGGCACTGGTGAGCAATGCACCTCAGAAACCTGTCAGAGCAGAGCCCATTTGTATAGACCTGGACCCTAGGAGTAAACCTCTTCTCAGTCTGCCCTGTCATGTCTTTGTTTTGTTGTGTCCTGTGAAGCTAATAGCAGAAGATGCAGACAGCCAGCCCAATGGACAGATTCGTTTTTCCATTGTCAATGGAGATCGGGATAATGAATTTGCTGTGGATCCTGTCTTGGGACTTGTGAAAGTTAAGAAGAAATTGGACCGGGAACGGGTAAGCTAGTTCAGGCCTGCTCCCTTCCCATCCACAACCCCCTGTCCCTTCACTGGAATCAGGCATGGATTCTGTGGGTATAAGTAGGGTAGTTCTCCATTCTAAATGGGCTTCCCAGGTGGCTCAGTGGTAAAGAATCAACCTGTCAATGCAGGAGCTGCAGAGACACGATTTTGATCCCTGGGTTGGGACAATTCCCTGAGAAGGAAACGGCAGCCCACTCCAGTATTCTTGCCTGGGAAATCCCATGCACAGAGGAGCCTGGAGGGCTACACAGGACGCAGGACTGCTATAGTCCATGGGGCGGCAAAAAGTTGGACACAGCTGAGCAACTGAGCATGCGAGCACTCTCCATTCTAAATAATGGGAGTAAATAGAAATGGGCTGAAATGAAGCAGGGAATATTTTCATTAAAACCTTTGAAAGAACTTGCTGCCAATAGATACTGATGGTTTCTTATTTAGGGAGGTTTTAAAGAAAAAGCAAAAGTGTATATTTCTGAATGGTTTGAATTTCTGTCCTTCCAAAGCAAGAAGGCAGAAAAGTACATTCAGCATTGGGATTCTGTGGTCCTGATTTCATGAGCAGCATTGGCCCTAAGTGAGCAGACACAAAAGGACTACCTAAAGGTATCTAGGTCAGAAGGAATGATCCAGCAGATTCCTCTGTCAAGGTGAAACCAAGTTCCTAAACATTGTCTTTTTTGACCAAAAATATGTCTTCAAAGTGAAGTTAAAATGTGGAAAAAGATGCCATGGGCATGATGCTTAGAAATGGAAAGATCTTACTGTGTGATAGAGCCACATAAGATACTCCTGAAGTATCAAAACTGATCCATGAGACAGATCAGTGGTGACAACTGTTGTGATTTAAACAAAGGCCAAGAGCTGTGCTTCTAACCAGGGGCGAGGTACCTCCAGGGGACATCTGGCAATATTTGGAGACATTTTTGTTTCTGACAAATGGTCAGAGGCAATATTGACTTCTAGTGGGTAGAGACCAGGGTGCTGCTAAACATCCTACAATGCACAGATCATCCCCTGGCAACAAAGAATGATCTGGCTCCAAACACCTGGTTGAGAAACCTGGTCCAAAGACTCAAAGCAAAGACAGCTCATCTTTAGCAGAGGATAGCAAGCCCACAGTACCTCTGCATGGGCCCAGAAGGAAGCAGGCACCATGATCTTTACTGTGGGCCCTTTGTGCTTTGGCAGGTGTCTGGATACTCCCTGCTCATCCAAGCAGTAGACAGTGGCATGCCTGCGATGTCCTCAACTGCCACTGTCAACATCGATATTTCCGATGTGAATGACAACAGCCCAGTCTTTACACCTGCTAACGCTACTGCTGTGATTCAGGTAAGCAAACCTGGCCTGCCAGGCACCTGTGCTGTTGCACTCAGCCTCCATCCTCTGCTGTGATTTCCTTGTCATGGCTTACTCTTGTTTCTGCCTAATATCAACTCATCGCATCATTTGTTGTTCTTGTTTGGTCCCTAAGTCATGTCCGACTCTTTGCGACCCCATGGAGTGCAGCATGCCAGACTTCCTTGTCCTTCACCGTCTCCCAGAGTTTGCTAAAACTCATATCCATTGAGTCAGTGATGCCATCCAGCCATGTCTGTTGCCCCTTCTACTCCTGCCCTCAATCTTTCCCAGCATCAGAGTCTTTCCCAGAGAGTTGGCTCGTCACACCTGGTGGCCGAAGTATTGGAGTTTCAGCTTCAGCATCAGTCTTTACAATGAATATTCAGGGTTGATATCCTTTAGCATTGACTGGTTTGATCTCCTTCCTGTCCGAGGAACTCTCAAGAGTTTCCTTCAGAGCCACAGTCTGAAAGCATCAGTTCTCCAGTGTTCAACCTTCTTTATAGTCCAACTCTCAGATCCACACATGACTACTGGAAAAACCATAGCTTTAACTATGCAAACTTTTATCAGCAGAGTGATTTTAGAGCCCAAGAAAATCAAGTCTCTCACTGTTCCCATTGTTTCCTCATCTATTTGCCATGAAGTGATGGGACCAGATGCCATGATCTTAGGTTTCTTAATGTTGAGGTTTTTTAAAAATTTATTTATTTATTTCAATTTGGGGCTAATTACTTTACAATATTGTAGTGGTTTTTGCCATACATTGACATGAATCAGCCATGGGTGTACATGTATCCCCCATCCTGAAGCCCCCTCCCACCTCCCTCCCCATCCCATCCCTCAGGGTCATCCCAGCACACCAGCCCTGAGTACCCTGTCTCATGCATCGAACCTGGACTGGCAATCACATATGATAATATACATGTTTCAGTGCTATTCTCACAAAACACCCCACCGTCACCCTCTCCCAGAGTCCAAAAGTCTGTCCTTTACATCTGTGTCTCTTTTGCTGTCTTGCATACAGGGTCATCATTAATATCTTTCTAAATTCCATATATATGCATTAATATACTATATTGTTAGTTTTCTTTCTGACTTACTTCGCTCTGTATAATAGGCTCCAGTTTCACCTCATTAGAATTGATTCAAATGCATTCTTTTTAATAGCTGAGTAATATTCCATTGTGTATATGTACCACAGCTTTCTTATCCATTCGTCTCCCGGTGGACATCTAGGTTGCTTCCATGTCCTAGCTATTGTAAACAGTGCTGTGATGAACATTGGGGTACACGTGTCTCTTTCAATTCTGGTTTCCTTAGTGTGTATGCCCAGCAGTGGGATTGCTGGGTCATCAGTTCAGTTCAGTTCAGTTCAGTCACTCAGTCGTGTCCAACCCATGAATCGCAGCATGCCAGGGCTCCCTGTCCATCACCAACTCCCGGAGTTCACTCAAACTCATGTCCATCAAGTTGGTGATGCCATCCAGCCATCTCATTCTCTGTCGTTCCCTTCTCCTCCTGCCCCCAATCCCTCCCAGCATCAGAGTCTTTTCCAGTGAGTCAACTCGTTGCATGAGGTGGCCAAAGTATTGCAGTTTCAGCTTTAGCATCACTCCTTCCAATGAACACCCAGGATTGATCTCCTCTAGAATGGACTGGTTGGATCTCCTTGCAGTCCAAGGGACTCTCAAGAGTCTTCTCCAGTACCACAGTTCAAAAGCATCAATTCTTCGTCATATGGCAGTTCTATTTCCAGTTTTTTGAGGAATCTCCACACTGTTCTCCATAGTGGCTGTACTAGTTTGCATTCCCACCAACAGTGTAAGAGGGTTCCCTTTTCTCCACACCCTCTCCAGCATCTATCATTTGTAGACTTTTTGATAGCAGCCATTCTAACCAGTGTGAGATGGTACCTTATTGTGGTTTTAATTTGCATTTCTCTGATAATGAGTGATGTTGAGCATCTTTTCATGTGTTTGTTAGCCATCTGTATGTCTTCTTTGGAGAAATATCTGTTTAGTTCTTTGGCCCATTTTTTGATTGGGTCATTTATTTTTCTGGAATTGAGCTACAGGAGTTGCTTGTATATTTTTGAGATTAATTCTTTGTACATTGCTTCATTTGCTATTATTTTCTCCCATTATGAAGGCTGTCTTTTCACCTTGATTATAGTTTCTTTTGTTGTGCAAAAGCTTTTAAGTTTAATTAGGTCCCATTTTTTTATTTTTGCTTTTATTTCCATTACTCTGGGAGGTGGGGCATAGAGGATCTTTCTGTGATTTATGTCAGAGAGTGTTCTGCCTATGTTTTCCCCTAGGATTTTTATAGTTTATGGTCTTACATTTAGGTCTTTAAACCATTTTAGTTTATCTTTGTGTGTGGTGTTAGAAAGTGTTCTAGTTTCATTCTTTTACATGCGTCTGTCCAGTTTTCCCAGCACCATTTATTGAATAGGCTGTCTGTGCCCAACTGTATATTCTTGCCTCCTTTGTCAAAACTGAGGTACCCATAGGTGCATGGGTTTATTTCTGGGCTTTCTATTTTGTTCCATTAGTCTGTGTTTCTGTCTTTATGCCTGTACCATACTGTCTTAATGACTGTAGCTCTGTAGTATAGTCTGAAGTCAGGTAGGTTGATTCCTCCAGTTCCATTCTTCTTTCTCAGGATTTCTTTGGCTATTCAAGCTGTTTTTTTTAATTTCCATACAAATTGTGAAATTATTTGTTCTAGTTCTGTGAAAAATACCATTGGTAGCTTGATAGCGGAGAAGGCAATGGCAAGCCACTCCAGTACTCTTGCTTGGAAAATCCCATGGATGGAGGAGCCAGGTGGGCTGCAGTCCATGGGATCGCTAAGGGTCGGACACGACTGAGCAACTTCACTTTCACTTTTCACTTTCACACATTGGAGAAGGAAATGGCAACCCACTCCAGTGTTCTTGCCTGGAGAATCCCAGGGATGGGGGAGCCTGGTGGGCTTCCATCTATGGGGTCACACAGAGTCGGACACGACTGAAGTGACTTAGCAGCAGCAGCAGCAGCTTGATAGGGATTGCATTGAATCTATAGGTTGCTTTAGGTAATATACTCATTTTCACTATACTGATTCTTCCAATCCATGAACATGGTATATTTCTCCATCTGTTTGTGTCATCTTTGATTTCTTTCATCACTGTTTTATAGTTTTCTATATATAGGTCTTTTGTTTCTTTAGGTAGACATATTCCTAAGTATTTTATTCTTTTTGTCGCAATGGTGAATGGAATTGTTTCCTTAATTTCTCTATTTTCTCATTGTCAGTGTATAGGAATGCAAGGGATTTCTCTGTATTAACTTTATATCCTGCAACTTTACTATATTCATTGATTAGCTCTAGTAATTTTCTGGTAGTGTCTTTAGGGTTTTCTGTGTAGAGGATCATGTCATCTGCAAACAGTGAGAGTTTTGCTTCTTTATTTTCCAATCTGGATTCCTTTTATTTCTTTTTCTTCTCTGATTGCTGTGGCTAAAACTTCCAAAACTATGTTGAATAGTAGTGGTGAGAGTGGGCACCCTTGTCTTGTTCCTGACTATAGGGGAAATGCTCTCAATTTTTCCCCATTGAGGATAATGTTTGCTGTGGGTTTATCATATATGGCTTTTACTGTGTTGAGGTATGTTCCTTCTATGGCTGGAATGTTGAGTTTTAAGCCAGGTTTTTCATTGTCCTCTTTCACCTTATCAAAAGCTCTTTAGTTCCTCTTCAATTTCTGCCATTAGGGTGGTGTCATGTGCATATCTGAGGTTGTTGGTATTTCTCCCAGCTGGTATAAAAAGAGCCTGATTCTTTCTCTGCAACTGATTAATAAACATTGATAAAAATTTCACCAGTGGGATTCTCTCAAGTGTCAAGTGCTTTCTGTACATCTGTCCCCATTGTGGCCCAGCCCCTGGTTTAGAGTGAAGGAGGTTAGGATCTGGGAGGTTCAGTAGCTCACCCAAGGTCAGGCCACTGTAAAGTGCTGGAGTCAGCGTTTGAATTCAGGTCTGTCTTCAGAAGAGAGTATTCTCTGCCCACAGTGACCAGCTGCCTTTAAACACTTTGTGCTGTTCTAGCAGGGAAGGGCTATTGATAGGAGCCATCTCGTTTGTCAAAGAGGGATTGGCCATCAGGCTAGAACTGCTCCTCATTAAAATCAGTCTTCCATAAGCAGTCTGTTTAGCACTTTAAGCCCACCTTCTCTCTAAAAGTAGACTGCAGGAGACAGTGACTTCCTGCTGGTATTCTGCTCTCAGAGAGAACAACTTTTCATCCTACCTTTTTTATTTTTATTCAAAAGATATCTCATGAACACAAGTCCTAAACACTGAGCTACCTCCATTGCCTAGCATTTCTAGAAGCTGGAAGCCCGACTTCAGGAGGATCAGGAAACCCGGTCCAGGAATACTGTCAGCATGCAGGATTTACTGGAGACAGGGGTGGACAGATGTGTACTGGGATGGCCACAAATATTTTAGGAAATCAGCCTCAGAGTCACCCCCATGGGTTCCCAGGGCTTTGTGGGTAGAAGGTGAGATGAGAGTGAGCCAGGTCTCGAGGGACCGCCTTTGGAGCAACATTCAAGATTTTGAGTCTGGCCGTCCATAGCCCCCAACCCCCACCCCGCCCCACAGCACTGGGCCCCCGAGGATCAGGCTGAGCATCCCTGCTTCCTTGTCAGCGCTTCCTTAGCAGAACCGGACCCCTTCTCTGGGGGTGTTTGTTTTTCCTCTCCTCTCTGATGCCTTTTCTAGCAGCTGTGCATGCCTGCCCCTCCACGGCTCCGCAGAGCTCGCCCAGGCTCCTACGCCCTCCCCTCACCCTGGCGCCCTGTCCCCCGTTGGTTTGGCTCCCCACCACCCCCATCCCCTCGGGGCCACTGTCTCCCCCTCCCCCTCTCCGCCCTAGCCCCACGCAAAACGGGCTCTGCCACTGCAACCTGTGCTTTTATGACATGATTGATCAGCCTGATGGCCTGTCCTCACCGTGCTCCAGGAAGTCAGCCAGGGAGGAACAGAGACTCAGCCCTGAGCGGTGATCATGGCTCCTGTCTGCAGCGCAGCAGTCTGCGCTGTATTTCACCCTCCTTCCTCATGTGAGACCCCTTGGGCACACATCCTCTCTCCCTCTCTCTTCTGCGGAGGAAATGGCTTTTATGGAGAGAGCAAACAAATCCACCAATCTGTTTGGTGTGGTGCTGAGGCTGCTGTCTGTGCACCAGTAAACCCGTGGGGGGCTGGGGGTTTCCACCTCTGATCCCAGAGAGATGGTGTCTGGTTCCCAGTGACCCAAAGGCCACGTGAGAGGAGAAACAAATGAGAGGTCTCTGAGGTTCTCCTCACCTCATTCTCTTGCAAAAAAAAATAATGCTCCTCCCATTGTTCACCCCAGAATAATTTTTTTTTCCAACACACGGTTCTTATAAGACAAACTCAGCACCTAAAACGTGAGTGCACCCTCCGTGTGCGTGACTCCCATCATGCAGGGTGTCACTCTCTCCATCTCTGTGACACAGACTCAGTTAATCCGAAGTCAGTCTCATCAGAAGGCCTGAACTAATGAAACTGACTCTAGGTCCGCGCTCTGGTAATGCTAAAGTCCAAACAGGGCGGAGCAAGGAAACCCATGCCCAAGCCACTGAGGAATTTAATTTTGTGTTTTCAGAGGACAACCTTGGACCCTCAGAAGGAATGACTAAGAGTCTCTGTGTTTCCATCTGAGACAGAAGGCAGAGTTTCTGCAATGTAACTTTGGCATAAGGACATCTGGGCTTCCTAAACTTCTGATGGAGTTGTAGATGTCTTTTCTCTTCATTCTCTGATTGAAGAATATCCCATCCCCTTTCTCTTCCCTTGAGAAACAGAGGAACTGTGTTCTGATGGGTGGGATTTAAAGCCCTATTTTCCACCCAAAACATGCCTTTGTATTTCTACCAGGAAGTTGCCAGGATGTCTCCCTAAAAGTCCAGTATCATGACACTGTGTCACCATGTTGGACCTCAGCATAATTGTGTTGTGACAGGTGTGAGGAAGGATTTTCCATCCCAAAAGGTTGATGTTTTCTTGGCCCCAGAGGATTTCTGGTGCCGTCATGAAGGATGATGAGCACCATGGCTTTCCAGAGCCATCTGGGTGAACTCAGGGCAATTCCAGCCTTTCAAGGACAGATAGAGCCAGGCAGCGTCCTTGGAACCTACAAAGCAGTTCAAGGCCAAGTCCTTGTGTTCTCACCTGCAGCTTATTGTCTCACGGGGCAATCTGGGGAGGCAGCCAATGATGGGGTGATGCTTACAGACACCAGCATTTTTCAGAAGACGAGATAATATCACAGGGAATCCCTTCCATTAAAAGCTCTGTTTTCTAGCCCAGCACTCTCAGCTGGTAATGATGGGTTTTTTTTTAAATGTGCAGAGAGGTGTAATTTTATCTTCCCTTTTAATATACTCTCTTATGCAGGAAAATAAGCCAGTAGGCACCAGCGTTCTGCAGCTCATGGTGACAGACAAAGACTCCTTTCACAATGGGCCTCCCTTCTCCTTCTCTATTTTGTCGGGAAATGAAGAGGAGGCATTCGTGCTGGACTCAGACGGGATCCTGAGGTCAGCCGTGGTCTTCCAGCACACAGAGTCTCCGGAGTACGTGCTGTGTGTCCAGGTACGACCTCATCCTCTACCTGTTGCAGGCCAGCTTTCTCTCCCACTATGGGCTCTGCCCCTTGGTTTGGTTTTTGTTTTTTTTTCTGTTGAGCAAGTCAACATAATTCATTACCATGTAGGAGTGTTCACTTTTTAATCTCATTTTCAATTTCACACCAATAAAAGCGGCCTCTGTGTGTGAAACCTAACAGGAAGGAAAGGAAATATCATTGTTGAGAAGGGACCTTCCTGTAGGGTGTGCCAGACTGACAGTCTCTGGCTTAAATCTGTATTCTGAACATTCCTGGGGCTCCAGATGAGCCCCAAAGACAACTCACTGGTCAAGATTTACTGCTCGGGGGTGGTTGTCATTTAGTTGCTAAGTCATGTCCCACTCATTGCAACCCTATGGACTGTATAGTTTGCCAGGGTCCTCTGCCCATGGGATTTTCCAGGCAAGAATACAAGAATGGGTTGCCATTTCCTGAGAAGTATTTCCCGGATCACCCCAACGGGGAAATGACCAATCCTTGTGCTGGTGTTTTAAAGCTATTAATATTTCATATTAATATTTAATACCTCTGCTTTTTAAGAGACCTCTGCTTGAGCTTCCCAGGGGGCACTAACTTTACCACTTTCCCAGTGGTAAATAACCTGCCTGCCAATGCAGGAGACGTAAGAGAAATGGGTCGATCCCTGGGTTGGGAAGATCCCCTGGAGGAGGGCATGGCAACCCACTGCAGTATTCTCACCTGGAGAATGCCATGGACAGAGGAGCCTGGAGGGCTGCAGTCCAGAGGGTAGCAGAGTTGGACACGACTAAAGAGACTTGGCACACCACACTTCTTTGTAAGTTTTCCCAGAGAGGGGAAACAGGAACAGGGACTCAGGTGGCAGTGACCTCCCAACATTTCAGCTTCCTCAAGGTCATGATGTCGAATGAAGGGAGACCAAGAGGCAGACGTGGCAGTTACGGGAAGGGCATGAACAGAAGCAGGAAGCGAGAGAGTGCCAAAAAGTCCCTGGTTGCAGATTTTGCCAGTCCCGAGACTTGGGTCCCATCAGTGAGACTGAGTGGCTGTCTTTTAAGCACAGTTGGCACAGAGAGCAGCCTATTATAATAGTGGCAATGATGAGAATAGTCAGTCTTTATATAGAGTTTAATTGTGCACCTTATCTCTTTGGATAAGTTATGGCTACCCTACCCCACGAAACCTTTCAAATTAATGACTTTTGGCTCGAAGCACATTGATAAACTCTTCAGTTGCCACCCACTCCTCCAACAATATTATGTGAATGACTTTATATCACAGTTAGAGGTCCTCAAGGGCAAGGAGTGAGTTTTAGTACCTTCTCACAGAAGCTACTGGGGCTTCCAGCTGGCACTAGTGGTAAAGAACCTGCTTGCCAATACAGGAGATGCAACAGACTTGTGTTCAATCCCTGCATAGGGAAGATCCCTGGAGGAGAAAAAGACAATCCACTCCAATATTCTTGCCTGGAAAATCCCATGGACAGAGGAGCCTAGAGAGCTGTAGTCCATGGAGTCACGCAGTTGGACACGACTGAGTGACTCGAGTGTGCACAGAAGCCAGTACAGTTCTCTGGCTGTTAGAGAGCACATTTCACATCTTAGACTTTCTAAACACCATGGAGAGTTTTCTGCTCCTGGTCCCTTATATTAAACTTACCACCGAGGCCCACGTTCTGTCTCCAAAATGCCTCAGCGTGCATCAGATATATACCCTTTGCAATCTCCCCCCTTTACTCTAAATTGTCCCATACTGAGTCTATTGCAAAACCTCCTGGGTGTTCCTCTGGCTTCAGCTTTATTCTTTCTGATCTATCTCTGTACCCTTTCCAGGCTAACCATTCCACTTTGATTATTTCATTCCACTAAACCAGAGGTCAGCAGACTATAACCCCTGAACCACATCCTGTCCTCAACCTGTTTTTATAAATAAAGTTTTATGGGAACTCAGCCTCACCGGTTCACTTACATATGCTCTGGGCTGCCTTCCTGCTGGAAGTTGAATAGTTGATACAGATCATATAACCCCAAAGCCTAAAGTATTTCTTGTCTAACCCTTTACAGAAAATGGGTGCTAACCCCTAAACTAAAAACATCTGAGCTCCCTACTGCCAGAAACCTTGTGAATTCTGGCTTGTTCAGATGGTGAATTTTAGGGTTTATAGGAAGACATGACTGTCCAGTCCTTCTTAGCCCACAGGCCCATGGGTCTGTTACCTTACACCCAGTGGCTTCTTGCCTTTCTGGTCTCTGATCTTTGAGTGGGCAACCTCTGACCTGTGGAGTCTGAACTCATCATTGTCCTTCAAGATTCTACACAATTTGACTTCAAGTTCAGTCCTATTTGCTAAATTGATCACCCCCTAAGTGAATTTTCCATTCTAGCATCTCTGGTTTATATAGTCCATTTTAAAAAGCATGTGGTTGTGGGAATAATAAAGATAACAACAATCATATTAACTCTCATGCACCAAGTACTTCTGTGGGTCAGATCTGTGCCGAGTATGTAGCAACCACATGAGTCTTAATCCCCACAGTACAAGAATCCTGTGAGGTAGATAGGACTGTTTCACTCAAATAAGATACAAAAATTGAAGCTCGAAGAAGTTAAGTGACTTACTTCCTACCAGACACATAGTAAGAGACGGAGCAAAGATTTGAACTCGGGTCCATGTGATGACCAAACTCCTGCTTTCACACTGCTTCCACGTACAAGGACATATCTCCTGAGGTGTCACCTGGCCATCCACATCCTGAGATGCCCACCCTGGGGCCCCAGCCACTGAGAATCTGCCCTTCTCAGAAGCCCTCTGGCACTGACCACCTTCACGTTGTATGTGGCAGGTCCTCAGTTAAGATATGTCAGGTGGTGGTTCTGTCAGTCCTTACAGAAAGAAGGAAGACAAAATGGCTTTTTTCAGGCTTTACTCATTGTACCACCCTTTATTCTAAGCCTCAGTATTGTGTCCTTCTCACTTGAAATAACATTGTTTCTTAAATATACAAAAAAGCATGTCGCTGTCTGGTCCCATCCAAAGCAAAGAAGCCAAAGACAACTAAAATTTCTCTTCTAAGTGGGAATGCCACTTTACAAGGCTCCCCTGTGGCTTCTGTCCAGAACTAAAACACAGCCAGCCTCTTTGGGGCACTGTGGATCTCAGCACCCTGCATCCCTCCATCCCAGTTCACCCTCACTGGCTTTATTATGTTGACACATTTTATTCTCATAGCAGAGTGTACTTTCAGTTCAGTTCAGTTCAGTCGCTCAGTCGTGTCCGACTCTCCGCGACCCCATGAACCACAGCACACCAGGCCTCCCTGTCCATCACCAACTCCCGGAGTACACTCAAACTCATGTCCACAGAGTCGGTGATGCCATCCAGCCATCTCATTCTCCGTCGTCCCCTTCTCCTCCCACCCCCAACCTTTCCCAACATCAGAGTCTTTTCCAGTGAGTCAACTCGTCGCATGAGGTGGCCAAAGTATTGCAGTTTCAGCTTTAGCATCAGTCCCTCCAATGAACATCCAGGATTGATCTCCTTTAGAATGGACTGGTTGGATCTCCTTGCAGTATAAGGGACTCTCAAGAGTCTTCTCCAACACCACAGTTCAATGGGCACCAAAAGTGATAAATCACTCCTCTTACTTATATGTACATGCTCAAATTCTGTAGAACAATGACAAGGGATGGAGGGAGCATCCATGTGGCTAAAGGAGCAGACACTTTCTATCTGGGTTTTGTTGCTCTTTAAAAAATTACTGTGGGCTTTTACCTTACTTCCTCGTCTTCCCTCCCTGCTGGGTGATTTTAGGCGAAAGACTCCGGCAAACCTCAGCAAGTGTCTCACTCCTATGTCCGAGTGCGGGTCATCGAGGAGAGTATTCACAAGCCCACAGCCATCCCCCTGGAGATTTTCATTGTTACCATGGAGGACGACTTTCCTGGTGGGGTCATCGGGAAGATCCACGCCACAGATCAGGACGTGTATGACGTCCTCACGTTTGCGCTGAAATCTGAGCAGAAGAGCTTGTTCAAGGTGAACAGTCACGATGGGAAGATCATCGCCCTGGGGGGCTTGGACAGTGGAAAGTACGTCCTGAACGTGTCGGTGAGCGACGGCCGCTTCCAGGTGCCCATCGACGTGGTCGTGCACGTGGAGCAGCTGGTGCAGGAGATGCTGCAGAACACTGTCACCATCCGCTTCGAGAACGTGTCCCCCGAGGATTTCGTGGGGCTCCACATGCACGGGTTCCGGCGCACCCTGCGCAACGCGGTCCTGACCCAGAAGCAGGACAGCCTGCACATCATTAGCATCCAGCCCGTGGCAGGCACCAGCGAACTGGACATGCTGTTCGCGGTGGAGACGCACAGCAGCGAGTTCTGCAAGCCGGCCTACCTCATCCAGAAGCTGTCCAATGCCAGGAGACACCTGGAGAACGCCATGCGCATCTCGGCCATCCTGGAGAAGAACTGCTCTGGGCTGGACTGTCAGGAGCAGCACTGCGAGCAGGGCTTGTCGCTGGACTCGCACGCTCTCATGACCTACAGCACGGCCCGCATCAGCTTCGTGTGCCCGCGTTTCTACCGGAACGTGCGCTGCACCTGCGACGGTGAGTGCGCTTTGGAGCGAACCCTCCGCGGCCCGGGCTGTGTGAGGCGGCTTGGGCTACCGTCCCCGCCGGCTCGTATCCGTTCATTCACTCACTGGACCACCGGCGATGTGCCTCCTCACCGTGAGAGATGCCGGGGCTGCGGGGTGAACAAGACAAGCTCAGCCCCCCTTGGGTGGAGCGGGGAGCTTATGGGCAGTCAGACGTACAAGTGGGCAGGCATTGTCCCTGAGATGAGCCTCCTTAGGGGACCCAATCAAGGGGGAAGCTTTCCTGAAGGGACTATTCTCTAGGTTGAGATGAAAGATAAGCAGGAATTAGTCTTTCTCTGTCTGACTTACTTCACTTTGCATGATAGTTTCTGGGTCTATCTGTGTTCTGCAGATGGCATTATTTCATTTTTTATGCCTGAGTAATGTTCTGTTACACACACACCCCACATCTTTATCCATCCATCCGTTGATCATAGATTGCTCCTATGTCTTAGCTACTGTAAATAGTGCTGCTGTGAACATTGTGGTGTATGTATTTTTCAAATTAGAGTTTTCACCTTTTCCAGATGTATGCCCAGAAGTGGAATTACTGGATCATATGGTGGCTGTTTTTAGCTTTAGATTTTTAGATTCTGTTTTTAGATTCTTTGCAGAATCTCCATACTGTTCTCCATAGTGGCTGTAGCATATGTCATATGATATCACTTACATGTGGAATCTAAAAAAAATGACAAGTGAACTTACAAAACAGAAATAGACTCACAGACATAGAAAACAAACTTATGGTTATGAAAGGGGAAAGGCAGTGGAGATGAATCAGGAGTTTGGGATTAACAGATACACACCGCTGCATAAAAAACAGATAAACAACAAAAGACCTACTGTGTAGCACAGGGAACTGTATTCAATATCTTAAAATAGCCTACAATGGAAAGGAACCTGAGAAAGAATATATTATACATATAAAACTGAATCACTTTGCTGTATACCCGAAGCTAACACATCATTGTAAATCAACTGTATTTCCTTTTTTTTAAAAAAAAAAAAAAGAAAAGTAGGAATTAGATGTGTGGAAAAGGTAGCGGAGGGACAGCATTCCAATGGAGAAGGTGTTTGTATGAGGCTTAAGGGCACAATAGTAGCCTACACCAAGGGGGCTGAAAGAGCTCTCCGGTGATGACAAAGACTTCTGAGGAGTGATCACACAAGAGCCATTAGGATGAAGTCCTAGAAATCATCCCAAAGCAGTGGAGCCATTGACTGATTTGAAGTGGAGAAGTCATGGAATCAGGTCTGTCTTTCACAGAGAGCTTGCTGACTGCTGAGGGGATGGGTTAGACGGACCAGGCCAGAGGCAGGGAAGCAAGTTCAGAAGCTACCAGGGTGCATAAGGGCAGCTGGGTTTGCTTGAGTGAAACCCGAGGGCCAGATGCAAGGGAGCACGATCGGGGGTGGATTTGACCTCCAGAGTGGCGGAGATGGATGGTTCCTGTTTGTTGGTATAACTGGAGCCACTGAACTTTGACCTTCCCTGCTCAGAGGCCATAGCTACACAGAGTCAACCACGGTGGTCAGCAAAAACCATTGCTCACTCCCTCTTTTACTCTCTGACACGTGGTGCTATAAATTCACTGCCCTCTGTGAAGAAAATTGCACCCGGAATTTTCCTAGCCAGTATGAACTTGGCCCAAAGGGACTGTGGCCGGAAGAGAAGCCATTCTTAAAACACCCCTTTAGATGGTTGAGGACAGACAGGGCCCTCACCCTCTCCCCTTACAGAGAGTTTAGATTTACCCTTTGGAGAATGAGTTCATCAGAAGAAAGCCCTGGAGATCACAGCTCCCTCCGGGAGACCTTTCCATGACCCCCATGCAGCCCAGAAGCGTGCAAGCCACTCCCTCTGTGGTTCCCAGTGAGCTCTGTTTGTGTTTCCATCAGGTGGAGATACAGTGATGTCCAAACTGTTGAGTATGTAAGTTAGCTCCAAAGTAACTCCAAGCATGCGTGCTAGGGGAAATATGTTTCTGGCAGATGCCACTAACATGCAGGATTTATGAATGCCAGCTGTCCAGACCGCACCTAGGTTTCCTTTGTAGGCAAATTGATTTATGCACCAAAGGTCTGCTAGAGCCTTCCTGCAGGGATTCACAGCACAGTTCAAAAGAAGTTCAAGACAGGACAGGACAGACCCTGCAGGAGAAGCTAAACCAGCTAATTAATCCTTGTTCTCTGAGAATTCGTTTCATTCGGTAAAAATCTGCAGTGGCAGCAATATCTTGTGTTAGCTGCTCAGTCGTGTCCGACTCTTTGTGACCCCCTGGACTGTAGCTCACCAGGCTTCTCTGTCCATGGGATTCTCCAGGCAAGTATACTGCAGTGGGTAGCCATATCCTTCTCCAGAGGATCTTCCCAACCCAGGGATTGAACCCGGGTCTCCCTCATTGCAGGCAGTTTCTTTATCATCTGAGCCACCAGGGAAGCCCATCAGCAATGTCTTAGGTGCTATAAGCTCAAAGTGAATAAAAGACACAGTCCCTTCTCTTAGGAGCTGACTGTTGTGAGCTCAGCTTTTGCAAGTCCCTGTTTGCCTTAATAGTGTTATAAGAAATGCTGGGGAGGAAAAAGGGACAGAGTCCCTGTCACAGCCAGAGGAAAGCTTTCAGTGACATTTAGATGTCAGGGACCACTTGTGTTCTGGGTTTTGAAGGATGAGTATGAGTTCATCAAGCAGAGATGGGCAGAGGGCAGGCTTGGCAGATTTTCTTTACAGCAGGGATTTAGAGGGGTGATTTTGTTGGAGAGAGGGATCTTCCTCTGCGTTTTTCATGAGACACTGATGTTTTATTTTTTATTTTTATCTTTTGGCCACACTCTGCACGGTATGTGGGATCTTACTTCCCCAACCAGGAATCGAACCTGTGAGCCCTGCAGTTGAAACACAGAGTCTCAACCACTGGACCGCCAGGGAAGTCTCCAGAGACAATGATGGTTTATTTTACTTTATTTTTTGGTTTAAAGCAACAAGATCTTATTATCTCACAGTTCTGTACGTCAGAGGTGCAGGTGAGCACAGCTCGTCATCTGGTTCCTCTGCTCAAGCGTTCACAAAGATGAAGTCAAGCTGTCAGACATCTGGGGCTCTCCGGTCAGAGGCTCAGGGGAAGAATCTTCCAGGCTCACTTCAGAGTTTGCAAAATTCAGTTCCTTCTGGTTGTAGGGTTAAGGATACTGTTAGTTTGCTGTTGGTGGGGACCTCTCCCTGGTGGCTCAGCAGTAAAAGAATCTGCCTGTAATGCAGGAGATTCAGGTTTGATCCGTGGGTTGGGAAGAGCCCCTGGAGAAAGGAATGGCAACCCCTTCCAGTATTCTTGCCTGGGACCCATGGACAGAGGAGCCTGGTGGGCTATGGTCCATGGGATCGCAAAGAGTCAGACATGACTGAGTGACTAAACTACCACCACTCTCAGCCTTAAGGCTAAGACTTAAAGAGACACTGATGTTTTAAATGCGGTGAGTTTCAAGGTGATAGCCTTGCCCAGGACTCTTGTTCTCAAGTCCCCATAAACCCTTCTACTCACAGGAAACCCAGAATTCTGGAAGTTTTTGTAATTCAGTCCCAGACATCCCAGGAGGAGGCTTTCTCAGTCTGCTGCTGCTGCTAAGTCACGTCAGTCGCGTCCGACTCTGTGTGACCCCATAGACGGAAGCCCACCGGGTCCCCCGTCCCTGGGATTCTCCAGGCAAGAACACTGGAGTGGGTTGCCATTTCCTTCTCCAATGTGTTTCTCAGTCTAGAAGGAAGCATTTCCTGAGTGGTAATGCTGCAGACTCAGGGCCCACCTCTCAACTTCTTGCCACCTTTAAGTCACTCGTGTAATTAAGCTGTGAAATAAAATACTGAATTTTAGTGGTAAAAGGACCTCAAAACACCATCTGGTCCAGTTCTCATGTTCAGAAACTTTATATGATTATCTCCATTTTATAAATGCAATAGCTCCCTGCCTTGCCCAGGGCATACAGCTGGTGAGAATGGCATACTGATTCAATGTAGGTTCATGTTGGGTCCTTGTTTTATTCCTTGCATCTTAAGAATAAGAGCTCTTCCATATTTTATTCTTAGGTCCTTGTTTAATTGCATCCTAAGAACAGGAGCTCTTCCATTTTGTATATTACTTATAACCCCAGTGCTACGTACACTATGAGAATATTCAGATAACCCCATTTTTCCTGACAGACTGATCACCAGTCTCACAGACCCACGTCAGGACGGCAGAGGGTCTTGGACTCCAGTAGGCCTGTGACTTACTAGAAAGGCCCACTACTGAGCCCCACACTCAAATATAATGGGAGGCTTTGAGTGAAGCCATGGAGTCAATATATATGTAGCCTGGTGACCCTAATTCTGGTGGTTAGGAAACCAAACTCTAATAAATCTCACAGTAAGATACAATAGAAAAAATTTTCTCGGGGTTCAGGGGGTGAGCTCCTCGTTATATTAGTAATAGTTCTGTCACTTTTCCGAAAGTACAATCTCAAATGAAAATACAGTGACAACTTGTTAAGGAACGCATGAAGCATTGCAGACATTTTCTCATTTATTGGAAAGGAGAGATAATTGAGGCCAGTAAATGCTCCTAGTCCACTCCCCCTCCCCCAACACACACACCATAGTGTTGGCTGCTGTTTAGCCTGGAAGGTTGGCAGATGTAGTAAGTGGACTTTCCTACCACTTGGTGGAATAATTAGGAGATAAATAGAGGTAGTGATCCATTCTGGGCTGTGTAGAAGTATTTACACAAATTTGGCCTCAGTAGTCTACCCTCCTCCCAACTTCCACGTCATCTTTCTCTCATGGAGACTTTTGTTGGGTTGAATTAACATCATTAAGCACCTTGAACTAAAATGCTGGGTTGCTCTGACACAGTGAAAGCAGGCTTGAAATTTAGTGCCAAAGAGGTTTATTACATTCCAGCCCCCATCGAGCATCATGTCTGAGCAGAAGTTTAAGGGTTCTGCTGTCCTGAGATGGCTCCTGGTAAACCTTGGATGTTCAGGGGATGTTGGCACTTGGGTAAGAAAGCCTGGGGAATGATAAACTCCCTTGAGCTCCGATGAGGAAGTCAGAGGACAGAGTATCGGGGCAAGCCGTGGGGCAGTGGTCATGGTCTGTTAGGGAAGATTTTCATTGATTTTTCAAAAATCTGATCTAGATACATATCAAAAATGAGAGACTTGTCCAAGAGAATGGATTTGCCATGAGACCATTAGCGTTTAAGACTGGTGTGTTTATGAGTGTCGGTGGAAGTGGGTGCCTGATTCGTCCAGCCTTGGTTCAGACATGGAACCCAGACTTGAAACTGAAGCTCCAGTCAAATGCGTGGCGCGTCTGTCATGGGCAAGCTCGGTGCTGGCGGGGTAAGGAGTCAGCGCCGGGCCCTCAGCCGGGGGCAGCCCGCTGTCGGAAGGCTGTGCAGGGTGGTAGGAGAAGGCCTGAGGCTGAGGCCGCCACACTCGGTCTGAAAGGATGCCTAGAATCAGACGGGACACAGGGAGGAGTCAGTCCAGGCTGAGAAGCTTTAGAGCCAAGCGATGGAGGTGAGAAGCCCTGTGCAACCAGTGCTCAGTGGAGGCAGGGACCAGTGGAGCAACTCACACCTACTGAGCGGCAACTTGTTACCGCTTTGTTTTTCACGCGTGTGTCAGTTCAGTTCAGTCACTCAGTCGTGTCCTACTCTTTGTGGCCCCATGAATCACAGCACGCCAGGCCTCCCTGTCCATCACCAACTCCCGGAGTTCATTCAAACCCATGTCCATCAAGTCAGTGATGCCATCCAGCCATCTCATTCTCTGTCGTCCCCTTCTCCTCCCACCCCCAATCCCTCCCAGCATCAGAGTCTTTTCCAGTGAGTCAACTCTTTGCATAAGGTGGCCACAGTATTGCAGTTTCAGCTTTAGCATCAGTCCTTCCAATGAATACCCAGGACAGATCTCCTTCAGAATGGACTGGTTGTGTGTAGTTGTAGTTAACCCTGACAATCACCCTCAAGGATTGGGATCATTAACTTTCCTCAGAAGTTAAGGAAGTCACAGCTCAGAATGGTCAGTTGACTTGCTCAGGGTCCCACAGAACTAGTGCAGGTCAAGCCAGGATTCACACCGGGCTGTCCCAACCACTGTACTCTCCTACCTCCGCACAGGTTTGAGAAAACTTTAAATTAACTGACTGCAACTTCCCACATCCTATTTACTATCCTCCTGCCACAATAACGCAGCCAAGGTTTGAGCCCAGTCCTAGCACTCAATACCTCTCAAGATGGACCTGAGACAACTGACTTTGTGGGCACCAAGTCTCCCTCCTGTGAGGTCACCTGCTGCCCTTTTAAAGCCACACGGAGCCTGACCTGTCTGACCCTCCTGTACAAACCGCCCTCCAGATATCTAAGGATAGTTACTAGGACCCCTTGAATCCTCTTTTTCGAGACAAATAGCAGAAGGTCCTCTGCTCCTTGGCCATCAAGAACAGGAGCTAGAAAGAGTCATAGGCGGTGTAGTTGGAATAGAGAGCAAGCGTAAAGGAAGGAGTTCTCTGTCTTCCTTGGAGGAGTCCATGAAAGATACTGGAAGCAGTGAATTGTCCTGGGAAGGCATTTCTGAGCAGAGAAAGTAGTAAAGGAATGTTTCTTTACCACTTTTATTTTCTCATTCACTCATCAGTGAAGCAAATGCTTTTCCAAGCCCCGGGTGGGCTGCTGGAGTTAGAGCGGTGAGTGAGGCTGACCTGGCCCCATCCTCATGGCCCGTGAAGCAGCATCGTGCACTGGGCAGGTGACAGGGAGCTCAGCTGGACTGGCTGGTGGAGAGACAGTCCCGAAGGGAACGTGCTGGGACAGGTCAACGGGCCTGCGATAGGCAGCCACAATGACGCGCTTCTCACACACACAGTGAAGTAAAACGATGAAGGCTTCCACGAGGCAGGATGATACTTGAAACTCAACGAGTATTTAAAAAGCATAGGGAAATCTGAGATCTGGTTTACACTTAGGCCTGGACTGTTCATTCCAATTCTCTGAGGACAGAGCCCATAGTCCCACCCAAAGGAATTCTGTATAATTCAGTGTCTGAACCTTAACCAGATTTCCCTACAAACTGGGAAGTTTCTATTCCTCATTCATGTTAGATGTCTGTCTGCAGATCCCTTATCTTTAGCATGCATGGAGTCCTGAAGGGCCAGGAGTGGTCTGGGCATGTCCACTGTGGAGGAGATACCAACTTCTTACCGTGTAGATAATCCCTTATATTTTCCATCCACACACAGCTGCCCCAGAGAGGATGTCTTAAATGACACTCAGCCTTTAGCAAGATCATCCCAGAAAATAGGGCTGAACAAAGCAAACACAAATCAAGGTGATTCTGTGCTATGGGAAAAATCACAGGAAACCATTTCAAAGCCAAGGGACCTTAAGAAAATATGTTTTAAAATTTCATGCAAACCAGGAATTATGAAGGGAGCTTACTGACGTATGTGGCATTGGCTGAGACATGGCACCTTGGCAAAGCATGTGAATTCAGGGTGTAGGATGTTTATCTTTAGTTATTAGATTCTCAGTATAATAAGGCAGAGATATAAGTCAAGAGGTTGAGTAAGCTCAAAGTGTCAGCAGTAATAATCAGACCTGGATACTGATGCATTAGCTAAAGGGACAGACTTAACCCAGGGGGCTGTGGGAATCCTGGGGAAATAAGGCACATAGCTCAATTGGTAAAGAATCCACCTGCAATGCAGGAGACCCCAGTTCAATTCCTGGGTCGGGAAGATCCCCTGGAGAAGGGAAAGGCTACCCACTCCTTTCCTAGAGAATTCTAGCCTAGATAATTCCATGGACAGTCCATGGGGTCGCAAAGAGTCGGACGTGACTGAGCGACTTTCACTAAGGCGAGGAGAGACATACATGGGGCAGTGAGACCCTTCTAAAACCATGAGAGGATTGCCTTTCTCCTCCCTGCAGGTTCCAGAGCCCTGAGCTTCTGCTCGAGTGAATTATGCTTTCAGCTCTGTGGCGAGTGACCGAAATGTCCACCTGAGCGAAGCTTCGGGAGGTGGGGAGCCTTGTGCTGAGTAGCCACATCGTGTGCACGCCCCTCCTGGTGGAGTCTTTGTGAAAAGAATCCCTCTGCCCGGGACAGTTATGAAGGGGCTGGCCCCGCTGCACGTTGCTTGTGATGCTGATTAACACAAAGTTCTCCCAGGCACGTGGTATTTCATATCATCCGTCGGTTTACCAATCGTGAATCTGACCCAAAAAGGACAGCAAAGAAGGGGTTATACTGCAGCTCAGATCTTCCATTTCCCAGTCAGGCGAGGGTCTCCAGTTTAGGGACCCTGCAGTAATTTGTTTTTACCCTCAATTTTTTTTTCTTTACAAGTTGCTTCCACATACATTAAACCATCTAATGCTCACAAGTTTCCAAGAGTAATTATCCTCATTTTTCATGAAAGGGAAGCAAGACTCAGAGAAGTGAAGTGACCCCTTAAAAACTCTAACTGAAGGACACAAAGAAATATATTAATGCATAATATATTTTAATAATATTAAAATTAATATTAATGTAAGTATTAGACATATAGTAATGTATACTTCTATTCATTCCAGCAGCCATTAACTTTGATAGGTCCCACACAGGAAATGCATTGAATAGTCAGGAAGAAAATTCAGGGTCGCCGCTTGTCAGCGTCACACCATTTCCTATTACACTGCCCTGCCTTCTAGAGGGGACCTAGGAGTGGGGGACAGAGACTTCTCCGCCTGCTTCCTGCTCTGACAGTTGCTAAAAGCACCTGATCCTTCTGTCCTGCCCCGACTCGCCACAAATGGCGTCAGTTGCTTTGATAAAGGGGGCACTTCTCCCTTCACGCTCACCCTGGCCCCAAACTGATGGATGCCTGAAGACACAGAGCATGTAAAGCTAGAGCCCACACCCCTGGTGGACCTCTGTTCAAAGAGGAGGAGGGGATGGCAGACGACGAGAGGGCGGGATGGCATCACCGACTCGATGAACATAGGTCTGGGTGGACTCCAGGAGTTGGTGATGGGCAGGGACGCCTGGCGTGCTGCGGTCCATGGGGTCGCAAAGAGTTGGACACGACTGAGTGACTGAAGTGAACTGAACAAGCATAAGCTTTGCAAAACAAGTTAACCCCTCCTCATCCACTGAAATCATGCTGCATTTTATGTTGCTAGAGATTTTAGGGCTTTGGCTGGGAAGAAGGTTGTTGTCCCCAGGACCCAGATCTAGAGACACGGGTTCAATCCATGGGTTGGGAAGATCTGACATCCATCGGAGGTCAAAGGACATGTGGCATTGTTCAGGGCTGGTGTACGAAGGTCAAGTCCTTCTCACATAAATATTTCAGAAAGGATCTAACTACTTATCATAGCTGATAGAGAGGAAAGAAATACAATATTGTATATGGGGAGTATTTGGTTTGGGGAAAGTTGTTTCTCAGTAATCAGAACTCTTTCTCTGCTTGAAAGAGACTACGTTTTATACACTTGCTCACATCTGTCCCCAGCTCAGGAGGACATTACATTCACACTAACCTCCAGACTCTAATCTGCCTTCGTACCTCCTTGAGCCACAAGAGAGCAGACTGCGAGCAGAGCGAACTGACAGCAGCAGCTGGGGAGCAAACGTTTATGGCTCTTCCTGTCCCAGGCTGGGAGGCAGGGAGGTGGCCCCCTGGGATTTTTAAAGCATCAAGAAACTGACCCCTTGCCAGAACTCTCCCTTCTGCCTTAAGAAACCTATTAAAAAGAAAGAGAAGGAGCACTAACCTATCAAAGTCAATGGCTGCTGGAATGAATAGAAATATGTCTATTTATATATATTAACATTTATATTAATCTTAGAATGCACTTATTATAAGGTATTAATATAGTTTCTATCTGTCCACCAGCTGGAGTATTTATAAGGGGGACTGGATCTAACATAATGCATTAATTTGATGGATTTAATTATCTAGGTTCTAGTGTTATGACATGGGCTTCCCAGGTGGTAAAGAATCTGCCTACCAGTGTAGAAGAAGCAGGAGACACGGGTTTGATCCCTGGGTTGGGAAGATCCCCTGGAGAAGGAAATGGCAACCCACTCCAGTATTCTTGCCTGGGCAATCCCATGCGCAGAGGAGACTGGTGGGCTATAGTCCATGAGGTCACAAAGAATCCGACCCTACTGAGCAACTGAGCACACACATGGTTATAATATAAGGAAAGAAGAAGAAAAGAACTGTGAATTTGAACTCCAGTTGCTGGTCTAAGTGACTCTGCTGTAACCCAATATAAGTGATATGGTTGATAAAATGAGAAGCCCAGTGCTAATTAGCAGGGCAGGACTTCTGGCAAAAGAAAAGATCAAAACATGTGAATTGAAGGGAAAAGGATTCAAATGCTGTGTTTATTCTGAAATATAGTGTCTAGCCTTTATTATCGGAGAAGGCAATGGCACCTCACTCCATCCTGGAAACTCCCATGGACGAAGGAGCCTGCTAGGCTGCAGTCCATGGGGTCGCTAAGAGTCGGACAGGACTGAGCAACTTCACTTTCACTTTTCACTTTCCTGCATTGGAGAAGGAAATGGCAACCCACTCCAGTGTTCTTGCCTGGAGAATCCCAGGGAATGGAGGAGCCTGGTAGGCTGCAGTCCGTGGGGTCACACAGAGTCGGAAACGACTGAAGTGACTTAGCAGCAGCAGCCTTTATTATATGCCCTAACAGCTTTTTTTTTTTAATGTTACCATAGCTCCTGAAGAAGTAAATAGCTTTGCTATCATGGGTCTGGAAATTATCTAGTCCTCTTTTCCCCTTTGAAACAGAGGTTTTTAAACTGCATTTTTGATAATGCAAGTTTTCTAAGCAGTGAAGCTATTGCATTAGTGTAGAAAAGACTATGAATGTAGTATATGTCGCAATGTTTCTGAAACACAGACTTTTATAGAAAGGACGTCTTTTGGCTGGCTAAAATAGGACATAGGAAAAGACACTTCCATGGAATAGAAAGGAACAGATTTCTTAAATACATAAATCATTGTTTCTATGTATAATTGGAAGTTAATGTCCAGTAACTTCAGAGTTAGATCTACCTGGAGTGCATTTTGTGATTCATTTATGCTCGTTACCGCCTCCATGTTGCTGACATCGGCAACTGGGTTCTGTTGGCACTTTTGAGCGTGTGCTAACTAGCCAACAAGAGGGAGCTACCTAGAGGTGTGCAGGCCTCAGAAACAGAAGTGAAGGCACACATGAGGACAGCACAGAGTGGGCAGGGGGAGTTGTGAACATGCCATGAGTAAACATGCTTGCAATTAAACCACTAACTATGGTTGATTAAGGGCTTCCTGGGTGGCACTAGTGGTAAAAATCCTGCTTGCCAGTGCAGGAGACATAAGAGACATGAGTTCAGTCCCTGGGTCGGGAAGATCCCCTGGAGGGGGGCATGGCAGCCCACTCCAGTATTCTTGCCTGGAGAACTCCATGGACAGAGGAACCTGGTGGGTTACAGCCCGTAGGGTCACAAAGAGCTGGACACGTCTGAAGTGACTTAGCACACATGCATGCATGGTTGATTCATTCCCAAGAAGCACAGACCCTTACTACTCAAAAGATCTCATCCTTCAAACCTGAGTTTAAAATGCTTTCTTCCTTTATAAAGACTTTTGACATTCTCCCAGGAAGCATAGTTATTCCTTCTCTAGGGCTTCCCTTGTGCTCACAAATCCCTAGCAAAGCAGTTACCTTACTGTATTCTAACCATGTGTTTGTGTGTTGTTTCCTAGGGGGAGGAAGAGATGGGATAATTTTTGTTTTCATCTTTATATGCCCAGGCCTATCACCTCATTGGCCTGAAAATTTTTTTCTTGTTGGGTGAATGCATCAAAAATTCCAAAACTGCTTATCAAAAGTGCCTTGAAACAGATCATAAGGTGGTTGAACACCTGTCTTAAATTCCATAAATATTTATAAAAACGCAGCAGGAATAAAGATTTTTTTGGAACGAACAGAGGAAGATATATTTCAGGGCACTTAGGTCTTTCAGAACCATTTGTGAAGATCACTTCAAATTTTCAGTTAAAAATCCCTTCATCTTCTAAGACTTTGTAAGCTGGATCCTTGCCAGGAGTATCTTTTATGGCTGAGCTCTCAACTGGTGGAAAACAGGATTTATGAATTCTGAGTCTGCTGGTGCTTCTTACATCACTCCCCTCCAGGATTAAAGTTCCTAAAATGTTAATCTGTTATGGGCATTAAGTGTACACTTTCTCCTGGACAAAGAAATGACTGTATAATGGAACAATATGCTTAATGAGGAAGAAAGAGTTGGACTAGAAAGGAAGATGATAATGGACCAGATCTTGCTGAGGAAAGGTTCTGCTAAGGTCCAGCGTGTTCTCGGTCCACAGAGAAGAGGGGCTTCTTTCGGCCACTGCCTAACCCAGCTGTAGGTTGCTTTCAATTTGTGTCTTCTTTTCTACAGTATTTTACCACTTACACTCTCACCTAATTGCGTTTGAAATACCCAAGACCTTTGGGAAGTGCATTTCCTTCAGGGAACCCGTGTTTGCCGTCCTCACAGTTCTGAAAATCTCCCTTGGGTCCTGCATTCTACTTTAATCAGCTAATCTGCTTTCCAGAATTTCGTTTCTGAGGAATTAACCTTTCATCTCAGTGTGCTGTGAACATCTAACAGGTGAAAAAGAAGTCTTCCTTTGCCAAGGATAATTCTACCATGTTTGATAGCCAATGGGGCACATTTACAGCCAGTCAATACAATAGCAGGGAGCAGAAGGGATTCAGAAACAATGGGAGTTGTGCTTGCATGATTTAGAATGAGTCGCTTTTCTTTATAAAAGTCTTTTTTTCCTCCCTCTGAAAGCAACAGCTAATATCTCTTGGAGTTGTAGAAGAAATCTAAACACAAGTGGTGCATTCAAGTGGCCCCCAATATGCACAAGCCCCAGGACCTCCCTAGTGGCTCAGTGGTAGAGAATTCATCTGCCAACACAGGAGTTGTGGGTTCAATCCAAGGGTCTGGAAGATCCCCTGGAGTAGGAAATGGCAACCCACTCCAGTATTCTTGCCTGAAAAATCCCACGGACAGAGGAGCCTGGTGGGCTACAGTCCATGGGGTGGCAAAAGCATCAGACCCAATTAGCAACTAAACGCAACAACATGCAGGAGTCCCAGCCAGTAAAGACTGCCAGAGCCTGTGTCACATGATCTTTCTCAGCTGAAGTTACAAGCAGTAACTTCACAACCTTAGTATATCTGATATTTGATTTAGCCTAAAAAGAGGAGCTCCACTGACTCTTTGCCCTCATCCTACCACAGTCTGGCTGTGAGCTGTGGGAGACGCAGAGAGCCCCACTGGGCACCTGCACCAGGTGGAGCCCACTCAGGCCTTCCTGCTTCTGGGCAGCACTTTGTCTCTCAGCTCAGAGCCCATCAAGCCCAGCTCTCAAACCATCCTGTGCTTCCTGGACTTTACAGAGTGTAGAGTGATTTCCTTTCTACTGACCATGTGTGTTCCCCTCTGTCACAGGAGGACTGTGCCCAGGGGCCAACGATCCTTGCGTGGAGAAGCCGTGTCCAGGGGATATGCAGTGTGTTGGTTACGAAGCCAGCAGGAGACCGTTCCTCTGCCAGTGTCCACCGGGAAAGCTCGGAGAGTGCTCAGGTGCAGAGTGCGGTGGGATGATGAGGGTCTAAATTCATATTCTGGAGGCCCTTGCCCTTGAGTAAATTACACTGCTCTAGCCCTTCCAGAAGACATTCTGTCTGCATGTAACATTTTCCTTCAGAATGAACCCCAGCTAGCATCCCCCTCAAATACTTGGAATTTGTTGCAGCTGCAGCCTATGCTCAGGAAACATGCAATGCCTGTGGGTTCCTTATATAATGGGAGACCATAGCCTGTGTTTCAGTTGTGTCATGTGGATGCTAAGACTGTGAAATTATAGAAAATAAATAAAAGGCTGTTGGTTAGGCAGAGGAGTTGGAGTATCTGTGGCATGGCCTTTCATGTTCTGACCCATACCTCTCAACAGCAAGTAAAGCTGAGCCAGTTCAGTTGACCTTTGTAGGGTAAGCCCACCCTAGACCAGGTAACACTCCCCACTGCAAATGTACAACTAACTTCATGTTCCTGAAAGGCGAGGTGATCACCTCTGTGTCTTAAAGAAAAGAAAAAATCAATATTTCTGTCATTCCAATCCAGATGATCCTCCATTTCCAATCATCACTCAATTTCAGTACTTCTCTTGACTCATATATGTTCTACCATTTCTTTCCTCTAAAAAGAGTAATGTTCACTTTTGTTACCAGTAGAACCCTTTTTAGTAGAGGATGTAGTGCAGATATAAGCATACTGATACTGGTTTTAGAATCCAAGAAATATTTATTGAGTGATGATTGTAATAGCAATTACAATGGGAATAAAAAATTATTATATCTAGTATGTGCAAGGCACTTGCGAAGCACTGGGTTCTAAAAATTCAGGCTTTGCAAAGACAAGCACCATTCTTAAAAATGGAAGCCAAAGCTCTTTCAGAGTTGACTTCAAGAACAGAGCTGTCCCTGAATCCACATACTTGCTTTTGAAATCTTTAGGAGGGATTGGGGGCAGGAGGAGAAGGGAACGACAGAGAATGAGATGGCTCGATGGCATCACCAACTCAATGGACATGGGTTTGAGTGAACTCCAGGAATTGGTGATGGACAGAGAGGCCTGGCGTGCTGTGATTCATGGGGTTACAAAGAGTCGGACACGACTGAGCAACTGAACTGAACTGAACTGAAGGCTCTAAGATACTTATGCTGCCCCACCCACAAAACGCCTGCTGTATGCACTGCAGGTGGGTCTGCAGGGTGACAGTAGGGTACTTCTAATTTCAGATGTCCCTTTTTGCCCATCTCCCTCCTCCTTTCTATATGGAAAATTCTTCATTGTCCATGATTATCATCCATTTTGGTGTATTTCCACACTTTCACTCCAGTGAGACAGCTTTTCAGCCATCACTCTGCTTCTTAAAACATAAAGTAGAAGGCAGTAAAGAAAGAAAAAGAGAGAATGAACTCAGAATTGGGCGATATGGGTAGCTACTAAACATTCTAGGCAGGAGAGCCTGAAATTCATGGTCAAAAGTAGAGCTGTGACTGCACAAAACTTGAACTTCCTTTGTATCATTGCCGTTTTCAACATTTGTGCAAATGCCCTAAGTTTGTTGTTCAGCGGAAATGTGGATATTCTTTGAAAATGGTTTATCTTTCCCTTGTTTCATGGAAGTGAAAGTTTTCTAGTGTCTAAGTGGTGTGGGTGGGCATGAAGGAATATTTTTTTACAAATGCTAATTTTAGAAAGCAGGAATTGGAATTTTAGTGACTCCAGGAAAATTCAGGTTAGAGAACATACCAAGTTGCCCTTGACATGAGAGAACTCAGATTTGGGGCATCTGACTAGTTAAATAATTTTTTTTTTTACTTTGAAATTGGAATGTGACCCAAAATGGAGAACCAGTTTTTAGTCCAACATTGTTTGTCCTCAGTGCCTTAACCAACTTCCCACAGTCTTTAATCAACTTGATTGGTAGTTGTTCGGTGATCCCATGGGTCCCTTCTGGTTTCTGGATGTTCAAAGTATCTATGTCTCCTCATCATGGTCTTTTCAGGGCACACTTCTCTCAGCTTTGCCGGAAACAGTTACATCAAATACCGGCTTTCTGAAAACAGCAAAGAAGAAGACTTTAAACTGGCCCTGCGTCTGCGGACCCTACAAAGCAACGGGATTATAATGTATACCAGAGCAAACCCCTGCATCATACTGAAGGTAATTAAAATGGGTTATCTTTTCCTGCAGTCAGTTCTCATGTTAGTATTTTGGCTCTTGGATTGGAGTCTGAAATCATTTTGTCTTTTAAGTTCAGAAACCTGAACCTGAGTTTAGGGCCAGGGGAGCAGCAGCCAAACTGGGAAGTGTGCCAATACCCCATTTCTTTTTGTACATTCAGCTTCAGAATTGCCTCTTTGGAGACTGGGGTACCTCTCTCTAGAGTGGGTTCAAGGGCCGGCCTCCTATGAGCTGCAGTCACTCAACAGTTCATCAGAGTGTTTCCTAATCAATTCCACGGCAGGGGTGGTCCTTTCAAAAGGCTGACTGTATCCTCTTATACCACATGGGTCTATCCCCAGTGACCCTTGAAGGTCACTTCTATTCTTGCCCCAGAAGGACATTGGAGATCTGGGGTATAGAAGATTTCATATGCCCTCTTCTGGCCCAAGTAGCCTAATTTTTAAATCATTCCCAGCCTCAGAAACTCTCCAAAGGCACTAGATTTCCTTTAGAGCAAGTCTGGCATTTGTATTCACATCAGAGCCTCTGATGCCTTCATAAAAATAACAGCAGCAATAGTACTAACAGCTTACATGCCTCATTTGGTTTGTGTTATGAAGTTAATATAATATATGTGACTTATATATACACACACACACACACACACACTCAGTCATGTACAATTCTTTGCAACCCCATAGACTGTATAGCCCGCCAGGCTCCTCTGTCCGTGGGATTCTCCAGGCAAGAACACTGGAGTGGGTTGCCACTTCTAGGGGATCGTCCTGACCCAGGGATTGAACCCGAGTCTCTTGCGTCTCCTGCATTGGCAGGCAGGTACTTCACCACTAGTGCCACCTGTGATCCATATGGAGACACAAGAGACCCAAGTTCAATCCCAGGGTCGGGAAGATCCCCTGCAGGAGGGCCTGGCAACCCACTCCAGTCTTCTTGCCTGGGAAATCCCTGGACAGAGGAGCCTGGCGGGCTACAGTCCATGGGGTCACAAAGAGTCGGACATGAGAGGTTGAGAGAGGTTGGATTACTTACAAGGTTGTGCAGCTACAGTGTGCCAAGCCTGGCCCCTCCTCCAGTCTCGCTGACACCACGCTTTCCATCCCCACGCTGTCCCCAGCTTTCAGTGTTGTTAGTACAACTCATTGCATCCAAAATCACGTGGGCTTCTGTAGACAAGACTCAGCCTTCCGGATGGGAGGGGAAGAGGGCCTAGGAGGGAGCCATGTTTAATGGAACACTGTTTTCCTCTGGACGTGCACTCAGAAGTGGGTGGCATCTGTCCAACAGTACCCGCTCATCCATGGGGAGATGGCAGGTGGTTTTCTCCTTCCTGCTGCTCTATCACTCGGCTCAACGGGGACGGTGGTGGGCCGTGTTAGCGCCTGTGCTTTGGCTCTTGGTTAGATCACACCCTCGTTGATTAGATGGCTCAGGCTTTAATCCTGGAGGGGGTAAAGCATGTAGAAGAGGAGATGCGATGGCCCCTCCCGAAGAGAGAGAGACACTCAGGATACACAGTTTTAGAAACCAGTGAATTCAAATCAGATCTTCATGATGGAAGACGATAAATTCAAAAAGCTAAGTCCTGTATTCTTAACCTCCTGGCTACTGAAGCAAGCTGCCTAGCATCCTTAGCTCACTTTTTTTTATTTAATTTTATTTTGTAAATTTATTTATTCATTTTAATGGGAGGATAGTTACTTTACAATATTGCGATGGTTTCTGCCATACATCGACATAAGTAGACATGTGTCCCCTCCATCCTAAACAGCCCTGAGAGGCAGGGTTGTATGATTACTGGGAAGGCACTCTGCTCATGTACAGGTCGCAGCTGCCAGGGGCCCTACCTGGGTGTCACTGACCTTCCCTCTGTCTCCTTCCAGCTGTAACAGGACAGCTGCTGAACATCCTTAGGAAGCAAATACTTTCTATTAGCAATTCTTTTAAATAGCGTTAAATTTGAGAGAGCAAAAATATGGGATATGAATGGCTTGATCCTAAAATGGAACATGTCATTTGACACTTCACTGCAAACGTCTAAAATGTGCAGAACCCTAGGGATGGGTTTTATGCGGCTCTAGCTCCTAAGGTATATTGTATTTCATGAAACAAGCGTGTTTCTGAGAGTTGTGTAAATTGAATCTCTATAAATGGAATTCTAATAAACCAGGGACGGTTTCTATTTGAAGGAACCCTTCCATCAATCCCTTTGTGATGTGAATAATCACCTCTGCCCCAATCTGTCTGTTGGGTAAGTTTGCTTTTCATATATTGGCTTTGCCCAAAGCAGGACACAGCTGTACTAAACTACTGCGGATACTCCCATGCAGTCGCCACGAATATCCACTTAGGGGATTTGAATCTGTTTGCTCAACATTTTCAGCCTCATGCAAGATTTAATTTCATCGGCTCTAGGTTCAGTGTGTGCCTTGTACTTTGGTTCAATGCCTACGCTGCAGTGCTTTGTTTAAATCGCACCTCTTGGTTGTTTGTATTTTCCCAGATAAAGCACATGCTCTAAAAAGTACTTATGATGATCTGCAAGGTAGAGGGTACTCCTCAAAGACATTGAAGAATTGCATGGAGACCTCAGGAAATGAACATTCTCATGGACAAGGAGGTGCCCATCCTTCTGTTTACGATTGATACTTTGTCTCTTCCAAAAGAGATTCCAGGCTCACTCTAAAAACTCAAAAGTGTTAAAATCAAAGCACCATTAAGATGAAAACAGGGATAGGTGAATTAGGGGAAGGGGATCCGGAGAGACAGACTTCAAGTTATAAATAAGCTGTGAGGATGTAATGTACGGCATAGGGAATGTGGTCAATAATACTGTAATAACTTTGTACCACGACAGATAGTAGCTAGACTCAACACTGATGATAATTCTGTAATGTATAGAAATATTGATTCACTATGTGGCACACCTGAAACTAATATATTTAGTTAATTATACTTGAACTTTTAAAAAGATAAAAAACAAAAGGCTAAGACTTAACTAGTAAAATAGGGATGGACAGAACATTGAAAAATCTAGACCAGGGATACGTTGAACACAGACCATAGCTCTGAATTTCCTGGCAGCCAAAGTCATGATGACAATGGTGGGATAGGTTCCATGGCTCTCCTCAAACCTATAAAAGAAACATGCTGGATCACTAGGAGAGATTCCCGAGACACAAGTAATATTTTTCCCTATGTTAGTCTTTCAGGTCCAATATTATAGCAAAAGTACAAGAAGTACTTGCTCGTTAGTGTGTGTGCTAAGTCGCTTCCATCATGTCTGACTCTGCGACCCTGTGGACTGTAGCCAGGCTCCTCTATCCATGGGATTGTCCAGGCAAGAATACTGGAGTGGGTTGCCATTTCCTTCTCCAAAGGATCTTCCTAACCCAGGAATCCAACCTGAGTCTCTTAAGTCTCCTGCGTTGGCAGGCGGGTTCTTTACCACCAGCACCACCTGGGGAGCCCAGTTTAACTGCTTTTCACTCAGTCATGTCTGACTTTTTGCAATCCTGTGAACTGTAGCCCACCAGGCTCCTCTGTCCATGGAATTCTCCAGGCAAGAATACTGGAGTAGGTTGCCATTTCCTTCTCCAGGGGATCTTCCCTACCCAGGGATCGAACATGAATCTTCTGCACTGCAGGAAGATTCTTTACCATCTGAGCCACCAGGGAAGCCCAGACAAGTGCTTTATAATGTAGTGTTAGCTCTGCTGTACAACGTGAATAGCGTATGTATATCTGTATCCTCACTCTTGAACCTCCCTCCCATCCCCCATTCCTCTAGGTCATTACAGAGCACCAGGCAAAATCCCTGTGCTTTACAGCAGCTTCTGTGTATTTTTATTCTCACTCTCGTGTACACATGTGAGTGCCTACTTTTTCACCTCTAAGAAAACTGAGGTTCAGAGAGCATCAATGACTTACCTAAACTAGACAATAGTGGACCTGGACTCTGGCAGTGGCAGGCAGGTCAGGAGTATGACTGTTTATCAAAAGAAGAGATTCAGAGGACTGAGATTTATTCATTGTGTATTTATTAAAACTATATTTTTTGAGCATCTACTGTATGTTGTTGTTGCTCAGTCACTAAGTGATGTCCAGCTCTTTGCAACTCCATGGACTGAAGCACGCCAGGCTTCCCTGTCCTTCACCATCTCCTGGAGTTTGCTCAAATTCATGTCCATTGAGTCAGTGATGCTATAGAACCATCCCATCCTCTGTCGCCCTCTTCTTCTTTTGTTTTCAGTCTTTCCCAGCATCGGGGTCTTTTCCAGTGAGTCAGATGTTTGCAAAGTATTGGAGCTTCAGCTTCAGCATCAGTCCTTCCAATGAATATTCAGGGTTGATATCCTTTAGGATTGACTGCTGTAATCTCCTTGCTGTCCAAGGGACTCTCAAGAGTCTTCTCAGGCAAAACAATTCGAAAGCATCAATTCTTTGGCACGCAACCTTCTTTACGGAGAAGGCAATGGCACCCCACTCCTGTACTCTTGCCTGGAAAATCCCATGGATGGAGGAGCCTGGTAGGCTGTAGTCCATGGAGTCACTACGAGTCAGACATGACTGAGCAACTTCACTTTCACTTTTCACTTTCATGCACTGGGGAAGGAAATGGCAACCCACTCCAGTGTTCTTGCCTAGAGAATCCCAGGGATGGCGGAGCCTGGTGGGCTGCCATCTATGGGGTCACAGAGTTGGACACGACTAAAGCGACTTAGCAGCAGCAGCAGCAACCTTCTTTATGGTCCAACTCTCACATCCATTCATGACCACTGGAAAAACCATAGCTTTGACTATATGGATGTTTGTCAGCAAAGTGATGTCTCTGCCTTTTAATACTCTGTCTAGGTTTTATAGCTTTTCTTCCAGGGAGCAAGTGTCTTCTAAGCTCATGGCTGATGTCACTGTCCACAGTGATTTTGGAGCCTTGGAGCTCAAGAAAATAAAATCTGTCAGTGTTTCCACTTTTTCCACTTCTATTTGCCATGAAGTGATGGGACCAGATGCCATGATCTTATTTTTTGAATGTTGAATTTTAAGCCAACTTTTTCACTCTCCTCTTTCACTTTCATCAAGAGGCTCTTTAGTTCCTCTTTGCTTTCTGCCACTAAAGTAGTATCACCTGCATATCTGCGGTTGTTGATATTTCTCCCAGCAATTTTGATTCCAGCTTGTGCTTCATCCAGGCTGGCATTTCACATGATGTACTCTGTCTATAACAGGGTGACAATTTTGAACCAGTCTGTTGTTCCACATAAGGTTCTAACAGTTGCTTCTTGACCTGCATACAAGCTTCTCAGGAGACAGGTAAGGTGGTCTGGTATTCCCATCTCTTTAAGAATTTCCCACAGTTTGTTGTGATCCACATAGTCAAAGGCTTTTGCATAGTCAATGAAGCAGATGTTTTTCTGGAACTCCCTTGCTTTCTTTGTCATCCAATGAATGTTGACAATTTGATCCTTGGCTCCTCTCCCTTTTCTAAACCCAGCTTGTACATCTGGAAATTCTCAGTTCCTGTAGCTTGAAGGATTTTGAGCATAACCAACTAGCATGCGAAATGAGTGCAATTGTTCAGTACTTTGAACATTCTTTGGAACCGCCCTTCTTTGGGATTGGAATGAAAACTGACATTTTCCAGTCCTCTGGGCACTGCTGAGTTTCCCAAATTTGCTGGCATATTGAGTACAGCACTTGAACAGCATCATCTTTTAGGATTTGAAATAGCCTAGCTGGAATTCCGTCACCTCCACTGGCTTTGTTCATAGTGATGCTTTCGAAGGCACACTTGACTTCGCATTCCAGGATGTCTGGCTCTAGGTGAGTGATCACACCATCATGGTTATCCATGTCATTAAGACCTTTTTGTGCAGTTCTGTGTATTCTTGCCACCTCTTTTTAATCTCTTCTGCCTCTACTAGGTCCTTACCTTTATTGTGTCCATCCTACTGTATGCCAGATAGCTATTAATGGCCGTCTTAAAAATAGGTTTTCTAAACATTCCCTTTCAAAGAGTATTTGTAAGCTTCTTACAAGTATATGATGATGTGCACTTCCAGAGCTGCACACCAACAGTCTGAAGCAGTCAGACTTTGCACTGTAATTCATACTTTCTTATTCAAAATCCTGCTTTCTTACAAGGTGACTTATAGCTCTGATAATTTGTCTCCCTAACCCCAAGCCACTGAAGATCCAGGTTAAAGCACATTGCTGATTTCAGACAACCCTGAATACCTGCACCTTTTGTGACATTATGCTTTAATTGAACACATTGCGTACCTATCTCCACTTTTCCACCCCAAAAACACACACCATTTCAGATCCTTGCTGTAGACTTTTCTTACAGTTTCACGTACACCTCAGTTTCTATTAAACTAGCTTGCCCTCTGTTTTGAAGAAGCTTTGTCCTCTTAAAAGAGAGATTCTCTAAAACTGGATAAACCCCATTCTGAAGACAGAAAAACTAAATATGATCAGAGTATAATTTTCCAAGGAGAGAGGACTCAGATATGAAAGCTTTCTCTCCTCCTCCTGGCATAATATACTTGTAAAATAGACAGATATTGACTTTTTACAAGGTAGCTTTTGGTATCAGCATTCTAGTTTGTCATCTAGACAAGGCTTATAACTCCAAACTCTTAGAATTTAGAAGGAATGAGTCACTTTTGTTTTCAAAAGCTGGGGGTCATGCAGGTGTCTGGCTTTCTATTCACTCAGCTGTGTAGTTGCTGTTATTTTTTTCAACAGGAAAAACAATACAGAAAGCTTAACCATACACTGTATTACCATGGGATAATTTTATCTTCCTTCGTGATAGAACATCTGTGTATGTGACTACATCAGAGCCGCATCAGTTCTCCTGGATGAATTTATAACTTGATTATTATCCCAAGAGATGTAGGTTAGGGTTAGGGAGGGGAATGGCCCAAGTAATATGTTAATTAAATACATCCTTTTACAAAGCCTTAGATGAATTGCACCCTCACCCCAAGATTTTCCTTGATAGACTGGGGACCCCTGTAGACTCTACAGCCACTGAACACTACAACAGATGGACTGTGCCAGAGGCAGGTAGTCCCCAAAGTCACATTTGATTGTTTTATTACTGACATTGAAATAAAAATATGGATATTATCCAGGAATTGTCACTGAGCAAGTATTCTGGCATGATTTACAATATTCATTCAGTACATTTTGTTGAACAACAACAACAAAAAATGACAAAAACAACAGCATAGATTACACATGAATGATCTCTGAAAATAAAAATTTGTCTCCAGTCTTTTTGCCTGCATATATTTGTATTACCAAGCACAGGATGTATGTACCGTGTACAAGGTGGCTGACAATTCTGTAGTGGACTCATTCTCCTTGTAAAATAAGCCACGGCAGTTCTCTTTGCTTTCTCTATAAGGGGCCTTAAACCCAGAGCTTCCCTGGTGGCTCAGACAGTAAAGAATCTGCCTACAGTGTAGGAGACTTAGGTTTAATCCCTGGGTTGGGAAGATCCCCAGTGAGGGGAATGACAGCCCACTGCAGTATTCTGGCCTGGAGAATACCATGGATAGAGGAGCCTGGCAGGCTGTAGTGCACGGGGTCGCAAAGAGTCAGACACAACTGAAACACTAAGACTCTCCATTTTCAAACCCAGACGCAAGCCAGTCCTCTCTAGGGAAGCTGTATGGTACACGCAAAGCTGGACTTTGATTTCTCATTCCTGAATCCCCACGGCTCTACCTGGTTCACAGAGCCCCCTGCATTTCATCCACACATGTTTATGTGGCATAAACCTTATACGTAGGGAGAGAGGGTGCCAGTGAACTCATGGAGTCTCAGTGGCAGAAGTGGGAGTCCCTAGGAATTAGTTATCTGCAAAATATGCTGAGGCATAGAAAAGTATCTCATTTGTGAGGGTGAGCGGGTGGTGTTCCCATCCCTAACAGGTCTGTCAGGAGCCAAATGCATCTTGGAAAGATGGATTCAGTTTATTTCTTTGACACTGGTACCTCCCTGGCACCAGTGCCCTGAGAGCCCCCGTGCCTTCCCCTCCATCCATTTCCGTCTCTCTCTCTACAAGCTCCTGCTTTCTACCCAGGTCCTGGCACCGGACTGCACCTGTCAGCAGATCCTAGGTGAAGGCTGGCTGCCCTAGCCTGACTCAGAGGCTGGCCTTCACAGGGTTTTCTGCTGGTTCACAAAGGACAGAACCATAGCTTCTGTTTCATGCTTTCTGGCCGTGAATCCCTTCATGGCCCAGCACTGACTTGCTGACAAGACAGTGCTCTAGCCTTCATTCCCTGGACCCTCCCACCATCTCGCATCTCTGAGAAATGCACATGAGGGTGGTGACAGAGGAAAGGCCAGCCTGTCTCCTCCACAGCAGCTGATCCTGGCTCTCCCTGGAGGACCAGGACCTGCCCAGCAGCATTCATCCCGCTAGCATCCTCCGGTAGCACATGTCCCTGAGTTTGCTGTCCTTTTGGAGTTAGCCTGCTAGGGGCAGGGGAGACCTGGGTGCCTTCCCTCACCAGGGCAACAAAACAGCAGGCAGCTCTCTGTAGCTGACCCCAGACCGGGGGCTGGGAGTATCTGAAAGGTGTGCACAGTTAGCCAGATCCTTCTGGAGTTCCCAAGGTCATGAAATACTCATCCGTTCTTTTTTTCTTAAATTTTTTATTTTGTATTGGGATATAGCTGATTAACAGTGTTGTTATAGTTTCAGGTGAACAGGGAAGAGACTCAGCCATACAGTCTCCCCCGAACCCCCTTCCCATCCAGGCTGCCACATAACATTGAGCGGAGTTCCCTGTGCTGTGCACAGGTCCTTGTTGGTATCCATTTTAAATGTAGCAGTGAATATACATATGCTCCTAACAACAGGCCAAGCCCTGAGGACTTCATAAGATAATCGTAACCTAAATGATGAACAGCAACCCTGAAAAACTGTTGTGAGCAGATGGCTAGTATTTAATAAGAGAGTTTTTAAACCTTACACATGCATGAAGCTGGGAAGTAAGAAATCCACGTGGCCTCCTTCTCCCCCTACAGAACAGTTGCGCAGACTTTCTTGGGGCATATACATGTGTTTCTAGGCTTATTTGATTCATGGCGTGCCCGCCGCTCAAACAGAAGCCCCGGGAGGACAGAGGCAACAATTCTCCTCAGTGGTCCTCACAGGCCCTGCCACACTGCTTGGCACACAGTAGATGTTCAATGAATATTTGTAAATGAATATTAATGAGTTCACAGATCACTCTGTACTGGTCATAGTTTGGAAGGGCGCACAGAATAAATGACCCCCCTAAACAGAAAACTGCAGTGAATTTTTAAAGGATGAAGATGAACACAATAGGAACACTCTGAAATATTAGTGTGGATTTCTGAACCTGCGCTCCTATTGCTAATTACAAGGCAATTTGTGAAATCTCAGGTATGCATCTGCATGGCATATAATGAGAAAGCGTGATTATTAAAAGTCAAACCATAGCAGATTTGTGAGTGGATTAAAAGCCTAGGCTGGTTGGGAACGGGGTGCCCAGGAGTGCATGGCCAGATGCACATTGAAAAATGCCCCAATGTTGGTTCCCACGCAGATCGTGGACGGCAGGCTGTGGTTTCAGCTGGACTGTGGTAGCGGCCCCGGCATCCTGGGCATCTCGGGCCGTGCAGTTAACGACGGGAGCTGGCACTCGGTCTTCCTGGAGCTCAACCGCAACTTCACCAGCCTGGCCCTGGATGACAGCTACGTGGAGCGCCGCCGGGCGCCCCTCTATTTCCAGACGCTGGGCACCGAGAGTGCCATCTACTTCGGTGCCCTGGTGCAGGCGGACAGCATCCGCAGCCTGACTGATGCACGGGTCACGCAGGTGCTGAGCGGCTTCCAGGGCTGCCTGGACTCGGTGGTGCTGAATAACAACGAGCTGCCGCTGCAGAACAAGCGCAGCAGCTTCGCCGAGGTGGTGGGCCTGACCGAGCTGAAGCTGGGCTGCGTGCTCTACCCCGACGCCTGCGAGCACGGGCCCTGCCAGCACGGAGGCAGTTGCGCCGGCCTGGCCTCCGGAGGTGAGCGCTCTGGGTCCCTGCCGGGGGAGCGGGGATGGGGCGGGGCGGGAGGGATAGGGGGTGACGGGGGGTGGGAGGCAGACCTGCCGGACCGCTCTCTCAAGCATCACCAACCCGAGTGCTCTCCCAGAGAGGTGGATTCCATGCTGGCTCAGCCTCGTTTAACCCCCTGATGGCAGTTGGCAATTACAGGAGCCAGTCGCTTTGCAGAATCCCAAGGCTGCAGAGGGCCAGCTGCAGTGCCCTGGAAGGTGCTGTCCAGTGCCCTCTCCCCGCCCTCTCCACACCTTCCCAGGTCTCAGCAGCCCGGAGGAACAGGATGCCCTTTGAAGTATGTGCCCCCTTTGGACCACTTGCATGTCTCTGCAGAAAGACTGGTAACAATCAGAGGTGTAATGACCATGCACTACCCTTTCACAGGCAGACATGGGGCTTTACTAGAGGCTGAAGGGATGGCATCACCGACTCTGTGGACATGAGTTTGAGTGAGCTCCAGGAGTTGGTGATGGACAGGGAGGCCTGGCGTGCTATGATTCATGGGGTCGCAGAGAGTTGGACACGACTGAGCGACTGAACTGAACTGAACTGAAAGGGTACCTGAGGGTGAATATGCCACCCTAGAAATGGAAGTGTAGACGAGATATTTTGGAGGAAGCTTTTAAAATGTGTTTATTACAAATAAGTCTAGTGCAACTCCAAAAGAACAAGAAGGCAATTTCCATGAACTATCAAGACGGTCAATGAAAGCAATGATGCTTTACCCCAGTAAAATTTTCCCCAGAGATCATGAAGAGGACAGAATGGATCAGGCAAAAAAAGGGGAAGGGAGGCAGGGATGGTGTGGATTTATAGCGGGTTTCTGTTGTACGAGGGGAAAGCTAAGACTCTTTCAGTCTAGGAGTCTGAAGATGAAAGAATCCCTGACTTTACTCAGATGCAGGATCTGAGTTAACGTAAACTAGGTCAGGCTCTCCTGGCTGAAGGCTTTGCCATCTGATTCCACTTCAGGCCCTCTGCAGAATCTCTCAGTGGGAGTGTGATTAGAAAATGTAAACCTTCCTCACAAATCGCATAGAGATTCCGCTGTGTACATTACCATCTACTGTTGGTGAAGCCCAACTCCAAATTTAGACTCCATTTTATTATTAGAATGTTGCGAACTGCCCATGAAATGATGCGCTGCTGAAACACGGACTCCAAAGTTATTCAGGCTTGCATATGTTACTGCCGCAATGAGGGCCATGTGCCCTGGGGGGAGATTTCTGCCGTCTCGATTTAAGAAATCCATTTGCTTTTTTGACTGTCTCAGCAGTATATGTAAATAAAGGGTTGTTATGGTGCCATAATTTGCGAATGATGGGCAGTAACTATACTTCAGTGGTTCTATAAACCAGCCTATTATGACAAGTCATGGCCAGTTTTTCACCAGCCAAAACAATTCTGCTAGTGTGAGCTATCCACGATATATAAAAGGAGCATATAATTAAATTGGGTTGAAATAGAACACCACTCCATGTCAAATACTGGGTCCACAGCCACAAATTGTAACATACTTTTAACGGTGGCAGGATGTTGTTTTACTGGCCAAGCTATGGGCTTCCACAACGGGTTAGCATGAAAATAATAATAATCATTGTGTTAAGGGAAAAGACTAAGGGAGCTTGTTTTTTCTTCAGTGTATATTTTAATTTTGTTGTTGTTCAGTTGCTAAGTCATGTCTGACTCTTTGCCAGCCCATGGACTGCAGCATGCCAGGCCTCCCTGTCCTTCACTATCTCCCAGAGTTTGCTCAAACTCATGTCAATTGAGTCAGTGATGCCATCCAACCATCTCATCCTCTGTCACCCGCTTCTCCTCCCACCTTCAATCTTTCCCAGCATCAGGGTCTTTGCAAATGAGTCAGCTCTTCACATCAGGTGCCCATGTATTGGAGTTTCAGCCTCAGCATCAGTTCTTCCAATGAACACCCAGGACTGATCTCCTTTAGTATGGACTGGTTGGATCTCCTTTCAGTCCAAGGGACTCTCAAGAGTCTTCTCCAACACCACAGTTCAAAAGCAACAATTCTTCAGGGCTCATCCTTCTCTAATTACCATAAAAATCCCTGAGCTAAGTCTTCGGTGCAGGTATGTTCATTAAATATCTATGACCCCCATCAGAAACAGCAGTTTTCCTTTGTAAAACCTCATTTGGCTTAACCAAAGTTCAGGACTGAGGACCGACCTGCCACATATTGATATTTTTTCACATGGTCTAAAGAATGTGCTTTCCCTTCCCCAAGTACCCAACTTTGCCTGTGGGTTGCATCCGCTGTCAGACACCTCATTGTCCCTTGCTCCCCAGCTTCCCCCTACACTTGGACTTGGATTGGGATTCTGTGTCAGGTATTCTTTCTTCCAAGGGAATAAAGTCTTTCTTTTATCAGCTCAAGTCTTTCCTTTCTACTGGGAGCTCATGTTTTCCTAAAACAAAGTATCTTTCCCCATCTCCCTTCTCCCAAACCTACTACCTCTGATGAGAGAGGTAGTTGAGAGAACCCGGTGGTCCTTATCTCAGGACCCGCCCCACTGGGCCTGGTCCAGAAAGGGCAGTACTGTGCTCAGCAGTGCTGAGCCCGGGCCAGCAGACTCCTGGCAACTCACCAGGAAATCCAAGAGGACTTGCTTCCATGGAGACCGCAGAGCCCTCTTCTGAGGAGGTACCTATTTGCTGCCTGGCTATTGGGATTGGGGTCTTGGCTTCTAGAAAAGAGGAGAGAGAATCCATTTTCTTGCCCCACTCTCTGTTCACATGAGAGGACTTTTTGCTGGGTCTCAATATCCCATCTGCAAATTCCCTTAATGAGGGGCCCCCAACCTCCAGGATCAAATGCCTGATCATCTGAGCTGAAGCTGATGTAATAGTAATAGAAATAAAGTGCACAATCAATGTAATGTGCTTGAATCATCCCCAAACCACCCCTCGTCCATGTAAAACTTGTCTTCCACCAAACCCATCCCTGCGTGCCAAAAAAGTTTGGGGACTGCTGCCCTAAATTGTGGAGAAGGCGATGGCACCCCACTCCAGTACTCTTGCCTGGAAAATCCCATGGATGGAGGAGCCTGATGGACTGCAGTCCTTGGGGTCACTAAGAGTCAGACACGACTGAGCGACTTCACTTTCCCTTTTCACTTTCATGCATTGGAAAAGGAAATGGCAACCCACTCCAGTGTTCTTGCCTGGAGATTCCCAGGGATGGCGGAGCCTGGTGGGCTGCCGTCTGTGGGGTCGCACAGAGTTGGGCACGACTGAAGTGACTTAGCAGCAGCAGCCCTAAATTGAGGAGAAAGAAATGGTGACCCACTCAACTATTCTTGCCTAGAGAATCCCATGGACAGAGAAGCCTGGTGGGCTGCTGTCCATAGGGTCATACAGAGTTGAACACAACTGAAGCGACTTAGCATGCATGCACGCATGCCCTGAATTGGTGCTATATAGTAGGGAGGTGTGGGGAGGAGCAAGAAAAGGCAGAACCAATAGTTTGGCCTTTAACTCATATCTGTGAACTATTTAGCTAATTATAAGGTTATTTAAAATAAGGGGAAATCATCTCAGTTGTGAGTGACAATTTAAAAAGAACAAGAAAGAAAAAGAAGAAAAAGAACAAGGAGACTGTCATTAATGAAAGAATATTCATGCCTGGGAGAATTCCCTCTGGCTACCAGGGTATCTAATCACAGGGAAAGAGTCTTCCTTCCCCAGATCAAAGGCTAGAATGCAAGGAGCAGTCAAAGAAGGAATTTGAGCTGGAGAAAGTAGAGCAAGGTGCTTTAATGACTCCTTGCACAGTAGAATGCTGATAACACAGTTATCTGAGCATCTCGCTGTTGTTGCAACCCTGAGTTATGTGTCACTCTAAACTTCTACAAAGCATATGTTTCTACAGTCATTCTCTTGGACCTTAGAGGATGCTGGAGGATATTAGTCATTGGCTGTCCTGGTAATCCTCTACTCTCAAGTCGTGACAATCTTAGCACCAAGCTTTTGTTCACAGCATTCAGAGTTTTAAAAGTGGGCAACCCAGAGCATGAAGCAGATTTCTTTTTGAGAAGCAGGATTCTGCTCGAGCCACTTCCAAACACACTCAAACCCTTAACAAGGCTGCTGAGTCTGCCAGCTCGGAACGGCGTGGTCAGCAGATTTGACCAGTGTTATACCTCCGGCTGTCCCACGAGCCAGCCACGAGAACCCAGGGGAGTCAGAGCCCAGAACACTGACTTGTAATAAGACAGTAATTATGACTCTGGAAATCAACCACAGAGGGAAGGCTCTCTCGTGGTGAAGCCTTAAAATTATATGTATTTCATAAACATGAGCTGGAAATAGCAAACACCATGGAAAAGAACTAGCCTAGTCCCACTGTGACCCCTGTGCTTCCAGACCCAGTGGGTCGGCAGCAGCCCAGGGAGCACCCATGGTCTGAATATGCAGGTCTCAGTCCTTGGAGTCTCATCCTGCTCGGCTGAAGCCCGCGACCAGAAAGCACAGTTTCAGCTAAACTACAATTTGGCAGAGCAGTGTGGCAACCGAGACTGCCAGGCCAGAAACACTCATTCAGGTGGCTCTCATGAGACTGAAAACTTAACTCTTTTTTTAAACAATATTTATCTATTTTTAACTGATTGATGATTGCTTTCCAATATTGGTTTGATTTCTGTCATACATCAGCATGAATTAACCACAGGTGTACATGTGTCCCCTCATTCTCAGATCTCTCTCCCACCTCCCACCTTTGTCCACCCCCCTAGGCTATTACAGCTTAATCTTAAAATGAGAAGTTGATAACTTTCAGTGATAGAGTCCCATTTGTTAGCGTGTCAGTTTGTTACTGTGTCCTTGACGCTGTGGTAAGCACCTTGTAAGTGCTTCTGCGCTGAGATACAGTTCTCACCCGAATACTCTTGTTGTTCAGTCGCTAAGTGTGTCTGACTCTTTGTGACCCCATAGACTGCAGCATGTCAGGCTTCCCTGTCCTTCACTATCTCCCAGAGTTTGCTCAAACTCATGCCCATTGAGTAAGTGATGCCATCCAACCATCTCATCCTCTGCCGTCCCCTTCTCCTCCTGCCCTCAATCTTTCCCATCATTAGGGTCTTTCCCAGTGAGTCAGCTCTTTGTATCAAGTGGCCAAAGTATTCTAGCTTCAGCATCAGTCCTTCCAATGAATATCCAGGGTTGATTTCCTTTAGGATGGACTGGTTTGATCTCCTTACTGTCCAGGGGACTCTCAAAAGTCTTCTCCAGCACCACAGTTTGAAATGATCAATTCTTTGGCACTCAGCCTTCTTTATGGTCCAGCTCTCACACCTGTACATGGATCAGTGCTATTCTTTGCTCCCCTCAACTCTCATTTTTCTGATAAAGAAGTAACCAGCCTGCTGTCACACACCTAGTAAGGTCGGGAAGTCAGGACTTGATGCAGGTTTGTGGAACTCCTGCCCCCTGCCCCCAGCCTATGCTCTTAACCTTTGTTACTCAAAATGGGTTCCAAGCAACAGTAGAGGCAGCATCGCTGGAAATGTCAAAAATGCAGCATCTGAGAACAAGTCAGAATCTGTGTTTCTAACAAGATCCCACGGTGATATGCTGCTTTATCTCTCTGTCTCCGAACTGCCCTGAAACACTCCCCAAAAATAAGTTCTATTCTGTTTTTGTGTGCTGCATATAGTATTTCTCAAACTCCAAGGTGCCTCTGCACCACCTGAGAACCTGATTAAAATGAGCCCTTGTTCTAGAAGACTCTCTTGCTTGTTAAGGAGAAAGGAAAATCTGTTGACTTGCCCCAGTCATTCTCTGTCCACATCAGAGGAACCTTCTGCTAGGTCATTGAGTTGTATTTTGCAAATTCCTGAACTTACCACCAAAAAAAGAAAAATTATGAGTTAAAAGTTTGGAGAAAGAAAAAGACCCAAACCTACAAATCAGAATCTCAGAATCTGCAAGAGTAGAATTCAGGCATCTCTGTTTATAATAAGCCTCCAAAGTCTATGCAGTTCTGAACTTGAGAACGACTGACATTTGAGAATCCCAATAAATTCTGTATTTGCCAGAATGTGAATCAGTGAATTCCAGGAAACAAAGGACATTCAGAAATTGAATGTCAGGTACACAGCCTGCATTTTGTGATAATTGCTTTAGTGTAAAGATTGAACTTTGTTCCTCAGAAGTTTGCGGTCACCCTGAGCTCCCTTTCAAAGGTAGAAGTAATAGTGTGTACCTTCCCCCTGTAAGCAACGTGCATGAGGCAGCAAGTTCCCAGATGTTGTAAATAGCTGGGCACAGAAGGATCTTCAGTTACAGGGTGACCTGTGCTACTTTGGGTGATGTTTTGGGCCCCTAACTTGTAAGTGTCTAGATTAATTCAGTCTGTCAAGCTCTAATCAATTGCCTGACTTGTGCGAGGCTCTGTGTTAAGTTCTAGGGTCCTGTTGATGTCTCTGTGATCAGCGGATCCACTTATGTGGCCTCCCTCCCTTCATGGCTGGCTTAAAGGAATTGGACAGGTTTCCTGTATGTGGTCAGTCCACTGACCCATTTAGCACTGGGGGACAAAAAAGCCAGGCTCCCAGATAATATACTGTGGATAAATTTGACTAAGACTTGAAGCTTATGAGGGGAAAAGTTTTGTTTTTTTTTTTCTGGGTGTCTTTCTTCTAAATACTGAATTAACTTTCTGGGGATTACTTTAGAAAAACCTCATGGTAATAGTATTAATAATATTTTATTGATCCTAATAGAAAAACCCAAAACCCTAAAGCAGTCAAATTTTGTGCAGACACAAAAGAACATGCTAGAAAGTGAAATATTCAGTTCAGTTCAGTCGCTCAGTCGTGTCCGACTCTCCGCGACCCCATGAATTACAGCACGCCAGGCCTCCCTGTCCATCACCAACTCCCGGAGTACACTCAAACTCAGGTCCACAGAGTCGGTGATGCCATCCAGCCATCTCATTCTCCGTCGTCCCCTTCTCCTCCCACCCCCAACCTTTCCCAGCATCAGAGTCTTTTCCAGTGAGTCAACTCGTTGCATGAGGTGGCCAAAGTATTGCAGTTTCAGCTTTAGCATCAGTCCCTCCAGTGAACATCCAGGATTGATCTCCTTTAGAATGGACTGGTTGGATCTCCTTGCAGTATAAGGGACTCTCAAGAGTCTTCTCCAACACCACAGTTCAAAAGCATCGATTCTTCGGCGATCAGCTTTCTTCACAGTCCAACTCTCACATCCATACATGACCACGGGAAAAACCATTGCCTTGACTAGACGGACCTTGGTTGGCAAAGTAATGTCTCTGCTTTTTAATATACTATCAAGGTTGGTCATAACTTTCCTTCCAAGGAGCAAGCGTCTTTTAATTTCATGGCTGCAATCAGCATCTGCAGTAATTTTGGAGCCCAAAAAAATAAAGTCTGACACTGTTTCCACTGTTTTTCCATCTATTTCCCATGAAGTGATGGGACCAGATGCCATGATCTTTGTTTTCTGAATGTTGAGCTTCAAGCCAACTTTTTCACTCTCCTCTTTCACTTTCATCAAGAGGCTTTTGAGTTCCTCTTCACTTTCTGCCATAAGGGTAGTGTCATCTGCATATCTGAGGTTATTGATATTTCTCCCAGCAATCTTGATTCCAGCTTGTGCTTCTTCCAGCCCAGCGTTCCTCATGATGTACTCTGCATATAAGTTAAATAAGCAAGGTGACAATATACAGCCTTGACGTACACCTTTTCCTATTTGGAACCAGTCTGTTGTTCCATGTCCAGTTCTAACTGTTGCTTCCTGACCTGCATACAGGTTTCTCAAGAGGCAGGTCAGGTGGTCTGGGATTCCCATCTCTTTCAGAATGTTCCACAGTTTATTGTGATCCACACAGTCAAAGGCTTTGGCATAGTCAATGAAGCAGAAATAGATGTTTTTCTGGAACTCCCTTGCTTTCTCCATGATCCAGCGGATGTGGGCAATTTGATCTCTGGTGCCTCTGCCTTTTCTAAAACCTGCTTGAACATCTGGGAGTTCACGGTTTACATACTGCTGAAGCCTGGCTTGGAGAATTTTGAGCATGACTTTACTAGCGTGTGAGATGAGTGCAATTGTGCGGTAGTTTGAGCATTCTTTGGCATTGCCTTTCTTTGGGATTGGAATGAAGACTGACCTCTTCCAGTCCTGTGGCCAGCGCTGAGTTTTCCAAATCTGCTGGCATATTGAGTGCAGCACTTTCACAGCATCATCTTTCAGGACTTGAAATAGCTCAACTGGAATTCCATCACCTCCACTAGCTTTGTTAGTAGTGATGCTTTCTAAGGCCCACTTGACTTCACATTCCAAGATGTCTGGCTCTATGTCAGTGATCACGTTATCGTGACTATCTTGGTCGTGAAGATCTTTTTTGTACAGTTCTTCTGTGTATTCCTGCCACCTCTTCTTAATATCTTCTGCTTCTGTGAAATATTACAGTGTGCTTAATGTTGTTAACACAGTAAGTGTTCTGGACCCTTGAGGAGAGTGTTAGAGGCTCAGCCCAATGTACAGTGTGGGAACTGTGAGCCAGCTTTCCTTGGGAAAGTTAGAGAACTCCCTTTCAAAGGTTTTCATCTCATGAGGTCTGAAGGTATTGTGTGGGCCCTGCTTGGTGGAAGAAGAACGTCTGAGTGACTTCAAGTTGAGGGGGTGAAGCAGTGACAGAGTCCGTAAGCCACATGTAGACTTTTGGGTGGCATCCCACTTAATAATGTGGTCAGCAGTTTTCTCAAGCTCACTGAGACTCACATGGACAGAAGTTTCAATATTTCCCAATAAATAGCCTACGTGCATGTTAAGTCACTTCAGTCATGTCTGACTCTGTGACCCCATGGACTGTAGCCCACCAGGCTCCTCTGTCCATGGGATTCTCCAGGCAAGAATACTGGAGTGGGTGCCATTCCCTTCTCCAGATACTGCCTACAAGTCAGAGTTAAAAAAAAAAAAAACTCATGGCTTTCCATTGTTTGATTATGAGCAAGAGAAACGAAGCTGATTTCTGAATCCATTCTAATTACAGTAATTACAACAAAAAAGCACCTAATGTTTGTGGGCTGCATTGTGGTTGATGAATCCAGAAACCTCATTATCCTCTATGAGTGGGACTGAGTGAGGCTTAATTATCAGATAAAAACGGAGGTTCCTAGAGGTCAGGCAGCTCAGCTGATGGGAAACAGCCAGAACTTAGATGCATACCCACCACATCACAGCTCTCTCCCCGAATCATAAAGTTCCTGGAGGGTCTAAATGCAGTCTATAACTGAGCAAGCACAGTGGTCAATCATGACTTCAGGTCCCAAGTGCTAGGTGCACATTTGCCATTATTCCCCTCTTTGTGCAGAAGGCAGATGTTTCCTTATCAAGGAAGCAAAACCAAATCAGGATAATGTTCACCTCCACCAACCGAGTGGGGCAGAAGGTGGAAGTCATCACTTGGATGAATCAGGTCGGAAAACAACTACTAAGTCAAACAAGTAAGATGGAAATGATCTTGATTATTTGCCTACACAGTCCATATTCACTCTATAATTGCTCAAACCATTTCTATGTATTGCATGAAATAGGTTTTGCCATGCTCTTCTTTGAGCAAGGAAAGGAGAGGGCATTTTAAGTTTTTCTGGGTGCAGATTTCAAAATCATCTGCATCAGCTGTAACTAGTATTGCAAGCAAGAGCATAGCTTTGAGGCAAGGCTTTAAAATACACTTCTTATTTCATAAGGATTTGCGAGGTGATAACTGTTTGTTTGTTTGTTTGTTTTTTTACATGTGTATCTCAGTGCTAGCAGGACAATTACCTAATTTTTTTTTAACTTTTTATTTTGTATTGACGTGAAGCCAATTAACAAACAATGCAATAGTTTCAGGTGAACAGCAGAGGGACTCAGGCATACATATACGTGTGTCCATTCTCCCCCAGACTCCCCTACTGTTCAGGCTGCTACATAACATTGAGCAGAGTTCCATGTGCTATACAGTAGTATGTCTTTGTTGGTTCTTGTTGTTATTTAGTTGCTCATTCGTGTCCAACCCTTTGCGACCCCATGGACCGTCACCTGCCAGGCTCCTCTGTCCATGGGATTTCCCAGGCAAGAATACCGAGTGGGTTGCTATTTCCTTCTCCAGGAGATCCTCCTGATCCAGGGATCGGACCCACATCTCTTACGTCTCCTGCGTTGGGAGGTGGGTTCTTTACCACTAGCACCACCTGGGAAGCCCCTTGTTGTTTATCTGTTTTAAATACAGCAGAGTACATGCCCCTCCTAAACTCCCTACCTATCCCTTCCTCCCATCCTTCCCGCTTACAGCCAGAAGCTCATTCTTTTATATGTGGAATCTAAAAAAGAAATGATACAAATGAATTTACTTACAAAACAGAAGCAGACTCAATTATCTTTTTTAAATCTGGAAAGTGGTATAAAGTGGCATCTCCCACTTGTTGACTATGTAACTTTGGGCAAATGATCCTATGTAAGATTCACTTCCCATTTTTAAAAATAATAGTACTTTCAGCATAGGGTTCTTATCAAGTATTAAGTGAGATAATGCATGGGAAGCTCTTAGCATTTTTCCTAGCATGTAAGAAGCTGTCGTTCTTGCTAACAGTTTCCTTATTTGATATTTTCCAACCCAAGAAAAAGAATCCACTCTTTTGAATAAAACTTTGAGATAATCCTCTGAATGTTTTCTTTTATGTATATAAAAGTGTTAAAGTATTATTTATGATCAAATAATTCCTAGCCACCTTTTGAATTATCTTCCCTCTGTTTGTATTTTATATCAATATACGGTAATGCTTTGGAAAAGCAGAAGCTTTAACATGCTGTTGTCTTTGTTATGATTATCTGGCCCCCTGAAGGGTGCCTGGTGCTGTCCATCTCCCTGCATCTGGTTGGCTCCCTGGAGAGCTGTGGGGAGCCTCGTAAGTGGCGAGTTCTAGCTTACTGACAAGTCCCAATGCCAATACAGTCTTACAGAAATATCTGAGAATCTGAAAGTCTGGATTCAAGTTCAAATTCATCACTTACTAGCTGTACATACTTGAACAAGCTACTCATCTCTCCAACACTCCCAGGGAGTTAAGGTGTTAATGGAGCCTCTTATTTCCTTTCATGGAATTATTGCGATCCTTCATAGAATGACAAAGTGATTTTAAGCCACTAAAACATTACATCACTTAATATCATTATGGCAGACTCACTGATATTATAAAAATTAATATTAATAATAATAGGGCTCAGGCCACGGTAATGAGATCATAAATAATACTTTGTTAGAATGATCTAATTATATTAACAAGCCACTTTCACAAAGTCTTAATAGCAAATATAACTTTTCTTTCATTAAAAAAAAAAACCGACTACTTTTTAAAATCCAATTGCTTTTCCCTTTCAGCATGTTAATGTAAAAATCTCTCCAAATTTAAAGTTCTGAAATCTTCCCTGGTGGCTCAGATGGTAAAGAATCTGCCTGCAAGGCAGGAGACACAGGTTCCAACCTGGGTCAATCAGATCCCCTGGAGAAGGGACTGACTACCCACTCCAGTATTCTTGCTGGGAAAATCTCATGGACAGAGGAGCCTGGTGGGCTATAGTCCACAGGATCAGAAAGAGTCCGGCGTGACTGAGTGATGAACACACAAAAGCAAGATGCCTTCCGAAGGGCTCTGCCTCTCTTGTCCCATGGGTTTGAGATCAGGAGAGCAGATCCTGGAGAGTTTGCTTCTCTCTTTAATAAACAGAGAAATCCAGTTAGAGAGTGCGATGAAGTGTGATTGTTACACCTGCTGCTGCTAAGTCGCTTCAGCCATGTCCAACTCTGTGCAGCCCCATGGATGACAGTCCACCAGGCTCCTCTGTCCCTGGGATTCTCCAGACAAGAACCCTGGAGTGGGTTGCCATTTCCTTCTCCATGCAATTCAGGAGAAAACTGAACAACTCAGGACTCTGGAGCCAGACTGCTGGGGTTCAAGTCCGCTCTAGTTTCATGACTACATAATCTACTTCTCTGTACCCCATCTACAAAATTGGAATAATAACTATAGTCCCTTTACCGTAGGCTTGTTTTGAGACCTAAATGAGTTACTACAAGTAAAGTGCTTAGAACTGTCCTTAGTTGCTGTTCAGTCGCTCAGTCACGTCTGACTCTTTGCGACCCCACGGACTGCATGCAGCATGCCAGGCTCCCCTGTCCATCACTATCTCTTAGGGTTTGCTCAGACTCATGTCCATTGAGTCGGTGATGCCATCCAACCGTCTCATCCTCTGCCCTCCTCTTCTCCTCCTGCCTTCAATCCTTCCCAGCATCAGGATCTTTCCCAATGAGTTGGCTTTTCGCATCAGGTGGCCAAAGTATTGGAGCTTCAGCTTCAGCACCAGTCCTTCCAATGGACATTCAGGGTTGACTTCCTTTCGGATTACCTGGTTTGATCTCCTTACTGTCCAAGGGTTCTCAAGAGTCTTCTCCAGCACCACGGTTAGAAAGCGACTGTCCTTGGTCCATAAGAGCTGTCACCAAGTGTTTGCCCCCATCATCATCCTCACCTTCAAAAGAGACATCTCGTTTTCTCAGCTATAGAACAGGGCTTCTCCTTGTGCAGGATTTGTAGTGATCTCTGTGCTCGTAGCTGGTTTTTTTCTGTCCTTGTATCCCTGTCCCCAGCTGTGCTGGTAAACCAGGTCTCTAAACACAAAAGCCCTGATCTGAGTGTTTGCTGACTTCTGCGGTGTAACTCTTCCCAGCCTGGCTGGCATCAGGCTCCCTGTGATTTAATAACTGTCTGCCAACTTCCTGAACACTTAAAGTCAATCCTCCCAACCTTAGATGAGCCAGCTTCAGCACACCACTGCTAGTGGCTTAGACATGCAGTGGCAGTGAGGAGGTTAACCAGTCAGGCTGGCGGCCGCATCAGGTAGCGCTAGATGAAGAAAAGCAGGAGGAAATGTGTGGGAGTACAACGGTGCCCTGGAGGGCGGGCCTCACTGTAAATTCTGATTGCCCAAGGTCAGAGACGCCAAATCAAAGAAATCAAACCCGTGTCCCTCCTTGGAATCCAGTTTCCATGATAGTGAGTCGAATGCCCCTGATTTTCAGACTCCCTCCGTGCCTCTCCCTGGCCCCCACTTACTTCGCTATACTTTGAGAAACAGCCAGAAGCTTGTTAAATAGGCGCTGGAGAGGAGGACTCTCACCTGCGCTGACCCCCTTGCCTTAGATTCCCCTCCTGATCGCCCTCCCCATCCTCATCACCGCTGCACTCTGCGGATTCCTGGTTCTCCCGCCCCTTCCTTTAGTCTAAAAAGGAACTGAGTTCCTTCTCACAAGTCACTGTGTACAGAGAGCATACACTATTTCAATCTACAGATTATTAATTATCTTACACCTGCAGAGATCAATCTACAGTATTCTAATATCAATCACTGACCACTGGGGGAAGCAGAGATTAACCCAAGAGCCCTTCTAATAACAGTGAGGATGGCTATTTGTGGACTATAGTAAACATGATGTGCTCATTGCATGCCGAGACCCACACACTTCTACTACTGCTCAATCCCCCAAGTGTTAGAAACCAGGTCTTCACCTGCCCTCTAAACAGGGGATAAAGGTCATTACTGTGGAAATTGACCCAAGGATACTGACACAGTATCACAGTTGACAAGCCCCACTGATGCTCTTAGAGCTTCCTATCAGATTTCTAGTTTTCTTCCACCCCATTCTTCAGTATGAACTGATAAGCCAGAATTATCAGAGAAGGAATGAAATCCTCTCATTTGGAAGATAGGGACTGTCTTAAGGTTCCCCAGAAAAACAGAAACTATAGGATAGATGAACGGATAGATCGATGATTGATGGATAGACTATAGATAGGTATGGAGGGAGAGAAACAAGCAAAGAGAGACTGATTGATTTTTAAGAAATTTGCTCATAGGATTGTGGGACTGGCAAGTCTGAAATTTATAGGGCAGGACAGCAGGCTAGAAATTCATAAAGAGTTGATTTTTCAGACTTTGATTTGAAATCCTCAAAGCTGGAAATTCAGCCAAGATTTCTGTGTTGCAGTCTTGAGGCAGAATTCCTTCTTAAGTCTTTCTTTTGAATAGGTAAAATCCACCCACATTATTTTTCTAATAATCATGTATGGATGTGAAAGTTGGGCTATAAAGAAAGCTGAGCACTGAAGAATTGATGCCTTTGAACTGTGGTGCTGGAGAAGACTCTTGAGAGTCCCTTGGACTGCAAGGAGATCCAACCAGTCCATTATAAAGGAGATCAGTCCTGGGTGTTCATTGGAAGGACTGATGTTGAAGCTGAAACTCTAGTACTTTGGCCACCTGATGTGAAGAGCTGACTCATTTGAAAAGACCCTGATGCTGGGAAAGATTGAGGGCAGGAGGAAAAGGGGATGACAGAGGATGAGATGGTTGGATGGCATCACTGACTCAATGGACATGAGTTTGAGTAAATGCCGGGAATTGGTGATGGACAGGGAGGCCTGGCACGTTGCAGTGCATGGGGTTGCAAAGAGTCGGACACGACTGAGCAACTGAACTGAACTGAACTGAACCCACATTATATAAGATAATCTGCTTTGTGCATGCATGCTAAGTTGCTTCGGTCATGTCTGACTCTTTGCGACCCTATAGACTGCAGCCCACCAGGCTCCTCTGTCCATGGGATTGTCCAGGCAAGAATACTGGAGTAGGTTGCTATGCCCTCCTCCAGGGGATCTTCCCCACCCAGGGATCAAACCCATGTCTCATTATGTTTCCTGCATTGGCAGGTGTTTCTTTACCACTAGCGCCACCTGGGAAGCCCAGTCTGTTCTACTTAAAGCCAACTCATTGTAAGTATTAGTCACATCCACAGATACCTTCAAAGCAACATCTAGACTAGAGTTTGACCAGTAACTGGGCACTAGAGCTTAGTCAACTGGACATAGGAAGTCTGCCTTCACAGAGACCAAACCACAGAAACAGATAAAAGTGTCTTGGAAGAAACTATACAGGGAGAGTGCTTCATTAACATGTTATTAATATCTTTAGAGAAATAGGAGAAGATATTATAACCTCAAAACAGGAGCCGGATGTTATGTGTTTTAAGAAAATAAAAGCTCAGCAAACAAAGTAAGAGCCTCTGGAAAAATTCAACATATTTGAAAATGTCAATTAAAGTTTCAAAAGATGATAAACTCAGAAAGTAAGGCAAAACCCCACAGAGGTGTAATAGAAGAGAGAAAAATAAAATTAAAGAAAATCCAAATGATCTGACATCCAAACCATAAAACTTCCATAAAGACAGAACAGAGAAAATAAAGGAAAGGAAATCAATGAAATAAAGTAAATTTCCCAAAGTTGTTACCATTGACAGCTTGTGAGAGCCCACTGACTACCCAGGACTGGTTGAGGTAAACCCACATGAAAGTGTACGTCATTGTGAAAGCTCAGAAAACTGGGAGCAAGAGAAGATCTTCCAAACTGTTAAGAGAGGAAAAGAGACCAGGTCACACACAGGAACCAAAATGACTTTGGATTTCTCAAAAGTAACACAGAAGGAATTGCTTAGAATTCCATACATGACTTAATTATTTTTTAAAAAAGCATAATGATGGAGTAAAAATATGTTCAGCTGTGTGAGGTCTCACTTGACCTCATTCACACCCCCTCTCAGGAAGCTGCCTTGGAAGAGTTCGAATGACATTAGCACAGCACCCATGATAAACTCCTACAGAGAGGCAGCCTGTCTGTACAGTAGCCGTGTGGTGGGGAAAGCATCTTCCTTCGCATCCTGATCTCTGTACTTGGGATCTGGTCCCTGGGTGTCTTTTTACCATTCTTATTTCATGTATGTGGTTAATTAGATGAATTTTTTGTGGACTAGCAGGAGTTACAAACCATTACATGGCATTTCTGCAGCAAGATGTGTTCCAAGTTCAAAATAACCAATTTGCCAACGATCTTTGGAATGTGGACCCTGTTCAGAGGAATCCGGAGTCCAGGTTGCGGCAGAGTCTGTGCACGCTGAGCAGCAGCGGCATCCGTGGCTCACGAGCTGCTCTGTTTCTCCAGGTTATCAGTGTACTTGTCTCTCCCAGTTCACTGGGAGGAACTGTGAATCTGAGATCACAGCCTGCTTCCCAAACCCCTGCCGGAATGGAGGCTCCTGCGACCCCATAGGAAACACTTTCATCTGCAATTGCAAAGCTGGGCTCACTGGAGTCACGTAAGTGTGATTGTACAGTTAGTCTTTTCCTACACTGACTCTTCTTGCTAAATAAACAAAACTAACTGGGGCAAAATATCCACTACTGATAGGATGGGCAAGGGGTTAATACCTGAACATGAAGAGTGCTTACCAGTGACTAAAATGGTATCAGGGATTATCTCTGGGGAGTGCGGTTATGGGCAAATTACATTTTTACTTTATTCTTCTCTATATTTTCAAAAAGTTATATAATTACTATGTGTTATATAATCTGGAAGCAATTCTTTTAAAGAAAGTCATCTATGACCCTAATGTTTCCAGTATAATTCTGAGACAGATATGCTATGCATTTCCCCAGAACTCATCAACTGGACTTTACTGCCTAGCGTTTTATGATCATCCTGAGAAACTAAAGACTTACCTTTCCTATGAAAATCTTTTATTCCCCCAAGAATGAGGGAAATTAAAGTGTTAGCCAAATGGAAAGGGAATGTTTTCAGTTCTGAGTAAAACACCACTTTAACCATCCTTGATGGTTTTAGAAGTATATATATATATATATATATAAAATCTCAAGCAAAGTGATATTCTAATTACAGATCAGTCTTATGTATTCATTAAAGCAAATCTCCTGAGGACTTTACCAGGAAATACTTAGCTGACTTTGAATCGTTGGATGTAATTTAAAGTAATAAAGCTGCATTTATTTTTAAATACTCTGTGATTCTGACTAATTTCCAGCTGACCTGGCCTCAATCTGTTCACATTAGGGACGTTTGACTACATTTTAAAAGGTGGATTACCAAAGATATACGTGATCGGACCTTTTAAAATGAACATGTCGGAACAACTGCAGAATTAGAGGACAAGGAAGAGGAAAGACTATATTCTTAAATAATGTTAAACTCAGGAAGACTTACATGTTTACCTATTTTAACTAAACTCAAAGCAAGTCATGGATTGCTTTAAAGAGAATAAAGTTAATTTTTTTTTCATTAGAATGCTTTAATCATTTTTTCCCCTGGTAATCTGAGTTAGCGTTAGCCTTTAACAGAAACACAGGGAGTTCCCTGGTGGTCCAGTGACTGAGAGACCACGGTCCCCATGCAGGCGCCCGGGGTTCCATCGCTGGTGAGGGAACTAGATCCCACATAAAATAAATAAAAAGAAGTTTTAAAAAACCTAAGCACAGAATCTGGAAGATAAACACTGCTATGCATCCCTCCACCCACCGCCTACATATGCCCCATTACCCTTGCTTCCCAGAGCGACCAAAAATTACTGTGTTCATTAGAGGGAAATGTCAGAATCAGAACCTTTCTTCTCCTGGGAAGCTCTGTATAGGGCGTCTAGGTTCACAGGTCTTTATCTGCAAGTCTACAATCCCCAAAGCTCTAAGAGGTAAAAAGATTGAGAACATAATCGTGGCAAACATTTGCTGGCAAAACCAAGCAAACCATCCCGAGGCTATTCTAGTCTTTATTTCCCTCATTTAGCGTGACTATCCATATGTTTCACTATAGAAACTCTGGTATATTTGGTGATAGGTCCTATGCCAGTTTGTGGGATGGGGTGGGTATTTTACATAATATGAAAGACACGTAGTGTATGTCATTTCGAAAATTGCTAAATTTTGCATTCTGAGATCCATCTGGCCCCGAGCATGTGAAGACCAGTATGTCTTCAACAGCATCTCTGGTTTCTTTTTCCACGCTCTCTCTTCTCTCCCAGGAGACCCCTTTCCTCCCCACCCAGCCGGGTAGGCTCAGGGTATGGGAGAGATGGCATTGGCTGGTTGGTAGGAAGCCCTTCGGGTGATGAGGACGTCCTGGCTGGGCAGATAAAGCCCACGCATCTCCCGTGTACCCTGCATCACGTCATTTCTGCTCAGGGGCTTTTTACCTTTCTGAAAGACGTCCGTGTAAGGGCGGACGCCCGCCGGCCCTGCTGTTCAAGAGGGGCCTTTTGTCTTCTGTCGCAAAGGTGTGAGGAGGACGTCAACGAGTGCGAGCGGGAGGAGTGTGAGAACGGCGGCGCCTGCGTCAACGTGTTCGGCTCCTTCGTGTGCAACTGCACGCCGGGCTACGTGGGCCAGTACTGCGGGCTGCGGCCGGTGGTCGTGCCCAACATCCAGGCCGGGCACGCCTACGTGGGCAGGGAGGAGCTGATCGGGATCGCCGCGGTGCTCCTGGTCATCGTCGCCCTCATCGTCCTCTTCGTCGTCTTCCGCAAGAAGGTCTTCCGCAAGAGCTACTCCCGCAACAACATCACGCTGGTGCAGGACCCCGCCACGGCCGCCCTGCTCCGCAAGAGCAATGGCGTGCCCTTCCGGAGCCTGCGCGCCGGGGACGGCCGCCACGCGTACCAGGAGGCCGGGCCCCCGCAGGTGCCCGTGCGCCCCATGGCCTACACCCCCTGCTTCCAGGGCGACTCCAGGAGCAACCTGGACAAGATCGGGGACGGGCTGGGCGGCGAGCCGCAGGAGATGACCACCTTCCACCCCGAGTCCCCGCGCATCCTGACGGCCCGGCGGGGCGTGGTGGTGTGCAGCGTGGCCCCCAACCTACCCGCCGTGTCCCCCTGCCGCTCCGACTGCGACTCCATCCGCAAGAACGGCTGGGACGCGGGCACTGAGAGTGAGTCCGTGGGAGGAGTTCAGCAGCGTTGCTTCCAGGAGTGTTTTAGTGGAACTTTGGGAGGGAGAGCGACCCCAGAGGCACAGAGCTCCCCTGAGGACAGGCCTTGACACTGAAGGTTCACACCAGCCCTGAAGTCTTGCTCTGGTTCTTATTCCCATTTACAGATGGGGAAAATGAGGCTTATAGAACATACATAAGGTGCCCACCATCACGGAGTTCCTAAGAGGCTGTTGGTATTCCAACCTGGGGCTGCCAGCCACTAAAACCCATGCTTTTCTCTTAACAACATACTCTTGGCAGTAAACCAAGCAGGGTAGCCACATAGGCAATATACAGGAAGTGTGCTCTGGAAGGTCAGAGGAAAGTAGCACAATATAATTTCCATTTTTAAAAGATGGTTCAGACCAATCCATGGAAAAGAGACTAAGCAGAAAGTAAGCGATAAGGAAGCAGTTAGTTGGCCTCTACGAACATCTAGGAGAGAGGTGGTGATTGCTTTCCTTGCTCAGTCAGGCAAGCTCTGTTGTATCCTATGACTTTTCATCAGGCCTAGTGGCTTTATATTCAGGCAGCAGTAACACCCTGGGTGGCTGGTTTCCAAAGGCTGGGGATACAGTACTCTTATATATGTTGGAGCTGAAGGGGGCGGGGAGGCAGGTTTTAAATGAAGCTAGAAAGCACCTGTAGTCAAGGAGATAAACGGTTCCTCCATGGAGGGAGGGGGCATGCCTCCTGGTGTCTTTAAGCTTGAGTAAGATTTGGGAGGAAACTGTCTGAGAGGGCCTTCTAGAAACAGGAAGCGGCTTAGTTAGTGTAGGGGACACAGAAGGGGTCTCCTGACGGGGGTCTGGCTCTGTTGTTTAGGAGGAAGGCAAGGCTTGAAGTAAAAGTTTGGATGCCAACTACACTCAAGATGATTGAGAGTGTGAGCTCACCAAGGGAGCAGGAGCAGAGAATATGCTCAATCTGGGCCACTTGCAAACGCCTGCATGTGGGAGGTAGGCAGGGACTAGGGCCAGGAAGGGAAACACACACGGGCCACACAGACAGAGCCGGAAAAGCGGAAAGGGCAGCGAGCAGAAGTTAAGGGTATCAGCAGGGGCAGCAGGGTTCAGTCCCATAAAGCCATCCAGGAGGATACAGTCTTACACAGAAAAAAATAGATATACTATGCTTACCACCTGGAAGTTTCTTAGTGATCTCAAGAATGTTTCAGTGAGTCTTCAAGACAGAGTCCAGTGTGCAAGGGTTAAGGATGAAGAGATTGGTGAGAAAACAGAGGCAGCAAATGATCATGAAAAGTCACCCCTGCTGTGTGCTGAATCGTTTCCTTAAATCCCACGCTGCCCCACATGGGCACCATTTGGAGGAGGGATGAGTGAAATAACTTGCCTACATTTGATTCCTGGGTCAGGAGATCCTCTGGAGAAGGAATAGGTACCCACTCCAGTATTCTTGGACTTCCCTGGTGGCTCAGCTGGTAAAGAATCCGCCTGCAATGCGGAAGACCTGGGTTCAATTCCTGGGTCAGGAAGATTCCCTGGAGAAGGGAAAGGCTACCCACTGCAGTATTCTGGCCTGGAGAATTCCATGGACTGTATAGTCCGTGGGGTCACAAAGAGTCAGACACAACTGAGCGACTTTCACTTCACTTCACATCACAAGCAGTAACTAGGAAAGGGAGGGATGGGATTCAAACCTGGTGCATCAGGTTCTTTTTCCAAGACTACTCCTGGAACTTTTACAGGGAGGAGGAAGAGGCGCAGGAGAGGGAGGGTCTGCTGACGATGGAAGAGAGCCTCTACGCATGCCATTCTAGTTCACCCCCACTGCTGAGTCCACCGTTAAGGAGACACACTTATACTTCAAGTAGTTGCCCTTGGGAGAAGGCAATGGCACCCCACTCCAGTACTCTTGCCTGGAAAATCCCATGGACAGAGGAGCCTGGTAGGCTGAAGTCCATGGTGTCACTAACAGTCGGACACGATTGAGCGACTTCACTTTCCCTTTTCACTTTCATGCATTGGAGAAGGAAATGGCAACCCACTCCAGTGTTCTTGCCTGGAGAATCCCAGGGACGGGGGAGCCTGGTGGGCTGCCGTGTATGGGGTCGCACAGTGTTGGACACGACTGACGCGACTTAGCAGCTGCAGCAGTCGCCCTTGGATTTTACCTGTAAATATATTCCCTCTCAAATTATCTATAGAGTTAGACTTCACTGCAGCCTTGCTAAATCCTCTGGTTAATGGAAAGCCTCCTATTACTTAGCAATGAAAAGTGAGGGGCTTAAATAAATGGAGGAGTGCAGAGAGGAGTTTCTGCCCAGCACTGTGCTCACCAGGGTGGGTCACCTGGCATCTCCTCCCTCCCATCAGCTGTGTTCACAGATGAGCCTGGTGCCCACTTTGTGCTTTTCCAAGGCACATCTTGTTTTCTGCGGTGTGGCTACTGACAGGTGAATTTCTCCCTGGCGTCTCTCTCCACTTAGATCAGCTGTTTATCAACTGATTGTTTTGCTGTGGCTCCAGCATCTGGTGGCAGAGGCCACACCGCAGTGCCCGCTCCCACCACCATCCAGTGTGGAAGAAATGGTGATCTCTCTAGTCACAGAGAAGAACAGCCATTCCTGAAGCATGAGGCCCCTCTCTTGGAGCCATCACACTCTGTAATGATTTGAAGTTTTCCTCCTGATCAGGATCCTGCTGATCCCTCTCCCTACTTCGGAATGTGACAGCTTTATTTCCAGACTCCACCTCAGGCCAAAACTCACACGACCCCCCAAAGTATTGTTGAGTTTTTATGAATACATTTCCTCCTTTGTTAAGCAAGGCAGCGCTAGCTGGCGAGTCTCTGGGCAACTAATTCATTTTTCACTTGACAACTTGGAGATACGGGTTGTTTTCCATTGCTTCCTTAGTCCATCAAATAAGACTGTAGTGTGTGTGTGGCTGTGTGGGTGTCTGTTGGTGTGTGTGTGCAGACTGTCTTTGTGCGGCAAAGGAAGGGGAAGTGTGTGGCTAACAGCACATCCACACCACTGACTGCCCTCCTGCCAGAGTGCCGCGTGCTGTCATTCCCAAACATGGTGTGACGCTGCCCTCTAGAAGGCAATGCGGAAAACTTCACTCACTCCCCAGAGATGAAGTTTGGAGACCTGTAATGATATTCTTGCCTATAAAATATTTATACCCCTATTTTAAAAATAATCTCACTTAACCTGGTGTTGACACTACGTTGGTCCATGCAAATGATTTAAATTAACTCTGAATGCAAAACCCACCCCACTCCATCCTCCCTTCACTCCTCACTCAATTGCTCCCCTTTGAAGGCAGAACAGCGACTTTCAGCTGTCAGCTATTTGGAAGCTCATTTGCCACGGGTTAAGGGTTTCGAATCCATAATGTAAATCTCTTGATTGACAGACCTTTGCCCCCGATGGCACAATCAATTTTCTACTGTGTAGCTAAATTCTTTTCTCTAAGCAGATGAAAGCGCCCCAAGAAGTGAACTCTGGCAGGGGACGGGGCTGGAAATATGCACAAGGTAACCAGTGTCATTTCTGCTTTCTCTCTGGCTGTCCGCGAAGACAAAGGGGTTGATGACCCAGGAGAAGTGACCTGCTTTGCAGGCAGTAATAAAGGCAGCAACTCAGAAGTTCAGTCCCTGAGTTCCTTCCAGTCAGATTCGGGCGACGACAATGGTAAGAAGTCCCGGGATTTGTTTCCCCTGGAGGACTGTGTTTCCTGTGCTGGCAGCCACTGGTTGAGGGGAGGGTGATGGGACCTGTTTCGTTTCCTGACCTGATCTTGGACTTCTGCCCATGCTCACAGCTTTTTGGTGAACTCCACTGCTGGGTGTTTTCACAGAAAAAGCAAAGCTCTCATTGAGCTGCCCCAGCTGTGAGCAGGAACAGAAGGAGACAAGGTTCCCCCAGACCTCCAGTGATGCGTCCTCTTTGATTTGGCTCATGATGGAACTACCTTCTCCCAAAGAATACTCTCCAGCAAACTGTGACGTATTTCCTTTTTTGTTTTAACTCGTGATGATGTCTTCACTCTACATCCAACCTACCCATCATTAGAAATTTGTTCAGAGGCAAGACCTCCTTCCAGTAGAACCTGCTTCCCAGAGAGGCGGTGCCTTCACTCAGTTGAGGACCCCTTATGATCGCGTGGGGTCATGAGCCTTTGGAGACTCTAGTAGACATGATAAACCCGCTCCTTTGAAACATGCACACACACCCAAAATGGTGCATCCAGTAACATGTGGCTCATGAGACCCCTGACTCCACGACCGCTGCCTCCACAGCTTATGAGCCCCTGCTTATGGAGAGGACGTTAATTCTGGCCTCAGTCTTCCAACCTGAGGAACCAGGCTTGGAAACTAGGTTGATTGCCCCAGGAAGGGGAGGGGAGCAGAAATGGTCGTGAAACAGAATTTACCACATGGTGGTGAACCAAGAATAATTTCCAGTAGTCATCACCACACAGGCAACCTTATCTTAGTCTACACCTAATGCCATTTTCCCATTTGTTGACTGTTAAAAACAGAATATGTATTAATGTATGTCATCATTCAACCCATAAACCCTTGCAGAGTTTTTCTTGAGCGCTGACTCCTACACTGGGCGTTCTGTACCATGAAGTACAAAATGAAAACAACACAGTCTTTGCCACCCCCCCAACTCCCACCCCACAGGTAAAGATAGAAGCAGGGGAGCCCCAAGACCATAACATCAATCACAGAAGTAAAACAGTCTGCTTTCCCCGTCACTACCCCCAATCCCTCCCACTTCCTTCCCAAATCCCTGGCCCTCCTGAGAGGTGCAGAAACCATTGGGCAGCAAGCCTCATTGACAGCAGACTTCTTCCAAGCTTTCTCAGAAGGTCAGAGGCAAGTCTCCAGATCTGTTTGCCTTGCTGTTTACCCCCTTCTTCATCCCTAACCAGAAGAAAAGCTGTTTCTGGTTTGTGTTTTATCTAGAGGCACCCAAGAACATAGTGTTTCCATACTCCCGACAGCAACTCCAGTGATGATGTCTGGTTGACTACTTTCACAGTGTCTGCTTCATCACACCCTTGGGCTTTCACGCTTAGCATTCTAGGCTGGTTCATTCTAGCAGGCTTCCTAAAGTGGTAGGAATTTTCTACCAATTAGTTTTTTTTTTCCTCTTTCTTGTTTTTTAAATTATAAAGTATGATAACACATTTACAGGAGACTTGGAAAATACAGAACAAAATTACAGATAATTTCGCTATATATTACAATTTGTTAAGTAAATTAAGATTTTTAGTTGGAGTTTCAATATCAAACTCTCAAAAGTTAATAGAATGAATATACTGAAAAGCAGAAGGATACAGTGGACCTGAGGGCTTCCTTGGTAGCTTGGATGGTAAAGAATCTGCCTGCAGTGAAGGAGACCTGGGTTGGATCCCTGGGTCAGGAAGAGCCCCTGCAGTAGGAGACGGCAACCCACTCCAGTATTCTTGCCTGGAGCATTCCATGAAGAGAGGAGCCTGGCGGGCTACAGTCCACAGGGTCTCAAAGAGTCAGACACAACTGAGCAACTAACACACACAAAGTAGACCTGAAAAGCACCATGAACCAACTCAACATAATTAAGATTTATACAATTTTCACACAATAGGAGGATACAAATTCTATTCAAGTTCCCATGGACTATAAACTAGGAGACACTGGAATATATCCAGGGACATAAAACAAGGTCTAAAGGTATTGAAATCATACAGAGTCTGTCCTCTTAATCACTGTGGAATGATGTTAGAAATCAATATCAAAAGACACTTGAAAATAATCCATATATTTTCAAGAGTAATGTGACATTTACCAAAAGAGATCTCTGACTTAGCCGTCTACCAATTGGTTTAAGCCTGATCACCTCTCCAAAAGCTTCTGGTATCAGATGCTAAGGCAACCCAGGTGGGCACAGAAATTTCCTCCCCATTTTTTGACTGTTTCAGAGGCCAAGCTCCCATCTACACTTTGCGGGTGGGAGCCAGGCTTCAGGTCGTCCCAGTCTGCTGATAGCACCATCTGAGTATGAAATCATCAGTCCTGCAAAGGTTATCACCCATCACTGGCATTCGGCTCAGAGCAGCACAACTTATTAATTATCCCTGGGAATAGTGAGATCTTCCTCAGAGACTTTGGGAGTTACTAATGAGAAATTAGCATGAGCTTAGGAGCCTCTGCCTTCCTAGATTGATTTCACTGGGCCACAAGGTGTGAATTTATGGAGTGGCAATTCCTGCTGACCATGGCTTTCAGGAGGACTGGCCCTAGATTTGCTACTGTTTCCCTTCCTCCGAGAATCCCAGGGGATAACAGTGTCCACTGTAGTCTAGGAGATGGACTATGGGAAACTTTGGGTATCTGCGTGCTGTACCTTTGTTGTTGCTGTGCTGTTGTTAAGAGTGTATGTTCAGAAGACATAACTAACCTGAGACTGTCCTTCTCCTCCCTCCTGTCTTCTTTCCTGGCCACAAGCATCCATAGTGACTGTCATTCAGCTTGTCAACAATGTAGTTGACACTATAGAGAATGAAGGTATTTACTGTTTTCTTCCATAGCATTTCTTTGTGCAACTACCTTTTTAGGAAATACTGTTTCCTTGTTACTTTGAAAAAGGAATGATTTTATTTTATTTTTTTTTCAAGTAGTACAGTATTATATATGTTTCAGATGTACAACATAGTGATTAATACTTTTTGAAAGTTATACTCCATTTATAGTTATTATAAAATATTGGCTATATTCCCTGGGCTGTATAATACATCCTTGTAGCTTCTTTATTTTATGAACTAAGGGTGATTTTAATCAGCTGGCAATAGTAAAAAGGTGGTTTCAAATGAGACACTGAATGTCTCTCTCTGAATTAGAGTGAATTTTACAATTTTGAAAAAAAAAGTCCAGTATGTGAGGTACTCTTTTTACAAAATCCCTTCCCAGAGAAGAATAGCCACTTAGTTGAAATCCAGATTAATACTAAGTTTATTCTTACATTCAACATGATTAAGCACCTACCATGAGCTAGGGATATTTAAGAAATCATTCAAAGCTACAATATTATGGGGATTGATTTCAATCAAGTAACTTTCATTAGTGATTTTAAACTGTTAGGACCTGCTACAGATGGGTTTTTTTGTTTGTTTGTTTTGAAAATAACAACAGGGAGAAATAGGAGCATTGTTAAAAGTCACCCTAAATGCCCTGTTGTACCCTCTTCACGTGCCTTGGACTGTCAGTTTCACTTCTCACTTTGTATTTAAACAGTGTCTGTCATGGATCAAGGACAGAACTTCAACCGAGGTGACGCTGCCACGCCCCCAGCACCAGATGTTCCTTATGCATTAGAAATTTTGAGTTTGCTCTTACCCTGTCCGTCTCCCTCCATCGTTTCCGAGCGTCTTTGACCTGACCTTTGCATGTTCCAGGTGTCTTGTGTGCTCGGCACTAGGGGTGAAAGCCCCGCCCACATCTCCCTCCCCAAGCCTCTCCCTTGCCCCAGTCATTCATTCCTCTGCACGGGTACCTCCCGCCCTCCTGCGGCCCACGGGAAGGCTGGTGCATCTTCCCTCTTAGAGCATGTTGCCAGCCTGGCTCTGCACTTAGCCTGCAGCTAGAAAGAGGGAGTGGAGGGGAGAGCCTTCTAGAACTGTGTTTCCACAGCGTGCCCTTGCTCACCAAGGCTTATGCCGTGGCTGAGTGGGAGACGCGGCAGCAATCAGGCCTCCTCCTCAGAGCTGCCGAGGCCTCTACCCCCCGGGCAAGAGCACGGCTGGGCCTGAGAAGGGCCCTGTAAAACGCATGGGGCTGCGCCTGGCTTCTTAGCAGTCTCCTGGGCATTGAGAGTTGCATGCCAGGTCCCCTGCCCTCGGCTGTCTGCGCCCTGTGCCCAGCACCGCCCTGGAGGAAACTAACTGCCCCGGCTTCCCTCTCACAGCCTACCACTGGGACACGTCCGACTGGATGCCCGGGGCCCGCCTGTCCGACATAGAAGAGGTGCCCACCTACGAGAGCCAGGAGGGCGCGGCGCCGCCGGGCAGCGAGCGGGGGCTGGAGAGCGACTACTACCTGGGGGGCTACGACGTGGACAGCGAGTACCCGCCGCCGCACGACGACGACTTCCTGGGGCAGGACCCGCTGCCGCCGCCGCTGCCCGAGGACTTCGCGGATCAGCTGGACGGCCTGCCGCCCGCGCGGCCCGGCTCGCTGGGCGGCACGCTGAGCCCGCGCTGCCGGAGGCGGCCGCAGTTCCACCCCAGCCAGTACCTCCCTCCGCACCCCTTCCCCCACGAGACGGACGCGGGGGGCCCGCCCGCCGCCGGCGAGCTCAGTACTTTCGGCGTGAGCGTGAGCTCGGGAGCGGCGGCCGCGGCGGGCCCCGCAGACGGCGTGGCCCTCTCCTTGCACAACTCCCGCGGCCCCTCGTCCTCCGATGTGTCAGCCAGCTGCGGCTTCGACGACTCCGAGGCGGCCGTGAGTGACTATGAGAGCGTCGGGGAGCTCAGCCTCGCCGGCCTCCACATGCCCTTTCTGGAGACCCAGCAGCAGACCCAGGTGTAGAGGCGGCGCGGAGCCCGCGGCTGGCACAGCGCGCAGAGACCGGCGCGGCTCGGTCCGCGCAGCAGCAACGCAGTATTTTCGGCTGGAAACTCCTTCCCCGAGTCGTACTGTCACGAGCAAGCTCGACTCCCCTTGAGTGAAAAGGAAAGGCTCAGAAATGGTTTCTGAGAGGTGACCCATCGCCCGGGGCAGCGCGTGCCTGCCTAGATGACCCAGAAGGTGCACCGAGTTTTTCAAGGGGAAGCAAGCTCCGCTGTGACGTTAGATGGCCCATCCGTCTGCTTTGTGCAGCCTTGTGCCCTGGGAAGTGTTACAGCGTCGTTCCGGTCCTTGCAGTATTAATAACTGGCAGCAAGCCAAGAGGCTTTGTTGCATGTAATTTTGAGCCAATGGGGGGAAGTGAAAATAGTAGTTATGACTGTTGGAAAAGTTAGTCTCTTAGGCAAAAGAAAAGAGGAACAACCATTATTAAGAAAATGGGCTGAAGCCTTTCAAATCAACTTTTTTTTTTTTAAAATAAGCTACCCAATTTTCAGCTATAAAGTTAGGTTTGGGTAAAATGTTTAGTATACTCAGTTATTTTTGTTTGTTTGTGTTAAGCATCCGAAATAATATAGTTATATTTTATGATCATTGAGAAAGATATCAATGAAGAGGAATACTTGAGATATCTGGGTCCCATTTTGTAGGTTGAGGGGAAAGTTAACATTGTGCAAACATTGGAAAGAATGTGATTATCTGTCTTTGTGTTTTCCAGTAAATATTCTTGGCTGTAACTACAGTTTTAACATTGCGGCAGAAATTGGTCTTTGTTCTGAGAATCAGGAAATAAAGAGACAACAAAAAAAGGAATATTTTAGTACATTGTTCCCTAGAATGAGAGATATTGAGAGGTTTAAGCAGAATTCACAAATTCAAGGAAAAAAAGAAAATACTTTCAAAGTTTTCAGCTAGATAATCACAGTTCTTGATAATGCAGATAAAAGGTGTGTGTTTTAAATTGGTAGCATCATCACTATAGATGCGATTTTGTTTTTTAAAAAAGGAGAAGAAAGATTAGTTATTGTGTATAAATTATAATAGTGTGTGTATCTGGGCCTATGTACAGATATGTGCTTGCACTCAGTAAGGCTGCTCTTGAGGAAAAGTGACAGGAAGGTTTAGGATACAACCTATGTTAAAAATCCTGCCAGCAAAGCCAACCTTCCAATTTCTCTGATCTTGATGATATTAGAGAAACACCAAATGCCATATTTTTTTCCGATTCAGTTAACTTTATTTTGGTATTGCCGTTTATATTAACTTGAAGCAAAACTGAGCTTTTTTAAGGAAGAAGACAAAACAGTATTTTGTTATAATTTTTCAGAACTAAACTCTTATTTGAAAAAAGCATAAAGTTTCATTACACCCTGCCTTTTGGTTCTCCTCTCTTCCGATATGCGGGCTTTGACCTTGAGTTTCCAAACTTGCCAGGAGAATCATCTGACTGGGAATACAGTAACTCGAAGCTTAAAGTTGATGAGCTGAGTAACTTTACTCTCGTGCTTCAGTTGTATCATGGGCACGTGCACAGAGGCCATGGTCAAATAAATGCATATTTGCACTCTCTGCATATGAGCGAATCTCTGTGTCCACAGTTTCTGGTGACATATGGCGTTGGTGTATCCACTATACTGTCCTGAATCTGTGTATCATCCACTCAGACGTATTTTTCAGTTGTTTCAGGTATGTTCAATCCACTTCTTTGTAGGAGTCAATGTTTCCAAAAGTTTGTGGTTAAAACAAACAAAAATTCCTTTTCATTCTCAAGCTTCCTGAGTAAACTGTACACTCATACACTTCACAGAATTTTCAGCTTTTCTCCTCTTCCTATCTCTTAGTCAGACCTACTCATAGAAACATTATCTGCACCGTGGTCTTGAAATAAATGAATTTCACTAAGGCTGCTTGGGAGAATGAAATCTTTGGTATTTTTCTTATGTAAGAAACCCATTTGCAAGAAAAACTAATGGTCTAGAATAGAATCGCTGCTACACTTTCTATAATGCAGTGGCATAAAAAAATAATCAAAGTAAAACCAACAATTCATTTCTTGCCCCAGGAAATATTAGAAGGAGATTAATGCCGGTGAGTCACTCCTGCTTGCACAGCATACCCTCCAGGCAGAGTGCCCTCAGAACCCAGTAATGAAGGAATAAATAGATCCTAATGCTGTTGTGAAGTCACCCAAGAAAATTGTGCCCACTCTTGGCTCTGACCTGTATAAAATACCTCTTTCTTCAGGATATCGTCCCCTGGTTTTCTGCAGAGTAGCTCTGCAGCTTAATGTATCCCAGACAAGCGCGTGTTATGTTTTGATCAATTACCTTTAAAAAAACACAGGATATCTTTTCACTTTCTGGATAATTAGCTTTTCCTGTAGATTCTGAAATAGTTTGCAGCCAGGCCAAGATGGAACTAGGTGGGGTGACCAATGATTCAAGAACTGGAAGAGTCTTTAAGATCTGATTATCCAATCCCATTATTTTATAAAAGAGGAAACATACCCAGAGAGGGGAAGGGACTCACCAAGCTCGCACAGGAAGTTAAGTAGCTGAACAAGAACTAGAATTCATCCGTTTGACCAGTATTCTTTCTATTACTATTATTCACCACTAACCTGCCTGGGGCATGGTATCTGCCTGCTTCTGCTGGAGCTTTTGATTTCACCCCATTCCTGCTTTGGAATATACTAGAAGAGAGAACTTATGGAGAGCATTTCTCTGGAAGCCTCATGATCTTAGATGTATTTTGCAGACCCCATAGAAAAGGTGCAGTTACAGAATTCATACATTTCTTTGGACATGGATCAAAACTGCTTTCACCAAATGAATGTTTTCTAAAATGAGGATGGAATGATAATTATAAAATGGAACTCAAACTGATCAATAAGTACAGTAAAGCTCTGATTATATTACCTACCGGGTCCATTTGTTTTTCTTTCCTCCCAGCCCTGGTATTTATTCCTACCCCATTCACCCCGATGAACCACATGGGAAAGATTTAAGCCATTAGTGTCTTTCCCACAATGTTTTCCTGACCTGTATGTGCTGCCTCTGGAAGCTGTTTTCCATAGCCCGTTGTAGGCACTTTACTTGTATTGCACACAATCTGGTTAGGTTGAGAGTAGCTGGACTAGTGATGCTTGTCATACAGTCAGCAGAAGCTCTGGGGCTGTAAAATATAAAGAAAGTAGGTGTTTAATTTATTTGCTTTCTTCTGTGAGGATTTTGTTACTGAGTTTCATTCCATGCCAACTTTCCATGTACTCCTATCCTGCCAGTTCATGAAATGCCATTGTAGAAGACTTAGTGATATGAACAAGTCAAGTCCATGCATTTAAGATTTATCCCATCAGACAACTGGGGTGAAAACTTAGAAAGGGGATTGGTGCGTTCCTGGAACTTACCTGGAACCACTCTTGGGAATCAGTAGCAGAGCCTGGGGAAAGAAAGCAAGGAAAACACTGTCGGCCAATTCCTGTTTGCTTCCCACCCTCACCCACCCGCTGCGGCACCAATGCCTGAGACTACATGATCAGCATCAGGGAGACAAGAGATAAGCAAACTAGATCATTTAGGACCCAGGGACACCTCCTTGGGAGAATTCAGGGCGCTCTGGTGTTCCTTTGGCATGGGTTGTCCAGATAATCATCTGGTCTCTCCTCTCTGCTGCCCTCCCAGTGCATGGATATTGCTAGCAGAGTGGTTAGGTTTTACGTTTTTTGTTTTTAGCTTCCAATCATGAGCAAGGGAGATATGAAGAGGCATTTTTTAGCGTCCTCGTTTTGTGTGGTCTGTGAGAAGGCGGGTTCTGTGTTTTTGCTGGGGTTTGTCCTGCAGCATTCAACTGCACATTATTCTGGTGGAAATCCACAATGTCTTTAAGCTTCTGGTTGTATAATTCTAGGGTTTAAAGTTGCCATATGTGGATTTGGCATCAGTTAATATTTAGCCAGCTGGCTAAGAGATAGGAAAAGAATAAGATTTTCTTTCCTTATGTAATAATGAAAAGCAATAATTACAGGTATGTAATATTACACAAAGGCCATAATTAGTCTCTTCCAGTGTTTAGAATGCACTCGGGAATCGTAGAGTCGCTTGGAGTGTGTTTGGACCCATCAGAATGTACTGTAGTACCCTTCTGGCAAACAAATACCTGAATTGCTACTATTGAACAATTTTATGAGCCCATACTACTGCATTCCGGGAAGTGACAAGTGTGTTCAGATGTGTTCAGAAATGGAAGCAGTTCTTTTTAAGCACTGTATCAGAGAGATTGTCATGTAAATTTACCTGATACAAACAGGCTGGTTTGTAAAAGATGTATGTTTCGGTGTTAAAATGTTTATAAAATTGTATATAATGGTTTCAATTTTCCAGGTTTTTGTAGATATACTGTATTTGATGCCTATCAGGATTCTTTAATTTGGGGGTTGAATATAATTCTAAGTCACCCATGCTGTTGGTCTGCAAACTATTGAGGTAACTGCACACACACACATAAAGCATTTTAGATTTGAAAATGGTGTTTTTGAATTATTTCCAAATACACTGTAGCCTTTCTTTGGTTCTACTGTTTTCATTTGACTTTCTCTGTTTCCAAGAAAATGTTTTTATTGACATTTTAAAAGTCGAGTGTGTTCTGCCCAGTCCTGATTTGTATGCCATTTCAGATTCAGAATGAAGAACATCATTTCTTCACACTCACATACACTCACCTCAACTTGCGCACACGTCACACACCAAACCTTATGCAAAGGGAAAGCTAACACTTAAAGTGGATCCTGTCCCTTAAGGAAATGAATTGTTTCTGCATATAATGCTGTTGGCAGTATTCAGTCTTGTGTTCTTTTTCTAAAAAAATGAAAGAAAAACAAAAAAGAAGACAAAAAAAAAACACACAAAAAAACCCAAACTGTACAGGTTTGTAACTGCCAAAATTTGATGGTTAAAACAAATTTTCAAGTAAAAAGAAAAAAATGAAACTATCAGTTGTGTTGGCTTTTTTTAAGTGTTGCCTTTCATTTGTCTTCAGTTAATTGTTCACGTGGCAATTATATTTGTAGGGATATTAGTTTTCTCAGAAACTTCTTTCTGCTATAAAGACTTCCATGGGCTCTGGTGCGCGCCTACGTTGAAATTTGATGTAGCTTCTTACCGGACGCCATCGCCTGTAGGGTTTTATCCCTGATGGGGATGAACGCAGTGCTGGATCATTGAGCCTCATCTCTGCAGAAATCTTCTGTAAATTCATCCCCATGCATTCTAGGCAGCTTTACCAGCAAGCCTCTTCCTAAATAAATAAATCCAAAAATTGGGGGCACAATTAGCACCTGAATTTTCCTCCAAAAAGCAGAGCTGTAGACAATTTTGTATACAGACTAAAAGTCAAAATATATAGAAGAGAAGTTGAGGAGGAGTGCCAAATTGATCTTCTGAAGAAGTAACATTACAGGAAGTTCCTTGGAAGGAAAGTTATGACCAACGTAGATAGTATATTAAAAAGCAGAGAAGTTACTTTGCCGACAAAGGTCTGTCTAGTCAAGGCTATGGTTTTTCCAGTGGTCATGTATGGATGTGAGAGTTGGACTGTGAAGAAAGCTGATCGCCGAAGAATTGATGCTTTTGAGCTGTGGTGCTGAAGAAGACTCTTGAGAGTCCCTTGGACTGCAAGGAGATCCAACCAGTCCATTCTAAAGGAGATCAATCCTGGGTGTTCATTGGAAGGACTGATGCTAAAGCTGAAACTCCAATACTTTGGCCACCTCATGCGAAGAGTTGACTCACTGGAAAAGAGTCTGATGCTGGGAGGGATTGGGGGCAGGAGGAGAAGGGGACGACATAGAATGAGATGGCTGGATGGCATCACCGACTCGATGGACATGAGTTTGAGTGAACTCCGGGAGTTGGTGATGGACAGGGAGGCCTGGCGTGCTGTGATTTATGGGGTCACAAAGAGTCAGACACGACTGAGTGGCTGAACTGAACTTGAAACCAGAAGAAACTACAAAAGGGGAGGGACAGTCCCCACCCCGCCTCAGTGTGGGAGGGCCAGGCCTGCTGTGAGAGCATCCCTGTCTGAGCAGCAGCGGCACAAAGGCGTCTCCTCTGGTACTTAGAGGCCCCAGGGCTGGCCCTGCCCACACCAGCAGCCCAGCTCCGCCGGCCCCTCCATGCCCAGGACGCTGGAGCCCCTGCGCCACGCTCCCCTGGCTGGGCTTTCAGTCTCTCCTGACCGAGGGGGCAGTGTTAGGTATGCTGTGATCCTCCGGTTACTTGTCCATCTCTTGCAGGAAGGGGGCCCCCTTCCAGGGCCCGAAAGTGGCTCTTGTCTAACACTCAGAAATGAATTTTCCGAGGAAACACACGTGCTAACAAAGCAAGAGGTTTTACTGGGAAGGGGCGCCCAGGCGGAGAGCAGGAGGGCTGAGGCAACCCGGGAGGACTGCTCTGCCACGTGACTTGCAGTCTAGGGTATTATTATTAGTTTCTGGGTTGTATTTAGCCAATCGTTCTGACTCGGAGTCCTTTCTGGTGGCGCAGGCATCACTCAGCCAAGGTGGATGCCAGTGAGGATTCTGGGAGGTGGTTGGACACACAGTATCTCCTTCTGACCGTTCCTGAACGCTTCTGTTTGGTGGGGACTTATCAGTTCCATGTTCCGAACCAGAACCTCCTGTCGTAAAACGACTCCTGCAAATAGTTACTATGGTGCCCACCAGGGTGGGCGGTTTCAGTGTGCTTCCCCTAACTCATCCACGCATCGGTAGGCAGATAAACAATCGGATAAACTAGGGGTCGTCTGCAGCAATTTGCTAGCTTTGCCCACTTCTGTGGTACTGATGCCAAAAACTTAACCTCTGGGCATTGGTGCTGAATCAGAGACACAGTTCTGGGTGAAGTAGAAAAGAATAGCTTTATTGCTTTGCCAGGCAAAGGAGGTCGCAGAGGGCTTATGCCCTCCACACTGTATGTCTGGGATTTGGTGAGGAGTTTTACAGCAATGGTTCAAGGATAGGGTTGCTGATAAGGATCAGAGTGTGTTCGGGGCCTGCCCTCCTTTAATCTGGTCTCAGGTGATCTGTTGATGAGCTTCTGTGATTCCCAAGTTATCAATCTGTGGCCTTCTCTCTGGAATGAAGACTGCTTCATCAAGTAGTTAGCATCTTCAGTTCCTTGGAAGAGCTCAGAGACCGTGTGTTCTTCCCTTCAGGTGGAACCAGGATCCTGCCCCAAGGCTACGCGACTATTTCTTGACTGTTGCTCCTTTGTCTCTGCATCCCTTCCCTTGCCAGATTAATAACTGAACCTACCCTTGGCACTCAGGGAAGGCCGTGGGGCTAAATCCATTCCCTACAAACTAGGAACAGGGGACACAGAGAGGCTTCCATGCCCAGGAGCCCTGCAAGGTCCTGCTCTGTCCACTTGTGTCATGGCTGGCTTCAGACCACCAGGATAATGTGAACCAGCTCGCAAACTGCTGGGCTCTGGAAACCCAGTCGGAGCCAATGTCAGTAGAGCCCTGGCTCCCCCACTGGATCGGAAGCTACCTGAGGACAGAGTTGAGTCTTTACTGTCTTTGTTTCCTGGGTTCCCAGGACAATACCAGGCTTCCCAGATGGTGCTAGTGGTAAACCAGCTGCCTGCCAGTGCAGGAGAGATAGTCGATGAGGGTTCAATCCCTGGAGGAGGAAGTGGGGACCCACTGCAGTATTCTTGCCTGGAGAATCCTATGGACAGAGGAGCCACGGGGTCGCAAAGAGTCAGACATGACTGAAGCAACTTAGCACACATGCACAGTGCAGTACTGACCCTCACTAGACATTCTTGATTGAAAAAATCAATGGCATCTCCAACTCAATTCCCTTGATCTTATATATCCTTCATCATTTTGGTGAATTTAGTAACTGCAATAAGAAAGATGTCAAGAGAGGGAAGCACTGAGAATGCTCGAAGTGGCCTGCCTTTCAATCCAACAACACAGAGATATGCTCATGAATTGAGCACCAAGGAAATGTTCGTGTTCATGACTCTCCTGTGGCCACCCTTCGCAGAAAGAGAATGTGTTTAAATCTCCATCCATACCTCCAAAATGGTAGGGCCACCCAGAGTTGTCAATTAAGAAATAACATTGGGCTGGCTGGGGAAAGAGGAAAAGAAAGAGATTTTTTTATGTCAATCTCCATTCTCTGCTGTTCTTTTGAAATAATGGGACTGGTTCTTAGCTGGGAAACAGGTCTCTGTGGAAAGGCCACTTTATTTGTCTGGGTCAGGGATCCCCAAGGCACACCTGAGTTCAGTGATTCCCTGAGATAACTGGAGACTCAGCACAGAGTTCAACTCATGGCTATAAAATAGTCACCCAGGGGGGAGCTCAACAGACATTCAACATCTAGGGTTTCACTGAAGGCTGGTCCTGTTGGCACCTTTGCCTGGGATGGACCACAATTCCAGACTCCCAGAAGAAATGTAAGAGTTCAGCATAAATGATGCAAAAATGGTAGGAACTCACTTTTCCAAACTCACGTCAAACGCTGACGTGAGCAGGGCTTTCAGAGGACAGTGTCAGGCCTGCGAGTCTCTGCACAGACCCTCTGAAGTTTCTATCAGACTGATGCCCTCCTGTTTGTCCAAGCTCCTACCAGTTAGCAGCTTCCAGTCTCCACTGGCCCCTCCGTGCAGCCTGCAGCTCTTCACACGTTGACCTGCCCTTCTCTGTGTGAACAGAAGATCCAGACAAAACACTTCCACCAAAACATCTGGGTGAAATCACTCTGGTCAACAGATGATACTATTCAGTTGTGATTTCTGTAAAAATTCTCATCTGTGGTCACTAGTTCTCTTTTGGTGCACAGCAGGGCAGTTTCCCAACCTAGATATTCATCTTGAAGCACTTTGGCTTGTTTCTCAAAATTCTTACGTTTTTCTTTCCATTCTTTTACTTTCCAATTACTTTTCACCCACTTATACTTGTTCTGCACTGTTCTTAATAAAGATCTGGAACAACCTAAATAATTGACAATAATGATAATTAGGAACTAAATGGCCTCAAAATTAAAGCAGCCTAATGCACTTTGCTGGAGCAGCGGTGAAGAGCTACCCCACGACTAAGGTAAGAGAAACCCAAATAAGACGGTAGGTGCTGCGAGAGGACATCAGAAGGCAGACACACTGAAATCATAATCACAGAAAACTAGTCAATCTGATCACATGGGACACAGCCTTGTTTAACTCAATGAAACTAAGCCATGCTGTGTGGGACCACCCAAGACAGGCAAGTCATGGTGGAGAGGTCTGACAGAATGTGGTCCGCTGTAGAAGGGAATGGCAAACCACTTCAGTATACTTGCCTTGAGAACCCCATGAACAGTATCAAAAGGCAAAATGATAGGATACTGAATGAGGAATTCCCCAGGTCGGTAGGTGCCCAGTATGCTACTGGAGATCAGTGGAGAAGTAACTCCAGAAAGAATGAGGGGATGGAGCCAAAGTAAAAATAGTACCCAGTTGTGGATGTGACTGGTGAGAGAAGCAAGGTCCAGTGCTGTAAAGAGCAATATTGCATAGGAACCTGGAATGTTAGGTCCATGAATCAAGGTAAATTGGAAGTGGTCAAACAGGAGATGGCAAGAGTGAACGTCAACATTCTAGGAATCAGTGAACTAAAATGGACTGGAATGGGTGAATCTAACTCAGATGACCATTATATCTACTACTGTGGGCAGGAATCCCTTAGAAGAAATGGAGTAGCCATCATGGTCAACAAAAGAGTCCGAAATGCGGTACTTGGATGCAATCTCAGAAATGACAGAATGATCTCTGTTTGTTTCCAAAGCAAACCATTCAATATTACAGTAATCCAAGCCTATGCCCGACCAAAAACGCTGAAGAAGCCGAAGTTGAATGGTACTATGAAGACCTACAAGACCTTTTAGAACTAACACCCAAAAAAGATGTCTTTTCATTACAGGGGACTGGAATGCAAAAGTAGGAAGTCAAGAAACACCTGGAGTAACAGGCAAATTTGGCCTTGGAGCACGGAATGAAGCAGGGCAAAGGCTAATAGAGTTTTGCCAAGAGAACACACCAATCACAGCAAACACCCTCTTTCAACAACACAAGAGAAGACTCTACACATGGACATCACCAGATGGTCAACACTGAAATCAGATTGATTATATTCTTTGCAGCCAAAGATGGAGAAGCTCTATACAGTTAGCAAAAACAAGACCAGGAGCTGACTGTGGCTCAGATCATGAACTCCTTATTGGCAAATTCAGACTTAAATTGAGGAAAGTAGGGAAAACCACTAGACCATTCAGATATGACCTAAATCAAATCCCTTATGATTACACAGTGGAAGTAAGAAATAGATTTAAGGGTCTAGATCTGATAGATAGAGTGCCTGATGAACTATGGATGGAGGTTTGTGACATTATACAGGTGACAGGGATCAAGACCATCCCCATGGAAAAGAAATGCAAAAAAGCAAAATGGCTGTCTGAGGAGGCCTTACGAATAGCTGTGAAAAAAAGAGAAGCAAAAAGCAAAGGAGAAAAGGAAAGATATAAGCATCTGAATGCAGAGTTCCAAAGAATACAAAGAGAGATAAGAAAGCCTTCCTCAGCGATCAATGCAAAGAAATAGAGGAAAACAACAGAATAGGAAAGACAAGAGATCTCTTCAAGAAAATTCGAGATACCAAGGGAACATTTCATGCAAAGATGGGCTCGATAAAGGACAGAAATGGTATGGACCTCACAGAAGCAGAAGATATTAAGAAGAGGTGGCAAGAATACAGAAAAGAACTGTGCAAAAAAGATCTTCATAACCAAGATAATCACAATGGTGTGATCACTGACCTAGAGCCAGACATCTTGGAATGTGAAGTCAAGGGGGCCTTAGAAAGCATCACTACTAACAAAGCTAGTGGAGGTGATGGAATTACAGTTGAGCTATTTCAAATCCTGAAAGATGATGCTGTGAAAGTGCTGCACTCAATATGCCAACAAATTTGGAAAACTCAGCAGTGGCCACAGGACTGGAAAAGGTCAGTCTTCATTCCAATCCCAAAGAAAGGCAATGCCAAAAAATGCTCAAACTACCGCACAATTGCATTCATTTCACACGCTAGTAAAGTCATGCTCAAAATTCTCCAAGCCAGGCTTCAGCAATATGTGAACCATGAATTTCCAGATGTTCAAGCTGGTTTTAGAAAAGGCAGAGGAACCAGAGGTCAAATTGCCAACATCATGGAAAAAGCAAGAGAGTTCCAAAAAACATCTATTTCTGCTTTATTGACTATGCCTAAACCTAGATAGCATATTAAAAAGCAAAGACATTACTTTGCCAACCAAGGTCCGTCTAGTCAAGGCTATGGTTTTTCCCGTGGTCATATATGGATGTGAGAGTTGGACTGTGAAGAAAGCTGATCGCTGAAGAATTGATGCTTTTGAACTGTGGTGCTGGAGAAGACTCTTGAGAGCCCCTTGGACTGCAAGGAGATCCAACCAGTCCATTCTAAAGGAGATCAGTCCTGGGTATTCTTTGGAAGGACTGATGCTAAAGCTGAAACTCCAATACTTTGGCCACCTCGTGCAACGTGTTGACTCACTGGAAAAGAGTCTGATGCTGGGAGGGATTGGGGGTGGGAGGAGAAGGGGACGACAGAGAATGAGATGGCTGGATGGCATCACGGACTCAATGGACATGAGTTTGAGTGAACTCCGGGAGTTGGTGATGGACAGGGAGGCCTGGCATGCTGTGATTCTTGGGGTTGCAAAGAGTCGGACACGACTGAGCAACTGAACTGAACTGAAGCCTTTGACTGTGTGGATCACAATAAACTGTGGAAAATTCTGAAAGAGATGGGAATACCAGACCACCTGACCTGCCTCTTGAGAAACCTGTATGCAGGTCAGAAAGCAACAGTTAGCACTGGACATGGAACAACAGACTGGTTCCAAATAGGAAAAGGAGTACGTCAAAGCTGTATATTGTCACCCTGTTTATTTAACTTCTATGCAGAGTACATCATGAGGAATGCTGGAGTGGAAGAAGCACAAGCTGGACTCAATATTGCCAGGAGAAATATCAATAACCTCAGATATGCAGATGACACCACCCTTATGGCAGAAAGTGAAGAGCAACTCAAAGCCTCTTGATGAACGTGAAAGAGGAGAGTTTAAAAGTTGGCTTGAAGCTCAACATTCAGAAAACTAAGATCATGGCATCCGGTCCCATCCCTTCATGGGAAATAGATAGGGAAACAGTGGAAACAGTGTCAGACTTTATTTTGGGGGCTCCAAAATCACTGTGGATGCTGATTGCAGCCATGAAATTAAAAGACCCTTACTCCTTGGAAGGAAAGTTATGACCAACCTAGATTGCATATTAAAAAGCAGAGACATTACTTTGCCAACAAAGGTCCGTCTAGTCAAGGCTATGGTTTTTCCCGTGGTCGTGTATGGATGTAAGAGTTGGACTGTGAAGAAAGCTGATCGCTGAAGAATTGATGCTTTGAACTGTGGTGTTGGAGAAAACTCTTGAGAGTCCTTGGACTGCAAGGAGATCCAACCAGTCCATTCTAAAGGAGATCAGTCCTGGGTGTTCATTGGAAGGTCTGATGCTGAGGCTGAAACTGCAATACTTTGGCCACCTCATGTGAAGAGTTGACTCACTGGAAAAGAGTCTGATGCTGGGAGGGATTGTGGGCAGGGGGAGAAGGGGACGACAGAGAATGAGACGGCTGGATGGCATCACCGACTCGATGGGCATGAGTTTGAGTTAACTCCAGGAGTTGGTGATGGACAGGGAGGCCTGTTGTGCTGTGACCCATGGGGTCACAAAGAGTTGGACACGACTGAGGGTCTGAAATGAATAAATCAAGCAAGAATAAGGGGATTAAAAATAGAAAACTCTAAAACATTTTTTCATGTTCCTTTAATTTTTGTACTGCCTTTTCTTCTTCCTTTCTTCCTGTCTAGCTTCGTTTATTCTTCTCTTTATCTTTTCCTTTTTCTTACTTCCAAACCAGTGCAAGTTCATCACAAAAATGAGAAAAAGGAAGGCAGGCAAAAGAGGGCTTATAGAATGCTTGCATATGTCTCTAAAAATGGTCATTTGTTTTTCAGAGTGTATGGTTTTAGGACATTGTCTACATAGATTAATATTTTTAAAGGAGAATCTTTATGAATATACTTTTTGGAATTTTAAGAAATCTTTCTGTGTAGATGGTGCTAGTGGGAAAAACCTGCCTGCCAATGCAGGAGACAGAAGAGACACAAGTCTGATCCCTGGGTGGGGAAGATCCCCTGAAGGAGGGCATGACAACCCACTCCAGTATTCTTGCCTGGAGAATCCCATGGACAGAGGAGCTGGCGGGCTACAGTCCATAGCGTTGCAAAGAGTCAGAAACGACTGAAGCGACTTAGCACACACAGCACAAATACACACATGTAGATGAGAACGAGTCACAGGATGGGATTCTGAGTTGCTCTGAAACTTACTATGTTCTCTTAACCGTCTGTCTTAGACACCTTCACAGGTCCATGCTGTATTCTGCTTAATGACATTGTTTTCTGTGTCATGATCGTTCCATAATTTTATTACTCATGCCCTTCTTTTTAAATTGAAATATGATTGATTTATAAAATTATATTAGTTTCAGGTGTGCAACATAGTGACTCAGTGCTTTTAAGGATTATACTCCATTTAAAGTTACTTACAAAATAATGGCTCTATTTCCCTGTGCTTTACAATACACCTTTGTCGCTCACCTGTTTCAAACATAGTTTTTATCCCTCAGTCCCACACCCTGCCTTGCCCCTTTGTTCCTCCCCCTCCTTACTAGTTTGTTCTCTGTATCCGTGAATGTCTTTCTGTTTTCTTATATTCATTCATCCCTTGTGTTTTTCAGATTCCACATATAAATCAATCATGCCCTTCTAGACTGAATGCTTTAATGTTTGGATATTACAGACAAGACTCCCATGAATATTCCTGTGTAAATGTGTACACATGTTAGGATTCCTGAAGGATGGATTTCTGCAAGCACAATTTTTAAGTCAAAGAAGACCTCCACTTTTAAGTCCGAACCTTTCTCCCATTTTAATTGATTTCAAAATGGTTTTATCAAATAATAATCCCACCAATTCATGCATGCTAAGTCACTTTAATCATGTCCAACTCTTTGAGACCCTATGGACTGCAGCCTGCCAGACTCCTCTGTCCATGGGATTCTCCAAGCAAGAATACTGGAGTGGGTTGCCATGGGATTTTCCCAACCCAGGGACTAAACCTGTGTCTCTTCTGTCTCCTGCACTGGCAGGTGGATTCTTTACCACCAGCGCCACCTAGGAAGCCCCATTCCACCAACAGTAACACCCAACATGCAGCAACTTATAACTTACTCTCTCCACCAAGTGCACAGAGCTGGCCTCTGTTCTGGAAGCCATACTGTTGCTCCAGATTCTCAGGAGATCCAGGTTAGGCACTGCTATGGCAACTGCTAATGCTGAAGCTGAAGCTCTAATACTTTGGCCACCTGATGCAAACAGCCAACTCATTGGAAAAGACCCGGATGCTGGGAAAGACTAAAGGCAGAAGGAGAAGGGGACGACAGAGGATGAGATGGTTGGATGGCATCACTGATGCAATGGACACCAACTTGGACAAACTCTGGGAAGTGATGAGGGATAGGGAAGTCTGGTATGCAGTCCATGGGGTTGCCAAGAGTCAGACACGACTTGGCAACTGAGCAAACAAACTCGCTGCCTCCATTGGAACCGACCCATCAAGTCTCGATATCATCTATAAATACTGTCCCGTGTGCCACTCTTCTCTGCCTGTTCAGGGCAGGGCTCTCTGAGAAGGGCCAGACAGCTGACTAGCAGAACTCATTCTCACTGAAATGCTAAATGCCCAGCTCTCAGGTCGTACGTTCCAACAGGAGCATCTTGTCCAGGCAAGACAGATTTTAGCAAGAAAAATGTAAGCAGGTTCTATAGAGTTTGAATGCTGAGGTTCTCATAACATCAGGCCACATCTGAGCCATTGTGATTCCACAAACTTTAACTTTGAGATTGTTTATATTTGCAATGTAGAAATGCTCAAAGGAAGTCTTAAAATGTGGATTTTCCGTTGGAAACAAAAAAGTACCATTGACAGAAACTATGCTAACTGCCTTAGAGGCTGTGAAATTAGGCTTTACTACCCTGCTCCTTGGGCTTCCCCTGTGGCTCAGCAGTAAAGAATCTGCCGGCAACACAGAAGACGCGAGTTCGATCCCTGGGGCTGGAAGATCCCCTGCAGAAGGGCATAGCAACTCATTCCAGTATTCCTGCCTGGAGGATCCCATGGACAGAGGAGCCTGGCGGGCTACAGCCCATGGGGTCGCATGGAGTCGGTCATGACTGATGTAACTTAGCATGCATGCATCCTGCTCCTCAGACAGTGGTCCAGGGACCAGCAGGATTGACCTCACCAGGGAGCCTGTTAGAAACACAGAATCCCGGCACACTGAATCAGAATCTGCTTGTTAACAAGTTCTCCAGGTGATCCATACATCTGTACACGAATGTCTGGGAAGCTTGGCTGGACCTTTGATTCAGACTCTGATATGTACCAGCTGTGTGAACTTGGGTGAGTTACTGAGTCACTCTGCGCTTCAGTTGCTTCATCTGTAAGACAGGCAGGTTACAGGAAGACAATGATGTAACACATACAAAGAGTGACAAATACAAAGTACTCAGATCACAGCCACAGATGATTTTTCCTAATTTTCATCCAGGTCCGTTTGTATAGAAGGAGCTTTCATCATTTCCAAGAGCTCCAGCTAGTGGCTGCTGGAGGAACAGTTCCGTTCATAATGATTAAAGCTATTAATAACAAAAGAAAAATCCTTTGAGTTTAAAGCTGAGGTGGTCTCTGGAGTCTAGCTTTGCGGGAAAACTCTTTGGAGCGTTATCCATCATCTTATTTAAATAAATGTGTTTTGCACAGATAGGAGGTACAGGACTTTGATGTGGTTGCCCATCTGTGTGGAGGCTCGTCCTCTATCTTGGCCACTTTCTGATGAAGCCGAGTCCCTGGCCAATTTCAGGAGCTCCTTCTCCAGGCAGAGATTTTAAGGCTGTATCATTCCTGTGACCCAGGAAAAAAAGTGTCATTTTACTAGGTCACAAAGGAATTCAGTGACAGGCGACAAGGTCTTGGCGTGTAGGGGAAGCTAAAGGTCTGGATGCTTGTTCTAAACGGTGGGAAATTGACTCTGAGAGGAATGATATTAAAATGACCAAAAAGGCAGCAACGTCAGGCACAAAACTGAAACGCAGTGATAAGATTTACTGTGTAAATAATTCACCTAGCATGGAAAAAGGCTCAGGATGGGCTCTGAGCACAATGGAACTTTTTCATGTCTCAGAATATAATTAATTAAGAATTCAGGATACAAGGTAATTAGAGAAACCATAACCTGGAGGCATTCTGCTGAATTATTCTGATCATTTTTAACAATGAGAAAATTTAATTTTCTTGTCTTGTGGCAGAAATTTTGAATTTAGATAATGTAAAGAGCAATGTTCATATAGTGCAGTCAGTAAATTAAATTATTTCTTTTGATTTTGATTTTCCAGCAAAAATTAGGATCAAGTGATTGAATCTAAATCATGGAAATGGTTGTCGGAGCTGAAAAATATTTGAAAAAAAATGTACAAATTACAACTGACTGGCATCTTCTCTAACACTCAGCTGCCCATGTTGCTCTCTTTGTAATTATTGTGTGTGTGTGTAAATCTATTTCGTGATTTTCCCTGGGACAAAAGGGATGAATACATTATTCTTATATATAATGGAGGTTATGTTTACTTACCACCAAATTAAACTTGCTTTCCTTAACAGGAAGAGGTTGTCAACAGCTTTTAGTCATCAGTTTCAGTTCAGTTCAGTTCAGTCGCTCAGTCGTGTCCGACTCTTTGCGACCCCATGAATCACAGCATGCCAGGCCTCCCTGTCCATCACCAACTCCCAGAGTTCACTCAAACTCATGTCCATTGAGTCGGTGATGCCATCCAGCCATCTCATTCTCTGTCGTCCCCTTCTCCTCCCACCCCCAATCTCTCCCAGCATCACAGTCTTTTCCAGTGAGTCAACTCGTCGCATGAGGTGGCCAAAGCATTGCAGTTTCAGCTTTAGCATCAGTCCTTCCAATGAATACCCAGGACTGATCTCCTTTAGAACGGACTGGTTGGATCTCCTTGTAGTCCAAGGGGCTCTCAAGAGTCTTCTCCAACACCACAGTTCAAAAGCATCAATTCTTTGGTGATCAGCCTTCTTCACAGTCCAACTCTCACATCCATACATGACCACTGGAAAAACCATAGCCTTGACTAGACGGACCTTTGTTGGCAAAGTAATGTCTCTGCTTTTTAATATGCTAAATTCACTTTTTATGAACCCAGCATTCACAGAAGATGTGCTATAACCTACTGTGTTTAAATTGTCCGTTTTTTACATTATTTTGGTCATTGCCTATTTAAATATTTCCTGGGGTATTTGTGATGCTTTTTATTAATACACCATTTATCCAGCATGCATTTTCAAGACGATTACAATGATATTCTGTTATGTGTTGCCTCATTTTGTACCAATAAAAATCTCTAATTGTACTATCAAGATTTCTGAGTGTCCCACCCCAGAACGTAGCTTTGGTTGCACAGAGACCTGGGTTGTGGGTTGAATTTTGTCTCCTGGAAAGATGTTGAAGTCCTAGCCCTTGGTGCCTGTGAACATGAGCTCATTTGGAAATAGGGTCATTGTAGATGTAAGCAAGTTAAAATGAGGTCACCCTGGATTAGGGTGGCCTCTAAGCCAGTGTGGCTATATTCCTCATAAGAAGATAAGATACATGAACACACACACACATGGAGAATGCCATAAAAATACAGGGACAGTGATTGAAGTAGCATGACTACAAGCCAGTAGACACCAAGGAACCACTAGAAACAGGAAAGAGACTCGGACTAGATTTACCCTCAGAAACTCTGGAAGGAACCAACCCAGCTGACACGTGGATTTGAAATCTGGTGTTACAAAATGATATCCACCTTACAGAATTAGCATGCATGCTCAGTCGATCAGTCATGTCTGACTCTGTGACCCCGTGCGCTGTAGCCTGCCAAACTCCTCTGTCCATGGGATTTTCCAGGCATGAACACTGGAGTGGGGTGCCATTTCCTTTCCTGTACAGAATTAGGGTGGCGGTTAAAGGAGATGCTGCTTATAGGCACAAATATGATAGATGTTTGGCACATGCTAAGATTCTAATTCTGGTTCCAGGAGATCTGGAGGTAAGAAACGCTTCCAGCAGAGATAACCAGCCCTGTCCTCCTAGGCCAAAATAGCAACATGTAACAAGCTTTTGTTGTAGGAGAGGAGGACTCATCACACTTCCACTTCCTTAGCAATTTCTGTTTGTATTTTCTATGATTACTTTATAGTTTTTCATTCATTTGCATAGACGTTTCATAATTGTAATCAGAGTATAGACATCATCTCAGATTCTATTTTTTCACTCTATATATTTAAGCATTTTTCTTGTTTCTACTTAATCATAATTAAGTGTTGATAATTTCCCTTCTTTGTAGTTGAGGGTCATGGATGAATCCATGGAAGATGGAGCTTCTGAGCTGGGAAAGCTGAGGAGAGAGGGCAATGAGAAGCGTCTCAAATCTTCTGAGGCTGGTGTCAGAAAGAAGGAAGCCCTCTTCCCTCTGGACATGGGGTTTGTCCGCTGGGGTGGGAGAGCCTTGTGTTTGAGAATGAGCCCCCTTGGTAACATGGATGCTTCCACAAGGCCATGGGAGACCTCAAGACCAAAGCCCAGGGCCCTTATGGGCATGAGGAATGGGTTTAAGTGCTTTCTAAAGCTCCATGCCTTGTTTTCCAGAGGAAATCACTACAATTCTGAAAGCTTCTTTTATAGGCCAAGCACACTCATAGTTTTCACATTTATTTGGGGTGACTGACAATTATGGAGTTCTAACCCCTTCTCTTAGCAGAGAAGGCAATGGCAAGCCACTCCAGTACTCTTGCCTAGAAAATCCCATGGACAGAGGAGCCTGCTAGGCTGCAGTCCATGGGATCGCTACAAGTCAGACATGACTGAGCGACTTCACTTTCACTTTTCACTTTCACACATTGGAGAAGGAAATGGCAACCCACACCAGTGTTCTTGCCTGGAGAATCCCAGGGATGGGGGAGCCTGGTGGGCTGCCGTCTGTGGGGTCGCACAGAGTCGGACATGACTGACATGACTTAGAAGCAACCCCCGACCCAAGTTACCCCTTGGTATTCAGGCTGACTACATGTTTAACCTTAATGACTGCCAGGAGGAACCAGCCCTCCCCTGAGAGAGTCATTAATTCACTAAACCATATTCGCCTTGTATTAGGGTTATCCAGAAAACAGAACACAGGAGGTATAGAGATATTTAAGGAATTGACTCATGTGATCATGGTGATTTAGTGGGTCCAAAAATGTGATGGGGTAGACAATCAGTCTGGAGACTCAAGGGTTAAAGTTCAAGTCCAGAGAGTCTGCTGGCAGAATTCTTTCTTGCTCTGGGAGGGTCAGTCTTTGTTCTGTTATCTTCACCTGGTTAGGTGTGCTAAGTCCCTTTAGTTGTGTCCGACTCTTGAGAGACTTGTGTGAGACTCCATGGATGGAGTAGCCTGACAGCTTCTTCTGTCCAGGGGTTTCTCCAGGGAAGAATACTGGAATGGGTCACCACTTCCTCCTCCAGGGAATCTTCCTAATCCAGAGATCAAACCCACATCTCTTACATCTCCTGTGTTGGTGGGCGGGTTCTTTATCACTAGACCACCTGGGAAGATCAGTCCTTGTCTCTTAATGTCTTCAACTGATTCAACCCACTCATATTATGGAGGATAATCTGCTTAACTCAAAGCCCACTGATTTAAATAGTGATCTCATAAAAAAAGAACAGCTTCAGAGAATACCCTTTGACCAAAACAATGTTTAACCAAACATAATAAATAATATTTGACCAAATGTTTGGGCACCGTAGCCCAGCCAAGTTGATGCATAATGTTAACGTCCTCCAGGGCAGAAATCCATACCCTCTTGGTCATCTCTGATTACCCAGTGCTCAGAGCTAGGAAGATAATCCACATTCTTCATGGGTTTTTATTTTAACTAAAAAGTAATCTACACAGATTTTAAATCAGAAAACAAGTGAAGAAGAAAGGTAAAATCTTTCCTACTTTCAACTTACTCCCTGGAGGCACCTCGTATAATAATTTGATTCATATCCTTCTGGTCTTTTTAAATAATGAAATGTAAATGTGTGAAATTTGTTTTACAAATTTGGGACCCAACTGTACACACTGTTCTGAAACATGCCCTTTTCACTTCAAGGGAGTCCCTGGACATCTTCCTATAATCAGTACATTCTTTTAGCAGCTGCATAATATCCTGCTACATGGATGCACCATAATTTACTTAACAGTTCCCTTACTGATGGATTTTTTCATTGTTCCCAGTTTGGAACTCTCACAAACAACACAGCAATGCGTATCATTGAATATATTCTAGCACTCTTATGCAAGAATATTATATGATAAAGAACTAATAGTGAAATTATGAGATCAAAAGATGAATTCATTTTAAATATTGCTGCTGCTGCTGCTAAGTCACTTCAGTTGTGTCCGACTCTGTGTGATCCCATAGACGGAAGCCCACCAGGCTCCCCCATCCCTGGGATTCTCCAGGCAAGAACACTGGAGTGGGTTGCCATTTAAATATTGCTAAATCTTATCGAATTAACAGATGCTTAAGGAGTGTTTGTTGAGTTGGTTTGAAAAGACTCAGAGTTCTGCAGCAAATTCAGCCTAGAAGGAAAGGACAGAGAAAATGAAGGGAAAGGAAAGAAAGGAGGCTAGGGAAGAGGTGGAGAGTGTTTGACAACCAACCTTCATTTGGTTCTGCCTGTGCTTCAGGCAGAACATTGTGCCCCGTGGTTGTGCAAAATGCCTCCCATAAGGTAAGCTCCCAGAAGGGAGGGCTCTGTTCTGTCACTGATGCAACCCAGGCTCTTAAAACAGATCTCAGTCAAAAAGAAGAGACTAGATAGAGAAATACTTGTTGAGTAAATAATACAAAGAAAACCAAGAGCCTCTGAGGTTAAGTTAAACAAGAAAAGATATGTGGAAGTGTATATCTGTTAATATATATACACTGTTAATCCCGAACTCCTAATTTACCCCTTCTTCTCCCTTTTGTAACCATAAGTTTCTTTTCCATGTCTCTAGGTCTGTCTGTTTTATAAATAAGTTTTTTGTAATTTTTTTAGATTCTACATATAAGCCATATCATACCATATTTGTCTTTCTCTGTTTTACTTCATTTAGCATGATAATCTCTAGGTCCATGTTGCTGCAAATGGCTTTATTTCATCCTTTTATATGGCTGAGTAATATTCCATTCACCCATCAATGGACACTTAGATAGCTTCCACATCTTGGCTATTGTAAATAGTGCTGCTACGGATAAGTAGCACTTTGGAGAAGGAAATGGCAACCCACTCCAGTGTTCTTGCCTGGAGAATCCCAGGGACTGGGGAGCCTGGTGGGCTTCTGTCTATGGGGTCACACAGAGTCAGACACGACTGAAGTGACTCAGCAGCAGCAGCAGCAGCATGGATAAGTAACAATGACCTACTCCATAATGCAGGAAACTGTATTCACGAACCACATAACACGAGGGTGTGATCACTCACCTGGAGCCAGACATCTTGGGATGTGAAGTCAAGGGGGCCTTAGAAAGCATCACTACGAACAAAGCTAGGGGAGGTGATGGAATTCCAGTTGAGCTATTTCAGATCCTGAAAGATGATGCTGTGAAAGTGCTGCACTCAATATGCCAGCAGATTTGGAAAACTCAGCACTGGCCACAGGACTGGAAAAGATCAATTTTCATTCCAATCCCAAAGAAAGGCAATGCCAAAGAATGCTCAAACTACTACACAGTTGCACTCATCTCACATGCTAGTAAAGTCATGCTCAAAATTCTCCAAGCCAGGCTTCAACAATGTGTGAACCATGAACTTCCAGATGTTCAAGCTGATTTTAGAAAAGGCAGAAGAACCAGCAATCTAACTGTCAACATCCACTGGATCTTCATAAAAGCAAGAGAGTTCCAGAAAAACATCCATTTCTGCTTTATTGACTATGCCTAAGTCTTTGACTGTGTGGATCACAATAAACTGTGGAAAATTCTGAAAGAGATGGGAATACCAGACCATCTGACCTGCCTCTTGAGAAAACTGTATGCAGGTCAGGAAGCAACAGTTAGAACTGGACATGGAACAACAAACTGGTTCCAAATAGGAAAGGGAGTAGGGCAAGCCTGTATATTGTCACTCTGCTTGTTTAACTTCTATGCAGAGTACATCATGAGAAATGATGGGCTGGAAGAACCACAAGCTGGACTCAAGATTGCCGGGAGAAATATCAATAACCTCAGATACGCAGATGGCACCACCCTTATGGCAGAAAGTGAAGAGGAACTAAAAAGCCTCTTGATGAAAGTGAAAGAGGAGAGTGAAAAAGTTGGCTTGAAGCTCAACATTCAGAAAACTAAGATCATTGCATCCTGTCCCATTGCTTCATGGGAAATAGATTGGGAAACAGTGGAAACAGTCTCAGACTTTATATTTTTGGGTTCCAAAATCACTGCAGATGCTGATTGCAGCCATGAAATTAAAAGACACTCATTGGAAGGAAAGTTATGACCAACCTAGATAGCATATAAAAAGCAGAGACATTACTTTGCTAACAAAGGTCCGTCTAGTCAAGGCTATGGTTTATTCAGTGGTCATGTATGGATGTGAGTCTTGGACTGTGAAGAAAGCTGAGCACTGAAGAATTGATGCTTTTGAACTGTGGTGTTGGAGAAGACTCTTGAGAGTCCCTTGGACTGCAAGGGGATCCAACCAGTCCATCCTAAAGGAGATCAGTCCTGGCTGTTCTTTGGAAGAACTGATGCTGAGGCTGAAACTCCAATACTTTGGCCACCTCATGCGAAGAGTTGACTCATTGGAAAAGACCCTGATGCTAGGAAAGATTGATGGCAGGAGAAGAAGGGGACGACAGAGAATGAGATGGCTGGATGGCATCACCAACTCTATGGGCATGAGTTTTGGTAAACTCTGGGAGTTTGTGATGGACAGGGAGGCCTGGTGGGCTGTGATTCATGGGGTCGCAAAGAGTCGGACATGAGTAAGCGACTGAACTGAATTGATAATAACCTATAATGAAAAATAATCTGAAAGAGAATACATTTGTATGTGTGCTGTGTGCGTGTGTATGTATGTGTGTATATACATATATATATATATATGTGAATCACGTTGTTGCACAACTGAACTGAACACAACATTGTAAATCAGCTTTGCCTCAGTATAAATAAATAAAAGATGTGAGAAGCATGTTGCTCATTATGTGTACTCAGTACATTGTAGCTGCCTTTATAATGAAAGGCAAAGTGTTAGTCATTCAGTCATGTCTGACTTTGGCCACCGATGGAGTGTAGCCCACCAGGTTCCCCTGTCCATGAAATTTTTTGGCAAGAATACTGGAGTGAGACTTCTAGACCCAGGGACTGAACCTGGGTCTCCTGCATTGCAGGCAAATTCTTTACCATCTGAGCCAACTAAACTGTGCTGTCAATAAGAAGTGGGACAGGGAGTAAAGCCCAGTTTGCTGCCTGAAAAGCAAGTGAACTCCCCACTGCCGCACATGGGGAGTCCTTGGCTGAGGGACATCATCTAGAAGGAGTGGAACCCAGGTTCTGTACTTGGGTTGAAGTTCAAGGACGAGGTAGAGGTGCTGAGCGCTGCATGTCTTGGAGTAGGCAAGGCAGGGCGCCTGAAAGACTCAAGGGTGGCCTCTGGTTCCTTTTCTCACCCAGGCTCCGGTTGCCAGGTCTACGGGGCACAAAAGGAGGGAATACAGATGTTTCCTTCCGGAGAATTTCCTCTTACAATAAACAAACCAGTCTTCATCATGGTATTAAAAGAAAGTGGCACGAATGCTGTGTAGGTTCTGCCACTCACCCTGTAGCTGTGGCAATTACACCATTTGGTATAATTGTCTTGTAATTGCCGCTGTGATTTAAAATCTAATGTTATCCTCCAATTGTTCTGATGTCTTTTCATGAATAATGCAATGGTCCCGTGAGCCCTCTGCCAGTTTCTCATTTAGATTGGCCCTGTGTTTGAATTATGCACCATTGTCTTACCCACCATTGTCTCACAAAAGGAATGCGTCGGGGACAATACAGGGAATAATTAGAACTCGGCTAATTATGGGACATGGGAATGTGAGTGAGTAAGGTATGAAATTTTTCTCTGGAAATACTCCCAATGCCCAGTTGGCCTATAGGTGAACAGGACGGGGTAGATTTCTCTTTGAGGGTCTTCGTCTATCTGTGAAAGCCGGATATGTCTATTCTCTCCGATGTGGTGGGATTTTTCTTTTCAGAACAGAAGGAAAACAGATTTTTCCATAGGGTGACTTTTCTCAGTTGTGTTATGTTGTCGTCATTAAATGCAAGCAACTATGTAAACATGAGCTGGTGTGCCTTCCGACAAGGCCAAAATACCAGTCGTGTGTGTGAACGGGCAATGGCAGCTTGGCTTTCTGTTTCTGGAGTCTGGGCCTTGGTTTAATATAACAAGAAGAAATCCATTGTATTGAGACAAATGACGAGAGAGTCTTTTCAGAATTCCAATTTCACTTCCACCCTGAGCAGGGACCGTCTGAGTCTGGTGGAGTCGTATTTCTTTATCTCCATGCCAACGAGCTGGTTGCCCTCACTACTTGGGCCGCTCAGGCTTGATGAAAGCGGGCAGGAGTACCCTGACCGCCCAGCAGTAGAGGGAAGTGTCAGGTCAAATCTACTGCCTGTGTTCTCTTTGCACTAGGGCTTAAGATAAGTTTCTGAGTCAGCCCGAAGCCCGCACCTCTCATTCAGAGAAAAACTATGCCCCTGAGCTTGGCTGCTCACCACCCAGTCCAGACACCCCAGTTTGACATCAAGGCTCTTCAAAGGCCTGACTATTCTTGGCATCCCCAGTCCACAGACCCACCATCCTGCCCTCCCAGCTTCCACTCCCCTCTGGACTTTTGTGCTTTTTTTTTTTTCGACATGGACCACTTCTAAAGTCTTCATTGAATTTGCTACAATATCGCTTCTGCTTTTCATGTTTTGGTTTTTGGCCACGAGGCATGTGGGACCTTAAGCACCCTGCCCAGGGATCGAACTCACACCCCCTACATGGAAAGGCAGAGTCTCCTGGTAGCCAAGGAAGTCCTTTGTGTTACACATGTGTTGTTTTGTTTTGTTTTTCTCTCTCTCTTTTCTTTTCTTTTTTATTTTTTAAAATTTATTTATTTTAATTGGAGGCTAATTAGTTTACATTATTGCACTGGTTTTGCCATACATTGACATGAATCCGCCCCGGGTGTACATATGTTCCCCATCTTGAACCCCCCTCCCACCTCCCTTCCCATCCCATCCCTCTGGCACATGTGTTTTTTTAAGAGGTCAATATTTCCAATAAGTTTTCTCTGATTCCTCAAGCCCTGTTGTTGGCCTTCTTGTGTTCTCCACAACCTCCTGAGGTGAGCCCTGTCACAGCCTTTCTTACACTGTTAGAATTTTCTAGTCACTTGTCTGTCTCCCTTGCCAGACGGGTGAGATCGAGGCGAGCAGGATGAAGCGCTTACTCCAGTTCCATCCCATGTGGCATCAGTGAACATCTGGTGGAAGAGGGTCGGACGAGTGAAGCAATCAGTGACCTCATGTCTTCCTGGCCTCACTCCACGAAGGAGGCCGCGTGTCCACAGAGAGTCTTCAGAATCGGGGGTTACCAGCCGCAGTCTGGAGCATGGAGTGGCTGGGACCCAGTGGGAGCTGAGTGTCAGCCCAGAACAAGCTCCCTTCACGGAAGCGCAGACCACCCCAAGGAGGGCGTGCGGAGTGGCAGAGCCTCCTTGTTTGCCTGGGAAGATGGGCTCACAGGTGCCCGGGCAGGAAGCGTTTTAGAGCCCTGGACACTGACAGAGGGCACACTGGCATCTTGAAGTCAGGGTGCTTCCTTTGGGGTTTGTGCCTGTTGGACGATTCCATCTTTGGGGTGTGTGTGTGTGTGTGTGTGTGTGCGCGCGCATGCACACGCTCTGTCCTAACTCATTGTGACCCGCAGACTGGAGCCCACCAGGCTCCTTGTCCGTGGAATTTCCCAGGCAAGAACACTTGAGTGAGTTGCCCTTTCCTCCTCTGAGGGATCTTCCTGACTCAGGAATTGACCCTGGATCTCCTGTGTCTCCAGCACTGACAGGTGGATTCTTTACTACTAGTGCCACTTCTGGAAGGAAAGCAGCTGCCAGGAAAGCAAGGCAGGTTTCCCGAGAAGTGGGCAAGGAGGCTGGGATGGAGCAACATGATCACTCAGGGAAGAGTGGGCTCCAGGTGGAGTGCTCTGATGTGAGATGTAGTCTGCAGGGTAATAGTAATAGTAATAGTATAGCTTAATACTCGAAGTACCCTGAGACAACACACTCTAGAGCTGGTTAAGAAATATTTTAACCAGCAGAAACTAAAAAGCAGTTTCTTCTTAGTTAGCATAGAGCTTTTGGTTAAGACAGCATTGGAAAGAGTAATCAGAAGCCCTTCTGATGGATTCGGTGGGGAGAGCACAGCTTTACGAGTCTCAACCATATTGATCTCCAGTCAGCACGAGGGCATGCTGCTTGCTTTAATGGGTAACAGTAAAGTGTGTTTCATGGGTGAAACGAGCAGAGATGACACACTGGTTGACAGAAACTATTGCATAGTCATCTCCCTGGATGAACAGTTGAACCCAGCAGCCTCTGAGGGGGCAGTCAGCACCTAAGGGCTGTATTTTATCTTGAATAATGTATTTTATCTTGAGTAATTTGGGGGAATTCTGTCCCCAAAAGAAGGCCAGCTGAAATGTAGTGCCAGAATGCTGTCACTTACACGCTGCAGAGACTGAAAGGTCTCTAGAAGCTCAGAGACTTCATCAAACTCTACAACAGACATGTGATCATTTTATGCCTGCTAATAGAGGTATATGTGAAGGAACTGCCTGAGAATGGTTCAATATATCAGCTGGTGGTGAAATGTAACAAGTGGAGGCCTCTAATACCCGCCAGTCAAGAACCTAATCACTGTGACCAACCAAGGTGCCTTGGGCTTCCCTGGTGGCTCAAATGGTAAAAAATTCACCTACAAGGCAGGAGACCTGGGCTCAGTCCCTGGGTCTGGAAGATCCCCTTGAGAAGGGAATGGCTACCTGATCCAGTATTCTTACCTGGAGAATTTCATGGACAGAGGAACTTGGCCACAGGGTTGCAAAGAGCTGGACATGACTGAGCGACTCGCATACTCCACTCTAAGGTGTCTTAGGTCCACTCACCGCATTACGCTAGGGGCTGAATGAGGGGGACTGGGCCAGCAGAAACGACTTCTTAGGTTAAATGTCGGAGCTCTCACTACCAGTCTGAACTGGTATAGCCGTAGTTTGGTGCCAGACGTTGGCCAGTTCTGGTGGCTCTTTGCAATGCTGTATAGAAAGACTCTTGGAGTTTCTAACGAGATGAGGTTCTGGTGCTTATGTTTGCTCCCACCCACTGCGGAATTACTGAGTAGAGAATATGGTACTTAGAGCATTAACCACGATACTTTTTCTTTTTTTCAAATTAAAAAGGCATCTTTGTTACTTATTTTTATTTTATATTGTACTATATTTTATTTACAGTGTTGTGTTTGTTTAGAGGTACAGCAAAGTGATACAGTCACAAAACAGGGATCAAAACCATGATTATTCTTAAAAATTAAGAGTAAACTAGCGGGACTTCCCTGATGGTCCAGTGATTAACAATTTGCCTTCCAGTGCAAGGGGTATGAGTTTTATTCCTGGTTGGGGAACTATGATCCCATGTGTCTTGCTGCCAAAAAACCAAAAACATAAAACAGAAACAATGTTGTAGCAAATCCAATAAAGACTTTAAAACTAGTCTACATCAAAAAAACTTTCAAAAGCAATAAATTAGCATTCAAACATTCAGTTCTCTCAATAAAAGCAGGTTGACATTCATTCACAGGTCAGCAAATGTTTATTAAGTACATATTAAGGATGCACCTAAGTGGAAGTTTAATTCCCCAATCATTCTAAGCAAACCTGTGGTTATGATTTAGAGAATTTTAAATAAGGTGTTCTGAGGACAAAAAGGACTAGCCGTTCTGCACAGGCCCCAGGAGGCATGAGAAATCCAACAGGTGAGCAATTTGCATTCCATACCTACCATAGCCCCTGCACTGGTCTCAGTTTGGGTAGCCTTTGACATTGACAAGCTTGAGATGCTCCAAGTTTGGTCCAGGTTCCTTTAAGTGGTTCATGCTGACAGCAGCTGAAATTTGACAAGCTTCCCAGCACTGGAGACAGGTGAGCTTCTTGATACCTGGCACTGTGACAGCTCTGACGTGTCATCCTGTTATTATTTCTAGGTCTGTGCTAGGTGTGGGGTTTCCCTGGGGATTTGTACATGAAAGGAAGCCAACTTGACAGGCAGGAACAGGTAATGTTATTGATCAGTGGGGAAAAAAAAAGGTCTCTGCCAACCTGGTCTAAATCTTGAACATCAAACTTCCATAGTGATTAGGAATATCATTTCCTGCTCATTCCCAACCTGACTTCTGAAAGAGCTCCCAGAGTCTTATTAGGCTTTGATTCATTTTAATAGCACTCTCAATGTTTGAAGAGTAATGACTTTTCCAGTAGAGAACTGATTGCAGTGGTTATGCAACTGATTAATTTACTTCCAGGAAGGATAGGTGTATGTGCATGTCTTAGCACCTCCAAGCAGATACTTCTGGGCAAGGGACCCACTTTCCATGTTTTAATTACTTCCCTGATTATCTCAGCCTGGACCTCTCTCCTCTCCAGACTAGCATCTTTTTCAGTTAGAATTCCACTCCCACCTCTCATGATAGAAGTCCAATCTTTCTAATTCCACAGGCCAAGAAACTAGATGTCACCTTCAACTCCCTTTCCTCATAACTCAATGCAATTTTTAAATATTTGTCAGTTTCTAAATATATTCAGAATTTCTCACCACTTAAATCCATCATGACTATCCTCCTGGTCCAAGTTGCCATCACGCTGGGATGACTGAAAATTTTTACTGTTTTACAGTTTTCATGGCCTACTTTCCCCCTCTACCCTCTTACTGCTCACTTGCTTTTATGCATTTATCACCTGATAGTTACATGTCTCTACACTTTAGGTAAAGTCTGAGGGATCAGACCACCATCTGGCACTAATTATCTGCCAAATTGATGGATGAATGAATATGCTACAGGCAGACCCGGAAGACTTGATTCCCAGCACATGATAATATATGATATAGCTTATAAAATTCCATGAGATACACTGCTGCATCCAAAAAAATGGAAAACAAAAATTAGGGAACAAAGGCTACAAAGCTCCATTCATTCCCCACCGTCTAGGCATGGTAACCTAACTTAACTGAACAGCTCAAGCCCAAATATCCATTTATAGTACCCCTTCTGCCTAAGAGAATTTGGCATTTTCTGTTTCAGGGCACTGATATTCCAAGGACATGGTTCAGTTCAGTTCAGTCTCTCAGTCGTGTCCAACTCTTTACGACCCCACGAACCTCAGCACGCCAGGCCTCCCTGTCCATCACCAACTCCCAGAGCTTACTTAAATTCATGTCCATTGAGTCAGTGATACCATCCAACCATCTCATCCTCTGTCGTCCCCTTCTCCTCCTATCTTCAATCTTTCCCAGCATCAGGGTCTTTTCCAATGAGTCGGCTCTTTACATCAGGTGACCAAAGGATTGGAGTTTCAGCTTCAACATCAGTCCTTCCAATGAATATTCAGGACTGATTTCCTTTAGGATGGACTGATTGGATCTCCTTGTAGTCCAAGAAACTCTCAAGAGTCTTCTCCAACACCACAGTTCAAAAGCATCAATTCTTCGGCACTCAGCTCTCTTTATAGTCCAACTCTCACATCGATACATGACCACTGGAAAAACCATAATCTTGACTAGACGGACTTTTGTTGGCAAAGTAATGTCTCTGCTTTTTAATATGCTATCTAGTTTGGTCATAACTTTTTTCCCAAGGAGCAAGCATCTTTTAATTTCATGGCTGCAGTCACCATCTGCAGTGATTTTGGAGCCCAAAAAAATAGAGTCTGTCACTGTTTCCATTGTTTCCCCATTTATTTGCCATGAAGTGATAAGACCAGATGCCATGATCTTAGTTTTCTGAATGTTGAGTTTTAAGCCAACTTTTTCACTCTCCTCTTTCACTTTCATCAAGAGTTTCTTTAGTTCTTTTTCGCTTTCTGCTATAAGGATGGTGTCATCTGCATATCTGAGGTTATTGATACTTCTCCCGGCAATCTTGATTCCAGCTTGTGCTTCATCCAACCTTCATCCAGTCTGGCATTTCACATGATGTACTCTGAATATAAGTTAAATAAGCAGGGTGACAATATACAGCCTTGACATACTCCTTTTCCTATTTGGAACCAGTCTGTTGTTCCATGTCCAGTTCTAACTTTTGCTTCTTGATCTGCATACAGATTTCTCAGGAGCAGATCAGGTGGTCTGGCATTCCCATCTCTTTCAGAATTTTCCACAGATTGATGTGACCCACACAGTCAAAGGCTTTGGCATAGTCAATAAAGCAGATGTTTTTCTGAAACTTTCTTGCTTTTTCAATGATCCAACGGATGTTGGCAATTTGATCTCTGGTTCCTCTGCCTTTTCTAAAACCAGCTTGAACATCTGGAATTTCATAGTTCACGTATTGCTGAAGCCTAGCTTGGAGAATTTTGAGCATGACTTTGTTAGCGTGTGAGATGAGTGCAATTGTGTGGTAGTTTGAGCATTCTTTGGTATTGCCTTTCTTTGGGATTGGAGTGAAAACTGACCTTTTCCAGTCCTGTGGCCATTGCTGAGTTTCCCAAATTTGCTGGCATATTGAGTGCAACACTTTCACAGCATCATCTTTTAAGATCTGATATATCTCACCTCTAATTCCATCACCTCCACTAGCTTTGTTCATAGTGATGCATACTAAGACCCACTTGCCTTCACATTCCGGGATATCTGGGTCATGAAGATCTTTTTTGTATAGTTCTACTGTGTATTCTTGCCACCTTTAATCTCTTCTGCTTCTGTTAGGTCCATACAATTTCTGTTCTTTATTGTGCCCATCTTTGCATAAAGTATTCCCTTAGTATCTCTAATTTTCTTTCAGAGATCTCTAGTCTTTCCCATTCTATTGTTTTCCTCTGTTTATTTGCATTGATCACTGAGGTAGGCTTTCTTATTTCACCTTTCTATTCTTTGGAACTCTGCATTCAAATGGGTATATCTTTCCGTTTCTGCTTTGCCTTTAGCTTCTCTTTTCTCAGTTATTTGTAAGGCCTACTCAGACAACCATTTTGCCTTTTTGCATTTCTTTTTCTTGGGGACGGTCTTGATCACTACCTCCTGTACAATGTCACGAACCTCCATCCATAGTCTTTGTCTATCAGATCTAATCCCTTGAATCTATTTCTCCCTTCCACTGTAACTGCAAGTGATTTGATTTAGGTCATACCTGAATGGTCTAGTGGTTTTCACTACTTTTTGAATTTGGCAGTAAGGAGTTCATGATCTGAGCCACAGTCAGCTCCTGGTCTTGTTTTTACTGACTGTATAGAGCTTCTCCATCTTTGGCTGCAAAGAGTATAATCAATCTGATTTCAGTATTGACCATCTAGTGATGCCCGTGTGTAGAGTCTTCTCTTGTGTTGTTAGAAGATGGTGGTTGTTATGACCAGTGTATTCTCTTGGCAAAACTCAGCCTTTGGACATGGTAGTGTTGGACTCACCTATTAGCCCTGGGATCTCGCCTTATGCTATTGACTCGACTTCATCACATCCCCAAACAATTCTTCCTTGTGGGAAACAGAAGAAGGCTGTTAAGACCTGAATGGTGTGTTAACTACCCACGGCATAAAACACTTCCAAGCCTATGGCCCTTAAATTGGTTCTTTACCCAGAATTTCCTCACTGACCTCACCCTTTCCTTCTTGGAGGAAACCAAATCAGCTAGAAGTTTTACTACTAATTTTATTCAGTCATAGAAGTATCTCATACAGTGGAGGCTGCCGAGAAAATGGCATGGGAGAAGGATGCACTTCATTTCTTGCTGGCCTTCACCGCTGACTTGGTGACTGTAAGGTCGAAACAGCCCATGACGTTAAATAAAAGAACCCAGACGCCAAATAATGTAACAGGCTTTACTGGTTAGGCACCTCCGGGCTGGATCCCCGGACCTAACAGAGCGAGGTCGGGGAAGTTTGCGCGGAACAAAGGCAGAGAGCAACTTACATAACTTTAGGCAAGATTTGGAGTGGTGGTCTCTCATAGGTCAGTTAGTCGAGGTGAGGAGACCAGGTTGGTTGCTCCGGAGGTCTAGGAGGGAGGGTTGATTTCTGTTCAAAGCTGTTTCGTCAGAGGCTCTTCAACGGTCTGGCGGGACTCTTTCCCGCCAGCGGGAAATGAAGAGGAAAAGAAGAAGCCAAGATGTCCACCGGGGAAGAGAAGCCAAATGGCCACTGAGGTCCGACCTTACAGTGACCTTGGCCGCAGCCTCTTCTTCTCCACGGCCTTGATGACACCAACGGCCACGGTTTGCCTCATGTCCTGCACGGTAAAACGTCCTGGAGGACAGGAGGAAGGAAAAGAGTGAGATTTCTGAAAACAGACACAGAAGGCACGGCTCCTTGGTCTCAGTCAGAGGTGCTTTCCCTCCCAGGATTCAGAAGCCATCCACCCCAGCTCACCTAGGGGCGGGTACTTGGAGATGGTCTCCACACACATGGCCTTTCCGGGGACCATCTGCATGATGGCTTCATCGCCCAACTTCAGGGCCTTGGGGTTGTCTTCTAGCTTCTTGCCCGAGTGGCGGTCAATATTTTCCCTCAGTTCAGCAAACCTACAAGAGATGTGGGCTGTGTGACAGTCCAGCACTGGAGAATAGCCAGCGTGGATCTGTCCTGGATGATTCAGGACGATCACCTGGGCGGGGGGAGAGGAAGAGGATCACTGCTGGGACCCAAGATCCAGGGCCAAACCTCGAGCCGCTTGGGGCCTCCACCAAAACCGGGGCTGATTTCTAAGAGGCAGTCTCCACCACCACCATGCACCAAGGGCTTTGGCCTCCTGGGTGGCTCTCCTTGGCCACAAAGCTGCCTGTCTCCATCCGGGGGTCGTTTTTGCTGTTTCCAACCATGTTGCCTCGACGGATGTCCTTCACAGACATGTCCTTCATGTTGAAGGCCACGTTGTCCCTGGGCAGGGCCTCCGACTGGGCCTCGTGGTGCATTTCCACAGACTTGACCTCAGTGGTGAGGCCACTGGGGGCAAAGGTGACCACCATGCCAGCCTTCAGGAAGCTGATCTCCACTCGGCCCAGGGGCACCGTGCCGATGCCTGCGCAGAAGAAGGGCAGGTGGTTAGAACCACTCCAGCCCTGCCCGGTAAGAGCTGGCTTCCTGGGGATCAAGGGCCAAGGTCACCTACAGAGCTGGCAGGAAGTGCCAAACTCAAGGACTGGCTGTTTCCTCTGCATATCAGATAAACTGGAAACGCTGGGGGTTTGGCACTGCTCACAGGTCAGGATCTGAAGCCCAGCAAGTCAGACAGCGGACCTCCTCCTGCACTGGTGTCTCCCCTCAGCCGGCCCAGCCTTGGCCCCTCACCTCCGATCTTATACATGTCTTGTAGCGGAAGCCTCAGGGGCTTGTTGATGGGTGAGTGGGGGAGAGGATGGAGTACAGAGCTTCCAATAGGGTCACCCCGGTGGCATTTCCCTCCTTCCGCTCAACCTTCCAGCCTTTGAACCAAGGCATCTGCGGGAACAGGGATGCGGTAAATGAGGAGGCAAGGCCAGGGAGTGGCTCCCTGCATGCCCACCCCAGGACCAAGACCCGTTCTGCTCCCCCGCCCGGCGGCCCATGGACCCAGCCTGCACTCACGTTGGTTCTGGGCTCCAGCATGTTCTCTCCGTGCCAGCCCGAGAAGGGCACAAAGGCCACGGTGGCCAGGTTGTAGCTGATCTTTTTGATGTAGGCGCTCACTTCCTTGGTGATCTCCTGGAAGCGTCCGGTGCTGTAGGCCAGCTCGGTCGAGTCCATCTTGTTGACCGCCACGATCAGCTGCTTCACACCCAAGGTGTAGGCGAGCAGGGTGTACTGGAGGGTCTGCCCGTTCTTAGAGATGCTCGCCTCGAACTTGCCCACACCGCCACCCACAATGAACAGGGTGCAGTCGGCCTGCGGGAGGCAGACATCGTGGGGGCAAGAGGTTGGTTAGGAGAGGGGGCGCCGGATGTGCTGGGAGGCTGGCTAGAGCCTCGGGCAATCCCCGGCCCCTTGCGGGCGGGACGCTCCCCAGAAACCGACAATGCCTTCATCCCCCGGCTGCTGCTGTGCACAGAGGTCCTGCCTCCCACTGAAACTGTTACTCAGCCCCATACATAAGCTTTCAGTTCCTTCCTCAGGAGCCCCACATGGTGATCTACTTGTCTGGGTGTCAGAAAACCCAGTCCCTGACCCAGCCCGAAAGGAGGATGGTGTCTGGACCGCATTAGAGTCTGTCTTCTGATTGGTCAGAACTGAAAGTCCGCGCGGATACCTTCTAAGGCTTATGATGCCCTTCCTCCCCGAGGAAATAAAGCCTGAGTTTCCTCCCCTCCCTCTGCTAGCCACCTCCCCTACCATCCGCCCTAGTTAGAAAGGGAAGGACCTGGGCACAAGGGCTGCTTTACCTGGGAGGTGCCGGTGATCATGTTCTTGATGAAGTCCCTGTGGCCCGGGTCATCGATGATGGTGATGTAGTGCTTGCTGGTCTCAAACTTCCACAGGGAGATGTCGATGGTGACGCCACGCGCTCTCTCTGCCTTCAGTTTGTCCAGCACCCAGGCGTACTTGAAGGAGCCCTTACCCATCTGGGGACGGGTAAGGAGTGAGGAGCGCATTGATGGGAGATTCAGCCGCCGCTCCAAGACCTCACAGCGTGCCCTGCTTCCACGCTCTGCCAGCAGACCCAGCCAGAAGCGGACCGCCATCCCCAGCCCCCGCCACTTCTAGAGCCAACCCCGCGGGCGGGTGGCTCACCTCAGCTGCCTCCTTCTCAAACTTCTCAATGGTCCTCTTGTCAATCCCCCCACACTTGTAGGTGAGGTGCCCGGTGGCGGTGGACTTGCCAGAGTCCACGTGGCCGATGACCACGATACTGATGTGCGTCTTCTCCTTGCCCACTGCGGTGGTTGCTTCCTTCAGTCAACTAGACTGGAGCACGGGAGGGGAGGGTGGGGAGAGGGTGAGGCCCTGATGTCCTGGCAGGCAGCCCACCTCTCACTACTCCTCTCCCCCTGCTCCGCCCCAGCACCCGCTCCCCACGCCGTGGCCTAGCTCAGAGCTTGGGACACGGTGGCACCATCTGGAAAGTAAAGGACTTGCCAGGCTGGCAAGGGTCACGGTCCCAGGGTTATAGCTGGGATTTCCAAGCGGTCATGGCCCCTCCCTCCTTTCTGCTATGCGGGCCTTCCCTAGAACATGTGGGGGCTCAGCCACTGCCCCACATTTCTCCATCCTTCCAATTCCCCACCCAAGACCCGCCTCCCCACCCCGGCACCAGTCCACCCCATATATTAGAAGCCCTGCCATCCCACAGCCTGAAGGTGGTCCTCTGCCCCTTGCCAGCGCCCACCTTCAGAGAAGCGGGAACAGGCCACCCAGCAGGAGCTGCAGCAGTGAATATGTGACAGTAGTGAGTGGCTGTCTTACCTCCTGCTTTTAGAAGCCCAGCCCTGGGCCTGCCTCTGGTTCCACCCAAATCTGACAGCAGAGCTGGGTAGGGAATGCCACTCCCTACCCCCAAAGCCAATTTTTCAGACTTCTTCTCTGACTGATTTGATATTGGGATGAAGAAAGCATGGGTAAGTGAGTGTGTGGGTGGAGTTGGGGAAGGGAAGATTTGGGAACTAAGAAAAAAATAAGAAGAAAGATAAGAATGAATCTGCCTGGCATCAGACGTTGCATGTGACTTCCCAAGACTAAGGTGCTGTAAAGGCTGTGGCCTTTCATTCATTCGTGCAGTGCACTGGGAAGTATAGTGCTGGATACCGCCAGGGGCTGAGGACTCGGAATCAGGAAGCGGTCATGGCGAGACTTTGTTGGGGAGAGCTCTCAGGCTCCCTGAGAGTCAGGGGTCCTTCTGCGGCTCCTTCCAGTCAGCAGTCCAGGACTGCTGGGGGGTGGGGGGAGTGGCGCCTGCTTCAAGGCTGGACTGTGGCTACTAACATCTAGTGGAGCCCTGGGAGCTGTGACTGAGGTGGGAGTGGTGCAGCCCTGGTCTCTGAGGGGCTCACACCCTGGAAGGGAGACAAAGAAGCCGTTTCAAAGTAATGAGTGAGTTGTGAGGGCTGTGAGTGAAGGTCTTTGGGGGGCTTCCCAAGTGGGTGGGGTGAGGAGGACTGCTTCATAGAGATGTTTCAGCAAGACCACGGGCATGGGCACAGGCAGAGGGGCTTGTCAGGCAGAATAATCCATTAAGGACAGTTCTGGACTCAGTTTGCCTGGAGGGAATGGGTGGAAGGAAACAGTGGCTAAAGAGGTAAAAGGGGAAGATCATTATGCATTAATTGCTCAGAGTTTAATTTTCCTAAACTGTAAGTCTAATTATGTAATCCCCTGGCTTGAATCTCTTGATTACTCTTTATTGTCCTCAGGGGGGAAATTACTGTTCCTTCAGTGAGGAGAGGCTTCAAGAGGCTGAGGCTGGAATCAGAAAGACCCTTAGGAGGCCACCGCAGGAGTCCTGGAAGAAGGGGATACGTTTCAGCCAGGGGGTGCAGCTGACGCGTGTTCCACATAAATAGAGGGGGATTCAGAAGTGGAGGGGGGACCAAAAGTGCCAACAGAGGCACTTGCCATCAAGATGGGGAACACATGCCTTTGTCAGCATCTTCTCTCTCATCCCAAAGTCAAGCTCAAGCCTTTGATACAGCACCAGAGGACCCTACAGTTAACTCTAATGCAGGGGTCCCCAGCCCCTGGGCCATGGACCAGCATCAGTCCTCAGTCTGATAGTAATCAGGCTGCACAGCAGGAGGCGAGCAGCAGGTGGCCCACGGGTCATGCTTCACCCACTGCTCCCCAGGGCCCGTCGCTCCCTGCCCCTTGCTATGCCGCCCGATCCATCCCCCACGACACTCCCAGTTCCATCTGTAGAAAAACTGCCTTCCACCAGGCCAGTCCCTGGTGCCAAAAATGTTGGGGACCACTGCAAGGGTTGGAGTCTAGACCCCTTCCTGAGTCTCCAGTCCTTCCATCCAGAGCAATTGAGCTGCTCACTCCCTGATCTGGATCTGAAGTTCCCTAGTCTTACTATGAGTCTTGCTATGAGTCTTGCTAGTTAGATGAGATAACCTGTCTTGTTTGAGCCTCTTTGAAATAGCACAAAGGCAAGTCAGGTGTGTAAAGGAATTTCGCCACAGAACCAGGTAGACCTGAGTCTACATTCTGCCTCCTCTGCTTCCTGGCTGTGGGAATTGACTGGCTCTGAGCTTCCATCCCATCTGTAACATGGAGGTAATTCTTTCCTCCTGCTTTCCTGAGCAGTGAACTCAGTCATCCCGCGCAGTGCCCGGCATGTGGCAAGTGATCCATAACCAGTGTCTCCTCTGGTCCTGTCTTCCTCTCCCTGCCTTGTGTTGCCAGACTCTGCTCGCTGAGAGCCAAGTGCTTACATACAGACCAAACGATTTGCCCAAGGTCACAGACACATTAGTGAAGAAACAGGAGGCTACTCCTCCATCTCCAGGTTTCCAGCCTTCTGCTGAGCCAGACTGTCTCCTCATTAAGAATTATTATTGTTATACTTCTTCCATTTAAGCCATTTACATAGTGTCTCTGTAGTCTTGGCTGACTCCGAACTGCAGGAATAATCAGAATGAAGAGGTTTTCTGACATTGAAATCAGCTGAAGGGTAAGTGTTCCTGATAGAATGACTTTCCCAGCTAGTGTAATTGGCTGTTGCTGGAAAAATATTCCCATTATTTACAAATTTGAAGGGCCCTGGAAATTCATTATCATTTTATTAGAAATAGTATTTACAATGTATAAACATAAAGTCATCAGGGTTTCTGGAATGAGACGGTTAAGAATTAGAATGAATCTATAGTGACTGTAATGCAGGCTTCAGATGAGTTAGGATGAAATAAAATCATTTAGAATGACAAGCTCAATGCAATGAGACAAATGAAGTTATATGGTCAAGATATGCTTGTTGGGCAACTGCATAAATACAAGAAGGGGTGACTTTGTAGTGAAAAGTTACTCCAGGGAGGACTGATTCCTAAAGAAAGCTAGACTATGTGGCCAATGTTGGTATATGAACTAAGTATGTCTATTAATTAGTTTACCTATTAACCAAAACCCCTTGGTCTTTATAGTTAGTGAGCAGAGGTGTAGCTATGAGATCACCCCATTTTATTCAAGTTTCTAGAGACAGACTCCATTGCAGGCATAAACTGAGTCTGCACAACAGTATCAGTATATATATATATATTTTTGTTTTGTTTTATTGAAATTTAGTACTTTAGCCACCTGATGCAAAGAGCCAACTCAATGGGAAGACCCTGATGCTGGGAAAGATTGAAGGCAAAAGGAGAAGGGGTTGGCGGAGGATGAGAAGTTTAGATAGCATCACCAACTCAATGGACATGAATTTGAGCAAATTCTGGGAAATAGTGGAGAACAGAGGAGCCTGGCATGTTACAGTCCATGGGATTGCAAAGAGTCAGACAAGACTTAGCGACTGAACAGCAGCAAAGTTGATTTACAGTGTTGTGTTAATTTCTACTGTACAGCAAAGTGATTCAGAAATGCCTGTATACACATTCTTTTTCATGTTCTTTTCCCTTATAGTTTATCACAGGATATTGAATATAATCCCCTGTGCTATACAGTAGGACCTTTTGTTTATCTGTTCTGTGTTATTATCAGTATACTTTAGAAGAAAGCCACAAAATGAAACAAACTAGAGTTAGTGATGGGGAACTTTGAATGTAAAGTTTCAACACCTTAAATTTAGTCACACAGAGAAAGACATGTGTGACATCACTGAAATGTGGAGTCTGAAATATGACACAGATGCACTTATCTACAAAACAAAAGCAGACACACAGATGCAGAGAACACACTTGAGGTTGCCGAGCTGGAGAAGTGGGGGGGATGAAGGGGGAGTTTGGGGTTAGGAGATGCAAACTAGCATATATAGAATGGTTGAGCTACATGGTCCTCCTCTATAGCGCAAGGAGCTGTATACAATAGCCTGTGATAAACCATAGTGAAAAGGAAGATAAAAGAGAATATACACACGTGTATAACTGAATCACTCTGCTGTACAGCAGCAATGCACACAACATTGAAAGTCAAACTCTACTTTGATTAAAATGTTTAAAAATTGAAAAAAGAATTGTTTTGACTTAGTTTAGTCCCATTTCAAGCGTGTCCATGAGAAGCAGGGAAACCTGAGTTTCCCAGGGTCTGGTCACCTGAACAAGGAGATATCCAGTTTGCAGACCTGCAAACATAGGAAATCAAATCCTAAGTAGGACGGAGTTACTTCTTTGCCCAGATGCTCATAGAGCACCTTTTCTGCGGTGGTCTTGAAGCATGTGGCCGCCTGGGATGTCTGCTGTCCCTGCCTCAACAGCACGAGGGGGAGGCAACACCAGACTCACCCACCCCACAACCCAGGAGCTGGGGTCCTGCCCTGGAGGAGACAAAGCACCGAATGTTGGAGAGACTCTAAGTTAGTGATTTTCCACTCAAATAATTCTTGCTTAGATGGAGAATGGAGACAAGGGGAGAAGGTCCTTTTCTTTATGTTCCAGAGCTTGACAGCTTTAGCGGAAAGGGACAGTCATGCCCTATTAACACGGAAAGCTTTCCCTCTGAACTCTGAGCATCGTTCATTCAACAGATATTTCTGGAGCACGTCGTCTTTCTACATCTCCGCCTCAAAGCTGCTTTTGCCTAACTCCCATTTCACAGATGGCTGAGAGGTAAAATGAATTGTCCAAACCACACAACCAACGTGTAGGCAGGGGCAGGGGTGGAATTTTAATCCAGACATGTTCCTTTCTCTTTTTCTAGGACTTCTTTCTTTTTATTCATTTAGTGTTCACCGCACTGGGTCTTCGCTGCCGCGGACTTTCTCCAGTTGCAACAAGCGGGCTTCTCCTCTTGGCGGCTCCCCTCATTCAGAGCACTCGTTCCAGCTGAACCAGCTTTAGTAGTTGCAGCACACGGGCTCGGAAGTTGTGTCACATGCGATTAGTTGCCTTGTGCCCTGTGGCATGATCTTTCCAAACCAGGGATCAAACCTGTGTCCCCTACACTGGCAGACAGATTCTTAAGTACTGGAGCACCAGGGAAGCCCCCCAAATGAGTTCCTTTCTAAAAACAACATACGTGTGATAGCCAAGACATGTTACCTCCTGGAAGTCCCCTGGGCATCATTCTGGTGCCGTTCCTCATCTTAGATGTGGAAACTGAGTCTCAGGCAAGTCCTTTTCAGTCTGATTTGAATCCACAAACATTTAGTGTCAGACATGATTCAAGAAGGACCTGCACCTCTAGGAATTCCCAGGCCAGCTGATTTGACACATTCCAGTCTTGGGTGGCAAGAACGACACACTCACAACCACACAGTTAAGGTCTCACCGTGTGGAGATCTGTGCACAAGTAGTGGAAGCACAAGCCTTCAGTAGACCTTGCTGATTGACTTGATCACAAGTGCCGCTACTGAACATTTGTCCGACAAAGGAAGACCCTGGTAATACTTATTCATGTAATTGCTTTTCTTTCGCAGGGCTCTAGGGGTGACATCTCTCTGCCGAGACTGCCGTTAATTTGAAGGCTACCAATCTCCCCTCACTTTGTACCATAAGCCAGATAGCAGTGTAAATCCAACACATGTGAGCTCTAAACTTCAGCCCAGAGGCAGGCAGGGCACAGGACTGTCGCTGTTGCTCAGTAGCTCAGTCGTGTCCGACTCTTTGTGACCCCATGGACTGCAGCACACCAGGCTTCCCAGTCCATCACCAACTCCCAGAACTTGCTCAAACTCTTGTCCACCGAGTCGGTGATACCATCCAACCATCTCATCCTCTGACGCCCCTTTCTCCTCCTACCTTCAATCTTTCCCAGCATCAGGGTCTTTTCAAATGAGTCAGCTCTTCACAACAGGTGGCCAAAGTATTGGAGCTTCAGCTTCAGCATCAGTCCTTCCAATGAATATTCAGGATTGATTTCGTTTAGGATAGACTGGTTTGATCTCTTCGCAATCCAAGGGACTCTCAAGAGTCTTCTCTTTTGAACACCACAGTTCAAAAGCATCAATTCTTCAATGTCCAGTTTTCTTTATTGTCCAAATCTCACATCCAAACATCACTATTGGAAAAACCGTAGCTTTGACTGCTGCTGCTGCTGTTGCTAAGTCACTTCAGTCATGTCCGACTCTGTGTGACCCCACAGACAGAAGCCCACCAGGCTCCCCCGTCCCTGGGATTCTCCAGGCAAGAACACTGGAGTGGGTTGCCATTTCCTTCTAGATGGACCTTTATCAATGAAGTAACATCTCTGCTTTTTAATATGCTGTCTAGGTTTGTCATAACTTTTCTTCCAAGTAGCAAGTGTCTTTTAACTTCATGGCTGCAGACACTGTCTGCAGTGATTTTGGAGCCCAAGAAAATAAAGTCTGTCACTGTTTCCCCATCTATTTGCCATAAAGTCATGGGACTGGATTCCTTGGTCTTAGTTTTCTGAATGTTGAGTTTTAAGGCAAATTTTTCACTCTCCTCTTTCACTTTCATCAAGAGGCTCTTTAGTTCTTCACTTTCTGCCATAAGGGTGGTGTCATCTGCATATCTAAGGTTATTGATATTTCTCCCGGCACTCTTGATTCCAGCTTGTGCTTCATCCAGCCTGGCATTTCTCATGATGTACTCTGCATATAAGTTAAATAAGCAGGGTGACAATGTACAGCCTTGACATACTCCTTTCCCAATTTTGAACCAGTCTATTGCTCCATGTTTGGTTCTAACTCTTGCTCTTGGCCTACGTGCAGGTTTTTTAGGAGGCAGGTAAGGTGGGCTGGTATCCCCATCTCTGTAAGAATTTAAAGAGCACAAGATGGAGAACAGTGTGGAGATTCCTTAAAATATTGGAAGTAGAGCTGCCATACGACCCAGCAATCCCACTGCTGAACATACATACCAAGGCAACCAGAATTGAAAGAGACATGTGTACCCCAATGTTCATCGCAGCACTGTTTACAATGGCCAGGACATGGAAGCAACCTAGATGTCCGTTGGCAGATGGATGGATAAGAAAGCTGTGGTACATATACACAATGGAATATTACTCAGCTATTAAAAATAATGCATTTGAATCAGTTCTAATGAGATGAATGAAACTGGAGCCTATTATATAAAGCGAAGTAAGCCAGAAAGAAAAATACCAATACAGTATACTAATGCATATATATGGAATTTAGAAAGATGATAATGATGACCCTATATGTGAGACAGCAAAAGAGACACAGATGTAAAGAACAGTCTTTTGGACTCTGTGGGAGAAGGTGAGGGTGGGATGGTTTGAGAGAATAGCATTGAAACGTGTATATTATCATATGTGAAAAAGATCACCAGTTCAGGTTCGATGCATGAAACAGGGCGCTCAGGGCCAGTGCACTGGGATGACCCAGAGGGATGGTATCAGGAGGGAGGTGGGAGGGAGGGTCAGGATGGGGATCACATGTACACCCATGGCTGACTCATGTCAATGTATGGCAAAACCAATACAATATTGTAAAGTAATTAGCCTCCAATTAAAATTATAAATAAATATATAACAATTAAAAAAAAAAGAGCATAGGATGGAGATTGAAACTGTCAAGGCTGCTCCTTCTCCAGTCCCATATCTGTCTCAGAGCAGTGTCCCAGGGAAATAACTGGGGCACTGCTGCTAAGTCACTTCAGTCATGTCCGACTCTGTGTGACCCCATAGACGGAAGCCCACCAGGCTCCCCCGTCCCTGGGATTCTCCAGGCAAGAACACTGGAGTGGGTTGCCATTTCCTTCTCCAATGTGTGAAAGTGAAAAGGGAAAGTGAAGTCGCTCAGTCGTGTCCGACCCTTAGCGACCCCACGGACTGCAGCCTACCAGGCTCCTCCATCCATGGGATTTTCTAGGCAATAGTACTGGAGTGGCTTGCCTTCTCCGAACTGGGGCACAGGAGGGGCTTTTTTCATCTGTATTTCATCAGGGACAGAGAAGGAAATAGGCTGATGTGAAATAGGTGGTGCTGGGGTGGTGGTTGGAAGAAGGATGCAAAGGGCACAAAATTAAACGTCCCAAAGGGTTTCTATTTGAAGACAGCAAGTCTGAGAAGTCAGCACAGGAATCCAGCATAGAACTGCTGATTCATTCATGCATTCATGTAGCAATGGGGAATTACATATTTCCAGTTGTCACTTTTTCACTGTGAAGTGTGTGTTGTTGTTATTTAGTCCCTAAATCATGTCTGGCTCTTTTGCAGCCTCATGGACCTTTAGCCCGCCAGGTTCCTCCGTCCATGGATTTCCCAGGCAAGAATACTGGAGTGGGCTGGCATTTTCTTCTCCAGGGGATCTTCGCAACCCAGAGATCAAACCGTGTCTCTGGAGTTGCAGGCAGGTTCCTCACCGCTGAGCCACCAGGGAAGCCCATAAAGCATATGATACAGGGGAAACTGTTTTGTGGATGTCCCGTATTTGTAGCACTCTTCCCTCCCTTGATTTTAGAATCTAAGTTCAGGTTCTGTCTCTCGTTTATCCCTGTGTGAATTTGCATAAACCATTGCATAAACCACACTGAATCACAGTTTCTTCACCTGTGGAATAGGACTGATGACCATCCTGTCCTTTCCCTCCACTGGTCCTTCGGAGAATCAGATACTGGGTTGGAAATGAAACTGTAAGCTCCAGAAAGGACCCACAGAGTTTGCTCAGAGTGATTAGAGACTGAGAACTCTAAACTTACTTCTGCACTGCTGGCAAAAGTGTTACCTTCAAAGCCCTGGAGGAGAAAAGTGACTATGTAAATATCATCAGGAGCTTCTGGGTTTTGTTTTTTTTTTTTTTTTTGGATGGGTGCTCAGGGATCTTGACGAACTTATTCATTGCTGTCTCCAAAATGTCATTTACAGTGACTTGTATTGAGTCCACTAATGAAGGATCAAAGGAAGTGTTCAGATGTCTATTGTATCCATTCATCAGTTAATATTTAAAACACCTTATATATCTGAACTCATGGTGTTAGCCCTTGAATACATACATGTTATATGACTACTTTGGTTTGCTTTGGAAATCATTTCATGTGGTCCACTGAGGGTTAGGAAGGTACAGAAAAAAAATTAGAGGGTAAAAGAAGGTTCTCCTTCCTTTGGGATGCTCCTAAGGTAAGTGCACACTCTTCCTTACCTCTCCAGCTACACATCTATCCTAATCCAGATGTTATTGCTCCAGAGTTGACAGTACGTCAGGTGAGCAACTGAAATATTATCCTGAGAAATGTCAGATTTCACTGCATAGTGTTTATAATTTAACTGTTATTTAGCATTTATGGATAACACACATACTTGCAAATTGTTTTACAATCACTTTATAGTTGCTTTGTGAGAGATAATTAAAGCAAAACCACTTTATGTGGAGCTACTCAGAGGGACAAATTTGTGCCAATAATGTGCTTATATAAATGCAAATTATCAGGAGTCTTAATACAGTGAAAACTGCTTAAATCATTTTTCATGGTACCAATATGTAAATATTATAATAGTTCCCTGATTTATAGAGCACTTTTCTTCCTAAAAGATAAATATACTTACCTAGCCATGCATTACTTAACAGAGCTTCCCAAATCCCAGCGGAGGAAACCCATTCATTTACTGAGCCTTTCAACCAGATCCTACAACAACGCCCAGCCCATAGTAGGTCCTTAATTTTTAACAGCTGAAAGAATGAATGAGGAATTATTTTCACAAGGCCATAAGCATCTGTAGCCTTCATGCAGAGGATGAGAGTGAGGAGGGGGATGGTCATTAAAAGGTCAAGGTTTCCACCTCCGGGGAAGCACTGAAGTGGTCAAGAGACTGGGCAGAACAGGAGTGAAAACTGAAGGGGCGGTAAGGTTTAGGCAGGTGAGTGGAGGCTATTGTCTCAATGTGGAGGAAAGCTAGCTTTCTAACCCTCAGAAAATGAAACTGAGCAAGAAGAAACGATGAGAAAATGCACTCGTAATTGGTGAAGTTAATGTCCTGGAGAAGTAGCCCCAGCTGAACAATAATCTGTACGTTTTAAGTACCTGAGAAGCCGATAACATTGTAATCTCAGGAGAATGGTGTCCTCATTAGCATAGGATGAGGCAGCAGCCTCTTTAGAGGTAAGAACAGAGCAGTCCATGCCTTAGATTCTATGGGAACCCTGTTTCCTATGAGGGCAAAAACTCGTGGTAGAGTTCACTGCAGGTATTTGATTGGGGAACCTTTTTAAGAGATATACTATTAACCACTCATGGAACTAATGTACTGAGGAATATAGTTTGGAAAACAGTGGTTTAGAGCATAGAAAAATAGGGCAAAAGAGCAGTTCCCATGGAGGTCATATTTCTTATAAAGAAACAAATCACATTCTTGTTTATCTTTGGCACTTAGCAATCACAAGAGATGACGCCAAACCTTAAATCCTCAGACTTCTGAACACTCCATATACCATATGTACATATAGGACACATGCTTATTACTAAACTGTGTACATAGGATATAATATAGAATGACTATAACTGGGACACTGAAACGATCCCTTCAAGGTGGTTCCGTGACTGTAGCTCACCAGGCTCCTCTGTCCATGGAATTTCCCAGGCAAGAATATTGGAGTGGGTTGCTATTTCCCACTCCAAGGGATCTTTCCAACCGAGGCATCAAACTTGCATCTCCTGAGTCTCTGAGCCACCTGGGAAGCCTAGGATCCCACGTTCATTCTGGGAAAAAAAAAAATTTAAAAAAAAGAGAGGGAAATGATGGTGATGGTGGAAGAAAAAGGAATTCATAAAAGAATATGGAGTGATGTAACAATATAAAAATAAACTAAAGGAAGAAGAGGAGACTTAGCCAAAACTTTATACTGACGGTGGAAAATGATGAAATACACTTATGACTTTAACAATTCTGGGACAAAATTGTTAAAAGGAAGAGGCTCTGGAGTCAGATCACTTGGGCAAAACCTCACTCTCCTACTTCCTAGATAAATGACTTTCAACCAGTTAAACTTTCTTAAGCCTCAGTTTGAAATAATGATATTATCTGCCCTCTTATGTTTGCTTTGATCCTTTCATGGGAGAATCTGTAGACTGGCACCTGGTACGTATTAAACTCTCAATAACTGATGGTTTTATTATGCCTCCCTTCTCAACAAATCTTTTATACTTCTAATGCTGGTTCCTACCAACCTCCCTCTGTTAAACAGGTCTTGAAAGAGAAAGAAGCCCATATTGGTGATGCAGACGTCAATGCTACTTTGAAATCATTTTATAAATGAGGTAGACTTGAAAAGTCCCAGAACACAGTGCTGATTGAGGACATAGTAGTGTGCTTCATTCCATGGGGTCCCACATGATTTAGTGACTCAACAACAACAACATGTTCAATGAACAAAATGTGTTATAATTTAAATCAGTGTAATTGCACAATGAATGAGAAAGGATAGAGGCAAATTCACCCCAATTCTTAACCAAATTGCATGTCCAAAGGATAACCCTTGCTCTGCAGATGTGGACAGAGCTCACTGCTGGGAAGATGAGCTGTGTACTGAAAACCAGTCTGGGCACCCCAGGAGTAGGAGAATCATAGATCATTTGAGGGGACAGAGTGTAGGGAAGGCAGCTGGTCAGACCTTCAGGTTGATAGGGCAGCAGGTGACAGGAGGAGCCTCCCTGCTGATGGTGGGGAGACACAGCCTGGTGTCACATATTTGGTGGATCTCAGGATTTATTCATGTGAAAGGAGAGGCACCCGTGGGCAGTCCCAGCATCACCTGGAAAAACATATCTGCTATTGCTTTGGTCTTCTTGGTGGCCCAGGGTTACAGCTTCCTGCAATGCAGGAGGCCCAGTTTCAATCTCTGGGTCAGGAAGATCACCTGGAGAAGGAATGGCAACCCACTCCAGTATTATTGCCTGGGAAATCCCTTGGACAGAGGAGCCTGGCAGGCTATAGTCCACAGGGTCACAAAGAATGGGAAACGACTTAGCAACTGAGCACACACCCACTATTTCTTTAGAGCAGAGTCTGGCAAACTAGGGCCTGTGAGCCAAATCTGGCCTGCATCGACTTTCTGTGTGTGCATGTGCAAAGAATGACTTTTACATTTTAAAATGAAAGAAAAAATGATAATTCATGGTATGTAAAAATCAGATGACATTCAACTTCAGTGTCCATAGATAAAATTTAATTGGAACACAGCCACATCCATTCATTTACCTGTGTCAGTGGCTGTTTTGGGACATACCAGCTGAGTGAGTGGTTGCAGTTCAGCCAGTTCGGTTCAGTTGCCCAGTCATGTCCGACTCTGAGACCCCATGGACTGCAGCATGCCAGGCTTCCCTGTCCATTACCAACTCCCAGAGTTTACTCAAACTCACGTCCATTGAGTCGGTGATGCCATCCAACCATCTCATCCTCTGTCGTCCCCTTCTCTTCCTGCCTTCAATCTTGCCCAACGTCAGGTTCTTTTCCATTGAGTCAGTTCTTTGCATCAGAGGCCAAAGTTTTGGAGTTTCAGCTTCAGCATTGGTCCTTCCAATGAATATTCGGGACTGATCTCCTTTAGAATGGACTGGTTGGATCTCCTTGCAGTCCAAGGGACTCTCAAGAGTCTTCTCCAACACCACAGTTCAAAAGCATCAATTCTTCGGTGCTCAGCTTTCTTCACAGTCCAACTCTCACATCCATACATGACCACGGGAAAAACCATAGCCTTGACTAGACGGACCTTGGTTGGCAAAGTAATGTCTCTGCTTTTTAATATAATACCTAAGTTGGTCATAACGTCCCTTCCAAGGAGCAAGCGTCTTTTAATTTCATGGCTCCAGTCACCATCTGCAGTGATTTTGGAGCCCCCCAAAATAAAGTCTCTCACTGTTTCCATTGTTTCCCCATCTATTTGCCATGAAGTGATGGGACCGGATGCCATGATCTTAGTTTTCGGAATGTTGAGTTTAAAGCCAACTTTTTCACTCTCCTCTTTCACTTTCATCAAAAGGCTGTTTCGTTCTTGTGGTTGCAACAGGCCCACAAATCTTGAACTGTTAACTACCTGGACTCTTATAGATGAGTCTGACTGCTTTCGAGCATTGTACTTTCTACTGTTTTCCCGTTCATTCATTCACTCATCAAACATTCTTGAGCATCGCAGGCAATAAGGAGACTGAGATCCAGGGATGCGGGAAGGAAAGATGAAACCAAGGCATCAATAGTGCTTTAACAGAGCGATAACACGCAACTAGGGTAATTCTAACTGGAGGCGAGGAAACAGGAGGGTTCAGTGAACATTTCAGGAAAGAGATTCTCAAACATAACAATCACACAATGACCAGACTATTACTGTGTGTGTTTTTTTTGGCAGCACTGTGCATGGCATGTGGCATGTAGCATGCGGAATCTGACTTCTCTGACCAGGGATCAAACCCATGCCTAGTGGAGTCTTAACCACTGGACGGCCAGGAAAGCCCCAGATCATTACTGATTTGCAGATAGAGACAGCACAGAGAGGCCGCTGGCTTGCTGAGGGCCAGTTGCATAAGCAGGATCAGGACAAGGCCAGAAGCTCTTTCAGGCTTCCCAAGTCCATGCCCATGTGACCTACCCACCAAAGAAGGCTGCTGCTGCTGCTGCTGCTGAGTCACTTCAGTCGTGTCCGACTCTGTGTGACCCCAGAGACGGCCGCCTACCAGGCTCCCCCGTCCCTGGGATTCTCCAGGCAAGAACACTGGAATGGGTTGCCATTTCCTTCTCCAATGCATGAAAGTGAAAAGTGAAAGTGAAGTTGCTCAGTCGTGTCCGACTCTTAGTGACCTCATGGACTGCAGCCTACCAGGCTCCTGCTGCTGCTGCTGCCGCTAAGTCACTTCAGTCGTGTCTGACTCTGTGTGACCCCACAGACAGAAGCCCACCAGGCTCCCCCGTCCCTGGGATTCTCCAGGCAAGAACACTGGAGTGGGTTGCCATTTCCTTCTCCAATGTGTGAAAGTGAAAAGGGAAAGTGAAGTCGCTCAGTCGTGTCCGACCCTTAGCGACCCCACGGACTGCAGCCCACCAGGCTCCTCCATCCATGGGATTTTCTAGGCAAGAGTACTGGAGTGGCTTGCCATTGTCTTCTCCGACTAGGCTCCTATGTGAGATCAAAAGAAGTGGCATCTGTGTGGTAGGGTGGGAGAGCAAGCAGAGAGGAAACACGAGGTGACTGTCTCAAGGAGCAGGTAAGATTCAGTCACGGGACAACCAGGGCTTGTGGTGCAGAACAAGATGCCTTCCGAATGACCATTTGAGAAGGCAGCCAATTTCTGGTCCAGAAGTAACTCTCCTCTGAGAACTGTGTGGACTTGACGTCAGGAATACTGATGCCAAAGCCTGGATTTTGCTACCTGCTTTGAAATCACTGGGACTATCCCAAGTGTGCAGTCTGGTTTATTTCCATCACTCTGATTTGGAACACATCCATAGAAGCTTGGAAAGGGGGAGCATCGTCCTTTTAGTTTAGCCATGTTCTGATCATTTTTGTTTTGCTTAGCAAACGTGTTAAACTTATACTGTGTGTTGGCAACTGTTCAGTTCAATTCAGTCGCTCAGTCGTGTCCGACTCTCCGCAACCCCATGAATCACAGCACGCCAGGCCTCCCTGTCCATCACCAACTCCTGGAGTTCACTCAAACTCATGTCCACAGAGTTGGTGATGCCATCCAGCCATCTCATTCTCTGTCGTCCCCTTCTCCTCCTGCCCCCAACCTTTCCCAGCGTCAGAGTCTTTTCCAGTGAGTCAACTCGTCGCATGAGGTGGCCAAAGTATTGCAGTTTCAGCTTTAGCATCAGTCCTTCCAATTACTTCATTTCAATAAATCGCGGTTACTAGTGAATGGCAGTTGTGTTGAGCAGAGAAGTGTTTGTTTCATTTTATTCTCATAAGGGCCCCGTGAAATACAGGTTTGTCAGTTTGGAAGTGAAGATCAAGATGAGAATGGAAGAGGAAAAGAGAATTGAGATTCACTGAGCACCAGTTACAGAGTTCAAAAGGTGTTTTCATTTTTTGCTGTTATGAATAATGCTACAGAGAATAACATTAAAATAAAAATATTCTTGTCATGCAAAAATATTTATTAATTGCTGATTAATATTGACACTACCTGAACGCTTCCTACAGCAGGGGCTGCTGAATGTCTCCCGGGATAGGGCATATAGCAATTTGATACCGAGCATGACCATAGTAACAGTCTCCCTTTCACCCCGCCCACACGCAACAAAGAACGTGAGCATCTTTTGAAAACATGTAGCTGGGGAGTTAATACTCTGGAGGCTCCACACTCTGCGTCCACCTCCAGGCTTTCCTCCCTGCTGTCCCCCATCCTACTTCTGCCTCTGCATCCCTGACGGTTAGACTGCCCCCTGGGGGTCCCTGGAGCCTACTGCCCGAGAACAGGAAAGGACTTTGCTTTCACTCTGGGACTTGGGTTTTTCCATTCTAACAATAAATCTCTACTCAGACAGACTAGAGCATTTTCAGGCAGTCAATATATTTGCTAATTAAAGTTTACAGCATGTAAAAAATTCACCTTTAGGGAACTTTGATCCCCAACCCCCAATCTGGGTCCCCTGATGTCATTTATTATTAAGTGAAAATCCAATAACCTTCATTATTGAAAATAAATGAGATGTTCTTTATTTTGTCTCTGCCTTCCCGTAAGGCTGCAGGAGGAGACTGAATGTAAAAATTAGGTGGAATTCTTCCCAGGGATGGGGATATTAGTGGTATTAGTCATCTGGCTAACTAAACTCCAAATGTAATCCCCTATTATTTCTCACCGATTGCAAAGGCAACTCAGCATTAGGGAGCATGGTGTTCAGACTTAAGACTCCAAGAGCTCCCAGAGATGGCTATTGCGGGGGCGAGGGGCGGGGGAGCACAGAAGGACTTGGACTTCTGCACAAATTACATTACAAAATATGCAACCCAGAATGCTGGGAACTTAATTCTAGCTTTGCTGTTTTCTAGCTGTGTGACCTTAGGCAAGTCACTTAACTTCCCTGAATCTCAATTTTTTTTTCATCTGTGAGGTGAGGATTATAACAATACACTTATTTCATAGGATTGTGACTATTAAATGAATCAATCCAAATAAAGGGACTAAAACAGTGCTTGAACATAAGGGCCCAATAAACATTAGCTCTTGTGATTAATTGTACTTTTTATTGAATCATGGAAAGGACACATTCAAGTCAGAGCTGCCCCGAGAAAAATAGCTCACCCTCTGTAGACAGATTACATTTGGCAGTTGGATCTTCCTTTTATTTAAATATTAAATAAATAAATAAAATGCATTTGCTATTGAGGGAATTGATTTGCATGAACCATACATACATTTTTTTTCATCCAGTCACTCCATGTGGTAAATGCTGAGATCCAGGGATAAAATCTATTCATTTAACAAATCCTGTCATCAGCCTTTGGGCTAGAATACACATTGAAATCCACACTGTTGTTCCTGCTCAGTGCTCAGTCCAATGCCTGCGACCCCAGGGACTGCAGCGTGCCAGTCCTCCCCGTCCTCCACTGTCCCCCAGAGTTTGCTCAAATTCTTGTCCATTGAGTCAGTGATGCCATCTAACCATCTCATCCTCTGCCGCCCTCTTCTCCTTTTACCTTCAACCTTTCCCAGCATCAGGGTCTTTTCCAATGGCTTATGTCCATTTAATGATTATAAATCAAGAAACAAATCATTACATACAATGGTTTATTTGCTTTCTAGTTAACCCAGAAATCCTGGTTTGAATTTAGAATTCTTGAAATTCTCAGAGTTCTGTGCCCAAATATGCAGTGACTGCTGAGCTTGACCCTGCCCCCATGATCTGACACCTTCTCGCCCCTCCCCGGATCACTTCTGCACCCTGTGCAGAAGCTCTAGTTCACCTGTTCCAACTGCATAGTACAGTGTCACCCACCCCAGGCCTAGGGGTGCTCACTCTGGCGGCATCATCCACACTCATAGCATGTCAGCAAATGTTAAACAGCTACTTAAATGATTCCCTCCAATTGTGATGATGCCATGAAAGAAAAATCCAAGATGTTGTGAGGAGGTGGAGAGAGTGGTCCGACATCACCTAGGGTCTATAGGTTTGTGGGAGGTTTTCCTGGGAAAGCTACACAAGCTGAGACCTAGAGGATATAGAAAGTGGAGGGCGACAGAGAATCTTCCAGGCAAAAGACACATCATGTGCAAAGGCCCTGAGGTGGGAAGAATGGAAAAAGTTAACATGTCTGGAATGCAGAGAAAGATGGAGAGCATGTGGGGAAAGACGGGAGATGCAGAAAAGGGCGAGATACTCCAGGGTGTGACTGGAATTTTGTTTTGTGAAGGTTTTGTTTCCTATGGATTTAGCTAGGAGCCATAGGACGTCATTAAGGATTTTAAGCAGGGGTGTGATCTGATGAGATCTGCATTTTTGAAACTTCTCTTTGCCTCAGCTTAGGGACTAGGTGGGGTTGGGGCACACACTTAACATCTGTACACATAACGGCTGAGCGGGGCTACTGACAGCAGTAACGGTGGGGCAGGCGTGTGCATGGTGGAGCCCTGATGAGGACAGCTCCAGTTATGATGTAGATAGATCACAATAGGCATAGGAGTGTGGGTCAGGGCTCCAAATTCTGTGGGCCCCAGTTTTCTTTTGTATTTGGAGAAAATGATCTACCATCTTTTTCTGCTTTTACTTTTTGTAACTCTGTTGAGCCTGGGCAGGTATTAGATGTCAGAACAGTGGTGCTGGCTCCCTATCATAGCTTAAGACAGCTGAGAGGACTGCCTAGCCCCAGGGAGAAGTTCCACTAGACAGGGGCTTCTCTCTGTCCACCTCCCTCTCCAGGAAACAATAGTGCATTATTTCTTGAACCAGAAGTAATTAGCCTGAGAAGCTTTGCTGATTATATTTGGGAATACTGTGTGAGCACTGATCCCTGTGGGCCCACCCCAGGGACTTGAGGAATTTATATAAAATGCACAGCCCCAATCCCAGGAGACCTTATTGGAGAACAGTGAAAATACAGCTGGATCTGCAATCATAATCCAGATTTAAATCCTGGATATCCCACTTCGGGAAAGGAAGGCATGCTGATGGAGGAGACCCTATCTGAGCCTCTGTTCCCTGCGGCCTGTCAATCACAAATACCTACTGGAACCCTTAATGTCCCATGAGTCAGCCACTATTGCGTGTGCTGTTGTTGTTTAGTCTCTAAGTCATGTCCGGCTCTTTACGACCCCAGGGACTGTAGCCAGGCTCCTCTGTCCATGGGATTCTCCAGGCGAGGACACTGGAGTGGGTTGCCATGCCCTCCTCCAGGGGATCTTCTCAATCCAGGGATGGAACCCACATTCTCTTCTGCTAGTGTGTTCTTTACCACTAGTACCACCTGGGACGCCCTCATGAAGGGGAAGGGATAAGTTGCGCTTAGTTATCCCAGTCACCTGCAATGTCATTATCCCGGGTCTTTCCCTCCTAACTTACCCGTCAGGAGCTCTTGGATGCTCTCAGGGGTTAGGTCGCTTGACTATAAGCACAGAGCCCCTCCAGGCACAAACTGAGGTTTCTAGCTCTCTTCCACATCAAGTGGCCGGAGTTCCCCCATAAGGTAACTCATGGGAATGCTTGGGAAGTTGTAAAATACCATGTAGACAATGCTTCACCATTCTCAACAGGTCTGGCTCTCTCTCCAGAGCTCAGAGATTCATGTTGCTTTTACAGATAAGAAAACTGGGTTTCAGACCTGTAAGTTAATCTGCCAGTGTGAGATGGAGGGAAAACAGGAGGGTCGGGGTTGGAACCAGAAGGGTCTGGGCCCATGAGGTCACCATGACCTCTTTGCCCTTGACACTGCGGACCCTTGGGCCCAAAGATCATGGGGGATAAGATGCTTTGCATAAAGATGGTGAATCCTTCTACAGAATTCATTTTATCCAGAGATTTGAGGTAAATATCATTTTTATGTTAAACATAGTGATATATTAGTGCATTAGAATGTAGCAGTCACATGTGTTTTTATAATAGATTATGAAATTCAAAAAATTTTGTTTTGGCTACTGCAGCTTAGGACCACTCTCCCCCTGCCGTCCCTGCAAGACACCCCAGAGATATAGACTAGTCCTCCTGGCCAGTAGAGTAACTGGGAAGTTTGAGATGATCCTCCAGCATTTTATTACAAAATACTGGTGACAAAGATGCAGATACAATAGGAGTATTTTTTTATCTTCTGGCTATGCTTGCACTAACAGAAGTGCTGACCGCTTAGAAGTGAACAAAGCTGTTTAACATGAGTGCGTGTGTACTCAGCCGCTCAGCTGTGTCCGACTCTGCACACCTGGACCATAGCTGGCCAGGCTGTCTGTCCAGGAAACGTTCCAGGCAAGGACACTGGAGCTGGGGGCTATTTCCTTCTCTGGGGGATCTTGCCCACCCAGGGATCGAGCCTGTCTCTCGCGCCTCCTGCGACAGGCAGGCTGTTGCATCACTGTGTGTCTGCTGCTCTCACCCTTTGTGGACACCGTTTCTCGCAGGGTCAGTGTAGGCTCCAGGACACAGTGACAGGGCGTGCCTTCCAGTCTCCTAGACGCCACTTCTTGTATTTTTCCTTCTCTACCACCGGGGGGCACAAGAGCCCACAATAATGCTCCATCTCTTTCTAAGAAAGTAAGTTGGTTCAGTTCAGTCGCTCAATTACATCTGACTCTCTGCTACCCCATGGACTGCAGCACGCCAGGCCTACCTGTCCATCACCAACTCCCGGAGTTTACTCAAACTCATGTCCATCGCATCAGTGATGCCATCCAGCCATCTCATCCTCTGTCGTCCCCTTCTTCTCCTGCCTTCAATCTTTCCCAGCATCAGGGTCTTTTCCAATGAGTCAGCTCTTTGCATGAGGTAGCCAAAGTATTGGAGTTTCAGCTTCAGCATCTGTCCTTTCAATGAATATTCAGGACTGATTTCCTTTAGGATGGACTGGTTGGATCTCCTTGCTGTCCAAGGGACTCTCAAGAGTCTTCTCCACCACAGTTCAAAAGCATCAATTCTTTGGAGCTCAGCTTTTTCTTTGTAGTCCAACTCTCACTTCCATACATGACTACCGGAAAAACCATAGCTTTGACTAGACAGACCTTTGTTGGTAATGTCTCTGCTTTTTAATATGCTGTCTATGTTGGTGATAGCCTTTCTTCCAAGGAGCAAGAGTCTTTTAATTTCGTGGCTGCAGTCACCATTTTGGAGGCCCCCAAAATAAACTCTCTCACTGTTTCCATTGTTTCCCCATCTATTTGCCATGAAGTAATGGGACCGTATACCAAGATCTTAGTTTTCTGAAAGTTGAGCTTTAAGCCAACTTTTTCACTCTCCGCTTTCACTTTCATCAAAAGGTTCTTTAGTTCTTCCCTTTCTGCCATAACGGTGGTGTCATCTGCATATCTGAGGTTATTGATATTTCTCCCAGCAATGTTGATTCCAGCTTGTGCTTCATCCAGCCTGGCATTTCACATGATGTACTCTGCATATAAGTTAAATAAGCAGGGTGACCATATACAACCTTGACATACTCCTTTCCCTATTTGGAACCAGACTGTTCCGTGTCCAGTTCTAACTGTTCCTTCTATCTGCATACAGGTTTCTCAGGAGGCAGGTCAGGTGGTCTGGTATTCCCATCTCTTGAAATATTTTTCACAGTTTGATGTGATCTACACAGTCAAAGGTTTTCAGTTCAGTTCAGTCGCTCAGTTGTGTCCGACTCTTAACGACCCCATGAACCACAGCATGCCAGGCCTCCCTGTCCATCACCAACTCCCGGAGTTCACTCAAACTCATGTCCATCGAGTTGGTGATGCCATCCAGCCACCTCATTCTCTGTCGTCCCCATCTCCTCCTACCCCCAATCGCTCCCAGCATCAGAGTCTTTTCTAGTGAGTCAACTCGTCGCATGATGTGGCCAAAGTATTGGAGTTTCAGCTTTAGCATAAGTCCTTCCAATCAACACCCAGGGTTGATCTCCTCTAGAATGGACTGGTTGGATCTCCTTGCAGTCCAAGGGACTCTCAAGAGTCTTCTCCAGCACCACAGTTCAAAAGCATCAATTCTTCGGCAATCAGCTTTCTTCACAGTCCAACTCTCACATCCATACATGACCACGGGAAAAACCATAGCCTTGACTAGATGGACCTTGGTTGGCAAAGTAATGTCTCTGCTTTTTAATATGCTATCTAGGCTGGTCATAACTTTCCTTCCAAGGAGTAAGCGTCTTTTAATTTCATGGCTGCAATCAGCATCCACAGTGATTTTGGAGCCCAAAAAAATAAAGTCTGACACTGTTTCGACTGTTTCCCCATCTATTTCCCAAGAAGTGATGGGACCAGATGCCATGATCTTCGTTTTCTGAATGTTAAGCTTCAAGCCAACCTTTTCACTCTTCTCTTTCACTTTCATCAATAGGCCTTTGAGTTCCTCTTCACTTTCTGCCATAAGGGTGGTGTCATCTGCATATCTGAGGTTATTGATATTTCTCCCAGCAATCTTGATTCCAGCTTGTGCTTCTTCCAGCCCAGCATTCCTCATGATGTACTCTGCATATAAGTTAAATAAGCAGGGTGACAATATACAACCTTGACGTACTCCTTTTCCTATTTGGAACCAGTCTGTTGTTCCATGTCCAGTTCTAACTATTGCTTCCTGACCTGCATACTAGGTTTAGAGTAGTCAATAAAGCATAAGTAGATATTTTTCTGGAATATTGCTTTTTTGATGATCCAACAGATGTTGGCAATTTAATCTCTGGTTCCTCTACCTCTTCTAAATCCAGCTTGAACATCTGGAAGTTCACAGTTCATGTACTGTTGAAGCCTAGCTTGGAGAATTTTGAGCATTACTTTGCTAGCATGTAAAATAAGTGCAATTATGTGGTAGTTTGGGCATTCTTTGGCATTGCCTTTCTTTGGGATTGGAATAAAAACTGACCTTTTCCAGTCCTGTAGCCTCTATTGAGTTTTCCAAATGTGCTGGGTATTGAGTGCAGCACTTTCACAGCATCGTCTTTTAGGATTTGAAATAGCTCCACTGGAATTTCATCACCTCCACTAGCTTTGTTCGTAGTGATGCTTCCTAAGGCCCACTTGACTTGACATTCCAGAATGTCTTGCTCTAGGCTAGTGATCACACCATCATAATTATCTGGGTCATGAAGATCTTTTTTGTGTAGTTCTTCTGTGTATTCTTGCCACCTCTTCTTAATATCTTCTGCTTCTGTTAGGGCCATACCATTTCTGCCCTTTATCGAGCCCATCTTTGCATGAAATGTTCCCTTGGTATCTGGAATTTTCTTGAAGAGATCCTTTCCCATTCTATTGTTTCCTCTATTTCTTTGCATTGATCATTGAGGTAGTCTTTCTTACTTCACCTTGCTATTCTTTGGAACTCTGCACTCAAATGGGTATATATTTCCTTTACTCCTTTGTCTTTCACTTCTCTTCTCAACTATTTGTAAGGCCTCCTCAGACAACCATTTTGCCTTTTTGCATTTCTTTTTCTTGGGGATGGTCTTGATCACTGCCTCCTGTACAATGTCATGAACCTACATCCATAGTTCTTCTGGCACTCCGTCTATCCAATCTAATCCCTTGAATCTATTTGTCACTTCCACTGTATAATCGTAAGGGATTTGATTTAAGTCATATCTGAATGGTCTAGTGGTTTTCCCTCCTTTCTTCAATTTCAGTCTGAATCTAGTAATAAGGAGTTCATGATCTGAGCCACAGTCAGGCCTCAGTCTTGTTTTTGCTGACTGTATAGGGCTTCTCCATCTTTGGCTGCAATGAATGTAATCAATCTGATTTAGGATTTGACCATCTGGTGATGTCCATGTGTAGAGTCTTCTCTTGTGTTGTTGGAAGAGGGTGTTTACTATGACCAGTACACTCTCTTGGCAAAATTCTGTTAGCCTTTGACCTGCTTCATCTTGTACTCCAAGACCAAGTTTGCCTGTTACTCCAGGTATCTCTTGGCTTCTTACTTTCATATTCCAGTTCCCTATAATGAAAAGGATATCTTTTTTGGCTGTTAGTTCTAGAACGTCTTGTAGGTCTTCATAGAACCATTCAACTTCAGCTTCTTCAGCATTACTGGTCGGGGCATAGACTTGGATTACCATGATATTGAATGGTTTGCCTTGGAAACAAACAGAGATCATTCTGTTGTTTTTAAGATTCCATCCACGTACTGGATTTTGGACTCTTTTGTTGACTATGATAGCTACTCAACTTCTTCTAAGGGATTCTTGCCCATAGTAGTAGATATAATGGTCATCTGAGTTAAATTCACCCATTCCAATCCATTTTAGTTCACTGATTCCTTAAATGTCAATGTTGTTTTTGCTTTGGCTCCATCTCTTCATTCTTTCTGGAGTTATTTCTCCACTTATCTTCAGTAGCATATTGGACACCTACTGACCTGGAGAGTTCCTCTTTTGGTGTTGTATCTTTTTGCCTTTTCATACTGTTCATGGGGTTCTCAAGACAAGAATACTGAAGTGGTTTACCATTCCCTTCTCCAGTGGTCCACGTTTTGTCAAAACTCTCCACCATGACCCATCCATCTTGAGTGGCCCTACGCAGCATGGCTGATAGTTTCATTGAGTTAGACAAGGCTGTGGCCCATGTGATCAGATTGGTCAGTTTTCTGTGATTGTGGTTTTCAGTCTGTCCGCCCTCTGATGGAGAAGGATAAGCAGCTTATGGAACCTTCCTGATGGGAGAGACTGACTGAGGGGGCAACTGGGCCTTGTTCCAAGGGGTAGGGTCATGCTCAGTAAATCTTTAGTTCAATTTTCTGTTGATGGGTGGGGCTGTGTTCCCTCCCTGTTGTTTGATCTGAGGCCAAACTATGGTGGAGGTAATGAAGATAATGGCCACCTCCTTCAAAAGGTCCCAAGCAGGCATTGCTGCACAGAGTGCCCCCAACCCTACAGCCGGCCACCGCCAACCCACACCTCCATGGGAGATTTCTGAACACTCCCGGGCAAATCTGGCTCAGTCTCTTGTGGGGTCACTTCTCCTTTCTCCTGGATCCTGGTGCACACAAGCTTTTGTTTGTGCCCTCCGAGAGTCTGTTTCCAGTCCTGTGTAAGTTCTGGTGGCTCTATGGTGGGTTAATGGCGACCTCCTCCAAGAAGGCTTATGCCACAGGCTGTATGACCCAGGTCTGCTGCACACAGAGCCCCTGTGGCAGTCCACTGCTGACCCGCACATCCTCAGGAGACACGCAGACACAGCTCTGGCTCAGCCTGTGTGGAGTCTCTGGGTCCTGGTGCAGACAGGGTTTGTTTGTGCCCTCCTAGCGCCACCGCTGGGTATGGGGTTTGATTCTAAAGGCAATTTCACCAGCCCCTCTGGTGGGTGTGGGGTTTGATTCTAAAGGCAATTTCACCAGCGCCTCTGGTGGGTGAGGGGTTTGATTCTAAATGCAGTTTCACCCCTCCTGCTGTCTTGCTGGGGCTTCTCCTTTGCCCTTGCATGTGGGGTATCGTTTTTTGGTGGGATCCAACATTCTCCTGTCGATGCTTGTTTCACATTATGAAAATATAGATATGCTTTTACTAATAAGGGGCCAGAATGGGGAACCACTGACTCTTTCCAAGTAGATTTTTCAACTTGCTTCTGAAAGAACTTTCTGATATTTAAAGTGTGCTCCACCACAATATGTAAGGCAAATGCTAACAAGTATGAAAGAGTAACACAATAATAGTGGGAGACTTTAATACCCCACTCACACCTATGGATAGATCAACTAAACAGAAAATTAGCAAGGAAGCACAAACTTTAAATGATACAATGGACCAGTTAGACCTAATTGATATCTATAGGACATTTCACCCCAAAACAATGAATTTCACCTTTTTCTCAAGTGCACACGGATATTCTTTAGGATAGATCACATGCTGGGCCATAAATCTAGCCTTGGTAAATTCAAAAAAATTGAATCATTCCAAGCATCTTTTCTGATGAAAATGCGGTAAAATTAGATGGCAACTAGAGAAAAAATAATTATTAAAAATACAAGCATATGGAGGCTAAACAACACACTTCTGAATAACCAACAAATCACAGAAGAAATCAAAGTATGCATAGAAACTAATGAAAATGAAAACACAACAACCCCAAACTTATAGGACTTGGTAAAAGCAAGTGCTAAGGGGATGGTTCATAGCAATACAAGCTTACCTCAAGAAACAGGAGAAAAATCAAATAAATAACTTAACTCTACACCTAAAGCAACTAGAAAAGGAAAAAATGAAAAACCCCAGGTTAATAGAAGGAAAGAGATCATAAAAATTAGGGCAGAAATAAATGCAGAAGAAACAAAGGAGACCATAGCAAAAATCAACAAAACTAAAAGCTGGTTCTTTGAGAAGATAAATAAAATAGACAAACCATTAGCCAGACTCATCAAGAAAAAAAGGGAGAAGAACCAAATCAACAAAATTAGAAATGAAAATGGAGAAATCACAACAGACAACAGAAATACAAAGGATCATAAGAGACTGCTCAGTTCAGTTCAGTTCAGTTCAGTCGCTCAGTCATGTCTGACTCTCCGCGACCCCATGAATCACAGCACGCCAGGCCTCCCTGTCTATCACCAACTCCCGGAGTTCACTCAAACTCATGTCCACAGAGTCGGTGATGCCATCCAGCCATCTCATTCTCGGTAGTCCCCTTCTCCTCCTGCCCCCAACCTTTCCCAGCATCAGAGTCTTTTCCAGTGAGTCAACTTGTTGCATGAGGTGGGCAAAGTATTGCAGTTTCAGCTTCAGCATCAGTCCCTCCAATGAACACCCAGGATCAATCTCCCTTAGAATGGACTGGTTGGATCTCCTTGCGGTACAAGGGACTCTCAAGAGTCTTCTCCAACACCACAGTTCAAAAGCATCAATTCTTCGGCGATCAGCTTTCTTCACAGTCCAACTCTCACATCCATACATGACCACGGGAAAAACCATAGCCTTGACTAGATGGACCTCGGTTGGCAAAGTAATGTCTCTGCTTTTTAATATACTATCAAGGTTGGTCATAACTTTCCTTCCAAGGAGTAAGCGTCTTTTAATTTCATGGCTGCAATCAGCATCTGCAGTGATTTTGGAGCCCAAAAAAATAAAGTCTGACACTGTTTCCACTGTTTCTCCATCTATTTCCCATGAACTGATGGGACCTGATGCCATGATCTTTGTTTTCTGAATGTTGAGCTTCAAGCCAACCTTTTCACTCTCCTCTTTCACTTTCATCAAGAGGCTTTTGAGTTCCTCTTCACTTTCAGCCATAAGGGTGGTGTCATCTGCATATCTGAGGTTACTGATATTTCTCCCAGCAATCTTGATTCCAGCTTGTGCTTCTTCCAGCCCAGCGTTCCTCATGATGTACTCTGCATATAAGTTTAATAAGCAAGGTGACAATATACAGCCTTGACGCACTCCTTTTCCTATTTGGAACCAGTCGGTTGTTCCATGTACAGTTCTGACTGTTGCTTCCTGACCTGCATACAGGTTTCTCAAGAGGCAGGTCAGGTGGTCTGGTATTCCCGTCTCTTTCAGAATTTTCCACAGTTTATTGTGATCCGCACAGTCAAAGGCTTTGGCATAGTCAATGAAGCAGAAATAGATGCTCTTCTGGAACTCTCTTGCTTTTTCCATGATCCAGCGGATGTTGGCAATTTGATCTCTGGTTCCTCTGCCTTTTCTAAAGCCTGCTTGAACATCTGGGAGTTCACGGTTCATATATTGCTGAAGCCTGGCTTGGAGAATGTTGAGCATGACTTTACTAGCATGTGAGATGAGTGCAATTGTGTGGTAGTTTGAGCATTCTTTGTATAAGAGACTGCTATCAGCAACTATATGCCAATAAAATGGACAACTTGGAAGAAATGGACAAATTCCTATATAACTTTCCAAAACTGAACCAAGAAGAAATAAAAAATCTTAACAGACCCATCACAAGCACGGAAATCGAAACTGTAATCAGAAATCTTCCAGCAAACAAAAGCTGAGGACCAGATGGCTTCACAGCTGAATTCTACCAAAATTTAGAGAAGAGCTAACACTTATCCTACTCAAACTCTTCCACAAAATTGCAGAGGAAGGTAAGCTTCCAAATTCATTCTATGAGGCCACCATCACCCTAATACCAAAGCCAGACAAAGATGCCACAAAAAAAGAAAACTACAGGCCAATATCACTGGTGAACGTAGATACAAAAATCCTTAACAAAAATTTTAGCAAACATAATCCAACAACATATTTTAAAGATCATACATCATGACCAAGTGGGCTTTATCCCAGGGGTGCAAGGATTCTTCAATATTAGCAAATCAATCAATGTAATACACCACATTAACAAATTGAAAGATAAAAACCATATGATTATCTCAATAGATGCAGAGAAAGCCTTTGACAAAATTAAACACCCATTTATAATAAAAACCCTCCAGAAAGCAGGAATAGAAGGAATATGCCTCAACATAATAAAAGCCATATATGATAAACCCACAGCAAACATTATCCGCAATGGGGAAATATTGAAAGCATTTCCCCCAAAGTCAGGAACAAGACAAGGGTGCCCACTCTCACCACTACTATTCAACATAGTTTTGGAAGTTTTAGCCACAGCAATCAGAGAAGAAAAAGAAATAAAAGGAATCCAGATTGGAAAAGAAGAAGCAAAACTCTCACTGTTTGCAGATGACATGATCCTCTACATAGAAAATCCTAAAGAAACCACCAGAAAATTACTAGAGCTAATCATTGAATACAGTAAAGTTGCAGGATATAAAATTAGCACACAGAAATCCCTTGCATTCCTATACACTAGCAATGAGAAAACAGAAAGAGAAATTAAGGAAACAATTTCGTTCACCATTACAACAAAAAGAATAAAATACTTAGGAATATGTCTACCTAAAGAAACAAAAGACCTATATATAGAAAACTATAAAACACTGTTGAAAGAAATCAAAGAGGACACAAATAGATGGAGAAATAAACTGTGTTCATGGATTGGAAGAATTAATACAGTGAAAATGAGTATACTACCCAAAGCAATCTGTAGATTCAATGCAATCCCTATCAAGCTACCAATGGTATTTTTCAGAGAAATAATAATTTCACAATTTGTATGGAAATGCAAAAAACCTGGAATAGCCAAAGCCATCTTGAGAAAGAAGAATGGAACTAGAGGAATCAACCTACCTGACTTCAGACTATACTACAAAACCATAGCCTGACTAGACGGACCTTTGTTGGCAAAGTAATGTCTCTGCTTTTTAATATACTATCAAGGTTGGTCATCACTTTCCTTCCAAGAAGTAAGCGTCTTTTAATTTCATGGCTGCAATCAGCATCTGCAGTGATTTTGGAGCCCCCAAAAATAAAGTCTGACACTGTTTCCACTCCATGAAATTAAAAGACGCTTACTCCTAGTAAGCATCTAGGAGGCTAGTCAAGGCTATGGTTTTTCCTGTGGTCATGTATGGATGTGAGAGTTGGACTGTGAAGAAAGCTGATCGCCGAAGAATTGATGCTTTTGAACTGTGGTGTTGGAGAACTCTTGAGAGTCCCTTGTACTGCAAGGAGATCCAACCAGTCCATTCTAAAGGAGATCAATCCTGGGTGTTCATTGGAAGGACTGATGCTAAAGCTGAAACTGCAATACTTTGGCCACCTCATGTGACGAGTTGACTCACTGGAAAAGACTCTGATGCTGGGAAAGGTTGGGGGCGGGAGGAGAAGGGGATGACAGAGAATGAGATGGCTGGATGGCAGACTGGTTCCAAATAGGAAAAGGAGTACGTCAAGGCTGTATATTGTTCACCTTGCTTATTTAACTTATATGCAGAGTACATCATGAGGAATGCTGGGCTGGAAGAAGCACAAGCTGGAATCAAGACTGCTGGGAGAAATATCAATAACCTCAGATATGCAGATGACACTACCCTTATGGCAGAAAGTGAAGAGGAACTCAAAAGCCTCTTGATGAAAGTGAAAGAGGAGAGTGAAAAGGTTGGCTTGAAGCTCAACATTCAGAAAGCAAAGATCATGGCATCTGGTCCCATCACTTCATGGGAAATAGATGGAAAAACAGTGGAAACAGTGTCAGAACTTCCATACAACCCAGCAATTCCACTGCTGGACATACACACTAAGGAAACCAGAATTGAAAGAGTCACATGTACCCCAATATTCATTGCAGCACTGTTTACAATAACTAAGACATGGAAGCAACCTAGATGCCCATCTGTAGGTGAATGGATAAGAAAGCTTTGGTACATATACACAATGGAGTATTACTCAGCCATTAAAAAGAATGCATTTGAATCAGTTCTAATGAGGTGGATGAAACTGGAGCCCATTATACAGAGTGAAGTAAGCCAGAAAGAAAAACACCAGTACAGTATACTGACGTATATATATGGAATTTAGAAAGATGGTAACGTTGACCCTATATGTGAGACAGAAAAAGAGACACAGATGTAAGGAACAGTCTTTTGGACTCTGTGGGAGAAAGTGAGGGTGGGATGATTTGAGAGAATACATTGAAACATGTACATTATCATATGTGAAACAGATCACCAGTCCAGGTTCGATGCATGAGATAGGGTGCTCAGGGCTGGTGCACTGGGATGACCCAGAGGGATGGGATGGGGAGGGAGGGGGGTTCAGGGCGTGGAACACATGTGCACCCATGGCTGATTCATGTCAATGTATTGCAAAAACCACTACAATATTGTCAAGTAATAAGCCTCCAATTAAAATAAATTAATTAATTTAAAAAGAATCAATAAAGTGTGCTCCAGGGAAGAGAAGGGCTAGAATAAAGAACCCAGTTTGTGTTGTTCCAACGGTGGGCATGAGCAGTAACAAAGGACACTGCATTGGGCCTGGAGTAGAGGGCCCCCTGTGAGAGATGGGGTGCAGAGCAGGAGGGCACTGGCGACCTGGAAGTTGCAGTCTGAGTGACTGGGAAGATAAGGATGACATGGTCTGAAAATGGTACTTTCTGTGTTTAATTGTGTTTAATGAGTACATGTTTTTCCCCAGGCATGGGTCTGGAGGCTCGGAGTACTTTCAGGAGCACCACATAAGTTCTCTTGCAGAGGCTTACATCCTGGAAAGGCACTGTGGATTTCTGCCAGCTGCTAAAATGAGATAGGCATAGCCCAATCCAAGGGCGAGCTTGAGCTGGCATGACCTGAAAGGCAGACAGTGTCTCTCTGTCTTAATAAAAGAGATTTTATCTCTAAAACAGGTCTCTGAAAATGTTGTAAGAATTTTTTTCTTTTGCTACTTTTTATTATGAAAAATTCTAAACATACACAAAAATAGAAAAACTAGTATAATGAATACCCATGCATGCATTACTCATAATTATCAACTTATCCCAAATTCATCACTTGTGTGCTGAACTGTGTCTGACTCTTTGAGGCTCCTTGGACGGTAGCCCACCAGGCTCCTCTGTCCATGGAATTTTCCAGGTAAGAATACTGGAATGAGGTGCCCTTCCCTTCTCCAAGGGATCTTTCCAACCCAGGGATCAAACCTGCATCTCTTATGTATCTCTAAAAGATCAAGACCTTTTAGATATATGACCACAATACCATTGTGATTCATTTTAAAAGTGAGCAATAATTCTTTAATCTTTTTGCTTACTAAAATGAACTATTCTGAGGTTGCTGATTTCATCATTAAAGAACTTATGGATATAACTACAGTTTTAGGGATCTTCTCACCAAAGGAGAGAAAAGAATTGTATTTGAGAATCTGTATACTGGTGGCTCAATGCGGGAGACCTGGGTTCAGTCCCTGGGTTGGGAAGATCCCATGGAGGATTGCAGTATTCCTGCCTGGAGAATCCCCATGGACAGAGGAGTTGGGCAGGAATATAGTCCATGGGGTCGCAAAGAGTTGGACATGACTGAACGACTAAGCACACACACATGCTGTTTATATTTTGCCACATGGAGGAAGCAGATAATAAACAAGTAGAGAAGTAAGTGGAGTAGATCACTGCAGTTAATCCTAAGTGCCAGGAGGAAAATGAAGCAGGGTGGTGTGATGGGCTTGGGGTGGTGGTGGTGCTTCCTTTCTCAGGAAGGAGCCACCAAAGGCAGAGTGAAAGTGGATTGTTTCACAGAGAGAGGCTGCAGACAGAGCAGAGACCATGAGGCCAGGAGGCTGAAGGGGACACTGGTAGCAAATGAGGTCCAATCTTGCAACCGTAGGAAGGAGCCTGGAGTGTTTATTCCAAGTGTGAAAGAAAATCATTGGAGGGCTCTGAGCTGGGAAATTGATTTACATTTTAAAAACTAGCCTTGTCTGCTGTATGGGAAAAGTGTTGGAGGCAGGCAAGGTAGGAGCAGAGAGGCTGACTCATCAGGGCTCTTGCAGTTGTCATCCTACCCTTGTGTCACCAAGCAGGACCCAATGGGGCTTCCCCTGCACAGACTGCCTCCATGTCCTCTATTTCCCTCTTGCTTGCAGAAAGACTTTAGCCTCCTAGGCCTTTCTCGAGTGACAAAGAATAAATTTAGTCAGAGAAGGGAGAAAATGCAAAAACAAAGGAAAATAGTCAAGCAAGAGAAAATCATAATAGTTTAACCATTCAGTAAAGTCAAGGACCTTTGGTTACTTAAGATAATATTCTGAGTCATGTCCTTTGAGCTGTTTTGCAGATATGGAAACTCTCACCAAGTGAAAAACGTTTACTGTATGCTGACCACAAGCCAGCAGACCCCAGACCAGTTAGAACCAGAGAGTTGATAATGTTGACTCCCAGTTACCTCACCACCAATCTATCAGAAGAATGTCCATGAGCCAATCACATACCCCTCAACCCTCTCCTCAGTAAGTGGTCCTTTTCCCCTTTCCCTACATTATCTCTGAGCAAAACTTGAAAGTGAGGACACTTTGGGACATGTAAAAAAATTCTTACAACTTTTTCAGAGACCTGTTTTAGAGATAAAATCTCTTTTATTAAGACAGAGAGACACTGTCTGCCTTTCAGGTCATGCCAACTCAAGTGAGGTTCTTTGGGACATGAGTCTACCTTTTCCCCAAGAGTCGCTCAGTCATGTCTGAGTCTTTGCGACCCCATGGACTATACAGTCCATGGAATTCTCCAGGCCACAATACTAGAGTGGATAGCATTTCCCTTCTCCAGAGGATCTGCCCAACCCAGGAATCGCAACCAGGTCTCCCACATTGCAGGCGGATTCTTTACCATCTGAGCCCAAGATTGCCAGCTTCCTCAATAAAGCTATCTTTCCTTTTACCCAGCACTTATCTCTCAATTCAGTAATACCTTATAGGATGGTGGCAGTGAATGAAAATAATTGGATACATATAGGAGGTCTTCTTACAAGGAGATGAAAGAGAACCAGCAGGTTTGGGGATGGCAGTGGTAACTTCATTTTAAAGCATTAAGAATAAAGTGCCAGTGGACTGGTTTGAGGAAGGCATGGGGATATTTGATGGCATCCATTAAAATAGCTAGTCTTCCCAGGTGGCTCAGAAGTAAAGAATTTGCCTGCAGTGCAGGAGATGAAGGAGACGTGGGTTCGATCCCTGGGTTGGGGTGATCCCTTGGAAGAGAAAATGTCAATCCACACTAGTATTCTTGCCAGAAAAATTCCATGGACAGAGGAGATTGGCGGGTTACAGTCCATGAGGTTGCAGAGTCAGACATGACTGAGTGACTGAGCATGCATGTGTATATACGTTAAAATAGCTGGGCTGCTCCTAACCAGTGGACACACGGCAGTGAGGGCCCTGGTGTCCAGCTGGCCACCCCTTCCTGGGAACCCATACTCCCAGTTCACACCAGCATCACAGTCATGATGGAATCATGCTCATCCATGTCTCACTTTCTTCAAAAGTGGGAAAAACTAGAGGTGATTTTGGTTCTGGCTTCTTACTCCCAATGTCTGCAGCCTACTCAGAGTCTCTCTCCATGTTGAGGAGGGAGCAGTGAGGCATAGCTGTGAGAGGGGACAGTGATGAAAGTAGGAGAGTTTCTCAGTTTTTATGCTAAGTATTATGAAAGTGAAAGAAGAGAGTGGAAAAACTGGCTTAAAGGTCAACATTCAAAAAACTAAGATTATGGCATCTGGTCCCATCACTTCATGGCAAATAGATGGGGAAACAATGGAAACAGTGAGAGACTTTATTTTCTTGGGCTCCAAAAAATCACTGCAAATGATAACCGTAGCCCTGAAATTAAGACACTTGTTCTTTGGAAGAAAAGTTATAACAAACCTAGACAATGTATTAAAAAGCAGAGACATTATTTTGCCTACAAAGGTCCATATACTCAAAGCTATGGTTTTTCCAGTAGTCATGTATAGATGTGAGAGTTGGACTATAAGGAAAGCTGAGCACCGAAGAATTGATGCTTTTGAAATGTGGTGTTGGAGAAGACTCTTGAGAGTCCCTTGGACTGCAAGGAGATCCAACCAGTCCATTCTAAAGGAAATCAGTCTTGAATACTCATTGGAGGGACTGATGCTGAAGCTGAAACTCCAACACTTTGGCCACCTGATGCGAAGGGCCAACTCATTGGGAAAGACCCTGATGCTGGGAAATATTGAAGGCATGAGGAGAAGGGGACGACAGAGGATGAGATGATTGGATGGCATCACTGACTCAATGGATATGAATTTGAGCAAGCTCTGGTAGATGGTGAAGGACAGGGAAGCCTGGAGTGCTGCAGTCCATGGGGTGGTAAAGAGTCGGAGATGATTACAATTGAACAACAGCAAAAAAGGTATTTTCATTTGTTCAAGAAGCACTTTTCAGCTTATTGCATGTTGGGTACCATGTGAGGAACTAAGGAGGCTAAAGAAGGAAACAGAAGGCACACTCGCTCCTCAAACAGCTCTCATCTAATGAGGGAGAGGGTGAGCGTTCATTAGAAGCCAGGAGGGAGCCAAATGGCGTATAAAATAACGGTGAAGTAGACTAGAGAGAGCGGTAGCACAAGTAAGAAATAAAATCAACATTTTCCCAAGGATACTTGAGGAATACATACCTTACTTCCCCCGTCCTAACATCACCCCATCACCTTAGCCTCAGGATTCTTTGGCTTTTCCCAAGAACTATCAATTTTATTGGGAAAGAAATCATATATCTTTAACTATATAGGAAATTTAGACTGATGGTGTGACAATGAATTTTCTCCCTAATGCTTAAAATTATTTCAATGAAAATTTATAAAGGCATAAGTATTAGATCACATTTGACTATTCAATTAATGTTGTTGTTGTTTAGTTGCTAAGTCGTGTCTGACTCTTTGTGACCCCATGGACTGCAGTAAACCAGGCTTCCCTGTCCTTTACTACCTCTTGGAGTTTGCCCAAACTCATCTCCATTGAGTCAGGGATGCTACCCAACCATTTCATTCAATAATAAATTATCATTATTGAAAGTGTACAATTGGGTGTACTGAAAAATCCAGGCAAATATCCTATAATATTATTTGTTGTTTTTCTCAGTGCCTTCTTTGCTTCTCCCTGCCCCCACCCTGCCAGCCAATTCTCCTTGAGAAAAGGGGCTTTTAGCTGAGTGGTTTAAACGATTATTAAATGGCTTCTGGACTAAATTGGCTGGCCCACAAAACCGTGAGCTAGTTATAGCTAACTTAGACTTGGCTTATAACAACTTAGCAACTGGAAACTCTCTATCATGGTCTACTGATACACTGCTGCTAAGATATTTTTGAGATATTCTCCTGCTTGCATAGCTATGAATGTTTCAGAAGATTTTGGACTAACTGGCTCAAGAGGGCACTCAACATTTTGTTGAAGGACTGAGGAGGGCCTACCTCTCCTGAGCGGCAGCAGTAAAGGAGGAGACCAGACATTAGGCAAGGCTTCCTGCCGGCTTTAATTTAGCCATTCAGTTCACTGGGAATTGTGGAATGCCTGCCACACATTGACTTCCCTGGTGACTCAGACAGTGAAGAATCTGCCTGTAATGCAAGAAACCTGGGTTCAAACCCTGGGTCAGGAAGATTCCCTAGAGAAGGAAATGGCTACCCACTCCAGTATTCTTGCCTGAAGAATCCCATAAACAGAGGAGCTTGGTGGGTTATGGTCCATGGGGTTGCGAAAGAGCTGGACGACACTTAACAACTAAACCACAGCACACTGAAGTGCCTATGGGAACTAGGCAGGGAGATTCGTGAACAGTGTGTAAGGGCAGGAGCACACAGCACACAAGGTCTTCTATCTACCTGTGTCTGAATTTAATTCTCTGACCATAAGGGAGAAGTACAAGCAAGATGAAGGATGGCAGCTGATTCGACTTTGATGTGCAGAATATACAGAAGTTGTTGCTGTCACTCACTAAGTCATGTCTGACTCTTTGCAACCCCATGGGGTGCAGCACCCAACTCTCCCCTGTCATCTGCTATCTCCCAGAGTTTGCCCAAATTCATGTCTTTCTGGAGCTATTAGTCATACCCTCTGCTCTTCCCAGCCGCATATTTGGACACTTTCTGACCTGGAGGGCTCATCGTCAGGTGTCCTGCCTTCTTGCCTTTTCATACTGTTCATGGGGTTCTTGCTTCAAAAACACGGGGCTGGGGATCATCTCCTCCTCCAGTGGACCACGTCCAGTCGGAACCCTTCACTCTGACCCATCTGTCCTGGGTGGCCAGGCACAGCAAGGCTCACAGCTTCATCGAGTTACAAAAGCCTCTTCGCCACAACAAGGCTGTGATCCAAGAAGGGGACCCTGTAGAAAGCAGGCCCCTTTTAGGGCAGGTGAGGGTGGCAGCCCCAGTTAAGTTCTGCCTACAGTCAGGCCAGGCAGTACAAGTCTCCAGTCAAGAGAAGCCAGATGTCAGTATTTTTGTGTGAGATCTTATTATTTCCAACAATTGACATCTAATTAAAATATTTACAAAGTACCTTCAGAGCCATAATTCTGTGGCCAAGCCAAACTAGTTTCATTCCCTGAAGAAATGACAGTCTCTGAGACATAACAGCTATGCGATGTATGTTCAACTTCTTCTTCTCTTTCTCATTATGATGACATTTTTCCATGTCTTTCCTTCTCCTTCCGAAGGAGGATGAACTCCCTTCCTCCAGTTGGAGAATGAAAGCGGGCAGGAAGACAGACATGGAGAGGCTGTTTTGTTAATAAGGGCAACAGGTAAGGTCAGTAGAGGGTTTCATTTCTCTGCTTAAGAATGAGCTTATGGCCAGAGGATCTGGAGAGGAGAAGAGAAGCTGGGCCAAGGCAGAAAGCAGCCACAGAGAGAGTCAGTCGATGAAGGAAAACAACTTCAGGAAAAGAGAGGGCACAGCTTAAAGGGGCCTTAACATATTTTGCTGCATGGTGTGGATATAATCCCCTGCATGCCCAAGACAATTAAAGAGTAATCTATGGGACTTCCCTGGCAGCCAGTGGTTAAGACTCTGCCTGCCAGTGGCGGGGGGACACGAGTTTGATCCCTGCTCTGGGAAGATTCCAGGTGCCAAGGGGCAACTGAGCCCATGTGCCACAACTCCTGAGTCCACATCTCGAGCCCATGCTCCGCGAGAGAAGCCACTGTGGCAAAAAGCCATGCAGCCCACCTGGAGAGCAGCCCCGGCTCGCCTCATCGAGAGCGAGCCCGCACGCAGCAGCGAAGACCCAGTGCAGCCAGAAATCAAAGACATGAATCACTTTAAAAAAGATTTAACGAGTCTATGGTGCTTTTCACTGTGTTCATAGCCATATTTGTGTTTTCTTTCAGAGGAGGAGACAGCCAGTCCGGGTGACCTCAGACTGTGCCACAAAGAATAGTAACGTCTAAAGGGGACGGAGGCATGCTGCCTGCATTTTCAACCAAGAACGGGAAGAACCCAAGATCTGAAAACAGAAAGAGATATCTGACCATGGAGGAATGTCATTAAGAATCTAGGTTCTAGGACTGGCTAGTGTAGCAAATAAGAAGGCCCACTGAGAAGAGGAGACATGAGGGCAGAGGGCAAAGGAGGTAAACAGTGCCTGGTGCCTCATGAGGATGGCAGGGGTGAGCAGAGGCTTCATACAGAGGTTATGTGTCCATTTTATGTTTGCCATGGGCCTGCAAGGAGATCCAACCTGTCCATCCTAAAGGAAATCAGTCCTGGGTGTTCACTGGAAGGACTGATGGTGAAGCTGAAACTTTAATACTTTGGCCACCTGATGCAAAGAGCTGACTCACTGGAAAAGACCCTGATGCAGGGAAAGACTGAGGGCAGGAGGAGAAGGAGACAACAGAGGATGAGATGGTTGGATGGCATCACTGACTCAATGGACATGGATTTGGGTAAACTCTGGGAGTTGGTGATGGACAGGGAGGCCTGGCGTGCTGTGGTTCATGGGGTCACAAAGAGTCAGACACGACTGAGTGACTGAGCCATCAAAAACAGTGGGTTAGTTTTATTTCAGTCAAGTCTCCAAGCTTGCTCCCTCACCCTCTGGGTGTCAAAGAACTGTAGGTAAGATGCTCACTATCACTTCCTTAGAGACCAGATGGTCAGATATAATCACTCCAGGCTTTGGAATTTAGAAACATTTACATGTGTGCAGTGGGCATTTCTAACTTCACTGGTTCTGCTTCTTCCTGCCTATAGAATCCGGGTCTGGACATTCAGAGCCAGAGCCAGCCAGCTAGTTCCATTGAGTCAGTCATCTGTGTGTGCCTGACACGCAAGACACTTACCAGGTTGGATTCTGAGGACGTGGGTGCAGATCCTCAGTCGTGTCCGATTTTCTACGGCCCCATGGACTATAGCCCACCAGGCTCCTCCGTCCACGGGATTCTCCAGGAAAGAATACCGGAGGGGATTGCCGTTTCCTTCTCCAGAGGGGTTCTTCCAGACCCAGAAATTGAACCCAGGTCTCCTGCAGGCAGTGTCCTGCGTTGCAGTCAGATTCTTTACCAGCTGAGCCACCTGGGACCCTCAAAGACACTTTCACAACCAGAGTGGGCCACCTGCCTCAGCACGCTTACAGGGTGAGAGGGGAGAGGTCTGGAAGTTGCTGCTGGCCTGGCTCCCCGCCGGGCCACTAAGTCCTGGGCAGACCAACTGACCTCCGGGACCTCAGGGTCAAGTGATGACATTTCTGGGTCTGCGTGTTAAGACTTTACGTTCTATCTACTTTAGATTTTTATATTTTATACTCAAGGAAACTGAGGCACAGAGAGGTTAAACAGTTTGTCCAGGGTCACACAGCTAGTGGTCTGGCTCCAGGGTTAGCTATCACATCATGCATCTCAGAGGTATTTTCTGACCAGGAAGACAGTCACGATCAAGAGGCTTTGGAAGCAGACACACCTGGACCTGTCAGTTCTTAGCTCTAAGGCCTGGGAAAAATGAGTTAATGTCTGTGCTTCAGTTTCCTCATCTGTAAAATATGAACAGCAAACTTATCCACTTCAGAGAGCTGTTGTTTGGCAATGCCTAGATATGAGTTTGAGTGAACTCCAGGAGTTGGTGATGGACAGGGAGACCTGGTGTGCTGTGATTCATGGGGTCGCAGAGTCAGACACAACTGAGCGACTGAACTGAACTGAACTGAGGAATAGGGTTGCCAAGAGTCGGACACAACCAAGCAACTAACACTTTCACTTTCAGTGCCTAGGAAGTGTTAACACAGTATCTAAATAAGCTCAGTTCAGTTCAGTTCGGTTCAGTCGCTCAGTCCTGTCCAACTCTTTGCGACTCCACAAACCACCACACGCCAGGCCTCCCTGTCCATCACCAACCCCCAGAGTCCACCCAAACTCATGTCCATTGAGTCTGTGATGCCATCCAACCATCTCATCCTCTGTTGTCCCCTTCTCCTCCTGCCCTCAATCTTTCCCAGCATAAGGGTCTTTTCCAATGAGTCAGCTCTTCATATCAGGTGGCCAAAGTTTTGGAGTTTCAGCTTCAACATCAGTCCCTCCAATGAACACCTAGGATTGATCTCCCTTAGGATGGACTGGTTGGATCTCCTTGCAGTCCAAGGGACTCTCAAGAGTCTTCTCTAACACCACAGTTCAAAAGCATCAATTCTTCAGTGCTCAGCTTTTTTTACAGTCCAACTCTCACATCCATACATGACCACGGGAAAAACCATAGCCTTGACTAGACGGACCTTTGTTGGCAAAGTAATGTCCCTACTTTTTAATATGCTGTCTAGGTTTGTCATGGCTTTTCTTGCAAGGAGCAAGTGTCTTTTAATTTTATGGCTGCAATCAGCATCCGCAGTGATTTTGGAGCCCCCCAAAATAAAGTCAGCTACTGTAAGTGACTATTAACATTAGATGCAGCCCTAGCTAGGGGATGTGGGTTCAGAAGAAAAAGAAGAAGTGTAAGAATAAACAGTGACAGTGAGAAGTCTGTAGATACTGACCCCACAAGAAGTCAACCTGATTTTGCTAAGCACTGAAGAACTGATGTTTTCAAATGTGCAATGCTGGAGAAGACTCTTGAGAGTCCCTCGGACAGCGAGGAGATCCACCCAGTCCATGCTAAAGGAAATCAGTCCTGAATATTCATTGGAAGGACTGATGCTGAAGCTGAAGCTCCAATACTTTGGCTACCTCATGCAAAGAGCCAACTCATTGGAAAAAATCCTCATGCTAGGAGAGATTGAAGGTGGGAGGAGAAGGGGACGACAGCAGATGAGATGGTCGGATGGTATCTCCCACTCAATGAACAGGAATTGAGCAAACTGTGGGAGATAGTGAAGAACAGGGAAGTCTGGTATGCTGAAATCCACAGATTAAACGAGTCAGACACAACTTAGCAACTGAACAGCAACAGTGATGAAAGTACATCCTGCATGCCAGAGGATTCTGCGTGTAAGAGTGGAGTTGGGGACCAACATAGGCATGTGCTGGGTGAACAGTGGACAGTGAATTCTTAGGAACTTCCGTCAAGTGCCCATTTAGTCCCACGATACTCCTGGGCACTGGATCAAGAATCCAATCTCCTCTTACAACAGGCCACTTTCTGGATCAAACCATCCCTGTCCTCAACAACAGATCACAGGGAATCAAGTTAGCAAGTGGTGGCTGGCAGTTGTCTGCCCTCTGACTAATAGTGCGGGTGATGACAGCACTATTAGTTCCAAACAAACCAATTTTCCACGCGTCATCCATGTCTTCTTTAATGACCCACCAGGCTTGTCTGATATAGGTGATTTTTGCACCAAAGATATAGTCGCTCCCATGCATTATGAGCTGCTTCTGCAAGCACAAGAGCAGACTCAAATCTCTATAAATTCAAGAAGGCTTCAGCTGGCTGTGGATGTTAGTTTGGGGACAGGCCAGGCCTTGGCAAGTTAACTTGGTTGGACAAAAAAATAGCTGTCATTAAGCAGTCAGAGAGAGAACCTAGAATGAGTCACTGGTGTTTCAAATTCTGTCCCCATGGAACCAACAGAATTAATTGGTGAGTATTAATGGAGAGACAGTAAGCAGCAGAAATGTCCAAAGTAGCATACAGATGCCTGAGAAAGCTTGGGGAGGCATCCATGAGACAGCTGGCATGTGTATTCTGAATATGTTTAAAGGGACTGGGAGGGGGTGGAAACTTTCTTCTGAGACCTGTACTTCTATGTACCTAGAAGGATATATTTGAATAAAAACTTATGCAATTTAAAGAGCAATAACAATACAATTCTGCCCCAGGCTGAGTGTCCCACTCACTGGCCTTGGAGGCAAAGGCACAGCACTGAGACCCTCGGGGCTAACAGCCAGCCTCTGGGGAAGACGCCTGGTCTGCCGACAGCACCTCTGCAGAGACACTGGGTATTCTCCTAAAATAGCCATACCCCCAAGAGACAGGACACTGGCCACATACCTGCCCAAGCTGGGGCTCCAGCCCTCTGTCCCCAGAGATGGAATCCACATTGGCTCCTGGACCATACTTCCCTCACAGCTTGGGGACCTCAATTCCCTAATAGCTTGTCCCTTGACTGATTTCCCTGTGAATGAGTCCCCTTGTCCCCAGTTTTCATAACTTTTGGGAATTTTTTTGACTGCATCCCATGGCATGAGGAACTTCCCCACCAGGGATTGAACCTGTGTCCCTTACATTGGAAGCTTGATGTCTTAACCACTGGATCACCAGGGAAGTCTTTCACCAGGTTTTAATAGAAAGCATTAAGATTCCAAAATAAATTTCCTTCCATAGAAATAAAAAGTATCCCAGCCATAGTGTAACACTTTCACTTGAATCTTTCTGCTTATGATTTTCTGCTTCAATTTATTTTTACTAGGAAAATATACTGTTCTGGTAAACTGTAAACTATAAAATTTTTTTCCAATAAATAAAAAATTAAACAATTTAAATTGTATATATAAATTATGTGTGTGTGTGTGTGTTTGTGCATGTGTGTGTGTGTGCATGTTAGTTGCTCAGTCATGTCTGACTCTTTGTGATCTCATGGACTGTAACCTGCCAGACTCCTCTGTCCATGGGATTTCCCAGACAAGAATACTGGAATGGGTAGCCTTTCCCTCCTCCAGGGGATCTTCCCAACCCAGGGATTGAACCTAGGTCTCCCGCATTGCAGGCAAATTCTTTACCATCTGAGGCACCAGGGAAGCCCAAATAACCCACTAAATAACTCATTCCACACACTAAATAACACATTCCAGACAGGGCAGAATCATAGAGAAACACTGACCTGGAGTTCGCTGGATTCCGAGGCAAGGGTCAGCCCCTTCTGCTTGAACTGTTAATTTGATTCAAATCTGAAATCACCATGACACTAAGTCTCAAGCGGATGTTTTCCCTGAGGGAAAGAAAAAGTCAGAGAAGGTAAAGATCATGCAACCAGCAGCGGAGAGGATTCACCTTCTGGTAACCCTGGCCCAGCTGGGTCCCCGGGTCACTGTGCTGCTCTCCGCCCCGGGGCCAGTGCTGGGTAACAGGAGGAAGACTGCCCAGATGTGAGTTTTCTGTTGTCGTTGTTGTTTTGTCTTGTTTTTGCTCTTCTGTTGTAAAATACCCCTCTTTCCAGACTATTCTTCACTTCAGGAAAAGATTAGGGCAGCTTCACAATGCCAAGCTGTGGTATACCCTCTAAGCAATCTTTATAAAAACCCCCTTTTACAAAACATACACAACCTTTTTCTTCCAGGTTTCAACATGCCCAACATTGTCAATCTTGCGTTTTCTTGAGGTGGTAAGTGTCCAGAGGTTTTATTTTATTTTTAAAGATTAAAAAATTTATTTATTGGGCTTCCCTGGTGGCTGGGATAAGGCAATGGCAACCCACTCCAGTACTCTTACCTGGAAAATCCCATGAACAGAGGAGCCTGGTGGGCTGCAGTCCATGGGGTCACTACGAATCGGACACGACTGAGCGACTTCACTTTCACACACTGGAGAAGGATGGCAACCCACTCCAGTGTTTTTGCCTGGGAAATCTTGCCTGGCAGGCTACAATCCATGGGGTCCCAAAAGAGTCGGACACAACTTAGCAACTAAACAACAGCAAACATTTGTTTATTTGCGCTCTGCTGGGTCTTCCTTGCTGCATGCAGGCTTTCTCTAGTTGAGAGTGCAGGGGCTACTCTCCAGATGCAGTGCATGGGTTTCTCATTGCAGTGGGTTCTCTTGCTGCAGAGCAAGGCTCTAGGGCGCGCGGGGTCTACAGTGCTGGCTCTGTGGTAGTTGCGGCGCATGGACTTACTTGCTTCTAGGCATATAGAATCTTCCTGGACCAGGGATCCAACCCATGTCCCCGGCACTGGCAGACAAATTCTTTACCACTGGACCACCAGACAAGAACCAGAGGTTTCAACATTCCCTGACGCAAGAGCCGAACTGCCAGAGTTTGGAATCTTCCTAGCTCCGAGATCCACTAGACGAATCTCAGTTTCTTCAAAGGACACAGTAACCGTATCCATCTCACAGAGATATGAGGATTAAAATGTTTCCTAGCACATAGAAAGGACTCAATACTAGTTGTGGCTGCTACGATTATTTCTTGCACTATCAGTAAACGGGCAAGTGGTTCTTTCAACCATGTTGCAGACTGTTTAGCTGATGAAATTTTGATTACATGCTTTACATATTTCATACTAGGAAAGTAAAAGCCATTATGCATTCAATAAAAGAATTGAATTTTGTCAGACAGCTGGGTTACAGACTCATCTTTGCCATTAATCAGCCACAAACCTTGGCGTGTTATTTGTCTTGAGAGCCTGTTCCTTTCTTTTCCAGCTGGACCAATCACGCCTGCCTCCCAGGCCTCACAGAGCTGATGAAAGGAAGTACGAGATGGCCTGAGTAAAAGCGATTTGGGAAGGTTTCAAGTATTATCCAGAGTGTGAGGTATTATTGTTGGGGTGTGGGAAGATGACCTCTGTGAGCATGTTTCTATCTGCATTTGGACTTGGGGGCTGGTGTGAAGAAGGCCAGTTCCACTCATTTTTGGAACTCTAGGATCCTCCACAGGCATTCCCAATGTCAATTTACTTTTTAAAGAAACCAGCCAAGAACGGTGAACTCTCTCCTCTGTGTCTCTCCCTTCCTGTCTCCGGGGTTTGAATTTTCCTCACTGTGGGCAGCCACTATCAGTCTCACCTCTTGGGAAAGAACCCTCTTCTTTTAAAAGGGCTTGGCCTGGGGCACCAGCAGCAATCCCCGCCGTTCCACACTTGGTCATCAACGTGGGAACTGCTCTCCAGGCAGACATCCTCTCTGCAATGGAAGGGAAGTCTGCAAAAGCGGGGCGGGATGCAGATGTCTGCAAACCCCTCAGCAGATTCCACTACACGTGGCATCAAGCCCAGAGTTGAGATGACTGTAAAGTCCAATTCCTGCCACTTCTCTTGTCCAGTATCTCAGTCTGAGCTTACTTCTTCTAGAATGTCTTCTCAATTCTTTGTGATACTCTCTGAAATCCCCATCACCTTGGATGTCATAACTCCAGCCTCCCCATCATCATAACTTTCCCCCTAGGTTTGTTTAGTTTGCCTTGTTGATAGTTGGGTGGATTCTGTTTCGCTTGAAGATGTATGAATCACCCAAAGTCCATCGTTTGCATTCGAGCTTGCTCTCGGTATCATGCGTCCCATGGGTTTGAACAAATGTAATGATGTGTGCCCACCATTATCTCACACAGAGTAGACTCGCTGCCCTAGATGTCCTCTGTACTCTGCCTCGTCATCTCTTTCTCCCCTAACCCCTGGCAACCACTGCTCTGTTTACTGTTTCCATAGTTTTGCCTTTTCTAGAATATACTTAGAAGCATATATAGCTTTATCAGATTGGCTTCTTTCATCTAGTAATATGCTTCCTTGTCTTTTCATGACTTTGTATCTCACTTCTTTTTAGTGCTAAACGATATTTCGTTGTATGAGTGTACCACACTTCACCCATTTACCTATTGAAAGTAGTTTCCAACTTTTGAAAATTATAAGTAAAGTTTCTATAAACATCCATGTTCAAGTTTTTGTGTGGAGATAAGTTTTCAACTTTGGAGAAAAACTAAGGAGTGCAACTGATGGATCATGTGGTAAGAATGTTTTGTAGTTTTGTAAGAAATAGGCAAACTGTCTTTCAAAGTGGCTATAGAATTTTTCTGACCTTTTAAGGCATGGCCTGGGCAGTTTTGCCAGGAGACAGCATGACCATCTTAGGCTTCAAGTTCCCCCACTGAGAAGATCCCTAGAGGAGAGCATGGCAGCCCACTCTAGTATTCTCGCCTGGAGAATCCCATGGACAGAGGAGCCTGGTGGGCTACTGTCCAGAAGGTTGCAAAGAGTAGGACATGACTGAAGCGATTTTGCATGCATGCATGCACCCCAATTCTTAATGTCCAAAGGTCTTGAGATATCTGTTGTGGATATGTACATGATCCCACTACAGGGCAACCCTGGGCAAATACCTTGTGTTTCAAACACAATCAACCAATTGTGTGTTATTAGTGTTTCTGAGGAGAAGACAATGGCAACCCACTCCAGTACTCTTGCCTGGAAAATCCCACTGACGGAGGAGCCTGGTAGGCTGCAGTCCATGGGGTCGCACAGAGTTGGACACGACTGAAGTGACTTAGCAGCAGCAGTGTTTCTGAGCTGGAGTGACACATGTTATACTTAACTAATTGCTCTGGGGGCCACTGACAGTCAGAGAAATGTTACTTTTTGTTTGTTACATGTGCACTTGTAAGAACAGGGAAAGCATGGCTGTCCCTTCTATGAAAATGCCCCTGGGGACTTCCTGGTGGTCCAGTGGCTAAGACTGCAACTACCAATGCAGAGAGTTCCCTTGGTCAGGAAACAGATACTGCATGCTGCAACTTAAAGAGTTCGCATACCGCAATGAAGATCAAAGATCCCGTGTGTTGAAACTAAGACCTGGAACATGCAAATAAGCAATTAAAAAATAAAGAGAGAGAACTTAGTTTATTTCATGCCCCTGGAGACTCCTGCCATCCAGCTGTGTCTTCCCCTCACCCCTGTCACTCACTACTCCTCATTTATTGGGGATTCACAACAAAATCATGGGCTTCCTTTTCTCTCATCGCCATCATATTCAGCCTGTGACATCTCGAGTCCTTGACCTTCTCAGTTTCAACAAGCTTCCTCCAGCAACCCACCCCCATCGTCACTCTCAGAACCCTCACATCGATAGAATCCACAATTCTCAGAAACCTCAGTGTCAAGCAAGTCACTTTCCCAATATCACAAACTATGTTTTTCAAATTCACCCACCGAAACCCTTTAGATCCACCTCCTCCCATCCCTGACTCCCGCCCCTTTCTGATGACCACCAGCCCCCTTTGTTTTTCATCCTCTCCCATTTAAGGTCTTCCTGGGGTCCATCATGCCCCCAAACTTCCTTCTGTGCGCTGCTCCTCACTGGCAAATTGACATTCTGGGTGAGCTTCACTCTGCCTTCTCTTTGTCCACCCCGAGCAGCTCCCAGTTGCTGCTACAGAACCTCCGACAAGGCTGACGAGCTTCATTTCGAGCCGTCCTCTTAAGCTGCACCCGGAGGTTTCTGTCTCCCGACACACCCGCTGTGTTTTCTTAAAGTTCCTGTTTTCTGCAGTGACATGTCAGGCCTCCTGCCATCGTCTCCCACACTCTTTCACCCTGAATCCCAGCTAATGAGGTAGCCTGGAGCTCCCTGAGAACATGGCAGCCAGAGAGGAACTCCCGCATCTCATGCTGATCTAGAAACGCATCCAAATTTGCACTGGCTTATGCTTCATTTCCCCTGTAGCAGGGAAAGCCCCTCTCTCCCAACAATAATCTGCCTTCCTTGGGCTCAGATGCGCTCACCTCTCAAGGCATTTATTGCTTTAACTATCATCTTCTCCTGCATCATCACACCGTTAGAGTCCCTCCCTCCGTTCTTCTTGTGTTTCTGTTTTTTTGTGTGCAGAGTGGGAGAGCAAAATGTACATTAGTAACACACATACCAATAACATCCCAGAAGTTTATTCCATGATCTGTTCCAGTCAATCTTCACCCCGCACTGGGCAGCCATTGTTCTGATAGTTATCACCGTAGATGAATTTCCCTATTTTGGGACCTCATACAATTGGAATCATAAAGAATGTATGCTTTTATATCTTGCTTCTTTTGCTCGATATAATACCGTTTAGATTAACCCATGTTGTCGTGTATCAGTAACTTTTACTGACGAGTCGCACTGACAATTAACACAATTGTTTTACCCATTCTTCTCTTGAGGGAACTTTGGGCTGTTTCCAGGTCTGGGCTACTATGAAGAACCGTGCTCTGGACAATTCTTGCACAGATCTTTTTGTGGACATATGTTTCATCTTCATTTCATTGCTGGTCAAAAAATGGAATATGTCTAATTGTATAAAAAACTACCAAACAGCACTTTCAAGTGACTATACCATGTTTCATTCTCATCAAAGCAGGTACTTTACTTCTTTGCCAAATAGATTATCAGTCGTTTTGATTCTAGTGATGTAAAAAGTGGGTAAGACCGTGCCTGGCATAAAATTACCTTGGAGAGGGACGAGCAATTGTTATTATAAGATTAAGTGCTCAGTTTACATAAAGGGCATCTGCGTTTCTTCTTTCCTATAATCATACTGCTCTCCTCTTTTTGTTCTAATCTCTTCCACAAACACCTTATAATAACCTCCACTATTGACCATACATCTCTTTAAGTATTATTATGTTTAAAAAGATGTTCATAAGTATTGTCGCGGTTTTATAAAGAGGACAGGGCAGAGGCATCGCCAATACTTCTCAGGTAAACGGCTAATAAACGGCACAGAGGCTTCTTTCTCCTTCAGCTGCCTGCCTGATCTCTCCGCAGCGCCTGGAGTTATGTATTTCTTTGGAGGGGCAGTGCTCTTCTGACAGCCAATCAGCGAGTCCTGACGAACAGCGCCTTTTCCAGTCTGAAAATCTGGTTGTCCCTGGACACCCAGCTTCTTGGGCGGTGCGCTCAGGCGCTGAGGCTGGAACCAGGCCGGGCACGTGCTGGGCTCCGGGCGGCGCGCTGTCGCACCTGCTCCCGAGCGAGCCAAGCGGAGGCACGCTTCTTTCAGCAGCGCCTGCACCCCAAATGCTCCTCTCAGTCCTACGTTTTTCTCAGCTCCCTTCCCACGCTTAATTAATCATCTCGTCCAGGTCTCTCCGCACTGACCGCCTCCCCGGTGCGCGGGGCCGGGCAGGGGAAGGGGCGCCCCGCCTGCGGAGAGACGGGGTGCTCGGCGAAGGGCGCGGCGCCCGAGCGTCAGGGATGCCGGAGAACCGCTCCTCCGCCGACTGCTGCGAGGCGGGCGGCCGGGCCGAGAGCCCCCGCTGGACTGGCGCGGGCGGCGCGCGGCCCTCCGGGGCGCCCCGGCCTCCCTGGGTGGCGCCCGCGCTGGCCGCGGTGCTCGTCGTCACCACCGCCGTGGACATCGTGGGCAACCTCCTGGTCATCCTCTCGGTGCTTGGCAACCGCAAGCTCCGGAACGCAGGTGAGCGCCGCGCCCGCCGCCGCCCGCCGCCGGGTCTCTGGTCTGACCCTGACCGCGCAGTCGGCCGCCGCGTCTGTCCTCCGCTCCCCGCGCCGCCTTCCCTCCTCTCAACAAGTCCCCGGGTTTGGTCTTGAATTCAAAATTTGGTCGAGTTTGCTGCCTTTCCCCGACGTGTGGCTCTTGCAAACGCACTGGGAAGCACTTGGCGCATTAGTGCCGGCGTGAATCGGGTAAAGTTTTTCTCGCGCACTTTTTGGCCGAGCAGGGAGCTGTGAAAATGCGAGCGTCTGGAAGTCAAAGCTCTCCAAGGCGCTCCAATTTTTGCGGGTCTGGATGGTGCCCCTACCTGGCCACAGGAATCTCATCTTCAACACCTCCCTCCCCGGCCAAGCACTATGGTTCACGCAGCACGTGCTTAGGGAATAATTACTGAGACAGTGAGTAAATTAGTGGAAATGCTTTAGAGAGTTTTGGCCCGATACTTAGCTCCTCATCTTGGTTACAAACAAAAGAGTGCAAAGGCAGCCGTTGACAGCCTCTACTTGTCGGAACTGCATTGTTTTCAAAGAACCCCCGTCTTTAATGAAGACAGGAAATTCGTAGGACTAAACGAAGATTAAAATAATAATTTGGTAAAATAGTGTTGCTATCCTGGGACTATTTCCGCCTTTCAATACACTCTTATTTCAACTTTCTCATATGTAGGTGTGTCGGGGAACAAAACCAGAGGGAGTGAGTCTCTGAACTCTGACCCCGAGGGTCATCAGAGCAAGCTGACCATTCTAGCTTTCAGAGAAGATCAGTGACCCGTTTGTCCATTTGTCGTTTCCCTATTTGGGCCTTAGGGGCAACTCAAATGTTAGAGTGAATTAAAATAAAAAGATAGCAGAAAGCCAATTAGATAACTTAATCATGCTTTTCTAAGGAGGCAGACCATTCAGAAAGGCTATTTCTAGTACATTGTTATAAACACTTTATGTGACCCTGTAACTCCCAAGATTTTTTATCTAAAGAACAAACAAAATAAAAACGTGAGCTTCTATCTGTAATATTGGAAACCACATTTGAAGTAATTGTATGGTGACAGATGGTAACTAGATTTATAGGGATCATTTTGAAATGTAGAGAAGTATTGAATCCCTGTGTTGTACACTAGCAACTAACATTGTTATAGGTTAGTTATACTTCAAAAACAAACTCAGGAAAAGAGGTCAGATTTGTAGACCCAGAGGCAAGAGTTGAGGGCAGAGGAAACTGAATGAAGGCAGTCCAAAGGCACAGATGACCACTTCTAAGATAAATAAGTACTCGGGATGCAGTGTACAGCATGATAAATATAACACTGCTGTATGTCATATGAAAATTGTTGAGAGTATATCCTAAGAGTTCTCATCACAAGGAAATTTTTTTCTCTTTCTTTTTGCATCTATTTGAGATGATGGATGTTCACTAAACTTATTGTGGTAATCATTTCATGGTATATGTAAATCAAATCACCTTGCTTTGCTCCTTAAATATACAGTGCTGGGTCTCAATTACATCTCAATTAAACTGGAAGGAAAGGAAAAGTTAAGCTTTCTAACTCTGTCATTTCAGTAGTGGTGACTTTTATTATCTGCAATAACTTTTTCAAGATATTGTTGGGTCCTTGGAATAGAGGCTTATCTATTAGGAAAGAGCAGGTTAAAATCATTTTGATCATATTGTCTTTTGTAGCAGCCACAAGGATTCATTTCCTGCCCAGGGAAGCAGGGCTTCTCTCCCAGATTAACCAGGTGTTTAGAGGAGCCTTTGTGGGCTTCCTCCCTTGGGTGGGGTGCTGTTTTCTTTGCCTGAAGGAGGCAAGCTTCTTCTCCCCTCCTCCATCCACAGGCGGGCTGGGCTCTTCCGCTCTCCTAGTGAAGTTCACAGAGACCTTATTGATTTGAGAGCATGGCTGGGGTGGGTAATGAGCATGTTAAAACACTGGCACGCCCTGTGTTCATCCTTCCTATGTCTTGGCGAATCTGCTACAGCCCAGCACCATAGAAAAGAATTCAATACCATATCTGTGCGTGAAAGTGACAGTCACTCAGTCGTGTCCGACTCTTTGCAACCCCACGGACTATACAGTCCATGGAATTCTCTAGGCCAGAATACTGGAGTGGGTAGCAATTCCTTTCAGGGGGTCTTCCCATTTTTGACATTTTCCTGCCCCAGTCATGCCACTTAACCAGTTTTTATTTGACCCTTGGCTTTATTGATGATAGTCATGAAAAATCATTTGGCACACTGAGATTTCAAAAGATGCCCGAACACCTACAGCACTTTGAATAGTTAGCACCCCTTCTACTACTCATCAGCTTCCCTGGTAGTTCAGCTGGTAAAGAATTCACCTGCAATGTGGGAGACCTGGGTTTGATCCCTGAGTTGGGAACATCCCCTGGAGAAGGGAAAGGACACCCATTCCAGTATTATTGCCTACAGAATTCCATAGACAAAGGAGCCTGGCAGGTTAGAGTCCATGGGATCACAAAGAGTCAGACATCACTGAGCAATTAACATGCACACACACACACACACACACATATATATATATATAATTTTCATATACAATTTAAAAGAGTTGACACAACTGAGCGACTTTCACTTTCACTACTATTCCTCAGTTTTTCCTCTTACTGAAGAGTTTGGAGTTACTCTAAGAAACATTTATCTTGGACCTTTCAGTAGTTGAGTCTAGTTCTTTAATTCATCGGTATTAAGAAAATAGGGCTGTAATAAAGAGAACATGTATATTTCCAATATCTCAGGCAGGGAGCGCACATTAAAGCCACAGCCGCGTTCTCAGCAAGTGTCATTATCCTCTACTTGACCGTGATAAACTCAATTTCTCTGTCTGGCAGATTCTTGTCGTTAATAACAGCGATGCTCCATAGCAGTGTGGATGGTTAGATTGTCTGCAACTTCTGTGCTCATGCCTTGGGCTAACTTGCTCAGAGATGGCCCTAGAGCAAGGCAGACGGGAAGCGAGGGAGGGTGGGAAGCAGATGCAGAGCACTGCGCCGCTTAGCACTTAGACCGTAAGGCCAGGAGTGTGTTTCGCTCCCTGCCGCGTTTCTGGGAGCCTTACGCATGGCGCGACGCGGGCGGCGCCTCTGCTGCCCCGCGTGTGCTCCCTGGGGACCCTCCGCACCCCAGGCTCTCCTGGAGTGTCTGGGGACTTCTCCCTGTGCCCACCCCTGCCGTCCGTCCCCTGTCCAGGCCTCGCCAACATCCGCCCCTGTATTTTCTCTTTTCCTATACCGCTTTTACAGAACCTTCCTCCATCATGTTCCTTCTCTCTGCTGTGTTTTCAATTTCTGTCTCTTTCCCTTTAGCCCCTCTCCCCACCCCCACACACTGGGGATCCTTTGATTAAAAGAAAAAGTAATCTTTCCTTGGTCTTGTGTGTCCTAACTTCATGACCCCTTTCTCCTTTTCAGCAGACGGCTGACTGTAACGGTTTATATCCATTAATCACTTATTGCTCCCCATTTCCCTGAGCCCCCTGGGTCTGCCTTCCTGGGAGATGTCCTGTGCTGTGTGCCGCTGGGGGCCGCTCCCTCCCGGGACCTTCCATTCCCTCGGCTCATCTGATGCTAGTTCTTGAACCTCCTTCCTCTCTTCAACTTCGAGATACCCGATCCCTGAGAGTCATCACTGGTTCCTTCGTTCCCCAAGTCCTCCTGATTTTGGTCTCATAGTATCTCTACATGCCCCAATTCACACTCTTATCCCCTAAACAAGCCATGTCCGTGGTCCCCAGGCAGCCTTCCCCGCCCCTCCACCCTCCCTGTCACCAAGGCCAGATGCACCCCTGCGTCCAGGGACCACTTCCTGCATCTACAGGATGGGGCCCAGCCCCAGCGCCCCTGGCACAAGCCTGCAGGGCTGGCAGGACTCCCCAGGGTCACAGCCCCGGCTCTCTGCTCCGGCTCACAGAGACAGGAGCTGCTATCACTCCTTCCCAGCCTGTGTTCTCTGATGCTCTTTCTTCATCTCCGGAAGCTCCCCTGCCTCTTTTTGATTAGAGAATATCTCCCTCAAATCCCTTATTACCCTGGTGGTAAGTGGTGTAAAACCCTGAGCTCGGGTTCGATCCCTGGTCAGGGAAGATCCCATATGCTGTAAGGCTCAGCCAAAAATGGAGGCTCCTTCAGGCTGTAAGAATTGCACACCAGCTGCAGACCTCAAGGGCTTCCCTGGTCGCTCAGTTGGTAAAGAATCTGCCTGCAATGCAAGAGACCCAGGTTCAATTCCTGGGTCAGGAAGATCTGCTAGAGAAGGGATAGGCTACTCTCTCCAGTATTCTTGGGCTTCCCAAGTGGCTCAGATGGTAAAGAATTTGCCTGCAATGCAGGAGACCCTGGTTTGATCCCTGGGTTGGGAAGATCCCCTGGAGAAGGAAAATGCTATCTACTGCAGTATTCTGGCCTGGAGAATTCCATGGACTCTATAGCCCATGGGGTCGCAAAGAGTTGGACACATCTGAGCCACTTGCACTTTCTTTTTGCAGACCTCAAAATCAAATTTGACTAGGAAAAAAAGTTGCCAACATAGAGGTAGACTGTCTTCTCCCAAGACACTAGCTCAACCCCCTTCCTCAGCCCTCCTGCCGGTTGTTGGCCTTATAGTTAATATCATAAAAGGTGTGGTTACTGTCTCCCCCCACGACCCCGCCCAGCCCACACAGCATGTCCCTTGCAGTACTGCTCTGAGTTTTTTCTCTCCCCACCAGACTGTGAAATCATTGAGAGCAGAGACTTTTTTTCCATTTCTGAAACTTAATCTAGGTCTGCTGAAACAAATTGAAATGGACAAAATACCAAGAAAGCAGTGAGACAGAAGGTATTAATTTTGCTTCATGAGGTGAGGTATACTCAGCATCACTCACGCCATCAGTACGGATCTCAGGGAACTGAATTGCCGTGAGCACTAAAAGCCCAGAGTACATCTCATTCTTGTCCTCAAAAGCTGACTGGCACCTTCTCTAGAGTGCACTGACCCCTTTTGTTCCTGTGTGGCCAACAGGCTCCCTAAAATTGTACCCCAGTGGCTCCTTAGGGAGTTTTTAAAATTTTTATTGGTGTATGTTGTTGTTGTTCAGTCACTAAGGTGTGTCTGGCTCTTTGTGCCCCCATGGACTGCAACACTCCAGGCTTCTCTGTCCTTCACTATCTCCCACAGTTTGCTCAAACCCATGTCCATCGCATCGGTGATGCCATGCAAACATCTCATGCTCTGTCGTCTCCTTCTCCTCCCGCCTTCAATCTTTCCCAGCATCAGGGTCTTCTCCAAAGTCAGCTCTTCACATCAGGTGGCCGAAGTATTGGAGTTTCAGCTTCAACATCAGTCCTTCCAATGAATATTCAGGACTGGTTTATTTTGGAATGGACTGGTTTGATCTCCTTTCAGTCCAAAGGACTCTCAAGAGTCTTCTCCAACTATTTGAATATAGTCAATTTACAATTAACTAGAAAACGCACTGGTCATAGCAAACAGCCTCTTCCAACAACACAAGAGAAGACTTTACACATGGACATCACCAGATGGTCAACACCAAAATCAGATTGATTATATTCTTTGCAGCCAAAGATGGAGAAGCTCTATACAGTTAGCAAAAACAAATCCAGGATCTGACTGTGGCTCAGATCATGAACTCCTTATTGCCAAATTCAGACTTAAATTGAAGAAAGTAGGAAAACCACTAGACCATTCAGATGTGACCTAAATCAAATTCCTTACAGTGGAAGGGAGAAATATATTTAAGGGACTAGATCTGATAGAGTGCCTGATGAACTATGGATGGAAGTTCATGACATCGTACAGGAGACAGGGGTCAAGATTATGCCCATGGAAAAGAAATGCAAAAAAGCAAAATGGCTGTCTAGGGAAGCCTTAAAAATAGCTGTGAAAAGAAGAGAAGCAAAAAGCAAAGGAGAAAAGGAAAGATATAAGCATCTGAATACAGAGTTCCAAAGAATAGCAAGGAGAGATAAGAAAGCCTTCCTCAGTGATCAATGCAAAGAAATAGAGGAAAACAATAGAAAGGGAAAGACTAGAGATCTCTTCAAGAAAATTAGAGATACCAAGGGAACATTTCATGCAAAGATGGACACAATAAAATACAGAAGTTTGTATGGACCTAACAGAAGCAGAAGATATTAAGAAAAGGAGGCAAGAATGCACAGAAGAACTATACAAAAAAGATCTTCACGACCAAGATAATCACGATGGTGTGATCACTCACCTAGAGCCAGACATCCTGGAATGTGAAGTCAAGTGGGCCTTAGAAAGCATCACTACAAACAAAGCTGGTGGAGCTGATGGAATTCCAGTTGAGCTATTACAAATCCTGAAAGATGATGCTGTGAAAGTGCTGCACTCAATATGCCAGCAAATTCGGAAAACTCAGCAGTGGCCACAGGACTAGAAAAGGGCAGTTTTCATCCCAATCCCAAAGAAACCAATGCCAAAGAATGCTCAAACAACCACACAATTGCACTCATCTCACACGCTAGTAAAGTCATGCTCAACATTCTCCAAGCCAGACTTCAGCAATACGTGAACTGTGAACTTCCAGATGTTCAACAGGTTTTAGAAAAGGCAGAGGAACCAGAGATCAAATTGCCAACATCTGCTGAATCATGGAAAAAGCAAGAGAGTTCCAGAAAAACATCTATTTGGCTTTATTGACTATGCCGAAGTCTTTGACTGTGTGGATCACAATAAACTGTGGAACATTCTGAAACAGATGGGAATACCAGACCCCCTGACCTGCCTCTTGAGAAACCTGTATGCAGGTCAGGAAGCAACAGTTAGCACTGGACATGGAACAACCGACTGGTTCCAAATAGGAAAAGGAGTGGGTCAAGGCTGTTTATTGTCACCCTGCTTATTTAACTTCTATGCAGAGTACATCATGAGGAACGCTGGGCTGGAAGAAGCACAAGCTGGAATCAAGATTGCTGGGAGAAGTATCAAAAACCTCAGATATGCAGATGACACCACCCTTATGGCAGAAAGTGATGAGGAACCAAAAAGCTTCTTGATGAAAATGAAAGAGGAGAGTGAAAAAGTTGGCTTAAAGCTCAACATTCAGAAAACTAAGATCATGACATCTGGTCCTATCACTTCATGGGAAATAGATGGAGAAACAGTGGAAACAGTGTCAGACTTTATTTTGGGGGGCTCCAAAATCACTGTGGATGCTGATTGCAGCCAGGAAATTAAAAGACGCTTACTCCTTGGAAGGAAAGTTATGACCAACCTAGATAGAATATTAAAAAGCAGAGACATTACTTTGCCAACAAAGGTCTGTCTAGTCAAGGCTATGGTTTTTCCAGTGGTCATGTATGGATGTGAGAGTTGGACTGTGAAGAAAGCTGATCGCCGAAGAATTGATGCTTTCAAACTGTGGTGTTGGAGAAGACTCTTGAGAGTCCCTTGGACTGCAAGGAGATCCAACCAGTCCATCCTAAAGGAGATCAGTCCTGGGTGTTCATTAGAAGGACTGATGCTAAAGCTGAAACTCCAATACTTTGGCCACCTCATTGGAAGAGTTGACTCACTGGAAAAGACTCTGATGCTGGGAGGGATTGGGGGCAGGAGCAGAAGGGGATGACAGAGGATGGGATGGCTGGATGGCATCACCAACTTGATGGACATGAGTTTGAGTGAACTCCGGGAGTTGGTGATGGACAGGGAGGCCTGGTGTTCTGTGATTCATGGGGTCGCAAAGAGTCGGACACAACTGAGTGACTGAACTGAACTCAACTGAATTTACAATGTTGTGTTAGTTTCAGGGGGAGAGCAAAGTGAGTCAATTATACATATATATGCATTCACTCTTTTTGAGATGCTTTCCTATCTACGCCATTAGAGTACTGAGTAGTATCCCCCGTGCTCTGCAGCAGGTTCTTACCAGTTTTCTGTTTTATATATCGTAATGTGTATATGCCTCTTGCCCCTTCTGACTTGAGGCTACTCACTGTAAACCACCTATAAAACTGAGCCTCCTGTCATTACCCTCCACCATCCAGACTGTCAGCCACACAGAAAGGAGCTGAGAGAAACGAGTCCTTACTGTAATGCAGAGATAGTCTCTGTCAGCTAGTGGAAGGCACCATGGCATCCATGGTTCTTGGCCCACCGGCACTGGGGCCATAAGTTTCCCAGGTGATGATCAGGAGTCACTGCTTGACAATGGATTCTTGTTCTGCAGGTGGATCAAGAGGCTGTTGGGCAGGTGTTGTTAGTGAGCAGAGGTATGGCCATACCTAGGGCATTCCTGTGATTTGTAAGAAGGATGTGGAATATCTGACGTTGGGATTACCCAGAAAGACGCGGAGCATTTGCTGAACACCCAGGTCCTTGTCTGGAATCCACTCCGTCGCTTGGGCATCCAGCAGTGTGCAGGGTCTGCATCATCTCTCACCCAGAACCACGGACTGCACTGCAGACTTCCTGGGGGGGATTTCAGCCTGGCCCTGTTGGCATCCCCAGTTAGCTTAGAGCAGATCCTGAACTGAGGAGGTAAATGGTGATTTATTTACACGTCACAGGCTGACCCTGAGCTAAAGCTTCTGAAGGGCCTAGAGGAAATGTTTAATGGGCCCACAGCCCCCGCCCTCCAGGCATTACCAGGTAAGTGGCCCCACCTCAGCCAGGCTTTTTCCACCACCAGGCACTCCTGGAGACATCCCTTGGTGGCAAGCATCTTCTGAGCTGCTGAGCCTTCAGGCTTTGGAGGGCTTCTTATCAGCTGAAAACCAACGTGCGCTGCATTAGACTCCTTCTCTGATGTTGCCTGAGCCTTCCAACTCACATTTTAGCTCTAAGTATTTTCTCTTTACTGAGCAAAAATGAAGCATTTTAAATCTCTTAATTATGTCTTTTAGCCAAATAGCCAGAAAGCTCATAATCCTTGTTAATTCCCCCATTTGAGTTCTCAGTATTCCTGAGTGTGAACATTTTCATGTTAGACTGCCTTTTTTTCCTCCCCACAAAGTTCGGAGTCTGTATTTAGCGTGATATGCTGCAAAACTCAGAAAATCCTGATGCCCCGTTAGGTCTTACAATTTAAGATACTTTTGGCTAAAAGAGGAAAAATTAGGGTGTTCCATCCCGGTTCTGAGGGAGTTTACACTTTAGAAGCAATGTCCTAACTTCACTGTTCTCCTCCTACAGGACTTCTCACATCTTATCTCCCAGGGAGCCTAGTCCAACATTATGAGCCTCTTTCTTGTTCTTTGTAATATTATGATAATATGACATAATAATATAAATAATAATAATGCAGGTGATAATAATATAAAAATCCCAATAATAGGTAATAGCTGTTGGAGAAGACTCTTGAGAGACCCTTGGGCTACAAGGAGATCCAACCAGTCCATCCTAAAGGAGATCAGTCCTGGGTGTTCATTGGAAGGACTGATGCTAAAGCTGAAACTCCAATACTTTGGCCACCTCATTGGAAGAGTTGACTCACTGGAAAAGACTCTGATGCTGGGAGGGATTGGGGGCAGGAGGAGAAGGGGACAATGGAGAATGAGATGGCTGGATGGCATCACCGATTCGATGGACATGAGTTTGAGTGAACTCCAGGAGTTGGTGATGGACAGGGAGGCCTGGCGTGCTGTGATTCATGGGGTCGCAAAGAGTCAGACACGACTGAGCGACTGAACTGAACTGAACTGAAGATTGTTATATGTAGGCTTAGCAGATGCAAACTATTATATATAGAATGGATAAGCAACAAGGCCTTCCTGTATAGCGCAGAGAACTATGTTCAGTATCCTACGATTAAGCCATAATGAAGAGGAATATAAGAAAAGTAAGTGTATACATGTATAACTCAATCACTTTGCTGTACAGCAGAAATCAACACAACGCTGTAAATCAGCGCATCATTGTAAATAAAAAGAAACACTACTGTGTGCTTATTATGTGTCAGATAGAATAGAAGCCTCTCTCATTTAAAAAAGAAAAAAATCTTCCGCAGTCTCTCAAAGGATAGCCCTTTCCAAGCACCAGTTCATTCCTCTCCTTCTTTTGAAGGGAAAGCACATCAGGAGGGTGGCCTCCCTCCAGCACTCAGCAGGCTCGCCCTCGCTCACATCCCTGCTGGTCTCCTAGCTGGCAGGTGAGAGGGCACTGTTTTGCATTTTCTCAGGCTCGTGATGACCTAAACCTCTACACCCTTAATCCCTTTGGCATTTCTTTCTCCTGATTTCCTCTTGTGTCTCTTCTTGTTGTTTTTTCCTCCCCTCTTTCTCTGTTCACATATTCTGGGTGCTAATGTCTTGATCTGTAAAATGGAATCAGCTGATCCATCACACAATCAGCCTGAAAGGATTCCTGTGAAACACAATTGAGTCAGGTAGTGTGAACGCATGTTATAAACAGTAAGGTGCATGCCAATTGTTTTCTTGTTGTTTTGTGTGTTAGTGGCTCTGTCACATCCGACTCTTTGTGACCCCATGGACCGTAGCCCACCAGACTCCTCTGTCCGTGGGATTCTCCAGGCAAGAGTACTGGAGTGGGTTGCCATTCCCTTCTCCAGAGGATCTTTCCAACTCAGGGGTTGAACCCGGGTCTCCTACATCGTAGGCAGATTCTTTACCATCCGAGCCACCAGGGAAGCCTTCTTGTTAGAACGAAGTGTAATTAAAGTAATAAAATGCTTCCATAAGAGTTTCCAAGCAATGCTTTTATGGTTATGGTATAAGATTTTGTGGTAAGCATCTTATAGAACTTCCCAGGTGGCTGAGTGGTAAAGAATCCACCTCCCAAGCAGAAGACGCAGGTTTGATCCTGATCCCTGGGTTAGGAAGATCCCCTTAAGAAGGAAATGGCAACCCACTCCAGTGTTCTTGCCTGGAGAATTCCATGGACAGAGGAGGCTGGTGGGCTACAGTCCGTGGGGTCACACAGAGTCAGACACGACTGTGCCACTGAGCACAGCAAAGCAATAAGCATTTTAGTTACTTATTTAAGTTGATTCTTGTGCTTTTAAATATATTCTAAGTGGTTAAAATATCTCATCTTATTTTTGCGTACGCTATTTGCTTGCTAAGTGTAAGTTAAAATTATGTTAGATTTCAACTGAGCCCTTGTATGATTTACCCACATTTTCATAAATAATGTGATTTTGGAAGAAAACAATGTCCACCCTCAAAGAATTTGGGGATTAATTAGGAGCTCTGTTTGTTGTTCAGTCGCTAAGTTGTGTCTGACTTTTTTTTTTGACCCCATGGACTGTAGACTGCCAGGCTCCTTTGTCCATCGGATTTTCCCAGGCAAGAATACTAGAGTGGGTTGCCATGCCCTCTTTGAGGGAGTCTTCCCAGCCCAGGGATCAAACCTGGGTGTCCTGCACTGGTAGGCGGGTTCTTTAACACTGAGCCACCAGGGAAGCCAAAGTAGGAGCTTATGTTAATATGAAAGGACATTTCTTTAGTATTTGTGAAGAAGTCTCATTTTTAATAAATTACCAATTCAGTTATTTCAAATGCCTATCCCTGAATATAACTAATAAAAATACCTCACATTTGTTTGAAGATTATTATTATTTCTTAAATCCTTTCCCATGTAAAATCCCATTTGAGGTAAATAGCCATCCTGGGATGGAGGCAGGCCTGAAAGAAGGGCCTTTGTGATTTTTGGCTGATCCCTTGGCTGGTCGTGCTTGACCAGCCCTATCCCCACCCCACTGCCCACTGCTCTCAGCCCCAGGATAACTCAACTCTTCCCCAGTGTTCTCACCCCCTCATGCTGGTCTCCTGCCCAGCTCTCCCTACACAGAAAGGCAGTTTCTGTGTCTCTTTCCCCAACAGCACTGTGGGCATCTCAATGGCAGGGGCATGTCTTTCAGCCATCACTGTGCCCTACCCAAGCATGATAGGCGCTCAATGGACACAGCACACGTTTGGGTAAGTGAACCATGGAGGAAGACTGCAAGGCGCGGGAAGTTTAACCTTGTTGGAAAGGATTACAGAGATGATAGTGTTAACTTCCCCATCATAATACTCGCAGCATCTCACTAGAAAATGTATTTCATTCATTTATGTGGCTGTGCCGGGCCTTAGTTGCAGCACGCCAGGCCTTTGTCGTGGCGTGTGGGGTCATTAGTTGCCGCATGCAGGATTTTTTTATTTACAGCATGCACAATCTAGTTCCCTGACCGGGATCAAACCTGGCCGCTCTGCATGGTGACCACTAGATCACCAGGGGAGTCCCATCACATCTCACTTTCATTTCCTTGTCACCTGTATGAGGCCATGAGGTTTGTAAGAGAAGATGCATCGTTCTTGCTTCCCACACTACCCTCAGCCCCAGCATAGTCAGAGCATGTGGCTGAGCCACCGGGAAGCCCACAGTCACAGCCAGTACCCAGTAAATACTCAGCAGTATTTGTTGAGCAAATGAGTCCATGACTATCTATTTCTGCATTGCTGCTTTTAGCTCAAACAGCAGAGAAAATTTAAAACCAACAGATTCTTCTTAGAAAATAGAGTGGGCACAGGGCAGAATTCTGATAAAGACCAGATAGCTCAACATCTGCTGGCTCTCTCCTGGGTTAACACATCCCCACTGAGGACTAGATTTCCTGAAAAAGGGAAAGTAGGCTGAGAGGGAGGGGACTGTGGAGGCTGTGTATGTGGAGGGATGTGCTTTGTGTATGAATACTGGGAGGAGTTCCATCCATATTAATACAAAACCCTGTTGTGAAGGTCTGTCTCCACTAATATGCCCTGTCTGATGGAGGCTGATGGAAATAAGTAATGCCAAGGCTTGGGAGGTAAATGGTCATTAGAGGCCTGTGCCTGGGGTGATGAGCAGCACTGTGTGTCCTGCTTGATTTCTCACCTGTCTGCGGAAAATGGGGATGGAGAGTTCAGCCTCCCCTTGACTCTCATCTAGACAGGACCTGGCTTCTTACAGATGGGAAACATGGCAAGAATTTTATTCCTCTAATTTGGAATATTGTCAAGAAAGTCTGGAGACGATAGGATGTCTGGGCAGATGGATCTACAGCAGGAACTGGTTGATTTCAGCCTTTTAGGAACAGCCGGAGTAATGGGGAAGAGTAATTGAATCACTTTCCACGTGGAGCTGAATGTGTTCTACGCACTGTTTACAAGCTGTTTGCCGCCTCTGGGGCATTATTCTGGGCTGGGCCACGTTAACACCGCAGAGCTGGACTTGCCTCCTGAGAAACAGTGGGCTGGGCCGCACCTGCTCCCAGCCGCTCGTGCCTTTGTCCGCCTGTGATTGCAAGAGCCGGAGGCTCCTTTGCCACCCTGTCAGGAGGCCGTGGGCCCTGCGGAGGCCAGCATCCCCACGTTGGAAAGAAGGGATTTTCTTCACAGAAATAGCCATGCCATGTATGTCTGAGGAGAGGGAAAAAGGGCTCCAAAAATAAAGAATGGATCCGACAAAGCAACTCACAGAGAAAAGAAGTTCAGGGACTGACTCGGTCAAGTTAAAAAGTCACAGCACTGAGATTACCCCAGGTCACTCCAGCTTCCAGTGACCTCTTCCAAATGTCAGAACAATAGTTAATTTCTTTCTTTTTTTTTTTTTTTTTTGAGGAGTCTCTATACTGTGTTCCACAATGGCGGCATCAATTTACATTCCCACCAACAGTGTATTAAGGTTCTATTCCCTTTTTGCTACATCCTCACCCACATTTATTATTTGTGTTCTTTTGGGTCATAGCCATTCTGATCAGTGTCAGGTGATATCTCACTGTGGTTTTGATTTGTATTTCTCTGATGATTACTGATGCTGAGCATCTTTTCATAAGCCTGTTGGCCATCTGTGTGTCTTCCTTGAAAAAACATCTATTTAGGTCTTCTGCTTATTTTTTGATGACGTTATTTTTTCTTTGATATTTTTTATGAGCTATTTGCATTTTGGATATTAACCCCTTATAGGACATACCATTTGCAAATGTTTTCTCAGATTCAACAGACTGTCCATCAGTTCAGTTCAGTTCAGTCACTCAGTCGTGTCCAACTCTTTGCGACCCCATGTACTGCAGCATACCAGGCCTCCCTGTCCATCACCAACTCCCGGAGTTCACTCAAATTCATATCCATCAAGTCAGTGATGCCATCCAGCCATCTCATTCTCTGTCGTCCCCTTCTCCTCCTACCCCCAATCCCTCCCAGCATCAGAGTCTTTTCCAGTGAGTCAACTCGTCGCATGAGGTGGCCAAAGTATTGGAGTTTCAGCTTTAGCATCAGTCCTTCCAATGAACACCCAGGACTGATCTCCTTTAGAATGGACTGGTTGGATCTCCTTGCAGTCCAAGGGACTCTCAAGAGTCTTCTCCAACACCACAGTTCAAAAGCATCAATTCTTCAGTGCTCAGCTTTCTTCACAGTCCAACTCACATAATAACCTTAAATGGAGTATAATCTATAAAAATACTGAATCACTATGTTGTATGCCTGAAACTAATACAACATTGTAAATCAACTATAATCATTCCTGAGTCATCTGGCAACAAATTTGAAAGAGGTAATCCCTCGCTCTCTGAGACCAAGTAAGGTCTAAGTAGTAATCAGAAGGGCTTCTCAAGTGGTGCTAGAGGTAAAGAACCTGCCTGCCGGTGTGGGATACATAAGAGACACTGGTTCAATCCCCGAGTCAGGAAGAACCCCTGGTTGAGGGCATGGCAACCCACTCCAGTATTCGTGCCTGGAGAATCCCATGGACAGAGGAGCCTGGTGGGTTACAGTCCATGGGGTCACACAGAGTCGGACATGACTGAGGCGACTTAGCATGCATATATGCACAGTGGAATCAGAAACTGAAATCTACCAGTGGAGACAGAGAACAAGGCTGAGAATTAAATTAAAAAGCAGGAGATTCCCCCACACCCCAAGCAGGTCCTGAGATGTGCATTTCTTGTCTCTAGTACCAGCGTGAAAGAATTTGAGGGGGATTTTCTCCCATTAACTAAACAGATTCCTGAGATAGTAGAACAGGAAGGAATCTCACAGTTTACCCTAAGGCAGGGTTTTCCTCCACCATCCAACCTGTACTTGAAAATCTCAAGAGACAGGGAAGCTCACTGCCTGGAAGCACTTCCAAATGTCCAAATGAGCTCCTTTCTATTCAGTTATACCCTGTTTCCCTCAGACCCTTCTCTGGTGGCTCAGATGGCAAAGAGTCTGCCTGCAATGCAGGAGACCTGTGTTTGATTTCTGGGTCAGGAAAATCCCCTGGAACAGGGCTTGGCAACCCACTCCAGTATCCGTGCCTGGAGAATTCCATGGACAGAGGAGCCTGGAGGGCTACAGTCCGTGGGGTTGCAAAGAGTCGGACACAACTGAGTGACTAACACTTTTCTCTCAGATCCTAACATAGCTCTGGACTCAGGAACAGTTGGGTCCTGAGAACTCCCAGGAAACTAACAAATGTCTTTTCAGTTGTTTCTGAGTGAGGTGACCTCAAGCATCTGAGGTTAAAATAGGCATTTTAAGAAGCCTGCTTGTGAGTCTTCCAGCTTCCCCAGGAGTCTTCTCTGAGGTGGGGTGACAATGTGTATCTGGACAGGGAGGACTTTCTCTACTTTGTGGATCTGTCTGTGGCTAGAGTTACAGAATCTGCTTTACCTGAGGGTCTGACTTGGGGGCACTCCCAGCTGAGTGGCTCTGAGTCCCCTTTTCCCAACCCCTTGGGATCAGACCACAGCCTGGCATTTCTGATCGCTGTGCCTTTGGGTCCTTTCCATCGGCCAGGTGCTTTGGACCCCTGAGGTGGTCACCTCAGCCTCTGCAGGGTCCCCCCAGATGCCTAGTGGCGGTGGTGCATCGGTGTCCTAAGAGAGTCCCCCTGGGAGGGTCAGTGGCTATAATATTGTAGAGGATGGAGATCGGGGGTCTCATCCTGACTCTGCCTGTTTCCTGCTCCAGGTAACCTGTTCTTGGTGAGTCTGGCGTTCGCTGACCTGGCCGTAGCCTTGTACCCCTATCCGCTGACCCTCGTGGCCATCTTCCACGATGGCTGGGCCCTGGGGGAGGCGCACTGCAAGGCCAGCGCCTTCGTGATGGGCCTGAGCGTGGTGGGCTCCGTCTTCAACATCACCGCCATCGCCGTCGACCGCTACTGCTACGTCTGCCGCAGCGTGACCTACCACCGCCTCTGCCGCCGCCGGCACGCCGCGCTCTACGTCGGCCTCGTCTGGCTGCTCACCCTGCTGGTGCTGCTGCCCAACTTCTTCGTGGGGTCCCTGGAGTACGACCCGCGCGTCTACTCGTGCACTTTCGCGCAGACGGCCAGCGCCGGGTACACGGCGGCCGTGGTGCTCGTGCACTTCCTGCTGCCCGTGGCCGTCGTGTGCTTCTGCTACCTGCACATCTGGCTGCTGGTGCTGCGTGCCCGCAGGAAGGTCAAGGAGGAGAGCGGGCCGCGCCCGGGGTCCGGGCGCATGCGGAGCTTTCTGAGCATGTTCGTGGTCTTTGTGATCTTCGCCATCTGCTGGGCGCCGCTGAACTGCATCGGCCTCGCCGTGGCCATTGACCCCGAAGAAGTGGCTCCCCGGGTCCCAGAGGGGCTGTTCGTCTCTAGCTACTTCCTGGCCTATTTCAACAGATGCCTGAATGCCATCGTCTACGGGCTCCTGAACCAGAACTTCCGCAGGGAATACAAGAAGATCCTCTCTGCCCTGTGGAACCCGCGGCGCTGCCTGCAGGACTCTTCCAGGGGCAGCCAGGCTGAGGGCCCGGGCAGCCAGCCTACCCCCGCTGATAGCGCCCGTGCCCCTGTGCAGGCAGATAATCTCCCACCTGATGCCCGGCCGTCGACGCACTCAGGAAATGATGGGAGAGAATCCGCTCCTCGGGGGAGGTCAGCCGCCAGCCAGAGGACAGCGCGCGGCTGCTGGCCCTTCACCCTGTGGACGAGAAGCCCCTCAGCACCCTGGGGTCAGGCGGTCAGGGACCCCTGAAGGTCCTGGAGGCTGCGTCCCGGCGAGCACATCGGGCCCGGCCCGCCCACAGGCCGGGTGCGCCGGGACCTGGTCCCGGAGGGGCGAGGAAGGAGCTGAAGGCAGAAAGGCCTGGGGTGCAAGAGGTGGCCTCCTCCCCACCGCTGCCCTCCTGCTCGGGCTTCCTGCTGCTTTCGCACCTTCCCCTGAGGGCCTGCAGGGGTCCAGGGCTCCTCTGTGAGCGAGGCCGGAAGGGGAAGCTCTGCAGGGCTGGACCGGGGGCCACTCTGCAGGCGCTGCTCAAAGGACAGCGTCCTGCACCTCACCCCCACCAGGATCTTCCCTACACACACGTGTGTGTGTGTGCGCAGACCCACATACACCACATCACACACACCCTTATATACACTGCACACCCCACTCACACCACACTACAGACATACCACACACACACACCCCCCTATACACACTGTACACCACACTACAGACATACTACACACACACCCCTATACACACTGTACACCACACTACAGACATACTACACACACACACCCCTATACACACTGTACACCCACTCACACCACCCTGCAGATATACCACACACACACACCCCTATATACACTGTACACACCACTCACACCACACTACAGACATACCACACACATACAGCCCTATATACACTGTACACCCCACTCACACCACACTACAGACATACCACACACACACACACAGAGCCCTATATACCCTGTACACACCACTCACACCACACTACAGACATACCACACACACACACATACAGCCCTATATACCCTGTACACCCCACTCACACCACCCTGCAGATATACCACACACACACACCCCTATACACACTGTACACCCACTCACACCACCCTGCAGATATACCACACACACACACCCCTATACACACTGTACACCCCACTCACACCACCCTGCAGACATACCACACACACACCCCTATACACACTGTACACCCCACTCACACCACCCTGCAGACATACCACACACACACACACACCTCTATACACACTGTACACCCCACTCACACCACCCTGCAGATATACCACACACACACACACCCCTATATACGCTGTATACATCACTCACACCACACTACAGACATACCACACACACACACCCCTATACACACTGTACACCCCACTCACACCACCCTGCAGACATACCACACACACACACACAGCCCTGTATACACTGTACACCCCACTCACACCACCCTGCAGACATACCACACACACACACACACACCTCTATACACACTGTACACCCCACTGACACCACCCTGCAGATATACCACACACACACACCCCTATAAACACTGTACACCCCACTCACACCACCCTGCAGATATACCACACACACACACCCCTATAAACACTGTACACCCCACTCACACCACCCTGCAGACATACCACACACACACACACACACCCCTATACACACTGTACACCCCACTCACACCACCCTGAAGATATACCACACACTGCTGCTGCTGCTGCTAAGTCACTTCAGTCGTGTCCGACTTTCTGTGACCCCATAGACGGCAGCCCACCAGGCTCCCCTGTCCCTGGGATTCTCCAGGCAAGAACACTGGAGTGGGTTGCCATTTCCTTCTCCATACACACACCCCTATATACACTGTACACCCCACTCACACCACCCTGCAGACATACCACACACACATACACACAGCCCTATATACACTGCACACGCCACTCAGACCACACTACAGACATACTACACACACACACCCCATATACAGTGTAGACACCACTCAGACCACACTACAGACATACTACACACACACACCCCATATACAGTGTAGACACCACTCAGACCACACTACAGACATACTACACACACACACCCCATATACAGTGTAGACACCACTCAGACCACACTACAGACATACTACACACACACACCCCATATACAGTGTAGACACCACTCAGACCACACTACAGACATACTACACACACACACACCCCTATATACACTGTAGACACCACTCACACCACACTACAGACATACTGCGCGCGCACGCGCACAAACACACACCCCTCAGGCGTCTGGAGTAGAGTCTGCCCAGCTTTCTTTCCTGGTCCCACCCTGTTCAAGCTGTGTGACTTGCTTGTGTGATTGGCAGACCCCTACCCTCCATTTTCCTCAGTTGCTCCCCTGTAAACGGAGACCGTGCCACCGCCTGCCCCCTCAGGGCTGTGTGAGGGGTTTCTGGGATGACACAGCCCAAGAGTGAGGACGTGACTGGCACTCGGTCATCATTCCCTCATCATTGTTCTAACTGCGGAGAGTGAAGGGTAACCTGGAAGGAGAGAAGCAGTGGCCCGTGAAGACGGGTGGAGGGAACAGGATGGGAAGGTGTGTGTGGCCGTGGGGGCACCTCTTCCCCAGGGCCTTCCTCAGCCTGTGTATTCTCAGGGATTGTCCCCCAAAACTTAGCAGCATTGGGACTTTATTCCTGAACGTTTGGTAAGCATATTTAAACATTTGACATTTCTAATGTTTAGGGACATTTAGTCGTCACTGTTGCTGCTAGAGGGCTTCCCAGTTGGTGCTGGTGGTAAAGAACCAGCTGCCAATGCAGGAGACACGGGAGATGTGGGTTTGATCTCTGGGTCGGGAGGATCCGCTGGAGGAGGGCATGGAAACCCACTCCGGGATTCTTGTCTGGAGAATCCCGTGAACAGAGGAGTCTGGCGGGCTATAGTCCATGGGGTCACAAAGAGTCGGACATGACTGAGCAACTAACACACTGAGCCTAGTCACTGGGTCACCTGGAAACTTGGGGGCTCCAAGTGCTGGGTATGTGTTATCTTGTTTAATTCTTAAAACTCCTTAAAAAGATATTATCCATGCTTGTAAAGAAGAGACTTTAAGTGGTGATGTGATTTCCCAAGCTCACAGAGCTTGTTGAGTTCAAAGCTAGGTGTGGAGCCTGGGGCTCTTGGTTTGTTTTTTGTTTTTTTTTGGTTGGTTGGTTGGTTTGACCTGGAAGGTTGTTAAACAGATTTTGACTGTGCAGGTCTTGGGAATGGTCTGGGAATCTGTTGCTGACCCTGGTGGCCTTTAACCAGACTGCTCAAAATGTAGGTGTTCCAGGTTTTGTGACTGAAAGGTTGGGATTCAACTGCCCAGTGTGGAGAGTCCCGCCCGGGAAGGCCTCCCAGTCCAGACATCAGACAGAGACACACAGGAACTCTAAGGCCTCTCCCAGGGCTGCAGACACTTTCCCCAGCTCTGAGCAGAGCCTGCGCTGACCGGGCCTGGCATGTGCTTGCTTTCTGCTCCCCCTGCCTCCTCCCCCCAGGCACCAACTACAGGGCTTGGCTAGTCACTCCTGATGTGAAGGCAATGGGATGTTCCCCACCTTCTCCTCTTATCCTGTATCATTTCGTTCTGGGTTGAGTGTGTGACACAGCTCAGGCTCAATAAATATGATTGAAGGAATAAAAGCTCGCTTCAGCTTGCTGGGCCCACAGATGTCACCTGGCTTGCCAGGTTTCAGCTCTGACAGTCCACTAACTGGGACCTTTTTTTTTCCCCACAGGTTTTGGTGATGATCCAGGAGCTGAGAGAATGGAGGGATATGGGAAAACCCAGGGCATCAGGCATGTACATACTCATGTGGGATGGCTTCTCGCTGTGGACTCTGATTTTAAATAAAGATCATTATGATTTTGCTGCAATAGTGTGGGAATTTTGTTCACCCTCTGCCTTTTTGATGCTGGACAACCTGGTCAAAGGTACCACTTTGATACCTTCGCTCCCATTTGTGTTAGTTTGCTGGGGCTGGCATGAGGAGGTACCACAGAGCAGGTGTCTTCATCCCAAGAAAACCCTGATCCTACGTTCAAAATGTTTGAGGCCGGTGTTGAGCAGAATCTAAGGAAAGATGAAAGACTAGACTTGGGAAACTAGAGGTTCGAGTGAGGCAGCCCCCACTGCATGCAGATGTGCACTGGAAGCCTGGCAGAACAGGTGGGCCCTTTTCTGAGCATTGTTGGGTTTTATTTCTATTTTAACTGCTCTTTTCACAAAATAGCTAGCATACCAAGAAATAAAAAATATGAGACACTCAAAAAGGAATGGAGATTCAACCCCTGGACAAGAACAGAGTCATCACAGAAGGAGCACTAGAGATGGTGCAAATGTTGGAACTAGAAAGTAAGGACTTTAAAATACCTGAAAAAATACAGGTGTTATGTAGAATTAAGTAAGTCAGAAAGAGAAAAACATATATTAATGCATTAGATGTGGAATCTAGAAAAGTGGTACAGATAAATTTATTTGCAGAGCAGGAATAGAGAGACAAATACATGGATACCAAGCAGGGAAAGTGAGGTGCAATGAATTGGGAGATTGGGATTGGCATGTATACACTGTGTGCATGCGTGTGTGTTAAATTGCTTCAGCGGTGTCTGACTCTTTGCAATCCTATGAACTGTAGCCCTCCAGGCTCCTCTGTCCATGGGGATTCTCCAGGCGAGAATGCTGGAGTGGGTTGCCATGCCCTCCTCCAGGGGATCTTCCTGACCCAGGGATCAAACCTGTGTCTCTTATGTCTCCTGGACTGGCAGGCAGGTTCTTTACCACTAGCGCTACCTGGGAAGCTATATATATATACACTATAGACTATGTATAAAATAGAAACTATACATACCATGTAAAAACAGAAGGCTAAAGAGCACTGACTGTATACGATGGAGAACTCTACTTAATGCTCTGTGACCTAAATGGGAAGGAAATCCAAGGAAGAGGAGATTTATGTATACGAGTGACTGATTCACCTTGCTGTACAGCAGAAATTAGCATGACATTGTAAATCAACTATATACCAAAAAAAAATTAAATAACTGGAAAATCATGGGTCAAGATGTGGTAGAAAAGGTGGATAATGTGTGTGAAAAGGGACTTTTAGCACATAAATGAAAATTGTGTTTAAAAATGGGAATGTTGAAATAAAAATGTGATAACAGAGATGAAAAGTTTATCTGTAAGGCTTAACAGGTGCCTGGACAGAGTGGAGTAAAGGAAACAGAACAAAATTGGCACAGGAAAGAGGGGTGTGGAAGAAATCTGGAGAAAGACAAGTGCCATCTCCAAAGAGTCCTCTTCTAGTGGAGCCACACAGAAAGCAATCACTTCAGCAGCAAATGATTATAAGACTCGTGAAGTGTTGTCTCCCAGGGAACTTTGCCTGAACCTAGGTGTTCAGGGTTTTTACTGGGGCTCAGGCATATAGCCACCCTGTGCTTAGCATGGATCAAAATTCTGGATTCCCCAAAAGGAAGCTGGTGTTCATCACGAGAAACACTATTTGTATAAATAATTTCGGTACAAAGAGTCCCTCTTTCTGTTATCAAATGGTGAGAAAAATCCAAGTGTACAGGTGGGAGCCAAGGACCAACCTCACAGACCTTTCTAAGGATGGTGGTCTCAGACCACCATATTAACCCTTTTTTCAAGGTTGTATATTGTCACCTTGCTTATTTAATTAATATGCAGAGTACATCATGAGGAACGCTGAGCTGGAAGAAGCACAAGCTGGAATCAAGATTGCTGGGAGAAATATCAATAACCTCAGATATGCAGATGACACTACCCTTATGGCAGAAAGTGAAGAGGAACTCAAAAGCCTCTTGATGAAAGTGAAAGAGGAGAGTGAAAAGGTTGGCTTGAAGCTCAACATTCAGAAAACAAAGATCATGGCATCTGGTCCCATCACTTCATGGGAAATAGATGGGGAAACAGTGGAAACAGTGTCAGACTTTGTTTTTTTGGGCTCCAAAATCACTGCAGATGCTGATTGCAGCCATGAAATTAAAAGACGCTTGCTCCTTGGAAGGAAAGTTATGACCAACCTGGATAGTATATTAAAAAGCAGAGACATTACTTTGCCAACCAAGGTCCGTCTAGTCAAGGCAATGGTTTTTCCCGTGGTCATGTATGGATGTGAGAGTTGGACTGTGAAGAAGGCTGATCGCTGAAGAATCGATGCTTTTGAACTGTGGTGTTGGAGAAGACTCCTGAGAGTCCCTTATACTGCAAGGAGATCCAACCAGTCCATTCTAAGGGAGATCAATCCTGGATGTTCATTGGAGGGACTGATGCTAAAGCTGAAACTGCAATACTTTGCCCACCTCATGCGACTAGTTGACTCACTGGAAAAGACCCTGATGCTGGGAAAGGTTGAGGGCGGGAGGAGAAGGGGACGACCGAGAATGAGATGGCTGGATGGCATCACCGACTCTGTGGACATGAGTTTGAGTGTACTCCGGGAGTTGGTGATGGACAGGGAGGCCTGGTGTGCTGTGATTCATGGGGTCGCGGAGAGTCGGACACGACTGAGCGACTGAACTGAACTGAACTGAATGCATTCCTTAATGGCGAGTTAGCTACATATGTCTTAAAATCCATGGGTCAAAGAAAAATCACAAAGGAAATAAAATAATTTGTACTGAATCATTATGTAAAAGTAAAGCATCAGAATTTGATTTAGTACTGTTTTTGGTGCCACTTATATTTCAGTTGAAGATGCCAGCACTGGGCCCTGCACATGACCAGGGCACAACAACCTCATTCTAAAAGTGCTTTTAAAGATTTCCAAAAGTTTTAAGTAGAACAAGTCAAAGGGAATATAAAATCCTTATTTCTTTTTTCACTTTAGGCAAAAGTCTAAAAGTCAGATCTCTGTTAAAGTTCTAAATTGCATTTGGCTTTACAAAATCGACTTTTTCTGGTTCTTTTCAAAGTCATTGATTCTTTGTAGTCTCTTTTGTAATCTTTACACACAAATACACACTTGAGGGCCACACATCAAAACATATCAGCTTAGGTGTTCTGGGGTTGTTCTTTCCTGTTGTTAAGCTGTCCTTCTTATTTCTGTCTTTGGTACCTTTGGTTTGGTGTGTTGAGATATTTACCTATAATCCCCTTATTATGGCTGAGATGGTCAAGAATCTGCCTGCAATGCGGGAGACCTAGTTTTATTCCCTGGGTCAGGAAGGTCCACTGGAGAAGGGCATGGCAACCCACGCCAGTGTTCTTGCCTGGAGAATCCCATGGACAGAGGAGCCTGGTGGGCTACAGTCCATGGGGTCACAAAGAGTCAGACATGACTTAGGGACTAACAGTTTCACTTTCACTTTTCACTCCCCCTGTTATAAAGCCACTTAGAAATGCGGCCCAGGCACTTGGTGGGTGCCTGTGGATGGGGCGGGGATCCTACCTGAGTAGAACTCAGGCTGGGATGAGCTGCTGGAGGAAAACAGGTGGCAGCACAGCACCGGCATCTGGACACGGTCCTTGCTATGCATAGCTCCCTTGTATCCTAGGAAAGATTGGGCTAAACAGACGAGGACTGGTGGAGCTGACACAGTTGTGACGGAAGTAAGATAGCATAGGAGGGTGTAGAACCCTGAGAGAAAAATCACCAAAAGTGCGTGGGAGGATCCGACACCACGGGGCCTGCATGCTGGGGACGGGGACACAAAGGAGCCGCTGCCGGGCCTTTTTAGCCTCGTTGTGTCCTCAGCAGGCTGTGGGCATCTTAGGACTCGAGCCAGGTTAGAGGAGTGGAAGCAGACATGCCCGTCGCTCCTGCCGCATTTCGCTGCTGTCTGAGGGTGCCCACTACTCCTTCTCCTTCTCTCTACACCGTCACCATAACAACCACATCCTGTGACAAGGGGCAGCGCTGGCATCAGGAGCGAGAGAAGAAGCAAGCCTGCCCAGTGACCCCCATCGGGCTTAGCCTCAGATTCCCAGTCTAATTCTCCTCCCGTCAGCTTTCAATCTCTGGAGATGGATGATGTCTACTTGTGAGTTACCGAACTCTCCAGGAGAGGTAAGGACCAGTTCAGGGGTGTTTCTTTCATTCTCTCCAAATATTAAGTGATGAATTGATATTAAATGAATATGAAATACAAATTTGGGTAAAGACGAAGGTGAACATTTCTAAAACAAAAGGAAATGCATTTGTTCTTTCTCAATCCGTAAGAAAATGCAGACAGACAGTGGGTTGTACCCTGGAGGCCAAGTGGAAATGAACTATTTTCTAAGTGTATTTGCTTCCAGACCCTTGTTACTTAAGTAGGGACCACCTCCTACACCCATCTGATTGGAGTCCTTTTCAAGAGCCCTTGATGGGTACTGCCTACCCAACTAATTATTCCCCTACTATAGCCAAGGTAATTGTTTAGAACTGGTTGGGCCTAAAGTTGTATTTTAGACCTCAAAAAGGTAATGTCTCCTCTCAGAATTTCAGCCAGGTCTCCCAGATTAGGTTGTTGGAATTTAAAATGTAGCCCGGGATTAAATCTCCTTTATTTTAGTGACTCAGAAAAACCTTTACAATTTATTTGTAGGCAACTTTTATTGCCCAGTTTCCTTTTTATGTGCATACTCTGTTGACTGCTTCATTTCATTGCCAACAAAAATCAGTGTGCTGGCAGTGTATATGTGAGTTATTCTGCCTTTTTTTAAAGTTTATTTTTGGCTGTGCTGGGTCTTTGTTGTTGCAAGGACTTTTCTCTGGTTTGGGGGAGCGGGGCCCACTCTCCATGTGGGCTTCTCATTGTGGTGGCCCCTCTTGTTGCAGAACGGGGGCTGTGGGAACTCGAGCTTCAGTAGTTGCAGCAGGAGGGCTCAGTATCTGTGGCTCCCAGGCTCCAGAGCACAGGCGCAACACTTGTGGTTCAGGGGTTCAGTAGCTACACAGCTTGTGGGATCTTCCTGAATCAGGGATGGAACCGTGTCTCCTGCATTGGCAGGCAGATTCTTTACCACTGAGCCACTAGGGAAGCCCTAGTCTGTGTTTTAAAAAGATGAATCTTTTATATTAATGTCGCTTGAAGAGCTATGTAACCTGTCACGTGGTATGAACTACCCCTCCCCTGTGCATACACTTACCACAATAGCTTGGATGTTCAGTTCAGTTCAGTCGCTCAGTCGTGTCCGACTCTCCGCGACCCCATGAATCAAAGCACGCCAGGCCTCCCTGTCCATCACCAACTCCCGGAGTACACTCAAACTCATGTTCACAGAGTCGGAGATGCCATCCAGCCATCTCATTCTCCGTCGTCCCCTTCTCCTCCCGCCCCCAACCTTTCCCAGCATCAGAGTCTTTTCCAGTGAGTCAACTCGTCTCATGAGGTGGCCAAAGTATTGGAGTTTCAGCTTTAGCATCAGTCCCTCCAATGAACATCCAGGATTGATCTCCTTTAGAATGGACTGGTTGGATCTCCTTGCAGTATAAGGGACTCTCAAGAGTCTTCTCCAACACCACAGTTCAAAAGCATCGATTCTTCGGCGATCAGCTTTCTTCACAGTCCAACTCTCACATCCATACATGACCACGGGAAAAACCATTGCCTTGACTAGACGGACCTTGGTCGGCAAAGTAATGTCTCTGCTTTTTAATATACTATCAAGGTTGGTCATAACTTTCCTTCCAAGGAGCAAGCGTCTTTTAATTTCATGGCTGCAATCAGCATCTGCAGTGATTTTGGAGCCCAAAAAAACAAAGTCTGACACTGTTTCCATTGTTTTTCCATCTATTTCCCATGAAGTGATGGGACCAGATGCCATGATCTTTGTTTTCTGAATGTTGAGCTTCAAGCCAACCTTTTCACTCTCCTCTTTCACTTTCATCAAGAGGCTTTTGAGTTCCTCTTCACTTTTTGCCATAAGGGTAGTGTCATCTGCATATCTGAGGTTATTGATATTTCTCCCAGCAATCTTGATTCCAGCTTGTGCTTCTTCCAGCCCAGCGTTCCTCATGATGTACTCTGCATATAAGTTAAATAAGCAAGGTGACAATATACAACCTTGACGTACACCTTTTCCTATTTGGAACCAGTCTGTTGTTCCATGACCGGTTCTAACTGTTGCTTCCTGACCTGCATACAGGTTTCTCAAGAGGCAGGTCAGGTGGTCTGGGATTCCCATCTCTTTCAGAATATTCCACAGTTTATTGTGATCCACACAGTCAAAGGCTTTGGCATAGTCAATGAAGCAGAAAAAGATGTTTTTCTGAAACTCTCTTGCTTTCTCCATGATCCAGCGGATGTTGGCAATTTGATCTCTGGTGCCTCTGCCTTTTCTAAAACCTGCTTGAACATCTGGGAGTTCACGGTTTACATACTGCTGAAGCCTGGCTTGGAGAATTTTGAGCATGACTTTACTAGCGTGTGAGATGAGTGCAATTGTGCGGTAGTTTGAGCATTCTTTGGCATTGCCTTTCTTTGGGATTGGAATGAAGACTGACCTCTTCCAGCTTGGATGTTAACAACCTTCTAAATCCTGCTGTGGCTCTAATCTCGCTCTCTTCTCATCTCTCTTCCATAATCCAACCAAAGTGATTTTCCAAAATGTACTGGTTGTTTCATTCTTCTACGGAAATCCCTCTTGGTCTGTCCACGTTTATGAAGATCACAAGCTCTGCAAGATTTTTTCCCTCACCTTTCTCTCCACCTGCCTTCCCAGCTGCTCCATCGACTCCTTCTCACTTAAATGTACACACCTAGCTGTGTAACGTGTGGAACTGTTTATAGTATTTTGTGTGAGGGTGTAGTTCACCTCATTATCTGTAGTGCTGAAAATCTGTATTCAGTTTAAGTATGTATCAACAGAATTATGGTTAAATAGGCAACAGTTCATATAAACTATGGAATACGGTGCTGTTGTGCAAAAGTATGTATACATATCAACAGGGAATTGTATCTGTTATACCAATATCAAGCTTAATGAAAAAAGATCAAATTGAAGATAATAGTGTATAGTATGATGTCATTTCCCCTTAAATTAAGTCTTCTTTGTGTGTGTTCATCTCCTTATAATGCTACCGAAAGGCACATGTGGGGGTTCTGGCTGCTCGCCGCTCAAAAGCCCATAAGCAGGCCAGGTTGGTAGAAAGGAATGTTTGCTTTATTTCAGATGTTGGCAACTGGGGGGCGGGTGGCAGACATCTGTCCCAAGGCTGACTCCCCTACCCCAACAAGCAGGGGTGAGAGGTTTCGCAGAGTTGTTGCGGGGGGAGGTTACATGTAGAAACAGCACCTCCATCCCTAGCAGTCATCTTCAACTGACATTGGTGGTCTGACCAGCATCATCTTGATCTAGGTACAGTTCATCTTGAGTTCCGGGGTGCACTTGTTCCCATTTCTTTGGGGTCCATTCTCAGAATTGTGGTGGCTCATGTGCTGGGTACAGTCTGATCATCAGGTAGTTAACTCTTCCACCTGGTATTTTGGTACCTATAAGACAGCTCACAGGATGTGGCTCAGAATATTATCTATCACCCTTGAGAAAGAACTAAATTCCTTAACTGTGCTTAATGACTGCATTATTATTAGTCTCCTTTGACTGTTTTCCTTTGTTTCCGCATTTCTCACTTCTCTGATCAAACTTATTCTTTGACTAAAGTATTCCCCAGGCAAAAGGCACATGGAGGACACAGTGAGGGGCAAGGACCATATGGAGCTGCTCTGTTTCAGTAAGATGTGTGTACACAGTAGAAGTCTGGAGGTGAGTTTTCCAAATTTTCACCTTTGGGAAAAGGGAGGGACTGTGGTTGAAGAAGAGAGTCTCTCATTTTTCGCTTTATTTATTTATTGTTTCTTCTTTCTTGGCTGCACTGCGTCTAAGCTGTGGCCCACGGGATCTCTAGTCGCAGCCTGCAGACTCTTAATGGCAGCGTGTGGGATCTGGTTTTCTGACCGGGGGTCCAGCAGGGCCTGCTGCATTGGGAGCACGGAGTCCCAGCCACTGGACCACCAGGGAAGCCCCCTTATATTGTTTTTGTTCAAGGGAAGATGTCTTATTTAGTGACAATTAAAGATTAAAACATGTTTTTCAGTGTACTGCATCACTAGGACTCTTGCCATCTGTCGTGAGCTCAGTGGGCGAGGATGGCTTAGCCACAGCAGAAGAGGACAGAGAGCAGGGTCTGGATGAGCTCTCTCGGCCTGCCTTTGCCAATGAAGGGCTGGGATGAGGGGGGTGTCGTTGCACTGACAGGGCTGGGAAGAAGCATTAATACATCCAACACCTGGAGTCAGGTATTCAGGGAGAACGGCGAACGGTGACGGTTCGAGGCGAGCAACCACAGTCCATGGTCCCCAGAGAGGTACAGGGTATCCTCAACCCCAGGTGGCTGGCTAGGAGTGTGGACTGGAATGTGCTTGGCATCAGGATCAGAGGCTTAACCACAAGCCTCAGGAGCGAAGGATGGGCCTCAGCCCTTAGGATGGAACGAAGGGAGATGATAAGAGACAATAAGAACCTTTGGAGGACACACAGACTTGAGTCTGGGGGAATGACAGGGCCACAGCCATGGACCTGTGAAGGAAGAGCAGACCCAGCTTCAGAAAAGAGATGAGTGATCTGCTCACTTAGAGCATGGCCGCTGAGCAGTGGTGGGGAGGGTGGAGAAGCGAGTCCTCACAGGAGGGCCAGGTGTGCTGAGCTCCGGATAAGAAGACTGGAGAGAGGGATCGTGGGCAACGGGAAAGTGCTGCGGGCCTTAGCCTCATGGTTGGCTCTTCAAAGAGGCACATCAGAATGTGTTTGATCTTTGTTGTGGCTCTAAAAAGAAATCCACAATAATGGTGAAATGCTAGAAAATAGTATTGACTCAACATGAAGGCTGCTAGAATTTCTGATAGCATTCCTCAGAATAGACTTCTCATTGTGAGGGTCATTAAGAATTGAGAGTCTGGTCACAGTAACACACACCTCCACATTAAGTACATCCATCTTCACAGCTCTGTTTCCTGAACTTTCCTGAAGCCAGTATCTACTTATGGTTGATGGAGTGGCAGGCAAAAGGACGAGACGCCAGTGCTGACTTAGATTAATGACCTCCTTTTTCACTCAAGGTAAAAACTTCAGCATTTAGAACACTACATTTTTATCTGATGCACGGGACTAGATTAAATGTTGAACTAAATGACAGATGAAGGTAGAATTAATTAATGTCATTTCTCATATAAATTGCCCATGATGAGAAACAATGAAATTAAGGTAAGTAGATGTGATACATCATCATTTCTCTTCATTTAATCAGCGTAGAGGTAGACTAGGAGGATGACACATTGCATACATGAGAAAAATGGGCAGAGCCAATGATAAAGTCACATTCATTTCCTTTTCAAAGTAGTCAGGAGTGGTTCTCATGAAGCTCAAATTCATATTTAATGTACAAACTAGCTCCATGCTTTCATTTCAAAGAAATCAGGCTTGTTTTACTTGGCAATAATATAACCTTTTATTTAAGCAATGAATATTTGCAAGGAAAGTTGGGAGAAAGTTTCCATGGCTGAAATAATAAAGCTAACCCCTTTCCAGTTAAGTCGTGGATAGGATGTGTGCATGCATGCTAAGTCACTTCAGTCGTGTCCAAATCTGTGTGACCCTATAGACTGTTGCCCTCCAGGCTCCTCTGTCCATGGAATTCTCCAGGCAAGAATACTGGAGTGGGTTGCTGTGCCCTCCTCCAGGGGATCTTCCTGCCCTCGGGATCAAACCTGCAGTCCTTGTGTCTCCTGCATTGGCAGGTGGGTTCTTTACCACTAGTGCCACATGGGAAGCCCCCTTGGATCAGATGTGTTCCCTTTAAGTCTGGCACACATGCCGCAGAAAACATTTGGCATTTTTCCAACTTTGCTTTCAGATGTCAAACCCAGACCTTTTCCTGGAAGGATGGCGTCATATCTGATGATGGAGTCTACAATTCTTTCCCAGTCACTATCTCCTTGATCTCTGCACAGAATCTGTTCTGTGTGCTTAGTCACTCAGTGGTATCCAACTCTTTGTGATCCCATGGATTGTAGCCCACCAGGCTTCTCTGTCCTTCGGGATTCTCCAGGTAGGAATACTGGAGTAGGTTGCCATGCCCTTCTGCAGGGTATCTTCCCAACCCAGAACTCCTGCATTGCAGGCAGATTCTTTACCATCTGAGCCACCAAGGAAGCCCAAGAATAACAGAGTGGGTAGCCTATCTCTTCTCCAGGGGATCTTCCCGACCCAAGAATTGAACCAGGGTGTCCTGAATTGCAGGCAGATTCTTAAACAGTCGAGCTACCAGGGAAGCCTACCCAGAATGGGTACTCAGGGGCAAAGCAGGGGAGGCTCCTGATGCAGAGTGGCTCCAGGGACAGAGTATCACGTGCATGAGAGAGGAGAAGTTACCTCAAACTACAAAAACCTAGTGTGCTGTTAATAATGGTGTCACCAACTCATATGCAATTTAAGTATTTTAAATATTCATTAAACAAGTGTATATCTTCTAGGCCTGGTGTCGGGTGCTGAGGACATCAAGGTGACTAAGTCAAAGTTCCTGCCTTAGAGAAATTAAGTCAGGGAGATAGATGTCTAACCAAGTAATGTGGGAGGTTCAATAACGAAAAGGACGACCAGATACAGGAGTTACATGTTTGTGGGAATTATGGAGACTGGCAGTGCTCAGAGTAGATAGGTCACAGGTCAGAGGGACCTGGGTGAGAGGCCAAAAGTAAAGGCAAAGGCATGGACGCCTGAAACATATAGTCTGATTTTTTTTTTTACTTATCAGATGGTCAAAGGCTGAAAGTGTATGTGATCCTGTGTGGTCAGGAAACAAGCCCTGTCATGTGCTGTTCGAGTGTAAATTGGCCTGAGCCCTACTGAGGACAACCTGGCAGATCGCTCATGATTTCAAATGCACCTCGGTGTGATCTAGCAATTCCTCTTTTAGGAAGTTGTGCTAGAGACACATTCATCCTTGTGCAAAACACACTAGGTTTATTGTTTGTTTGTTTGTTTTGCCAACCTCTGTTTTATTTATTTATTTATTTTTAATTTATTTTATTGGAGGCAAATTACCTTACATTAATATATTGGTTGGTTTTGCCATACATTGACACGAATCCGCCCTGGGTGTACATGTGTTCCCTTTCTTGAACCCCCCTCCCACCTCCCTCTTCCCCATATCCTCCCTCCAGGTCATCCCCGTGCACCAGCCCCAAGCATCCTGTATCATGCGTCGAACCTGGACTGGTCACATATGATAATATACATGCTACAATGCCGTTCTCCCCAATCATCCCACCTTCACCCTCTCCCACAGAGTCCCAAAGACTGTTCTATATACCTATGTCTCTTTTGCTGTCTCGTATACAGGGTTAAGGTTACCATCTTTCTAAATTCCATATACATGCGTTAGTATACTGTATTGATGTTTTTCTTTCTGGCTTACTTCACTCTGTATAATAGGCTCCAATTTCATCCACCTTATTAAAACTGATTCATACCTTGGGGTAGTCAAAGATTGGAAACACCTTAAATGTATGTCTCAGGGCACTGGGAAAAGAAACATCAGTGCAATAGTATGGTGCCATAAAAAAATGACAAGGCTCCTTGTAATTCGACATGGAACTATCTCCAAGACATTTTACAAAAGAAAAGTACAAGGTTTAGAATAGCAGGTAAGGAAGATGACTATTTGTGTGAATGAAGTGGACAGAATAAAATAAAGAATAAATAGAAATAATTGAGAGGTTAACAGGCAGGAAGTGTAGGGGTCTCCAAACTGAGGAAAGAGGCCGCAAGTGTCAGACATTTTTTATCTCTCTCTTAAGCAACAGGAAGAAACAAACTGCAGGTGTCAGATTTTTTTCCCTTCTCTATACAAATTTAAAAGGAGGTTTCTTTTAAAATTCTGTGTTTCCATGACAACACCTGGTTCCACCTAAACTTAACTTTTCTCAAATCTTGAGCTAACCAATGCATTTTTCTTCAGTTCAGTTCAGTTCAGTCGCTCAGTTGTGTCCAACTCTTGGCAACCCATGGACTGCAACATACCAGGCTTCCCTGTCCATCACCAACTCCTGGAGCTTACTCAAATGTCCATTGAGTCAATGATGTCATCCAATCATCTCATCCTCTGTCATCCCCTTTTCGTCCTGCCTTCAATCTTTCTCAGCATCAGGGTCTTTTCAAATTAGTCAGCTCTTCGCATCAAGTGGCCAAAGTATTGGAGTTTCAACTTCAGCATCAGTCCTTCCAATGAATACCCAAGACTGATTTCCTTTAGGATGGACTGGTAGGATCTCCTTGCTGTCCAAGGGACTCTCAAGAGTCTTCTCCAACACCACAGTTCAAAAGCATCAATTCTTCAGTGCTCAGCTTTCTTTATAGTCCAAATCTCACATCCATACATGACCACTGGAAAAACCATAGCTTTAACTAGATGAACCTTTCTTGGCAAAGTAATGTCTCTGCTTTTTAATATGCTGTCTATGTTGGTCATAACTTTTCTTCCAATAAGCAAGTGTTTTTTAATTTCATGGCTGCAGTCACCATCTGTAGTGATTTTGGAGCCGAAGAAAATAAAGTCTCTCACTGTTTCCATTGTTTCCCATCTATTTGCCACGAAGTGATGGGACCAGATGCCATGATCCTAGTTTTCTGAGTGTTGAGTTTTAAACCAACTTTTTCACTCTCCTCTTTCACTTTCATCAAGAGGCTCTTTAGTTCTGTCATAAGGGTGGTGTCATCTGCATATCTGAGGTGATTGATATTTCTCCCAGCAATCTTGATTCCAGCTTGTGCTGAAGGAGAAAACAGACAGAACAGGCTCCATCTTGAAAACAGGACTCCATTATGGGCCAGACTGTGGACTTTGAGCTATGTGCCCCGTATCTATTGAAATGACATGCCAACTGGAAAACCAGACCCCTCTGATGGAAGAGCCTCAGGGCTCGCACCTAGACTCTCCGATGCCTAAAAGAATACCCTAATTATCTGTGTAACCGAATAGAATCATAAATTCTATTATGCTTATTGGGGTATGACCACAGGCCTATTGATAATTGTCCACTGTTAACTACCTAGGCTTAAGGCATATGAATCACGATTAACTTTGATTATATCTTTCTTTTCCTTTGTTCAGACTAGTTTCAGGGAATTTGGGGAGGTGGCATGTATACTTAGAATATATAAGGTTGAAAATTCATCACGTATATAAGATTGAAATATATAATATATACATATATGTATATATACATATATATATACAATATATAAGTTTGAAAATTCATATACTTAGAATATATAAGGTTGAAACTTATATATACTTAGAATATATAAGGTTTTCACAAAAACTGGTCAGGGTCCTTGGCTAAAAGGAGACTCTGCCTTGGGCCCACTGGTGTAATAAACTGCCGTCCACTATCTGCATTGTCCTTCTGAGTGAGTCTGTTTCCCAGAGCGCATGGCTGCAACAGTGCTTCATCCAGCCCGGCTCCAAAATCACTGCAGATGCTGATTGCATCCAGGAAATTAAAAGACGCTTACTCCTTGGAAGGAAAGTTATGACCAACCTAGATAGCATATTAAAAAGCAGAGACATTACTTTGCCAACCAAGGTCCGTCTAGTCAAGGCTATAGTTTTTCCCATGGTCATGTATGGATGTGAGAGTTGGACTGTGAAGAAAGCTGATCACCGAAGAATTGATGCTTTTGAACTGTGGTGCTGGAGAAGACTCTTGAGAGTTCCTTGGACTGCGAGGAGAGCCAACCAGTCCATTCTAAAGAGATCGATCCTGGGTGTTCATTGGAAGGACTGATGCTAAAGCTGAAACTCCAATACTTTGGCCACCTCATGCGACGAGTTGACTCACTGGAAAAGACTCTGATGCTGGGAGGGATTGGGGGCGGGAGGAGAAGGGGCCGACAGAGAATGAGATGGCTGGATGGCATCACCGACTCGATGGACATGAGTTTGAGTGAATTCCAGGAGTTGGTGATGGACAGGGAGGCCTGGTGTGCTGTGATTCATGGGGTCGCAAAGAGTCGGACACGACTGAGCGACTGAACTGAACTGAACCCTGCATAAAAGTTAAATAATCCGGGTGACAATATACAGCTTTGACGTACTCTTTTTCTGATTTGGACCAGTCTGTTGTTCCATGCCCAGTCCTAACTGTTGCTTCTTGACCTGCATGCAGGTTTCTCAAGAGGCAGGTCACTGTTCTGGTACTCCCATCTCTTAACAAATTTTCAACAGTTTGTTGTGATCCATGCAGTCGGAATAGTCACTAAAGCAGAAGTAGATGTTTTTCTGGAACTCTCTTGCTTTTTCGATGATCCAATGGATGTTGGCAATTTAATCTCTTGTTCCTCTGCCTTTTCTAAATCCAGCTTGAAAATCTGGAAGTTCAGCAGTTCACATTGAAGCCTGACTTGGAGAATTTTGAGCATTACATTGCTAGCATGTGAGATCAGTGCAATTGTGCAGTAGTTTGAGCATTCTTTTCATCGTTTTCTTTGGGATTAGAATGAAAACTGACATTTCTCAGTCCTGTGACCACTGCTGAGTTTCCCAAATTTGCTGGCATATTGAATGTAGCACTTTCCCAGCATCATCTTTTAAGATTTGAAATAGCTCAACTAGCTTTGTGCATAATGACGCTTCTTAAGGCACACTTGACTTCGAATTCTAGGATGTCTGGCTCTAGGTGAGTGATCACACCATCGTGGTTATCTGGGTTAAGAAGATCTTTTTTGTATGGTTATTTTGTATATTTTTTCTTAAGCTATGTTAATGAACTACCCTAGACTCTTTCTTCAAGTGTTCTGCCTAAGACTCAAAACTGACGACAAACCAGTATGTTTTACTCATCCAAATGTTTTCTTAAGCTATGTTAAGGAGACTATGTATTTGCTTAGAAACTTGCCTTTCTTCAAGACCTATGTCAATCATTTTATGGCCCGGGATGACTCACCTTCTGCCAATGTTATCTCAAAATGCATGTTGTGGGTGAGGGGCCTGGTTCCACTCTGAGTTTTGAGACATTTCCTTTCCCTAATTAGCAGCCCACTGATAGGAATATAACATACTGCTTAAGGCTAGCAAGGGGGCACTGTTTCTGCCCTCTTCTGATGTCTTCTAGAAGCAGTCTTTATCTCTTTTATACTTTAATAAAACTTTATTACACAAAAATCTCTGAGCAATCAAGCCTTGTCACATTCCTCTCCTTCAGAGGCCAAGAATCCCAGCGTCTTTCACGGCTCAGCAACAACCTTTCTTAATCAGTCAGTCATGCATAAGATATCTCTGAAAACGAACAAGACACATAAATATATTGAATGAGAGGAGGGCTACTGGGAGGCATGATCCAGAAGTGGATAGGAAGATGTTCATGGCATACTTTTAAAAAGTAAGTTGTTTGTTTGTTTTGGCTGCACTGGGTCGTCGTTGCTGTGTGAGGGTTTTCTCTGGTTATGGAGAGTGGGGCTGCTCTCCAGTTGTGGCGTGCAGGCTTCTGACTGTGGTGGCTTCTTTTGTTGCAGAGCACAGGCTCTACGGTGTACAGACTCATTACGTGTGGTGCATGGGCTTAGTTGCTCTGTGGCATGTGGGATCTTCCCCAGCAGTTATCGAACCCATGTCCCCTCCATTGGTAGGCAGATTCTTAATCACTGGACCACCAGGGATGTCCATATAAATTTTTTAAAAATTATTTATTTTAATTGAAGGATACTTACTTTACAATACTGTGGTGGGTTTTGCCATACATCGACATGAATCAGCCACAGGTGCGCATGTATCCCCCCAACCTGAACCTCCCTCCCACATTCCTCCCCACCCCAGCCCTCTGGGTTGTCCCAGAGCACTGGCTTTGAGTGCCCTACTTCATGTACGGGACTTGCACTAGTCATCTATTTTACGTGATACGTGTTTCAGTGCTATTCTTTCATATCATCCAATCCACGCCTTCTCCCACATAGTCCATATACTTTTTGAATGTAACCATACCAGGTGTCAAATATTATAAAATTTCTTTAGTTTTAATGAAGTGTAATTGGCAGATAAAATTGTATATATTTAAGGTGTACAACTTGATGTTTTGACATAGATAAAATATAATAGTCACACACAATCCTAAATAACATACCTGTCATCTCACATGGTTACTATTTTTATTTTTGCAGTGAGAACACTTAAGATGTACTCTCCTAGGACATCTCAAGTATACAATACAGTATTGTTAACTATTGTACCGTGCTGTATCTCAAATCTCCAGAACTTAGTCATCTTGCTTAAGTAAAATTTTGCACGCTTAGACCAACATCTCTCCATTGCTTCTTCCCTGCAGTCCCTGGTAACCACCATTCTGCTCTCTGGGTCTATGAATCTGACAATTAAGTTAATCACATGTGAGTAAAATCATGAAATATTGCCTTTCCATGTCTGGCTTACTTCACTTAAGATAATGCCTTCCGGATTCATTCCTGCTGTTGCAAATGGCAGGACTTCCTTCTTTTAAAAGCTAGATAATATTCCATTATGCATATATATTACATTTTCTTTATCCATTCATCTGTCAACAGACATTTAGCTTGTTTGAAAATCTTGGCTATTGTGAATAATGCTGTAATGAACATGGGAATCCAGATATGTCTTTGTGAGCCACATTTCATTTCCTTTGGATATGCTCACGCTTTGATAACTTTAAAGTACATGATGTGTTTCAGTTCAGTTCAGTTCAATTCAGTCGCTCAGTCGTGTCCGACTCTTTGCGACCCCATGAATCACAGCATGCCAGGCCTCCCTGTCCATCACCAACTCCTGGAGTTCACTCAAACTCATGTCCATTGAGTCGGTGTTGCCATTCAGCCATCTCATTCTCTGTCGTCCCCGTCTCCTACCACCCCCAATTCCTCCCAGCATCAGAGTCTTTTCCAGTGAGTCAACTCATCACATGAGGTGGCCAAAGTATTGCAGTTTCAGCTTTAGCATCAGTCCCTCCAATGAATACCCAGGACTGATCTCCTTTAGAATGGACTGGTTGGATCTCCTTGCAGTCCAAGGGACTCTAAAGAGTCTTCTCCAACACCACAGTTCAAAAGCATCAATTCTTCTGCAATCAGCTTTCTTCACAGTCCAACTCTCACATCCATACATGACCATGGGAAAAACCGTAGCCTTGACTAGACGGACCTTGGTTGGCAAAGTAATGTCTCTGCTGTTTAATATGCTGTCTAGGTTGGTCATAACTTTCCTTCCAAGGAGTAAGCGTCTTTTATGATGTGTTTAAGGATCGTCTAATAAGACTCGAATTTGGGGTGTGTATGACTGTTGGGTGGAGGTATGGAAGATAAGCCAAAAAATGTTGGAGGTGAAGGACTTTTTATCCTAATTTATGAAAAAAGGCATAATAGTGTGGTGGTGTGATGTGCAGGGCACTGGCCTTGGCAGCAGAGAGACCTTAGCTTTGGAATTCCACCTGACACTTCCTGCCTACCTGTGACCTCGAGCAATTCATGAATACCCTTTAGCCCTCATCTCTCGTGTGAGGCAGTTTGTGTGACTGTGCCTGGCCCTGGTAGGCACGATCAACCCCTCTCCCTCCGTCCTCATTCTGTTTTCCTTTCTTCTTTCTGCTGTGTTCTGGCTTCTCAGTTCTTGCATTTATATGAATGGGTCGGAGGAAGAACACGTTTGAGAAAGTCATTTTCCACTGATCCAGCTTAGCATGGACTGAGGTAGGCTTGAAGAGGTAGGCATTTAACTCCATGGTACCTGGTGCTTTTCCACATTCTTCTTCTATAATAGAAAAAAGATAGTTACAAACTGAGACTTATTGTTTTAATTATTTTCTTCACTGTGGGACACCTTACTACAGTTTTATGCAGCTCAGGGGGAGGTCTCATAGATCAACATGGCACAGAGAAAATGAATTGAAAATGGAATCGAATGTGAAAGGGTAATTCTGAATACAGAAGTGCATTTGGATTAGCTCAGACAATTCCATTTACCATGGCTCTCACCATTAGGAAAACATCATTACTCGGTACTTTACTTCCTTCCTGGAGTGACTAAGAGGTCGAGAAAGACAGAAGACGCCAGGCAAGTGTTTTATCATCATGATAAAGAAAAGGAAAAGTGGGATTAGAATGCAATGTGCTTTCTAAGGAAGCATGGAGACGTCAGAGAAGCCAGACACCTTGTGGTGGCAGGGCCTGAGGACAGTGGGGACAGAAGCCCTAAAACCACCCTAAGACAGGCATGGAGGGGCTGAGAATCCCAGAGACTTGGTCATTTATTTTGGTGGAAAGTAATATTTTGGTTCTACATGTTTGTAAATTAGAAACTGTCTCTGCTTCTCTTAGTTTTTTTCCATTTTTGTTTGTTTTTGTATTTATTCAGCACATGTTTATTAAATGCCTGATACTATATTTGTCTAACACTGTGTAAGGCAAACAGAATACAAAGTAAAATAAGACAGACCTCACTCCCTGTGTGAGGTGTGAGGTGAGGTGTATCCCTTCACCTCTTCCCTATCAAAATGGCATTCTTCAGAATGTCCATCGATATCAATATCAAACACTCCACTCCCACCAAAACACACACAGCTGGTTGCTGCTGAAAGATTGGTAGTATAACAATGAAACAGAGCAGCACCCTGCAGGGCCTTCCTGGGGATAGACGTTCCCTCCCCCACCTCTGAACCCTGCCTCTTGTTTGTAGGAAAACTTTAGCCTGCTAGGCCTTCCCCAAGTTGCAGAGTTCCAAAGAGCAAATTCAATCAGAGAAGTGAGAAAATTCAGAACCTAAGGAAAGTCATCAAGCAAGAGAAAATGATAATTGTTTAGCTAACAAAATCAAGAACCTTTAGTTCCTCCTCATGGGCTATAGATAGTATCCTGAGCATATACTGAAAACTTCCGTCAGGTGGAAGAAGTGAACTGCTGCCCACCAGCACACAGACCCCAGAGCAGCTGGAACCAGAGGCTGATGACTGAGAGTCCCCAGACACCCCGTGATGATCTCATCACCAGCCAACTAGAACGTCGCCCATGAGTTGATCAGGCAACTTGTGCCCCCTCCCTGACCTCACCTTTAATAGCCCTTCTGAAGAGACCTTGTGGGAGTCAGGCCTTCTTAGCACTTGCTGCCCATACTCTCGTTGGTGTTGTGTATGAATGTTGAGCTTCCCTTCACCACAATCTGGTGTCAGTAGATTGGCATTGCTGTGCTGCTTGGGTAAGCAGACCCAAGTTTGGTTTGGCAACCAAAGCACAAGGGAACTTTCCAATTTGTTGGCAGAGAAATCACCCCAGACGTTGGCATGTGTGATTTCGATGCTTTTCCAAGAGAAGATGCTTTGTCAAGAAGTAACCAGTGAATCAAAAACGTGGAGTGCATGTCACACACACTGCCTTAACTACATAGCTAAACTTAGCACAATCAATAAGAGAACACACGGCACTATGTACCTCCTGATGTGATATAATAAGACGTGTACATTATCTAGTTAGGAGAAAATCAGGTAAATCCAGAATATGTGATATTCTACAAGAGAGCTGGCCTGGACTTTTCAAAATGACAATGTCATGTGTGATAGCCACCATCCAAGATGTCCTCTAATAATCTTAGCTGTTAGGTATTCATGCCTTTGAATAGTCCCCTCCCACATCGGCAAGGGCTGACTTGTGTAAATAATAGGGTATTGCAGAATTTACAGTGTATGGCTCCCAGAGCTAGGTCTTCAGACACATTGACTTTTGCCTTCTATCTTCTTGGCTCAGTTTCTCTGGAGGAAGCTAATCACCAAGTCATGAGAAGGACACATAAATAGTCCTAAGGAGAAGTCCATGTGGTAAGGAACTTACACCTCTTGCCGACAGCCAAGTTCTATCTTGTCCACCGTATGAGTAAGCTACCTTGGAAGTGACCTCCAGCCTCAAGCAAGCCTTCAGATGGCTGCTTCCTTAGGTGGTCTGTGACTGCAACCTTATGACCCACCCCAAGCTGGAATTGCACAGTTAAACCATTCTCCAATTCCTAACCCACAGAAAAATGTGAGTTAACGTCTGTTTAGAGTTAAGCCGCTAAGTTTTGAGAGGTAGATAGCTGTTCTACTTTGGTAGATAACTAATACACTGTGAAAGAAAATAAAAGGCAAAAGAATGATCCCAAATTAAAGGAGATGAAAAGAACATGACACCCAAAGGTAATGCATAAGTTTTCATTTAATCCTGGCCATGAAATATATGCAGAGTACACCATGAGGAATGCTGGGCTGGAAGAAGCACAAGCTGGAATCAAGACTGCTGGGAGAAATATCAATAACTTCAGATATGCAGATGACACCACCCTTATGGCAGAAAGTGAAGAGGAACTCAAAAGCCTCTTGATGAAAGTGAAAGAGGAGAGTGAAAAGGTTGGCTTGAAGCTCAACATTCAGAAAACAAAGATCATAGCATCTGTTCCCATCACTTCATGGGAAATAGATGGGAAACAGTGGAAACAGTGTCAGACTTATTTTGGGGGGCTCCCAAATCACTGTGGATGCTGACTGCAGTCATGAAATTAAAAGACGCTTACTCCTTGGAAGGAAAGTTATGACCAATCTAGATAGTATATTAAAAAGCAGAGACATTACTTTGCCAACAAATGTCTGTCTAGTCGAGGCTATGGTTTATCCAGTGGTCATGTATGGATGTGAGAGTTGGACTGTGAAGAAAGTTGATCACCGAAGAATTGATGCTTTTGAACTGTGGTGCTGGAGAAAACTCTTGAGAGTCCCTTGGACTGCAAGGAGGTCCAGCCAGTTCATTCTAAAGGAGATCAATCCTGGGTGTTCATTGGAAGGACTGATGCTAAAGCTGAAACTGCAATACTTTGGCCACCTCATGCGACGAGTTGACTCACTGGAAAAGACTCTGATGCTGGGAAGGATTGGGGGCAGGAGGAGAAGGGGACGACCGAGAATGAGATGGCTGGATGGCATCACCGACTCGATGGACATGAGTTTGAGTGAACTCAAGTTTTGAGTGAACTCTGGGAGTTGGTGATGGACAGGGAGGCCTGGGGTGCTGTGATTCATGAGGTCGCAAAGAGTCGGACACGACTGAGAGACTGAACTGAACTGATGAAGGTGGCGGGTGACAGCTCACAGATATTTGAAGGATAATTGGGGAAACTTGGGTAACATTTCTGTAAAAAAGTGAAAGTATTAAGTTGCTCCATCATCATCATGTCTGATTCTTTGGAACCCCATGGACTATAGCCCACCAGGTTCCTCTGTCCATGGGATTTCCCAGGCAAGCATACTGGAGTGGGTTGCCATTCTGTTCTCCAGGGGATCTTCCCAACCCAGGGATTGAACCTGGGTCTCCTGCATTGGAGGCAGATTCTTTACCATCTGAGCCACCGGGGAAGCCCCAAAACATTTCTGAATCAATGTCAAAACTTTGGGGTGTGATCATGGTGTTGTGGTTAAATGGATTAATGACTATTGTACTTAGGAGATACTAACTGGAGTAGGTAGGGTGAAATGTCATGTATTTAATACCAGGTGGCGCTAGTGGTAAAGAACCCTCCTGTCCATGCGGAAGATATAAGAAACTGGGGTTCTATCCCTGGGTTGGGAAGATCCCCTGATAGTAGGAAATGGCAAACTACTCCATTATTCTTGCCTGGAAAATCCCATGGGCAGAGGAGCCTGGCAGACTACCATTTATGTTTATTGTATTGTTCTGCTTTTTCTCTACATTTGAATATTTTAAAAGTAAAAAATTGGGAGGAAATGTGCACACAGTTTGAGTTAACTTCCAAGAATTTATCCTAGTGATGAAATTAAATATAAGCACACAGATTTAATTACAGGAATTTTTATCATTATCTGTTTTATAGTAGTCAAAATGCAATTTTACATGGATATGTTTGTGCTATTTTATATATTTTACATCTTTTTAAAATATGACCCCCCCCCCAGAATTTAAAAATCCAATTCTCAACTATCTAAACATTCAACCAATAGAAGAATTATCAAGTTACAATTGGATACAATAGTATGGAATACTATACCACCATCAAAAATAATGTTGAAGATGAATAGTTATTGATATTTTAAAAACCTATAGTTGAGTGAATGAAAGTCATATAGCAAATCAGCAGAGATAACATGGCCTTATTTCTAGAGAATATATGTGTCGAAATACATGTAGAAGGGTAATTCCTCAAGAGATTCCCCCAAGGGGTCATCTCTGGGTCATAGGAGGATGGGTATTTTTTTCCCTCTTTTCACAGTCTGCATATTTTAATTTTCTTCCATGAATATGCACTTACATAGTTACAAGGAGGAGGTTATCATTGATTCAAAATGATGGAGGTGCTGTTTCATTTGGGTGTCATATACTTCTATGTAAATTGGCTGGTACCCTCCCAAGAAAAGTCAGATTAACCCCTTTCATGTAGACAGCATGAATTATACAGATGATGTGAATCTTGGAGAGGTTAGAAAGAGCCACTGTTTCCCTGAAAATTTAATATACGGCTCTATCCTAACCAACCGTCACAAGGTGAATTTCATTTCTGTCTTTAATCTGGACAGTCCAATGCAAAGGTGACCTATAGTCTCTCCTGGGCCCTTGCCGCAGGTGCTGCTGTCTCAAGGCTCATCTTCTGAGAGTCCCTATCGGGGTTCCTCCAGCTCCCCTCAACTCACATTCTCTGTAGCTGCTCCTGGAAGGCCCTCTTCCTGGTGTGCCCTCTCTTGGAATGACTGTGATCCCTGTTCAGGAAGCAGGAGGCTCCTCCTGGTCTTGCCCCTGCCCTCGTCAGCACTGGGGGCCTTCACAGCTGCTACTGCGCTCTTCCAAAGACTACAGGACCCTCTTTCCTTCTTACTCAGAAAGAGAGAGAGAAAAAAACAACAACAAAAACCCTTTATCCTTAAGGCTCATACCCATACCTGGATCCCACTAGGTTTCACCCAGGAGCTGAGATGAAAGGGCCTCTGAGTCACAGCCTTCCAGTCCCCAGGTAGACACAGGTCCGGGGGCAGGTGGCCTGGGCACCTGCAGCTTCCGACAGTACCCTTCACTGCCTATCCCCTGGGGAACTCACCTTTCTATTCTAAATTGTGGCCTGAGGTCCCAGCCAGTGGGGGCACCTGCAGATTCTCAGGCGTCAATGGCTCCGAATGGGTGGAGTCCAGGCCTGAGGGCTTGAGTTGTTAAGATGCCTTCACGTTTGATTATCACAAGTACTGTGAGGTCATCTATTCCACTTTGAGAGAGGAGACACTGAGCTCAGCAAGGGAGTGAAGGGGGCTGGTCCGTGTCCTGTGCGATCGCCACCATCCAAGATGGGCCCCCAGTGATCCTGCTTGAAGGAGGCTGGTGGGGGAGAAGGTGGCTGAGCTTTTCAGATAGACCTGGGTGCAAATCTTGATCTTGCCACTTATCAACCACGTAGTACGGGCAAGTTATCCAAAGTCTTGTTTTTCTGAGTCTTAAAGTTTCCTTATCAGTAGAATGGAAATAAAAAATATTTAGCAAATTGAATTGTGGTGAAGAGTAGAGTACTGGAAAATAGTAGGTACTCAATAAACTTTAATTTTCTCCGCTTAGTCCAGAGTTCTTCTAGCCACACCGTGCAATTTCCCTTAATAGAAACATTCCAGCTCCTCTAAGTCTGGAGAATAGCACTCCTATTTTTTATAAAGGTATAGTTTCATTTAATTTTCTTTTTTGGCTGTACCACACAGCTTGCTGCTGCTGCTGCTGCTGAGTCACTTCAGTCGTGTCCAACTCTGTGTGACCCCTTAGACGGAAGCCCACCAGGCTCCTCCGTCCCTGGGATTCTCCAGGCAAGAACACTGGAGTGGGTTGCCATTTCCTTCTCCAATGTGTGAAAGTGGAAAGTGAAAAGTGAAAGTGAAGTCGCTCAGTCGTATCCGACCCTTAGCAACCCCACGGACTGCAGCCTACCAGGCTCCTCCATCCATGGGATTTTCTAGGCAATAGTACTGGAGTGGCCTGCCATTGCCTTCTCTGACCACACGGCTTACCAGGGATCAAACCAGCACCCCCTGCAACAGAAGTACACAGTCTTAACACTAGACTGCCAGGGACTTCCCAGTACTCTTATTTTTGATGATATAGATTAATGGCAGAAAAGGAAAGTTCCTAGCTGTAAAATGCAGTCACAGTTTGAGTTCCTATGAAAGGCTCCTTGATTCTAGCATGAGCATATGCTGCGGAGACTTGCTCGAGGTGGAAGCCACCTGGAAGCCGGGAGCCCAGCTGTGTGGACCATTACTTAGCTGCACAGCCCAGCTGTGGGATGTCAAGAGTCGAGGCCAGGCTGCCTTTTAAGCAGGTGCTGGCTTGTCATCTCTCAGGCAATAGCTAAAGGCAAGCGGGGATCCAATGGGTTTGCCATCCCTTCCAGCTTCTGGGAGCATTGTGAACAGCAGTATTAAATATATGTACATTTGCATAGATTGTTTCCCAGGGGGAATTCAGAGAGGCCCCTGCTCTGCACGTGGGGGTCTGTGAGGGTCTTCAAGCTGTGCTGGCTGTGGGATGGGCAGGCGGGTCAGGGGGGCCATGCAGGTTGATAGGCCCACTGAGGCTTGCGCTTTCCTCCTTCCTAGGTGGAGATGACACGGGCAGGCTGTTGGCTAGCCCGCAGCAGCCTGGCCCTGCGCTCCCCTTGCCTGTGGGACAGGGTGTGGGGCGCAGAGGCAGTCACTAGATGCAGCCTCGGGTGGGCTCCTGGGTCAGAGTCAAGACGACAGTCAGAGACTAGGACTCGTATATAAATCAGATGAGAGCAAGCAGGTAGGGGATTTCAGAGAACTGACTGTCACAGGGGGTTGAGGTTCAGTGAGCTTGGAGGAGTTGAGCCAGGATTGCGGGACGGGCTTACTGCTTTTATGTGGGGTGTCTGTGACCACTGGCATGATCGGGCATGGCCAGTTACCGGACCACAGGAGACAGCGTTATTCATTTTGATGGAAAAAGCATTCACATATTGAATTATGGGGGGGGGGGGAGTCATTCTGGCTTATACGTGATTTAACTTGAACTTTAGGCCGACCCGAACAGTCTGTTTGTGGCCCATTAAATATATGCTGTACATCTGCTGTAACTATTAAAGAGTGGAATGCATTTACAAAGTAAGAATGGAGTAACTGTGGTTCAGGCATTTAAAATGGAGCTAGGTGGCCATAGTTTCAGATACATTCCTGCATCATTAAGGACATGAATTTTTTGAACTATGTTGAACTCAAGAATGCCACCAGCCAGCCATTCTCAAAGCAGTATCTGTTAGCAAATGCCGGTGACAGCCTTATGGTTTCAAGGTCTCTGCTCGGAACTGTGCCATTTTGGACCCCAACCAATCCTTGTTTGACAGGCACCCTTACTTCTCACCAGCCTCAGCCCTAATTCCTGACAACTTGTGTCATTTTGTGGGTTCTGCCTCCCTTATTTTTCAGTCTGGTGGAACACAATTCAATTGCTTCTTGAATCTGTGTCTCCAAGGCCACAATCTTCAGTTGGGCTCAAATAAAACCATTTTCAGTTCTTATTACAGACTGTTAATTATTTCCATCAACAACTTTTACATGGCTACTGTGGTGCCTGCCACGTGGTAGCTACTCACCAATTCTGCTGAACAAATGGAGTCAAAAAATAGAGGCCAAATTCTCCTCAGAGCCAGGGAAGGGGGTTTGTGGGAAATGCCTCACTCTCCTGCCTCTTTAGGCATAAGAGTTCAAGAGACTCTTTTCACTTTCTATGGATTGGGAGCCATCATAAAACTTTCCAGATAAAATATTAACCCAGTGTCTCTCTGGCCCTCACCAAGAATAAGTTCTACCTCTGTATTCTAAGGAGAACCAGAGCTTTCCTGGGACGTGCTCAAAGCAGTGACAAGAAGAACTGAGGAAAACGAGAATAAAGGAAAGGCAGTTAAGCGAATCCTTTCCATGTGCTGCCCTGGGGGCTGTGAGTGACTGCAGTGAGATCCATGGGGTCCACAGCTGGGAAGCTGCCAGGCAGAGACTCCTAGGGGAGGATAACCACCAGCTCGTGTTGCTGGGGCAGTGCAGGGTCACAGAACGGACATATAGGATGTTTGTTTTTTGACTGAAAACTACCAGTTTCTTTACAAGATCTGCTTTGGCCAAAAGATTTGCACAAAGTGAACTGGTTAGAACCCAGGGCAGAGAGGTTTGTAGAGAGAGCTATGCCCATGGCTTTCTCTCCCTGAAATTTGGCAAGTTGTTTTGGTATATTTACTTATTTATTCTTTTTAACCAAATCTGAACTATAAAATAAAGCTGTCTTATTTTATTAGATATGATTCATCTCTCCAGCCTGCCTAATGTTTTCTGATCTTAATTATGCAATCAAATATATTCTACATTTATTGAGTAGCTACTCTATGCCAGGTGCTGTATATATTGCCTTTAATGTTTATAACAAACCTAAGGGTAAGTATTATTAACCTAAAGGCTGTGAAATGAAGGCTTATCAGTGACTTGCCCATGATGACACTCTAAAATGTGGGCAGAGGCAGAATTTGAAGTCAGCGTTTTTCCATCCCGGTCTGTGCCTTGTTCGGTTTTGATGTACTGTGTTCTAGGTCTTGTCTGATTATAATCTACTGCATTAGCAACTTTGATGAGGATGCTATTTAGGTCTTTACGCAAGTCACTGGTGAAGATACTAAGCCTGTGCCCACAGCCTGGGTCCATGCATAAGCCCTGCCACTCTCAGATTCCCTCTGGGTCACCTTCTTGACTGACAGGCAAACATTCTAAATTTCCCTGGAGCTTTGCTGTTATTAGAATTCTCCATGCCAACCAGAAGGGTCTCATGACACCTCAGGTAAGGCCTTGCCCAAACAGAGGTACCTGTGCTCCCTACCTTCTATGGAGTCCTTTCCCAGGCTCACGGGTGCAAGTCCTTGCACCAAGGCCACGAGGTAGAGCCCAGAACCAAGGTCACCTCTGGAACTGACTGAGTCCCATTGGAACTGTTGCCCAAATCCCCCCGGTCCCTACCAGCCAGCCTCCTGACCCCAAATTATGCAAAATTGCCCAGTTTTGCTCACCCGATAGCGCCCTAACCAATCACCTAATGCCATCCTTCCAGCAGGAATTTTCTTTGTCTTGAGGCTATAAAAATTGGCTACTAACCCAGCAAAAGATCAGGTCTCCTTTGAGCCATCTGCTGTTCTAATCTGACTCTCACTGGCCTGCCAGGAGGCAGCGCACTTATTGTCTCTGCTCTTTGTTCTTAATAAACTCTCTCCCTTCTGAAATGCTCTGTGTCTGGAATTTCTTTTCCAACTCTTGTCCGGATTTCCATGATACCTTCCTTATCTATTTGTTCAATTTAAATCTTTATTATTAAGAAAGGAAATTTGATTTGCCCACCAAGATTTGTTGCTCAAAGAAGCCATGCTGGAATGTATGGTCATGGTTTTCTCTACCAGATTCATATTTTCCCTGGCTTCCTTTCTCATTCTCTTCTTTTCCTACTGCTTTTATCTTGTTTTACTAAGGATTTAGAAGTGTCTTATACAGAAAACATGCAGTATGACAGAGCACAAATAAGAATGATAAAACAGGACCAAGGAGTTTTAAATCAGAATAGAAAGGCTGACCAAAGACAGAAAATAGAATCCAATTGTGCAGACTGTAAATGTTTTCATAGTTGATATCATAGAGCCAAAAACTGGCTCCTGGGTTTCCCTTGTGGCTCAACTGGTAAAGAATCTGCCTGCAATGTGGGAGACCTGGGTTTGATCCCTGGGTTGGGAAGATCCCCTGGAGAAGGGAAAGGCTACTCCAGTATTCTGTCCTAGAGAATTCCATGGACTGTTTAGTGAGGCCTGAATATTCACTGGAAGGACTGATGCTGAAGCTGAAACTCCAACACTTTGGCCACCTGATGCAAAGAACTGATTCATTTAAAAAGACCTGATGCTGGGAAAGATTGAAGGTGGGAGGAGAAGGGGACAACAGAGGATGAGATGGTTGGATGGTATCACCAACTCAATGGATGTTAGTTTGCATAAGCTCCAAGAGTTGGTGATGGACAGGGAAGCCTGGCATGCTGCAGTCCATGGGGTCGCAAAGAGTCAGACACGACTAAGCGGCTGAACTGAACTGAACTGAACTGAAAACTGACTCCTAGGAGATGGCAGCAAAATTTGAGACAGTACACTACATGTGCGCATGCATAATTAGTCGCTCAGTCATGTCCGACTCTTTGTGACCCTGTGGACTGTAGCCAGGCTCCTCTGTCCATGGGATTATCCTGGCAAGAATATTGTGGAGCAGGTTGCCATTTCCTTCTCCAGGGGATCTTCCCGACCCAGGGGTCCAACTCGAATCTCCTGTGGCTCTTACATTGGCAGGTGGGTTCTTTACCACTGAATAATTCTCATCAGTACACTGTATAATTCTCATCAAAATTGAAAAAAAAGTTCATGCTAGTTACTCAAAAGGAATAAAAGCATTGTTTACTATTGAGTTCTAAAAAAATTCATATCCTCTTTTATTAAGAGTGCCCAAAGCAAATATATATAGTTCACAGTCAACCCCTCCCAGAATCTGGCTTCAAATTGACCTTTCAGACAGAGGCTTGCAAAATCCACTTTCTTCCTCTTTATAAAAAAAGGAATTAATTCAACTCTGGTTTCTAGTACTTTCAACATTTATAAGTGATTCCTGAGGTTTCCAACACAGCTTAAAATCAAGGGAGATACTTCCTAGGAGATAAAAAGGGATAGACTTATCATACTGAAAAGGATTGTATACATGACATATGCAGTCATTTGATGAATTTGAATTTGACTCTTGAATTCAAGGATAAGCTCAAACTTAAACCAGACTTTGAAAACATTAAAAGAAACTATGTTACTATGATATTTCATAGGGAAAATAATTTTGCTGAAGTAAGTATTTGGAGAATCCAACTGTTAGATTCTCAGCAAATGAGAAAGTCAGGGAATATTTGCCTTTTTGTGATCACAGGAGCACAATGAAAAAGTAGCACCATCGGGGATTAGGCAGTAAAGGTCTCACTTAAGAAACAAATGCCATATAATTTCACTCATACACGAAATATAAACAAAACCAAAATGTAAACAAAAAAACATGAACAAACCAACTGAACAAAAACAGATACATAGATACAGAGAACAGGGCCGTGGTAACCAGAGAGGAAGGGAGTGGAGGGATAAAGAAATGGTAAAGGGGATCAGCCGAATGGTGATGGACAGAAACTGAACTGTTGGTGGCGAACATGCTGTAGTACATACAGAAGCTGAGATATAGCATTGCACACATGAAACTTTACCATGTCTACTGAGTTGGTGATGGACAGGGAGGCCTGGCGTGCTGTGATTCATGGGGTCGCAAAGAGTCAGACACGACTGAGCGACTGAACTGAACATATGGAAACTGCATAAACTAGAGGATGTAAAGATGGTTTAGTGGTAATTATAAAGCAAAAACTCATGTATCTGCCCCTGTAGTCACTGGAGGCTCTATGTATGCTCAGTCACTCAGTCTTGTCTGACTGTGACCCTGTGGACTGTAGCCCACCAGGCTCCTCTGTCCATGGAGTTTTACTGGCAAGCCTACTGGAGTGGGTTGCCACTTCCTCCTCCAGGGAACCTTCTCAACCCAGGGAATGAACCTGTGTTTCTTGTGTTTCCTGCATTGCAGCCAAATTCTTTACCCACTGAGCCATCATGAAAGCCCGAATTATAAAGTAAAAACTCGTATACCTTCCACTCTAGTTAAGAAAGATAATACTGTCAGTATTTATTCCAGAAGCCTCCTTGTACTTCATCACAAACCTCTCCACCCAACAAATTAATCACTGCTCCGAACTGGGTCATAATCATTTTCATGCTTTTCTTTATCAGTTTATGACCAATGTATAGAACCTAAATAAACAGTTTTGCCTGTCTTTGAATTTGATGTAAAGGAATCATTCATGTGTGTGTGTTTTGTTTATGGCATGAACAGCCATGTACCCTGGTGCACATGTACACACGTGTTGCAAGAGAATGTCACCAGGAGTGGGGCATCTTCACGTTCACTAACACTGCCTTGTTTTTCAAAGCGGTGGTACCCATTCATACTCCCTCTCCTGGCCACCGTTAGGTAGTGCAAGACGTTTTACATGTTGCCAGTCCAGAGGATATGCAGTGTTTTGTTCCTAAGTTGGATTTTCCTGATGACAGATATGTTTAACACTATTTCATATGCTTATTGTGCACTCAGGTCTCTTCTTTCCAAAAGTACCTGTTCAAAAATTTTGTCTATTTTTCTATGGGGTTATTTTTTCCCTTTACTTACTGATTTTAGGAGTTTGTCATATATTCCAGATTCTAGTATTTTGTTGATTTTATGTGACATGAATGCCTTTTTATTCTTTGACTTGCCTTTTTATCCACTTTATGACTTTTTTGATGTACAAAAGTTCTTAATTTAATATGATCCAATGTGTCAAACTTTTCCTCTGTCACTACTTTTTTCTTTTTTAAACTTTTACCTTTTGAAAGAATCATTCTCTATTGTTTATAATCTCACCTTCACATGGAATTGACTTTCTGTATGATACAAGGGAGGAATGTAATTCCATTTTTATCCATATTAATATAGAATTGTCTCAGAATCACTTCTTGTAAAAGTTACTGAGTCCAAGTTCATACTGCTCACTCCACAACTGGCTATAAACCAAGAAACAAGTTATTGGGACAAGCAATGGTGACTTTTTCAGAAATCCAGCAAACCAAGAAGAAGGTAAACTAATGCCTGAGAGAACCATCTTGCTCAGGTTTGGCTGCTGGTTTGTTTTTTTAATAGAACAAAGAAGGGGTTAGGGAGTAAAGTTTAAAAGGCGGTTCAGTTCAGTTGCTCAGTCGTGTCGGACTCTTTGGGACCCCACGCCAGGCCTCACTGTCCATCACCAACTCCCGGAGTTCACTCAAACTCATGTCCATCGAGTCGGTGATGCCATCCAGCCATCTCATTCTCTGTCGTCCCCTTCTCCTCCCACCCCCAACCTTTCCCAGCATCAGAGTCTTTTCCAGTGAGTCAACTCGTCGCATGAGGTGGCCAAAGTATTGGAGTTTCAGCTACAGCATCAGTCCTTGCAATGAACACCCAGGATTGATCTCCTTTAGAATGGACTGGTTGGATCTCCTTGCAGTCCAAGGGACTCTCAAGAGTCTTCTCCAGCACCACAGTTCAAAAGCATCAATTCTTCGGCACTCAGCTTTCTTCACAGTCCAACTCTCACATCCATACATGACCACTGGAAAAACCATAGCCTTGACTAGATGGACCTTTGTTGGCAAAGTAATGTCTCTGCTTTTTATATACTATCTAGGTTTATCATAACTTTCCTTCCAAGGAGTAAGCGGCTTTTAATTTCATGGCTGCAATCAGCATCCGCAGTGATTTTGGAGCCCAAAAAATAAAGTCTGACACTGTTTCAACTGTTTTCCCATCTATTTCCCATGAAGTGATGGGACCAGATGCCATGACCTTTGTTTTCTGAATGTTGAGCTTCAAGCCAACCTTTTCACTCTCCTCTTTCACTTTCATCGAGAGGCTTTTTAGTTCCTCTTCACTTTGCCATAAGGGTGGTGTCATCTGCATATCTGAGGTTATTGATATTTCTGCCAGCAATCTTGATTCCAGCTTGTGCTTCTTCCAGCCCAGCGTTCCTCATGATGTACTCTGCATATAAGTTAAATAAGCAGGGTGACAATATACAACCTTGACGTACTCCTTTTCCTATTTGGAACCAGTCTATTGTTCCATGCACAGTTCTGACTGTTGCTTCCTGACCTGCATACAGGTTCCTCAAGAGGCAAGTCAGGTGGTCTGGTATTCCCATCTCTTTCAGAATAAGTTGTTGCAAATATTTCCTGGTTCCAACCAAACTGAAGGGAGTGTGTCTCTTCTTTCCTGCAGCCATTTACAGGCAAGCCTGGTCGGAATGTTTCTTGTGGGCTAAACAAAGGTATCTTAGCTTCAAATCAGGCACTGGAGGCAAGGTCCAGGAGACAGGCTGTTATGTATACTTTAAACCATATACGACATGCTCTTAGTGATTAACTTGTAGCAAAAGCAGTAGAATACACAGGTTAAAGCACAAGATGCAGATCCAGTGTGAAGTCAGATTGGTTCTTCCCTGCTCTGTAAAGACTGACCTTGCTCCCTTAATCTGCACTGCCTCTTCTGCCAGGTTTCTCTGCCTATATTATATTAATAGATTCTTTATATTAATAAATTGATTCCAGGGCTCTCCACTTTGTTTCATTGATTGTTTATTCCCTGAACTACACTACATTTTTAAAATTACTGTAGTTTTTAAATGAGACACCTTCTGGTAGAACAAATTCTCTACCTCATTCTTGCAATTTTTATAAAAATCTTAGAATCATCTTGCTGAATACTCAAAAATATTAGAATTTTTATTGGAATTACAAAAATCTCTACATAAATTTGGGGTAAAATTTACATGCAGCAATACCGAATCTTTGAATCTGTGATCATGATGTACTACTCAATTTATTTAGGTCTGTTTTATTTTAGTAACATTTATTAATTTCTCTATTAGTTCTTGAATTCATTTTATTAGATTTTTTTTTCAAGATATTTCCTATTTTTCAAGTAAGAGGACCCAGGAATCTCTGTTCCACAGCGTCCTTTGCACACGGGACATATTTACCTGACGTAGGCTCCGCTCACCAGATTGACCCACATGAGATTTCAGTTTAGAAGTGAGCAGCCTGAGGAAGGTGGCCTCATGTGGGAGGCCCCGCTGGTGAGGACTCTGGCAGAATCATTCAGCTTTGAAGGGCAGCCCCACGGTTGAGTTCCAGAGCAGAACTGGCATCATTGGAGGAAGGAGGGGTTGAATTCCTCTCCTTTTCAGGGCAGTTCTGCTGCACAATTTTATTTTCCCTGTGGCAACCTGATGCAAAGAAGTGATCCATTGGAAAAGACCCTGAAGATGGGAAAGATTGAAGGTGGGAGGAGAAGGGGACGACAGAGGATGAGATGGTTGGATGGCATCACCGACTCAATGGACATGAGTCTGGGTAAACTCCTGGAGTTGGTGATGGACAGGAAGGCCTGGCGTGCTGCAGTCCATGGGGTCACAAAGAGACAACATGACTGAGTGACTGAACTGAACTGAGAGATTTTATTTGGCGCATTCTTTCCTTAAATCTTTGTGTTAGTTTCTGCTGTATAACAAAGTAAGTCAGCTCTGTGCACATACATCCCTCCCTCGTAAGCTTCCCTCCCACCTTCCATCCTACCCCTCTAGGTTGTCACAGAGCACAGGGCTGAGCTCCCTATGCTATCCAGCAGCTTTCCCCTAGCTAACTATTTTACCCATGCTGACAGCATATTAAAGAGCAAAGATGTCACTTTGCTGACAAAGGTCCCTGTAGTCAAAGCTATGGTTTTTCTGTAGTCGTGTACAGATGTGAGAGTTGTACCATAAAGAAGGCTGAAATTAAAAGAATTGATGCATTCAAATTGTGGTGCTGGAAAAGATGTTTGAGAGTCCCTTGGACTGCAAGGAGATCAACCCAGTCAATCCTAAAGGAAATCAACTTTGAATATTCATCGGAAGGACTGATGCTGAAGTTGAAGCTCCAATACTTTGGCCACCTGAGGCAAAGAGCTGAGTCACTGGAAAAGACCCTGATGCTGGGAAAGACTGAAGGCAGGAAGAAAAGGGGACAACAGATGATGAGATGGTTGGATGACATCACTGATTCAATGGGCATGAGCTTGGGGGAACTCGGAAATGATGAGGGACAAGGAGGCCTGGCATGCCGCAGCCCACAGGGTCCCAAAGAGTTGGACACGACGTAGCAACTGAACAGCAGCAGGTGCGTATATGTCAATGCTACTCTCCCAGTTCATCCCACCATCCCCTTCCACCTGTGTCCATTCATCATGTCTGTGTCTTTATTACTGCCCTACAAATAGATTCATCTGTACCCTTTTTCTTGCTTTTTCCATGATCCAGCATATGTTGGCAATTTGATCTCTGGTTCCTCTGCCTTTTCTAAAACCAGCTTGAATATCTGGGAGTTCACGGTTCATGTATTGCTGAAGCCTGGCTTGGAGAATTTTGAACATGACTTTACTAGCATCTGAGATGAGTGCAATTGTGCGGTAGTTTGGGTATTCTTTGCCATTGCCTTTCCTTGGGATTGGAATGAAGACTGACCTTTTCCAGTCCTGTGGCCACTGCTGAGTTTTCCAAATTTGCTGGCATATTGAGTGCAGCACTTTCACAGCATCATCTTTCAGGATTTGAAATAGCTCAACTGGAATTCCATCACCTCCACTAGCTTTGTTCGTAGTGATGCTTTCTAAGGCCCACTTGACTTCACATTCCAAGATGTCTGGCTCTAGATCAGTGATCACACCATCGTGAATATCTTGGTCATGAAGATCTTTTTTGTACAGTTCTTCTGTGTATTCTTGCCACCTCTTCTTAATATCTTCTGCTTCTGTTAGGTCCATTCCATTTCTGTCCTTTATTGAGCCCATCTTTGCATGAAATGTTCCCTTGATAGCTCTAATTTTCTTGAAGAGATCTCTAGTCTTTCCTATTCTGTTGTTTTCCTCTATTTCTTTGCATTGATTGCTGAGGAAGGCTTTCTTATCTCTCCTTGCTATTCTTTGGAACTCTGTATTCAGATGCTTATATCTTTCCTTTTCTCCTTTGCTTTTCGCTTCTCTTCTTTTCACAGCTATTTGTAAGGCCTCCCCAGACAGCCATTTTGCTTTTTTGCATTTCTTTTCCATGGGGATGGTCTTGAACCCTGTCTCCTGTACAATGTCACGAACTGCTGTCCAGAGTTCATCAGTCACTCTATCAGATCTAGTCCCTTAAATCTATTTCTCACTTCCACTGTATAATCATAAGGGATTTGATTTAGGTCATATCTGAATGGTTTAGTGGTTTTCCCTACTTTCTTCAATTTCAGTCTGAATTTGGTGATAAGGAGTTCATGATCTGAGCCACTGTCAGCTCCTGGTCTTGTTTTTGCTAACTGTATAGAGCTTCTCCATCTTTGGCTGCAAAGAATAAATCAATTTGATTTCGGTGTTGTCCATCTGGTGATATGCATGTGTAGAGTCTTCTTTTGTGTTGTTGAAAGAGGGGTTTTGCTATGACCAGTGCATTCTCTTGGCAAAACTCTATTAGCCTTTGCCCTGCTTCATTCCATATTCCAAGGCCAAATTTGCCTGTTACTCCAAGTGTTTCTTGACTTCCTATTTTTACATTCCAGTCCCCTATAATGAAAAGGACATCTTTTTTGGGTGTTAGTTCTAAAAGGTCTTTTAGGTCTTCATAGAACTGTTCAACTTTGGCTTCTTCATCATTGATGGTTGGGGCATAGGCTTGGATTACTGTAATATTGAATGGTAAGCCTTGGAAATGAGCAGAGTACATCATGAGGAACACTGGGCTAGAAGAAGCACAAGCTGGAATCAAGATTGCCGGGAGAAATATCAATAACCTCAGATATGCAGACGACACCACCCTTATGGCAGAAAGTGAAGAGGAACTAAAAAGCCTCTTGATGAAAGTGAAAGAGGAGAGTTTAAAAGTTGGCTTGAAGCTCTACATTCACAAAACTAAGATCATGGGATCTGGTCCCATCACTTCATGGGAAACAGATGGGAAAACAGTCGAAATAGTGTCAGACTTTATTTTTTGGGGCTCCAAAATCACTGTGGATGCTGGTTGAAGCCATGAAATTAATAGATGCTTACTCCTTGGAAGGAAAGTTATGACCAACCTAGATAGTATATTAAAAAGCAGAGACATTACCTTGCCAACCAAGGTCCGTTTAGTCAAGGCTATGGCTTTTCCAGTAGTCATGTATGGATGTGAGAGTTGAACTGTGAAGAAAGCTGATCACTGAAGAATTGATGCTTTCAAACTGTGGTGTTGGAGAAGACTCTTGAGAGTCCGTTGGACTGCAAGGAGATCCAACCAGTCCATTCTAAAGATCAGTCCTGGGTGTTCATTGGAAGGGCTGATGTTAAAGCTGAAGCTCCAATACATTGGCCACCTTATGCAAAGAGTTGACTCACTGGAAAATACTCTGATGCTGGGAGGGATTGGAGGCAGGAGCAGAAGGGGACGACAGAGTATGACGTGGCTGGATGGCATCACTGACTCGATGGACATGAGTTTCAGTGAACTCCGGGAGTTGGTGATGGACAGGGAGGCCTGGCGTGCTGTGATTCATGGGGTCGCAAGGAGTTGGACACGACTGAGTGACTGGACTGAACTGAACTGTACCCTTTTTCTAGATTCCATATATATGTGTTAATATACATTTATTTTTCTCCTTCTAACTTACTGCACTCTATGCAACAGACTCTAAGTCCATCCACATCACTACAAATGACCCAATTTCATTCTTTTTTATGGCTGAGTAATATTCCATTACATATATATATATATATATATACCACATCTTCTTTATTTCCTTTTTAAAAAAATTATTTATTTTTTAATTGAAAGATAATTGCTTTACAGAATTTTGTTGTTTTCTGTCAAACCTGAACATGAATCAGCCACAGGTAAACATATATCCCCTCCCTTTTGAACCTCTCTCCCATGTCCCTCCCCGTCCCACCCCTCCAGGTTGATACAGAGCCCCTATTTGTGTTTCCTGAGCCATACAGCAAATTCCCATAGGCTATCTATTTTACATACGGTAATGTAAGTTTCCATGTTACTCTCTCCATACATCTCATCCTCTCCTCCCCTCTCCCCCTTCCATAATTCTATTTTCTATGTCTGTTTCTCCATTGCTGCCCTGGAAATATATTCTTCAGTACCATTTTTCTAGATTCTGTGTATATGCATTAGAATATCATATGTGAAACGAATCGTCAGTTCAGGGTCGATGCATGTAACAGGATGCTCGGGGCTGGTATGCGGGGATGACCCAGAGGGAGGATAAGGGGAGGAGGGAGGTGGGTAGGGGGTTCGGGAGGGGGAACTCATGTACACCCAGGGCGGATTCATGTCAATGTATGGCAAAACCAACCAATATAATATTGTAAAATAATTAGCCTCCAATAAAAATTAAAAAAATAAAAAATCTAAAAATAAAATGAGTAAAACAATAGGGAAAAAAAAGAATGTGATCTTTATCTTTCTCTTTCTGACTCACTTCACTCTGTATAATAGGCTCTAGCCTCATCCACCTCATTAGAACTGACTCAAATGCCCTCCTTTTATGGCACATCTGAGCCATAAGTGTGATGGACATCTAGGTTGCGTCCATGTTCTAGCTATTGTAAATGGTGCTGCAGTGAACAATGGGATACATGGGTCTTTTTCAGCGTTGGTTTCCTCAGGGTATACGCCTGGGAGTGGGATTGCTGGGTCATATGGCGGTTTTACTCCTAGTTTTTAAAGGAATCTCCATACCATCTTCCATAGTGGCTGTATCAATTTACATTCCCACCAACAGTGCAAGAGCGTTCCCGTTTCTCCTCACCCTCTCCAGCATTTATTGTTTGTAGACTTTTTGATGATGGCCATTCTGATCAGTGTGAGGTGATATCTTATTGTTGTTTTGATTTGCATTTCTCTAATAATGAGCAAGGCTATGAAGGCAATGGCAAGCCACTCCAGTACTATTGCCTAGAAAATCCCATGGATGGAGGAGCCTGGTAGGCTGCAGTCCGTGGGGTTGCTAAGGGTCAGACATGACTGAGCGACTTCACTTTCACTTTTCACTTTCACACACTGGAGAAGGAAATGGCAACCCACTCCAATGTTCTTGCCTGGAGAATCCCAGGGACGGGGGAGCCTGGTGGGCTTCACTCTATGGGGTCACACAGAGTCGGACACGACTGAAGTGACTTAGCAGTAGCAGCATGGTTTTTCCAGTGGTCATGTATGGATGTGAGAGTTGGACTGTGAAGAAAGCTGAGCGCCGAAGAATTGATGCTTTTGAACTGTGGTGTTGGAGAAGACTCTTGAGAGTCCGTTGGACTGCAAGGAGATCCAACCAGTCCATTCTAAAGATCAGTCCTGGGTGTTCATTGGAAGGGCTGATGTTAAAGCTGAAGCTCCAATACATTGGCCACCTTATGCAAAGAGTTGACTCACTGGAAAAGACTCTGATGCTGGGAGGGATTGGAGACAGGAGCAGAAGGGGACGACAGAGTATGACGTGGCTGGATGGCATCACCGACTCGATGGACATGAGTTTCAGTGAACTCCGGGAGTTGGTGATGGACAGGGAGGCCTGGTGTGCTGTGATTCATGGGGTCATAAAGCATCGGACACGACTGAGCGACTGAACTGGACTGAATAATGAGCAATATTGAACATCTTATCATGTGTTTGTTAGCCATCTGTATGTCTTCTTTGGAGTAATGTCTGTTTAGGTCTTTTCCCACTTTTTGATTGGGCTGTTTGTTTTTCTGGTATGGAGTGTATCAGCTACTTGTATATTTTGGAAATTAATCCTTTGTCAGTTGTTTCATTTACTATTATTTTCTTCCATTCTGGGGGTTGTCTTTTCACCTCGCTTCTAGTTTCCTTTGCTGGCAAAAGCTTTTAAGTTTTATCAGGTCCCACTTGTTTACTTTTGTTTTTATTTCCGTTACTCTAAGAGGTGGTTCATAGAGGATTTTGTTTTGATTTATGTCATCGAGTGTTCTGCCTATGTTTTCCTCTAAGAGTTTTATAGTTTCTGGTCTTATATTTAGGTCTTTAATCCATTTTGAGTTTATCTTTGTGTATGGTGTTAGGAAGTGTTCTAATTTCATTCTTTTACATGCAGCTGTCCAGTTTTCCCAGCACCATTTACTGAAGAGGCTGTCTTTGCCCCCATTGCATATTCTTGCCTCCTTTGTCAAAAATAAGGTACCCATAGGTGCATAGGTTTATTTCTGGGCTTTCTATCTTGTTCCATTGATCTATATTTCTGTTTTTGTGCCAGTACCATACTGTTTTGAAGACTGTAGCTTTGTAGTATAATTTGAAGTCAGGAAGGTTGATTCCTCTAACTCCATTCTTCTTTCTCAAGACTGCTTTGTCTATTCAGGGTCTTTTGTGTTTCCATATGAATTGTGAAATTTTTTGTTCTAGTTCTGTGAAAAAATGCCATTGGTAATTTGATATGGATCATATTGAATCTGTAGATTGTGTTTGGTAGTTTAGTCATTTTCACAGTATTGACTCTTCCTACCCAGAAACATGGTCTATCTCTCCATCTGTTTGTGTCATCTTTGAATTCTTTCATCAGTGTCTTATAATCTTCTGTGTACAGTTCTTTTGTCTTCTTAGGTAAGTTTATTCCTAGATATTTAATTCTTTCTGTTGCAATGGTGAATGAATGGGATTGATTCCTTAATTTATCTTTCTGATTTTTCATTGTTAATATATAGAAATGCAAGTGATTTCTGTGTATTGATTGTGTCTCCTGCAACTTTGCACTAATTAGCTCTAGTAATTTTCTGATACTATCTTTAGGGTTTTCTATGGACAGTATCATGTCATCAGCAAACAGTGAGAGCTCTACTTCTTTTCCAATCTGGATTCCTTTTATTTCTTTTTCTTCTCTGATTGCTTTAGCTAGGACTTCCAGAACTGTGTTGATTAATACTGGTGAAAGCGGACACCCTTGCCTTGATCCTGATCTTAGGGGGAATGCTTTCAGTTTTTCACCATTGAGAATGTTTGCTGTATGCTTATCATATACGGCCTTTACTATGCTGAGGTAGGGTTCCTTCTATGCTCATTTCTTTAAAGAGTTTTAATCATAAATGGGTGCTGAATTTTGTCAAAGGCCTTTTCTGCATCCATTGAGATGATCATATGGTTTTTATCTTTCAATTTGTTAATATAGTGTATTACATTGATTGATTTGCATATATTGAAAAATCCTTGCATCCCTGGAATAAACCCACCTTGATCATGGTGTGTGAGCTATTTGATGTGCTTCTAAATTCTGTTTGCTAAAATTTTGTTGAGGATTTTGTGTCTATGTTCATCAGTGATATCGTCCTGTGGTTTTCTTTTTTTGTCTTTGTCTGGTTTTGATGTCAGGGTGATGGTGGCCTCGTAGACTGAGTCTGGAAGTGCTCCTTCCTCTGCAATTTTCTGAAAGAGTTTTAGAAGGATAGGCATTAGTTCTTCTCTAAACGTTTGATAGAATTCTCATGTGAAGCCGTCTGGTCCTGGGCTTTCGTATTTTGGAAGATTTTTGATCACAGCTTCAATTTCAGTGCTTGTAATTGGGTTGTTTGTGATTTCTATTTCTTCCTGGTTCAGTCTTGGAAGATGGAACTTTGCTAAGAATCTTTCCATTTCTTCCAGGTTATCCATTTTATTGCCATATAGTTTTCATAACAGTCTCTTATAATCCTTTGTATTCCTGCATTGTCTGATGTAGCATCTCCTTTTTAATTTCTAATTTTGTTGATTGATCCTTCTCTCTTTTTTTCTTGATGAGTCCGGCTAAAGGTTTCTCAATTTTATTTACTTTCTCAAAGAACGAGCATTTAGGTTTATTAATCTTTACTATTGTTTCTTTCATTTCTTTTTCACTTATTTCTGCTCAGATCTTTATTTCTTTCCTTCTACTTATTTTGGGTTTTTTTTGTTGCTGTTCTTCTTTTTCCAGTTGTTTTAGATGTAAAGTTAGGTTGTCTATTTGATGTTTTTCTTGTTTATTGAGGTAGGATTGTATTGTTATATGGATCACAATAAACTGTGGAAAATTCTGAAAGAGACGGGAATACCAGACCACCTGACCTGCCTCTTGAGAAACCTGTATGCAGGTCAGGAAGCAACAGTCAGAACTGTACATGGAACAACAGACTGGTTCCAAATAGGAAAAGGAGTAGGTCAAGGCTGTATATAGTCACCTTGCTTATTTAACTTCTATGCAGAGTACATCATGAGGAACGCTGGGCTGGAAGAAGCACAAGCTGGAATCAAGATTGCTGGGAGAAATATCAATAACCTCAGATATGCAGATGACACTACCCTTATGGCAGAAAGTGAAGAGGAACTAAAAGGCCTCTCGATGAAAGTGAAAGAGGAGAGTGAAAAGGTTGGCTTGAAGCTCAACATTCAGAAAACAAAGATCATGGCATCTGGTCCCATCACTTCATGGGAAATAGATAGGAAAACAGTGGAAACAGTGTCAGACTTTATTTTTTTGGGCTCCAAAATCACTGCAGATGCTGATTGCAGCCAGGAAATTAAAAGACGCTTACTCCTTGGAAGGAAAGTTATGACCAACCTTGGTAGTATATTAAAAAGCAGAGACATTACTTTGCCAACAAATGTCTGTCTAGTCAAGGCTATGGTTTTTTCAGTGGTCATGTATGGATGTGAGAGTTGGACTGTGAAGAAAGCTGATCACCAAAGAATTGATGCTTTCAAACTGTGGTGTTGGAGAAGACTCTTGAGAGTCTCTTGGACTGCAAGGAGATCCAACCAGTGCATTCTAAAGGAGATCAATCCTGGGTGTTCATTGGAAGGACTGATGCTAAAGTTGAAACTCCAATACTTTGGCCACCTCATGCAACGAGTTGACTCACTGGAAAAGACTCTGATGCTGGGAAAGGTTGGGGGCAGGAGGAGAAGGGGACGACTGAGCATGAGATGGCTGGATGGCATCACCGACTCGATGGACATGAGCTTGAGTGAACTCTGGGAGTTGGTGATGGACAGGGAGGCCTGGCGTGCTGTGATTCATGGGGTCGCGGAGAGTCGGACACGACTGAGCAACTGAACTGAACTGAACAGCTTTTTTTCTTGTATTGATATCTAGTCCATAGCATTGTGGCAGGTGAAGATGCTTGATATGATTTCAGTGTTCTTAAATTTACTGAGGTTTGATTTGTGGTCTGTCCTGGAGAATGTTCCATGTGCACTTGAGAAGAAGGCATGTTCTTCTGCATTTGGATGGAACATCCTGAAGGTGTCAGTGAGCTCCATCTCATCTAATGTATCACTTAAGACCTGTGTTTCCTTATTGATTTTCTGTTTTGATGGTCTTTCCGTTGGTGTGAGTGGGGTGTTAAAGTCTCCTCCTGTTGTTGTGTTCTGTCAGTTTCTCCTTTCATGTCTGTACTGAGCTGCTCCTTTGTTGGGTGCATAGATATTTACAATTGTTATGCCTTCCTCTTGGATTGATCCCTTGATCATTATATAGAGTCCTTCCTTATCTCTTGTAATCTTCTTTGTTTTAAGGTCTGTTTTGTCTGATACGAGGATTGCTACTCCAGCTTTCCTTTGCTTCCCATTTGTATGGAAATATTTTTGCATCCTTTCACTCTCAGTCTATATGTGTCTTGAGGTCTGAAGTAGGTTTCTTGTAGACTGAATATATATGGGTCTTGCTTTTTTATCCACTCAACCAATCTGTGTCTTTTGGTTGGAGAGTTTAATCCATTTATATTTAAAGTAATCATTGACATATATGTTCCTATTGCCATTTTGTTAATTGTTTGAGGTTGATTTTGAGGATCTTTTTCTCCTCTTGTATTTCTTGACTATATAGGCCCCTTTAATATCTGTTGTAAAGCTGATTTGGTGGTACTTAATTCTGTTAACTTTTGCTTTGTCTGAAAAACTTTTTATTTTTCCATCAATTTTGATTGAGATCCTTGCCAGGTACAGTAATCTTGGTTGTAGACTTTTCCCTTTCAGTACTTTAAACATATCCTGCCATTCCCTTCTGGCCTGCAGAGTTTCTGCTGAAAGATCAGCTGTTAAGTGTATGGAGTTTCCCTTGGATGTTACTTGTTGCCTTTCCCTTGCTGCTTTTAATATTCTTTGCTTGTGTTTAGTCTTTGTTAGTGTGATTAGTATGTGCCTTGGAATGTTTCTCCTTGGATTTATCCTGTATGGGACTCTGTGCCTCTTGGGCTTGATTGACTATTTCCTTTTCCACGTTGGGGAAATTTTCAAATACAATCTCTTCAAATATTTTGTCATACCCTTTCTTTTTTTCTTCTTCTGGGATCCCTATGATTTGACTGTTGGTGCATTTGATATTGTCCCAGAGGTTTCAGACTTTCCTCAGTTCTTTTCATCCTTTTTACTTTATTCTGCTCTTCAGAAATTGTTTCCACCATTTTATCTTCCAGCTCACTGATTCGTTCTTCTGCTTCAGCTATTCTGTAGTGATTCCTTCTAGAGTATTTTTAATTTCAGTAATTGTGTTGTTTGCCTCTGTATGTTTGTTTTTTAATTCTTCTAGATCTTTGTTAATTAATTCTTGCATTTTCTCCATTCTGTTTTCCAGGTTTTTGATCATCTTTACTGTCATTATTCTGAATTCTTTTTCAGGTAGTTTGCCTAGTTCCTCTTCATTTATCTGGACTTCTGCATTTCTAGTTTGTTCCTTCATTTGTGTAGTGTTTCTCTGCCTTTTCATTAATTTGTTTTTAACCTTACTGTGTTTGAGGTCTCCTTTCCCCAGGCTTCAAGGCTGAATTCACTCTTCCTTCCTGAATTCATTCTGCCCTCCTCAGGTTGGTCCAGTGGTTTTGTGTAAGCTTCTTATAGAGTGAGATTTGCGCTGAGTGTTAGTTTAGTTTTGTTTTTCCTCTGATGGGCAAGGCTTAGTGAGGTGATAATCCTGTCTGCTGATGATTGGGTTTTTGTTTTTGTTTTGTTTGTTGTTTAGATGAGGCATCCTGCTGGCCTGTGGGGAGAGAGAGGCTATTGTGATGGCTCCACCCCGTTGCATGTGACTCAGCAGTATCCCTTGCTTCCATGGTGCCTGCCTTTCCTCCACCCGCATTTCCCACCACAGTCTCCTCCCTCACATCCCCTCAGTCCATCTCTCTCTGTAGTCTACAGCTGCCCTTGCCCTTGGTTAGCTCCACAATCCCTACTCTCCAGCTCCCAGCCGCTGTGCCTTCCAGGGGACCTGCATCCCTGTCTGGGGTATGCATGGCTGCAGCAAGGACTGTCTGATTCTCCTTCCATTTAGGCTGCCACAGGTCAGCTGTTTCACTCTCAGCCTTCAGTGTTTCTCGTCTGACTCAGATAATTGCCCTGTTGTGGGGACTGACCCCTGCTTCAGTTCCCCCACCCGCCGAGGGCAGGTCCAGTCCTACTAACACTCCTGTTTTCCCCCTAGTTCCTTCATCCCACCAAGTTTTGTGTGGTTCTGCATATTCTATTCCACTGGTCAGGTCCTCCTGGCCGTCTCAGCTGGTGATCTGCATGCATTTCTGTCTGAGGGTCTGTTCCTGATGTATCCATGGAGAGAGGTGCACTCCATGTTAACCTACTCCTCTGCCATCTTGTTCTCTTGTACCACCTCTTCTCTATCCATTCACCTATCAATGGAAAAGAAGATGCTACATGATTTTAAACCATTATTCCTAGAAGCTTGTAATCAACATGAGTGACCCAATCTCTGAAGTCAGTTTTCTTGTTTGCAACTAACATCCTCATCCTATTGTGAATGAAATATTTTTTTAATGTCATTTCTAGAATTTGCTTATTAATATGTAAAAATATAGCTCATATACCTCTAGGGAGATTGAAGACTTTGGAAGCTCTTATTAGGCAGCTAAAACAGGAAAACTGGCAGTCTGAAGAAAATGTCAAGATTAGAGAAAACCCTTTCACAACATATGAAGTTACTATGATATAGATTAAAGAGGTTTTAAAGTTTGTGACTTTTATATAAGGTTTCTGTTGGCCAAACCAGATTCTATGTAAAGTGAACTTTTTGCTGCGTAAATTCTGACCTTAATGAAGCTAAGCAAGTGCTCTAATGTTATGAACTGCATCCTGTTCTTGTTATGCTCATTTTTTAGAAAAATTAAGGAGTTGTTGGGTAGATGGCATTTCCTTACTTGTTAATTTTCCAAATTTAAAGTAAAAATGTAGCGAATAAATAATATGATTAAGTCATAAAATGAGAGAACACAGATATGGTAAACCAGAGCCCAGAATAGAAGTCGGGTTCAGGAATCAGTCCTGATTCCACCATTGAGATATGTTTTGGACATGTTACTTCTTAACATTGAGTCTCAGCCTCTAATTTGTAAAAGGAGTGCACTTATGGAGAAGACTCTTGAGAGTCCCTTGGACTGCAAAGAGATCCAACCAGTCCATCCTAAAGGAGATCAGTCCTGGGTGTTCATTGGAAGGACTGATGCTGAAGCTGCAGCTACAATACTTTGGCCACCTGATGCAAAGAGCTGACTCACTGGAAAAGACCCTGATGCTGGGAAAGATTGAGGGCAGGAGGAGAAGGGGACAACAGAGGATGAGATGGTTGGATGGCATCACCAACTCGACGGACATGGGTTTAGGTAAACTCCGGGAGTTGGTGATGGACAGGGAGGCCTGGCATGCTGCAGTTCATGGGGTTTCACAGAGTCAGACACGACCAAGCAACTGAACTAACTAGATCTCTAACATAGTCTGTTTCCTTATGGTTTCTTCCCTTTCTAGAAGATATTTCTAATGGAGCAAGTTTTCTGTATGATAATCTTATACTTACACAAAAGTAGATGCTGGCTAGAGTTTTCTATTATTAACTGTTGGATTCTTCTCAATATTTATTAAATTCTGTGCTGCTTGACATTTGGGATATAATTTTTTTGTATTATACAGTTTCCTTGGTGACTCAAACTATAAAGAATCCACCTGCAATGGAGGAGGCCCAGGTTTGATCCCTGGGTCAGAAAAATCCCCTGGAGAAGGGAATGGCAACCCACTCCAGTATTCTTTCCTGGAGAATCCCAAGAACAGAAGAGCCTGGAGGGCTACAGCCCATGATGTTGCAAAGAGCTGGACATGACTGAGCAACTAATGCTTACTGTATATTGACTTTTTAAATAGGTAACCCTTCTAAATTCTTTCATCAGTTTCAGGAGATTTCATTTAGATTTTAAATAAATACACATATTACCTTCATACAATGACAATTTTACTTCTTCCTTTCCTATACTTACACTGTCGTTTCTCTCCCCTTTGTCTTTCCTCCCCTTTCCTCCCCTTTCACGTTCTTCTTTAAATAGTATATAGGATTTGCTTCTGGAATAAGCTGGGCTTGTATTTTGTGTGGGTTGCTAATGTATACTGTGGGATGCTACCTGTGTTCTGTGCATTCTTTGCTACTGGATTTAATGATTTCCACTAGACTCAAAATTTTTACTTCTCCTTGTCTGTTTTGATCAATTGTATTTCTCTATAAATTTATCTATTTCATACAATTTTTTCAAAGTTATTGTAATAAAATTATTTATAATATCATCTTCCTCTATTTTAATATGTGCAACATCTGTAACAATATCTATTTTTCTATTATTTGTTCCTTGTCTCTTTTTTTTAATTGAGACATAATTGACGTATGATATATATTAGTTTCCATTACATAATAATTCAATATTTACATATATCATGAAGTAATCATCACAGTAAGTCTACTTAACACCATTACCACCTAGTTAAATTTTTTTCCTTGTGATGAGAACTTTTAAGATCCACTCTCCTAACCACTTTCAAATATGCAATACAGTATCATTAACCACAGTCGCCAACATTGCGCCTCTATGACATATTTATTTTATAATTGGAAGTCTGTACCTTTTGACCTTCTTTACCCATTTTCCCCATGCCACTCCCACCGCTGAAATCACCAAATCATCAGTCTGTTCTCTGTATCTAAGTGTTCAGTTTTGACATTTTTTAGATTACACATATAAGTGAGATTACATGGCCTTATCTTTCTCTGCCTAATTGCTGACTTTTAAAAAAAAAAGCACAATGTGATGGGACTTCCTGCTGGTCCACTGGTTAAGATTCTGTGCATCCAATGCAGGGGCCACAGGTTCAATCCCTGGTGGGAGAACTGAGATCCCATATGCCGTGCAACACAGTCAAAAAAATAAAAAGGCATAGTGTGAAAGTTGCGGGTTAAGTCTTATTTTGGGCAAAGGAGGACTGTAACCCAGGAGACAGCATTGAGAAACTGTGAGAAATGGGCTATCGAAGCATCCATTCAGAGAGCTGTGAGAAACTGCTCCAAAGAGATGGGGGGAAGGTCACTATGTATGTGATTTTGGTGGAAGGGGAGAACATGCAATCAAGCACATATTTTTGCAGAAGGTTTCTGCTGGTCACGTGGACGTTCTAATCCACCATGAAGGATTTTAGTGCTTTTCTAGAGGTAGGGAAATGCAAGAATTGGGATCATAAAATCGACTCCTGAAGATACCTACCTGAGGACCTGTCCTGCCAGTTTCTCCCAGAGCCCAGAGCACCAGTTTCCTGCTCGCCACCCTTAACTCCTTTCAGGGGCTGTTGAAAATCAGCAGCTGCAGTAACCATGATTTAATTCTTGGAGAGCTAGATGGCAAGTGCCATTTGTAGTTACTTCATTTAGCCTAGTGCCCTAAGGTGATTTCCTGCTGCCTCAAGTGGTTGAGTTTTTACTTCATGAATCTTGCTAGGAATCTGTCAATTTTCTTAGTTTTACAAAGAACTTTCCTGTTGTAGGTTTGTTTTCTATTAAAATTTTAATTATCACTTTAAAAATTTTCTTTCAGTTTATTTTGTTGAGTGCCTAGCTCTTTAATTTTTAAACTTCCATTTTTTTTTTCTAAAATGCACATTGAAAGGATGAATTTCCATTTGAGTCTTTCTTTAGCTGTATGTCATAGTTTGATATGTCATTGTTCATTTTGAGTGTAAAATATTTTCTAAGTTCTAATTTCTTCTTTGACTCAGGAGTTGTATAAAGTGTTTTTGATTTCCAAAATATAAGAATATTCTAGTTATATTTTTAGCTTTATTGGATTATGATCAGGGCATATGTTCTGAATGAGTACAAACCTTCGAAGTACTTCGAAGGTCATTCATTATTACCCTATTTTGGTCAACTTATAAAAAGCATTCTATGTAGGCTTGAAAATGGTATGTATAGTATGTATTCTGCATTCGTCAGATAGAAGGTGTATATATCCATTAGGTCAGGATTGTTAGCTTGCTCATATTTTATGTACAGTTAGAAATTATTTTTCTGTTTCTTCTACAAATCACTGAAAGAATTATTTTAAATCTGTTGCCATATTTGGATTTTTTATCTTTGTATTATAAATTTTTGATTTATACATTTTGAGTTGATGGTATTGGTGAATAAGACTTTAGAATTGTTATGTTGACTGGTAAATTAATGCTTTATCATTAAAAATGATTTTTTTTTTGGCCACACCATGAAGCCTGTGGGGTCTTAGCTTCCTGGCCAGGGATTGAACCTGGTCCCAGCAGTGAGCACGCCAAATCCTGACCACTGGGCCACCCAGGAATTTCCCTGAAATGATCTTTTTCTCATTAATAAGCCTTTTTGTTCTAAAGCTATTTTACCTGTTATTAACATAGTTGTGTTAGATTTCTTGCAGTTAATATCTGCATTATGTAGCTATCTTTTTAAATACAGTGAGCTCTTTTTTGTGCATATTTTTTAATTTTTCTTTTTGTGACAAGTGCACAGTGCTGTATTTAATTATTTTTCACTGCCCTGGGCCTTAGTTGCTGCACGCAGGCTTCCTCTAGTTGAGGAGAGTGGGGATACTCCCCAGTTGCGGTGCACAGGCTTCTCACTGCAGTACCTGGGCCTCAGTGGCTGCGGAACAGGCTCTCGGGCCCTAGAACACGCAGGCTTCAGGAGTTGTGGCTCCCGGGCTCTAGAGCGCAGGCTCAGTAGTTGTGCCCGGGTTTAGCTGCTCTGCGGCAGTGGCATCTCCCTGGGCCAAGGATCGAACCAGTGTCCCCTGCAAAGGGGGCAGATGCATATCCACGGTACCACCAGGAAAGTCCTCTATCTTTTTAATTTCATTCTTCTTCTGTTCTCATTTCCGTTCCGTTCTGTTCTGTCGCTCAGTCGTGTCCGACTCTTTGCGACCGTGTGGACTGTAGCCTACCAGGCTTCTCCGTCCATGGGATTCTCCAGGCAAGAATACTGGAGTGGGTTACCGTTTCCTTCTCCAGGGGATCTTCCCGACCCAGGGATCGAACCTGGGTCTCCCGCATTGGAGGCAGACGCTTTAACCTCTGAGCCACCAGGGCCTAGATTAATCCCGTGGTTTCTTGATTTCTAACTTTTTAGCTGAGACATGTAATATATTTCTGTTTAATATGATTACTGACTTACTTGGATTTAAGTCTACCAGTATATATTCTGTACTTTCTATTTGTCTACTTATTCCATATTCTTTATCTTCTCTTTCACTCTTTTTTTTTTTTTTGACTAACATTTTCTGGTAGTTTCATTTTAGTTCCATTAGTTTAGAAGTTTCTTTTTTTCTTTTTCATGATTACCCTAGAAATTAAATATGCATATTTAACAGACCTTTGTGCACGTGTTCTAAGTCACTTCAATCTTGTCCTGTTCTTTGCGACTCTATGAACTATAGAATGTCGGGCTCTTCTGTCCATGGGATTCTCCAGGAAAGAATACTGGAGTGTGTTGCCATGCCCTCCTCCAGGGGATCTTCCCAACCCAGGAATGGAACCTGTGTTTCCTGCATGCAGGTGGATCCTATAGCTCTGAGCCACTAGGGAAGCCCTTTAACAGACCTCTAGAGTTAATCAATGGAGAAAGAAACGGAAATCCACTTCAGTGTTCCTGCCTGGAGAATCCCAGGGAAGGGGGAGCCTGGTGGGCTGCCATCTATGGGGTCGCACAGAGTCAGACACGACTGAAGTTACTTAGCAGCCGCAGCAGCAGAGTTAATCAATGGAGAAGGAAATAGTAACCCACTCCAGTGTTCTTGCCTGGAGAATCCCAGGGACGGCGGAGCCTGGTGGGCTGCCGTCTATGGGGTCGCACAGATTCAGACATGACTGAAGCGACTTAGCAGCAGCAGCAGAATTAATCAAATCTTAAACTCTCCTTTTGGATAACACAGGGACATTGGAACACTTACTTAATTTACATTTCTAAGAATTCCCATATTATTTGTTTTTTCATTCTATTTTTAAAATCCTACAAACCATTAATATTGTGTTATTCAGTCCACATCCATTTTGAATTATCCCAGGTGGCGGTAGTGGTAAAGCACCCACCTGTCAATGCAGGAGATGTAAGAGATGGGTTTAAATCCCTGGGTCTGGGAGATCCCCGGAGAAGGACATGACAACCCACTCCATTATCCTTGCCTGGAGAATCCCATGGACAGAGGAGGCCAGTGGGCTACAGTCCATGGGGGCGCAAAGAGTCGGAGAGGACTGAGATGCCTTAGCTCGCCAGCGCGCGCTGCGCAGTCTATCGACGCTTCCCTCCATCTGTGCTGGGACTTCCATCTGTTGCCATATTCTGTGCACTTAAAGTGCATCCTTAAGAATTTAATTCTCATCAGAACTTATTTTGATGAACTCTCTCCGTGTTGCTTTGTCTGGGAAAAAAATGTCAATTTTACTTTCATTTAAAAAACTTATTTTTATAGATTTGAGAATAGAAGTTGCCATTTACTTTTTCTCAGCACATTGAAGATACTGCTTTCCTGTCTCCTGACTCTCACAGAAGTTCTGTAGCACTCAGCTGGTAACTAACTAAATTGATCCTTAGAAAGCAAGCTATCTTTTTTTCCCCTCTTGCTGCTTTTAACACTGATTCTTTGAAACTGTACTTTCACTATGCTATATTTGATGAGATTTCTTTATGCTTATCCGACTTGGGAATCACAACTTCAAATCTGTGAACTGATGTTTTTCTGGAAGACGCTCAACCATTATCTAAGCAAATATTGCCTCTGCCCCATCCATTCTTTCTTCCCTGTAGCACTCAAACATATGTTAGAACATCTCTGGTGGCTCAGATGGTAAAGAATCTGCCTGCAATTCAGGAGACCCAGGTTCAATCCCTGGGTTGGGAGGATCCTCTGGAGAAGGGTATGACAACCCACTCCAGTATTCTTACCTGGAGGATCCCAAGGACAGGGAAGCCTTGTAGGCTGGGGTCACAAAGAGTTGGACACAACTGAGTGACTAACCCTTTCACTTTTCTTTAGAACATCTCCCTCTGTCCCTCAAGCCTCTTAACTTCATTTCCATGTTTTCTATTATTTTTTCTCTCTATGGTACATACGTCTTTTTCCCAGCCTGTCTTTCAGATGTCTCTTTTCATGTATTGTCTAATTGTCTCTTAAACGTGTCTGATAAGTCGTTAATATGTTGCAATAGGGAACTGCATTTTTCACATTTATAAGTTCTATTTGATTCTTTTTGTAATCTTCTGCATTACTCTTTATAACTTTGTTCTTCCCTGCAGTTATTTTCTAACAAGTTTGCCTTCACTTATTTAAACAAAGTAAGCCACTTTAAAGGCAAAAACACCCCTGATGATCCTAATATCTGAAGTCCTCATGTGTCTGCCTGCTTACCCTTGTTTTTGCTGGCTCTCACAGCACTGTTCCACTCTCTGCTTAGCAAAGTTGATCTCACTGTGTACTGATCACTGTCCTGGAAATATTACCTGTGGTGCTGTTTTACATCTAGGATAAAAGATCCTTCTTCTAGGAACAAATTGTGTTTTCTTTTGTAAAGCATCAAAGCATCTAAGGAGGCATTTCCAGGCTAGTGCCACCAGGTGTTGTGATGTGATTTTGGACTAAAGATCCATTAGAAGGCTAGATTTGGGTTTTAGTTTCATAAGGATGAGGTTTTGTTTGTTTGGTTGGTTGATTTTGTGGTTTTGTTGTTGTTTGTTTTTCGCTGTGACATTCAGCTTGTGGGATCTTAGTTCCCTAACCAGGGATTGAACCCATGTCTCCTGCATTGGTTGGCTGGAGTCTTAACAACTGGAGCACTGGAGAATTCCCACAAAACTGAGTTTTAGTTTTTGTTTTTAATTCCTTCCTGGCTGTACTCTATGCTAAGGCAAGTTTCTCTGAAGTCTGTTGCACAGCAAGTATTCAACCTTACCTAACATGTTGCTCCTTTAGAATACCAGGATAACATTCCCGGGGTCTGCTCCAACAGTCACTGGATATTGACCTCTAACTCCAGCACCATTCCATTCCGTTCTGTTCAGTCACTCAGTCGTGTCCGACTCTTTGCGACCCCGTGGACTGTAGCCTACCAGGCTTCTCCATCCATGGGATTCTCCAGGCAAGAATACTGGAGTGGGTTACCATTTCCTTCTCCAGGCGATCTTCCCGACCCAGGGATCGAACCCGGGTCTCCCGCATTGGAGACAGAAGTTCAGATCTTCCCAATCAGCAAGTGTCTCCAGGGTAAGCTTTTATGTGCTTGATTCCTGCTTACAGCCTCTGAGTACACATTCTCCTTACAATTTAAGTCTGGTAATGTCTTACAATCTTAATATGTAAGTCAGAATAAACTAATGCATGCCACAGTATAAAGGCCCCTAGTATCAGTGACTTAACACAACACATGTGTTTTTGATGATACACATTTCTGTCATTTGTGGTGGTGTGTTCCACGCTTTCCTTACTTATGGACCATGCATGACAGAAGCATGATCATCTGTAATGTTGCTGATTGTCACGTGGGGAAGAAGGGATCGTGGTGAATTACCCACTGATCTTAAATATCTGCCGAGAAGTAAGACAAATCAGTTTTCTTATATTTTGTTGTCCAAAACAAGTCACGTGAGTGCATCAAGTTCAAGAGGGCAGGGAAGTGCGAAGCTTCCATGTGCTCAGAAGGATGAGAAACAACCCTGATGACTAGCATACTGATCAGGTCTTCAGCGCTTTTAAGGAGGGTTTTTTAATTGAAGTATAGTTGATTTATAATGTGTCAATGTCAAGTGTCAGCAGAGTGATTCAGCTTTTTCAGATTCTTTTCCATGTTAGGTATTATAAGATACTGGATAAAATTCACTGTGCTATACAGTAGATCCTTGTTGGTTGTCTATTTTATATGTAGTAGTGTATATCAGTTCAGTTCAGTCGCTCAGTCATGTCCGACTCTTTGCAACCCTATGGACTGCAGCACACCAGGCCTCCCTGTCCATCACCAACTCCCGGAGTTCACCCAAACTCATCTTCATTGAGTCGGTGATGCCATCATTAATCTCAAACTCCTAATTTATCCCTCTTCCCTCTTTCCCTTCTGGTGATCATAAGTCTGTATTCTATGTCAGTGTGTCTCTTTTCTGTTTTGTAAGTAAGTTCATTTTTTGGATTCCATGTATAAGTGATATGTGATATTTGAAATGATAAAGAAGACATGGTATACATATATACAATGGAATATTAGTCATAAAAAAGAATGAAATAATGCCGTTGGCAGCAACATGAATGGACCTAGAGATTATCACACTAAGTGAAGTGAGTCAGACAGAGGAGAGATTTTTTTAAATATAGTATTTGCAGTTGTTTTTAGGAGGAAAGTTGCCCAAGTAATCCCTTGCCTGTATTATGTTCACTTTTTCAGTGCCTACTGATATCCAATGTGCTTGGTTACACATCTCTGTCTTGATTAAATCTCTCCCACTGCTAGTTCCAGTGTTGAAAAGAAAGTTGATGGTTCTCCGAGGTATTCAGTTATCTAACTACAAACATTTCATTTCCTTTCACAGGACTGTAAACTTTGGCCATACATTTGTTAGAACCACAAAACTTGTTTAACCCTTATTTTAGGAAATTGTATGTGTTTATTTAGATTGTAAAATATATTTGTTAAAGAAAACCGATTTTACTCACAAATCTTAAATGAACACACCAAGTCTGCTATTAATTAGCCCATTATTTTATAAATGCTAAGGGCTTTCTTTCATTAGTAAGAAAATATCAGAGTCCACTGAAGATTTTTCTCTCTGCTTCCTATTTGAAATAAAGAACACCCCTAGCATATTTCAGTTCAAACACGGTATGAAGATTCTTTCTTCCCCAGGAAGGTCAATTGTGTCTGAGCACACAGGAAATATAAATGAGAGAGATAAGGCTCTGATCTTATGCAGCTGACATTCTCAAGCAAGAGTCAGCAAACTACAGCCTGCAGGCCATGACTACTCTCTCTGCCGTTGTCATCTGCCTGGGTGTCCTTTCCCAGAGTAACCTTGGGAGCGACACATGAAAATGGCATCTTTCCCCCTGCCAGAAAGGAGCCAGACTCCTCCACCATGAATGGAAAGCAAAATTCTGTTGAATTAACTGGTTCACCTTTCAGTAGTAGGGAGCACACACGGTGCCCTGGATGATGGGGATAAGAAGACACCGGGGCAGCATAGTTGCAGAGAAGGGGGAGCAGCAGTGAGGGACAGGGTTTGGGGGAAGCATAATGATCATGAGTGGGACGCTGGAGCCAGTAGACAGCTGGATAGATCTGTCTGTCTGGAGCTCAGGTGAGAGTTCCTGGCTGGAGAGACTCGATCTGGAGTTGCCTTTATTCTAAAGGTAATGAAAGCCCTTGTGAATGGGAAGGCTTCCAAAGCAACTGAGCATTTCTCTTCTCCCTGGGCACAGAGCCCATGCACATGGCCGATTCTGGTGTTCCAGGCTTCTTTTGTGGTGAAGGGTAATCTATTCTGAAAATGCTTTTTGCTGCTCTATTAACCTTGCTGGAAGGCCCCTCTCTCCTTTGGAAATACAAAGTGAGTCCTCTCCTGTTCCCCAGGAGTGAGCAAACAGGTGAAGAGGTGGCCTCTGACTCCCATTCACAGCAGCGAGGACTTATGAAAACAGCTGCCCTCAACCACCAGATGACGTGCAAACCAGCAACCAGCAGTGCTGCACGGCCAGGAGGAAATCAGCCTCCCCCGCCAGCCACTGTCTGAAAATGTTCTCCCGGGGAAGTGGGCCAGGGGAGTGACTCTGTCAGGTGAACAATTTTCTGAATAATATAAGCTTAATCTGAACATCATCATATCACTTTGATTGATCCCTGAATCTCACCAGCAATATGAAGCAAACATTTTGGGAGTGAATATAGGGCAGTTCTTGGGACGATCCCATGAGGGAGGGCATAGCAACCCACTCCAGTATTCTTGCCTGGAGAATTCCATGGACGGAGGAGCAGTGGGCTCCAGTCCATGGGGTCACAGAGTCAGACAGGACTGAAGTGACTTAGCATGTAGGCTTGCAGGCATAGGGCAGTTCTTACCTGGTTGAATAATATATGGCAGGAAATGATGGGAGGCTGGTTCAATGGTGGAGGCTCTTCACCCCACTGTGTTCAATTATACCTACCACACAAGGTAAGTGAAAACCTTTCTTTCTGAGGGTCAGGAGTGAGAAATGGAGTGTTTCCAGCCATGTAAATAAACAGAGATGTCAGAGTCATCCGTGACTCCAGTTCTGCAGGCCAACCAGGAAGGAAAGCAATCCCTGTGACCAGGCTGCAGCCACGCCCTACGGTGAAACACAGGAGACTGGCCGCAGACAGCCGAGGCGCGTATGAGGAATGATTTCCGTGAGTCCAGACCCTTGCCTCTCCTCACACGTAGACAATCACTAAATTCCTCAACTCGCGATATCCGGTTTTCCTTAATGAACAGCAATCTTTTGTTGTTCTGACCGCCTGCTCTTTGACACACTTCTCTGTCGCCCGGCTCCTCCGCCACCTCTGTGGAGCAGTCCTCTCAGGGTGACTTGAGATGCTGTCTCCCGGGCTTCAAGCCCTCAAAATTCCCTCTGAAGAAAACATAGTTCAATTTTTAGGTTGTGACTATTTTTTAAGTGGACAGTAGGGAAGTATGTTTAAAGTTGGTTGTGTATACACTTTTTAAGAAAATGTATTTTTTTTTTTTTGGAGGGCGACATATTCGTGTTTTCTATATAATGGTGGTGGTTATTGTTACATGAATGCGAGAGAAGCTGCAATAAAAATGAGGAAACAGTTTCAAATGTTTCCTAACCTTTCCCTGGATTCACAAAAATGTACAAGTGATAAGCCTGCTAAGAGCTGGAAATTGTGGAACAGGTGTGTGGTATTGAAACTTTTAATATTACAAATATGTATATATAGTATATACATGTATATTGTCTGTATATAGATTTTAATATTATGTAGTATGGCTGAAAGCAAAAAAAAAAGGCCACTTTGGGGTTAAAATAGTAGGGCTCTCATCATCTTGATGGAAGTGCTTAATTGAAGTCAGCAACACAGATTATTAAGAATATGGTAGATGATGTTAAAGGGACAGTTTTTAAGTAATATGTGTCCAGCAGCCCCAAGGGCCTGGTTTTTAAGATGGACCTGCTGCTGTTTTATTTCTTGCTACCATACAGTCCTGCATATTAGAGTAGAGAGAGTAGCTCTGAACCAACAGATCATTCCTCAGGCTGTCATAGAGCCCGTTGTGGCAGCAAGGTCCCAAAGGTTTGGCCAGCCTTCCTGAGACACAGTGGGGACATGCTCTGCACCGTACCCCTCAAACAAGTAGTCTGAAACACTGGCCTCTCAGAACATGCAGGAGCTGTAGTTGAGAGTACAAAATAGCCAAGAGAAGTGATGGGGAAGCTGAAACGATGTTGTTAAAGAAACTGAGAATTTCTATGTGAAATTTTCATAGAGTTGACTATGACCGCAAATCCATTTTGGGAATTGAAACCAGACCCTATCTTTTATCTCACCATCAGGGGTTTGCAGAGACTCTCTCGTTGGCAGAGCTGGGCCTAGAGGTTAATAATAATAACCTCCAGTCATCAAGAGAAGTGTGGAGAGCCCCGGTCCTCATGCAAGTCCAGCTGTGGGCGTCCTTGTTGCAGAGTAACGCGAGCGTATTGGTGATAGGTTAATGAGGTTAACCTGATAGGGGTAAAGAATCAGAGAGAAGGGCACTCAGGAATTTAAATTCTGTTCTTTGTACTAAGATTACTCATTATGATGCTCAGTACCTTGTGAGTCTTAACCTCTTGGTGGCGCATACCTATTTTTGCTGCCGAGTTTATGCAACTCCCAGAGAAAAGCGAGATGCCCCAGGTAGGGGTGCTTCACACGGCCTGGGGAATCTTCCTCTCAGAAAATGACACAACAGAGAAGTGGGGAATTGTTTGAGGAACATTCAGATGTGGCTGTTAGTTGACCGTGGTGGATGGGAACTCCTTATGTCTTGGAGGGGGGGGTGCGGTGTGGTCAGCAACACCCCCGGTTAGTTTTATACTTTTGTACTCTGATAGTTATAATAAAATGACTAATCTGAGGATGTTTCTGGGTTGACCAACATCTGTGGCCAATGCCAGGTAACTTGTAAGAATAAACACCGACCCTTGGGCTTCACTGGGGTCCAGTGGTTAAGACTGCACTTCTGCTGCAGGGTGACACTTGGTTGGGGAATTAAGAAGCTACTTGCTACTCAGCTTGGTTTTTAAAAAAAGTAATAAACACTAACCCAAAGGCAAACATATTTTTCTCACAGATGTTCATCATCATGGCATGAGCTGATTCTCCCTCAGTTCTTTCAGAATGGCACAATGGAAAGGCAATATACCACACAGACTAATTTTTAAGAAAACACATGAGTGGTCAGAGCTTCTGATGTGTTTCCTCAAAGAAATATGAATGTGAGGCTTTGCTATGGCCTAAGTGGAGAACTTTTTATGAGAGGAATTATCTGATTTTAGACTTTCAGAATAACCTCAGTTCAGTTCAGTCCCTCAGTCATGTCTGACTCCTTGCGACCCCATGTACTGCAGCACGCCAGGCCTCCCTATCCATCACCAGCTCCCAGAGTGTACTCAAACTCGTGTCCATTGAGTTGGTGACACCATTCAATCATCTCATCCACTGTCGTCCCCTTCTCCTCCTGCCTTCAATCTTTCCCAGCATCAGGGTCTTTTTAAATTAGTCAGCTCTTTGCATCAGGTGGCCAAAGTATTGGAGTCTCAGCTTCAGCATCAGTCCTTCCAATGAATATTCAGGACTGATTTCCTTTAGGATGAACTGGTTTGATCTCCTTGAAGTCCAAGGGACTCTCAAAGAGTCTTCTCCAATCCACAGCTCAAAAGCATCAATTCTTTGGTGCTCAGCTTTCTTTATGGTCCAACTCTCATATCCATACATGACTACTGGAAAAACCATAGCTTTGACTAGACGGACCTTTGTTGGCAAAGAAATGTCTCTGCTTTTTAATATGCTGTCTATGTTGTCATAACTTTTCTTCCAAGGAGGAAACATCTTTTAATTTCATGGCTACAGTCACCATCTGCAGTGATTTTGGAGCCCCCCAAAATAAAGTCTGTCCCTGTTTCCATTGTTTCCCCATCTATTTGCCATGAAGTGATGGGACCAAGTGCCATGATCTTAGTTTTCTGAATGTTGAACTTTAGCCAACTTTTTCACTCTCCTTTCACTTTCTTCAAGAGGCTCTTTAGTTCTTCTTTGCTTTCTGCCATAAGGGTGGTGTCATCTGCAAAATACTTAGTATGTACATAAGCACCAAGGCGACATACCACATGTTAGATTATACAGCACACATGTTCAAAGTCAGCTGGAAGGGAAAACTTGAGGACCAATTCTATTTAAATAAGTTTATCAGCGTTGATTTTTGATGTTGTTTATCACTCACAATTCACATCTTAGGGTGAGTGCATTACAGCAATCACTGGGAGACCACTCTGAGCCTTGGGCTTCTGGGGACTGTGGGACAATGCCCCCACTTTAAGAAAATGTTTCAGAATCAAAAACATGCAGGTCTGTGAGAGCTCTGAAGTATTCGAGCTTAGCCAAAGGATGACAACATACAGAGAAGAGCTTTTATGGTGGAATGAAGAGAATAAATTGTTTGATCTGTAGAGACAGTGATGGCATAGCTGTAAGAGAATGTACAGCTTCAGAACCTGTAAAGACATTACTTAGGAGACTAGAATATATCTTTTCATATATGTTTGTGGTGAGTGTGACGTGCTTGGGAGGCACATAACACAACAGAGTTGTCTCCCTCTCTACTCTGTGTGCATGGCCTAGTTCACTGTCAATACACGTGTGCTGGCTTTGTGACTCCCAGTTGGCCACCTCTGCAGGGAAGCATTGTTGCACAGGATCCATGCTGGTTCTCTGTCAAGTGCTTGGGGTTCCCAGTGCACTGCAGGAGCTCTCCACGTGCCCTGCCTGCTGCCATGGGAGCAGCAACAATTGGAGTCAGAGTGCCCTGCGAATTTCAGCTTTCTTTTCTTCCAGGGCTGCCTCACCAGCTTCAGGGAAGCGCACCTAGAGCTGTGGTTGGAGCAACCTGTGGGTGATGTCATATAGGATGTCAGTTACATTCTCTACCAGAGGCTCCCTTCAGGATGGGCTTTCTAAGGCTGCACAGTGGGCTCCTGCCTCTTGAACCCGAGGTTTCCTTTAGGGGAGAGGGGTTTGAATGAATGCTGTCTGCTTACACTACAGGTCAAAGATGGGGAGATGGTGCCCCATTGTGATGATCTGATAGCCTAAGTTTATGTTACTCCCAGGATAAGATGAAATACACCCATAGATTAATTATGATCGTTTTGAGATACTAAAATCCATCATTTGATCTGGAAAAAGGTCAGATTGTTTTCACTCTAATGGGCATGCTTTTCTGCCTGCTCTTAGGACAGGTGGAAAGCTACTGTTAGTGCTCTATTGTGCCCAGGCTAAGATCAGCCAACCCACCCCCCAGGCACAGAAAGCCACAGCAGTGACTTGGTGCCCTGCAGGGTGCTGTAGGAGTACATGCAGAGCCGGAAGTGACAGATAATACTCCTGAGATCTGTGAAATCTGGCTTTTAAAGCCTTTCCCAGGCTTCCCTGGTTGTCTAGTGGTTGAGAGTCCACCTGCCAGTGTGGGTGACAGGGGTTTGATCCCTGGTCTGGGAAGATCCCACATGCCACGGAGCAACAAAGCCCGAGCACCGAAATGATTGAGCTGTGCTCTAGAGCCCGCAGGCTGCGACTACCAGAGCCTGTGCTCTGCAACAAGAGAAGCCACTGCAGTGAGAGACCCGTGCCCTGCGAGGAAGGGCAGCCCCTGATCAGCACAACCAGAGAAAGTGCGTGTAGCAATGAAGAGCCAGTGCAATCAAAAACAAACAAATAAATCTTAAAAATAATAATAAAAGAAAAAAAAGAAGACATTGAAAACAAGCTGGAAAGATAGGCAAAAACGTAAACAATAAACAAATAAAAGCATTCCCACAAAGCTTTTTGGTAATTATGGTTCATCACCTTTGCCATAAAAATTATTAATTTCCCAGCTGGGGTGTGCTTATCAGATAGAAAATAAAATGTATTGAGGATGGTTGCTTTAGAGAGTGTTTCCTCAACCCTTAGCACATTAATGAGATTGCTGCTGGAGAAATACATCTGAAGTACGGTCCAATCTTTCCAATACTACTTTCGTGAGAAGCCTGGGAGCTTTCCAGCATCAGTTCTCACCTTCTTAGGATATGTCTTCTTGAAAATTCAGAGGTGCTGATGTGGCTTTGTTTTGTTGGAAGGATGCTGAAGGCCCCACATGGACTAGAGCAGACATCACCAGAGGCTGCTTTACTGCAGAACGCGTCACCGGGCAGGTGTCTTTGGCATATGTGGCCCTGAGCATCACAGAGGAGGATTGGGACCCATCTCTAGATAATTACTCCGGTGAGCATTCTAGTGAATTATCTAGATATTTGCTAATATTCTTGGGTGGCACATGTGTTGTGTGTGCCTCATTTTCAATCATGTCCAATTCTTTGTAACTCCATGGACTGCAGCCTGCCAGGCTCTTCTGTCCATGGGATTTTCCAGGCAAGAATACTGGAGTGGGTTGCCATTTCCTTCTCCAGAAGATCTTCCCAACTCACGAATCAAACCCGAGTCTCTTGCATTGGCAAGTCGATTGTTTATCACTGAGCCACCTGGTTACCACTTGGGTATCACATTAAGGATTTCTTTCTGCAAACCCCAATGTTCAAAATAACGATACCACACTGAACACTGGGTAGAGCAGCAAAAGTTAATTTTGACAGGTTAAAAGACTCCAGGCTTGGTTATTACAAAAAAGGGAAAATGAACCGTCAAGTGTTGTCTAGCAGCAGTAGGCCATCATTTGTGAGGAAGGAAAAAGAAGGAAAAAGAAAATATGAAAAAGAAACTCTTCAAGGTGGCCCTATGTGTGATTATTAATGACTAGTGCATGCTTTAATGGCTGCTGAATCCTTTGCCAAAAGCAATACACCAGCCAGGCCCTTTAATTCTGAAAATAACTTGTGTTCTCATGGGAGTTTGTGTGTGTTTGGAGGGGTGCACAACTCGTGGGGAATGGAGATAAGATGTGATCAGGAGTTTGTTAGGAAACTGTCTGATGCTGGCAGCCTTTACACAGTGAGGAGTAGCACTGTTTGCCACACAACTGATGGACGGAGAGCCCCTGCAGCACTGAGTGGTGCAGGGCGGTGGTTCTGTGAGCTGGGTGGGAGGGCCAATAGGGGAGACCAATAAACGCTTGACCAAGCGTGCCATGCCACCGTCACGGTCCTTAACCTTCCTCTAAAGACAACCTGGCCAGGGCCAGGGAAGCGATGCTGTCAATATAATCACAGAATACATAGCTCTTTATGTTACTAGCTTAAGGCAAGTTGCAGATGACTACATAGGCCAGATGGATACACTCCATCCATGTGTGCTTCCTTCCTTCTGGAAGCCTTCCATGGTGCCACCTAACTGTCCCTGTAGAGACCTCAGGGTGAATTTAATGCACATGAGGTTACTTGACCAACTCCCACTGAAAGTAGGTGTCTTTGCACCCAGTCATTTGCTTCTGAGTGTCTCAAGGGACTCTTATTCTGGGAGGCTGAAAGGAGGGTAATCCTCCTGAAAACTGGCGCACGCTTCTGCACCATGCAGCCTAGGCCGTGACTGATGGCAGGCTAAGGAGTCTGAGCCTATTGGAATGACTTATGTGAACAATCCTCCAAACACAGCAAAGCTACCCTGTATTTCCTGTCATCATGGAAATTGTCCCTGATACACTTAAGGGTAAAAATCTCCCTACCCACCCCAGCAGATCTGCACTGAAGAGTGTAGGGAGACAAATCCCTTAAATGTGAGCCGGTTCTGTTCTCTGTCTGCTTCTGAGACTTCACACCAGTTATATTCAGTGGAATATAACAAGAAATTGTATCTGCTGAACTCTCATCAGATGGAACAGATGAAGAATATGCTTCTATTTTCCTTCTCAGGGGAAAATATGGTCAGACATGTGCTGTTCAATGCAGTCATTAGCCACACAGGGTCACCAAGCACTTGAAATGCGACTGGTCCAAAGCAAGATGTGATGTAAGTGTAAAATACACACCAGATTTCAAACACATCATTTCTACAAAACATAAAACATCCCATTAATGATTTTTTTATGTTTATTATATCTTCAAATTTTTTTGTATATTTATTAACTAAACTATACCTTGGCACATACTTTTACCTGTTCATTTTCACTTTTAATACATGGTTCTCAGCAAATTATAAATTACATAGGTTGCTTGCATTTGTAGCTAACATAATATTTTTACTGGACAGCACTGAAGATGAAATTTCATCCAGCTCGGATTACATAGACCACTTTGCCATGTAGCTTGGCAGAGATGAGCACCAGCCCAAGAAAATGGAGTCTCCATCACTGCTTGTGTACAACACAGCCCACTGTTTATGGTGAAGAAACGTGGAGGCAAGGAAGGATGAGCAACTTCCCAAACACGCTCGTCTGGTGAATCTGGACAAGTACAGGTGATCCTAATATTGAACGAAGACAGCTGCTCACATGGGAAAAGTCTGGCTTACTTTATAAGACGAAAGAGCATTTTTGTGATTTCTGCCTTTCTTTTTTTAAATGACATGAAATACATTTCTTAGTATATTAGCGTGATGAAAGGTATGAGTTTGAAAAAAGAGTGAAAAATCACTCATAAGGTAACATGAAATAAACAAAACACCATGAATCAGTTTATGATTGACAGATCACAATCTTCTTTATCACCACATTTGATGGAACTCCTGTCGGGAGACATATGTCTATGGAGAGTGAAAGATTGGCAGTAGCAGTCTGTTATTGCCCCAGCACCAGTGTTTTATTTATGAAATAAATAGCCCTGTTATTTAGACAGAGTAAGAAGGAATCTATTTTACACTCTGGCTCACAGATAATCCCTGCCATGTTAGTATAAGAAATGAACCTTAAAAACAACTGTGATACAGCTATATGTTACAGACCCTGGAGTATTCCTATTCTAAAATGTTATCAGTATCTTACCTTAGATTATGAAATTTTAAAAAATATATATTATTTAGGCAAGTATCTAAGTAAAGACAAACTTAACAGTTAATTTACAGAAACAAGTTTTAAGGGGCCAAAATTTACAATTATTTGAATATTTTAAAAACTGATATAATCGTGGCATACCAAATAAAAACCCACAAGCCATAGTGATTCTCAAAAGAAGAGGAAAGGTTGAGAAAAAGCTCTTCTTTACAAATGTAAAGTTAATGAATATAAAAGAATAACGGACTTAGAGTCGGTAGTTTCCAGCCTCTATTATGGAAATTCATTCAGGCAAACATTATCCCTGGTGGCTAAAATCTGTAGGTGAAATTTGATTAGGGACAGGATATTTGCATGCCACCAAAGTATCAGCCTACATTTTTCTCACTAATATACAAATGAAAGTACACCTTTGTAATGAACACATCTGACGATCACCCCCTTAATCAAATGATAAAATTTATGTCACTAATCATGTGTCATCCTGGGCCTCTTGATGTGAAAGTATACAATGTCGTCTATAAAGTATTCTTTCCAAAATGTTTATATCTAGTGGATATAAACTACACTAGAACTACACACCAATATTAGCCACAAGGGGCTACTGACAACTCAAATGAGGCTCGTCTAACTTGAGATGTGCTGTAATGTAAAATACTGAATTTTGAAGACTTGATACGAGATAAAAGAGTGTAAAATATCTCATATTGATTACTCATTAAGTGATAATATTTTGGATACACTGGGTTAAATGAAACAAATTATTAAAATTAATTTCACTTGCTTCATTTTACCTTTAAGTTTACTTAAAATTTCACTTTTTTAAAAAGGTGCAACCCTCGAGTTTTTAATAGCTGTATCAAATCTCAATACTTTAAGATTCTTAACAAATTAAAAATGAAAGAAATTGATATTTGTGTCACGCTCCCCAGCAGTGCTTCAACAGACTTACTTAGTCATATATGGTCACTATTATTAAGTGAAACCTCAATAAAGTTCCCTTAAGCATAGCAAATTGCTTTGGCTGATCAGCCAGACCCACATTTAATTAAGAGATAGAGTTATTATCTAGGCCACAGAACCTCCTCTGTTCTAATTATACAAGACAGGAAAAATGGATACTCAGTGCAGCTAAACCTTTATCATTACTATATATGTATATATAAACACACACACATATATATATACTGCTTGAAATATATATACACACACACACACACATATATATATATATAAAACATACATGCATTTATATTTCAAGCAGGGGGATTAGATATTCCTGGAGGTTGTACCTATCACAGATGCTTTTCTCAAAGTGCATATATGTGTACACTGTCTCAAAGAGGTGCCTGGAACTTGGTTCATTCATTGAGTTATGCATTTACTGTGTTTAACATGTATTTAAAAATCTGTCACTATTTGAGTGTGTATGTGTAAAACATTCTGAGAAAAATCTATTGAGAGACGGTATGGTTTTCCATGGGAATTCTGTAAAGCTTGAAAAGGTGACAGTAAGCGTTGTTTGTCTGAGTTTTTCACTTCTTAGAAAGTTCTCTTCTAAGTTTCCTCTTAAACTCTGTAGAAGTCTCAGGCACTTTTGGGCAAGTTTCTCTCTGAACACAGTCTTTTAACATTCCTCAGCACACTCACAGCCATACTTCATAACTGTCCTTATGTGAGGTCTAAAAACATCAACATTCTTTCAAAACAGATACAGCCTTTCAAAATACGCCTGGGACACTTCTTCCCCATCCTTGTGCCAATCATCACTGAAGTTCCGTGAAGCCATATTAATCCCAAGCCAATATCAGTCCTCTTGGACATTGCTCAAGCTTCTGGTTCTCATCTTCTTTTTACAAAGATGGTTTGTTTCCCCTGAAAACTCCTGTCTCAGGAGGCACAGTTGCATCTGCACGATAGCAGTGAGGAAAAGACAAGCTTGTCTATTCAGCGTCGACCTGGAGTCCTAACCAGTGGGATGAGGCAAGGGAAATAAATGCGACAGGTAAATACCGGAAAGCAAGATGTAAAAGTTTCATATTCACAAATCGAATGATTGTTTATTAAAATATCCAAAATATCTACAAAATATCTTCTTGTAGAGAAGAACCTGAATCAAGCCCTGTTGGATCTGCATGGCCTGGCTTCTGCCTGCGGAGACCCCCACATCTGTGACTTCCTGAAGAACCACTTCCTAGATGAGAAAGTGAAACTCATCAAGAAGATGGGTGAACACCTGACCAACCTCCGCAGGCTGGCTGGTCCCCAGGCTGGGTTGGGTGAGTATCTCTTCGAAAGGCTCACCCTCAAGCACGAGTAGGAGCTTCTGGAGACCAGTGACCTTTGAAGAACCCACCTAACATCAGGGCTGCCTGAAGCCCCTCACTGCAGCAACTCAGCAGCTTTTTAACACCCTGGAGCCCTCTCTCAAGCCTTGGACCAAATGGAAACAATAAAGCTTTTTGCAGCATAAAATAAAATAAAATATCCAAAATAAGCAACTTATTAATTGAATGATTAAAATTAGATACTGATTTTAACGTAGTCATCAAACATGCTGAAATATTTTTATAGCATGTGCTCCAGTGTTCTTGCCTGGAGAATCCCAGGGACAGGGGAGCCTAGTGGGCTGCCATCTATGGGGTCACACAGAGTCAGACACGACTGAAGTGACTTAGCAGCAGCAGCAGCAATGAACTAGCAATCAGCTGTGTACTAGCAATGAACAGCTGCAAAATGTTTTTCTATGTGCTAGCAATTAGCAATTGGAAAATGAAAATATCTTTCACAATAGCATCAAACACCACCAAATGATTAAGTAAATCTAACAAAAGATATGCACTACCACTGTACAGTAAACTATTGAACAATACTGGGAGAAATCTTCATTTCTAAATTAGTGGAGAGATAAACTGTATTAAGGGATTGGACAGTCTGATATTTTTAAGATATTAATTATCTTAACATTTTGACTGATTCAACAGTCTCAGTCAAAATCCCGGCAGGATTTTCACTGGAAATTTAAATGTTGATTTTTAAATATTTATGGGAATGCAAGGATCTAGAATTGCCAAGAATTCTTTAAAGAAAAACAAAGATAAAGGACTTAACTACCAGTTTCAAAGCTTATTTTAAAACTATAAAAAATCAAAACAATCGTAAAGATAGACAAACCAATGAAATGGAATAGAGACTTCAAAATCAAATCTATACTTACATAGTCACTTTATAATAAAGGCATTACTGCAATTTAGAGAGAATGAATGGTCTTTTAAATAGATGTTTTTGGAGAAATTACATATTCTTATTTTTCTAAAAAAAGAAAGTTGATCCATTCTTCACACTATACGCAAAATTAATTTCATATGAATCATAGTCCTAAATACAAGGAAAATTTTGGAAGTAAATATCTTCATGACCTTGGAGTAGAAAAATTTTTCTTAAATAATACATCAGAGTGCTAAGCATAAAAGAAAAGATTTATTAACATAATTTTTTTAAATTAAGAAATTCTATTCCTTAAAAAATAAATACCATTAAAATGAAAAGGCAATCCTTTTACTGGGAGAAGATATTTGCAATAAAAAAACTCATTCAGAATAAAGAAAGTATTCCCATGAGTCAATAAGGAAAAGACAAAGAGCTCAATATTTTAAAAAAGGACAAAGACCTAGCTCTTCTAAGAAGAGGACATCCAAATGACCGATAATCATGAAGGGACTCAGCCTCATGACTTTTCTGAGAAATGTAAATTAAATATTGTGAGATACAACAACACACTGACCATATTAACTAAAACCTTTTTAAAAGCCTGAGAATTCCGAATTTTGGTGAGAATATAAAGCAACTGGAACAGCGCCCACTCTTCCTTCAGATATCAGCCCAGCTGTCATGTCTTCTGAGCAAGGTCCCTGACTCCTCAGACGAGGAGCACTTGCTACAGCTACAAGAATCACTATGTAACATAAAGAAGCCTATGCTTTGATTGCATCAGTTCAGTTCAGTCGCGGCCGACTCTTTGCGACCCCATGAACCACGGCACGCCAGGCCTCTCTGTCCATCACCAACTCCCGGAGTCCACCCAAACCCATGTCCATCGAGTCGGTGATGCCATCCAACCATCTCATCCTCTGTCATCCATGACCATGAATTCTTCATAGCTCTGAGCCGTTTTTATCAAGATTCCATCAGACCTTGCATCTTCCTGGAGACTCAGGGCAGACCTCAGCCACCAAGGACAGCTGAGGCATCCCTTGGTAGGATCAGCGATCTGAGCATCGCTTGCTTGCTGATTTAAGGCCACAGGTTTCGGATGCGACTGGTTCTTGCATCCCACACACCAGTAGGTGCACACGCCCTTTGATGGAGCTTGAGTCTGGACCCTTGGAAGGGCTTCTTTGCACAAGCGGGCACCTCTGTGACTCACCAGAAGCAGCCAGGACAGCATATTTTTTATCTCTTCAACTTGCTGCCTGACTTCCTCAATTCTGTGACTTTTTGCCTCTGTTTTATTTCTACTTCATCTCGGGCCCACTTTCACTTTGTCTGGTAATTTTGTCTCTGTGTTGTCTGAAACTGCATTCTCTCCCTACCTGAAGACAATTTATGACCTTCTCATTCTTTTGTTATCCCCTCCTTAAACACTCCTCCGGCTCCAAGGGAACTCCAGTTCCTTCTTCAGTCCACTTTCTCCCCATCCGACAGCAGAGCTTTCGCTCCTATGAAGTATGTGTATTGTTATATGGATCGCAGTTGTGACTTGATAATTAAGAGATTATTTCTAAAAATATGAAAATGTATAAATATATTTTTAAAATATAAAAATACACAGATGTAGATAAATGGATGGCAGTGGTTGCACAATATGAATGTACGTAATACCACTGAACTGTACACTTAAAAAATGATCAATGTGATAAATTTTATGTTATGTGTGTCTTGTGTTAGTCATGTCCGACTCTTTGCGACCCCATAGGCTATAGCCCCGCAGGCTCCTCTGTCCAGGGAAGAATACTAGAGTGGGTAGCCATTCTTCTGCAGGGGACCTTTCCAACCCAGGGATGGAACCCCAGTCTCCTGCATGGAGGCAGATTCTTTACCATCTGAGCCACCAGGGAAGCCCTATGAGTATTTTACCATAATACAAATGGGGGAAAATGGGAAAAAAAGGAAAAAAAGAGAAATAGCACGTTAAAGATACAAATAATAGACTGGAAGAGAGCAGACATTTACAAATTAAGTTTGCTCTTAGGGTGCATCTGGGTGTAAGTCAATAAAACTAAATTTAACATGACTTTTAAAAAATAAATAAAAGATAAAAACAACACTAAGAAAAAAAAAAAAGCAAATGCACCAATCAATTCTTTCATAAAATTGTCTAACAATTTTTTTAAGGGTAAAAAAATTTTTTTTTTGTTTTTTTTTGTTTGTTTTACTTGTTTTTAAAGTGCTTTTTAAAAATTTATTTTGTTTATTTGTTTTTGGCTGCATTGGGTCTTTGTCGCTGCCTGTGGGCTTTCTCTAGTTGCAGTGAGCAGGAGGCTACTCTGTATTCGCAATGCATGGGCTTCTCATTTTGGTAGATTCTCTTATTACAGAGCATGGGCTCTAGGTGTGGGGGCTCAATAGTTGTAGCACACAGGCTTAGCTACCCTGGGACATGTAGAATCTCCCCGGATCAGGAACCTGTGTCCCTGAATTGGTGGGAAGATTTTTAATGCCTGGACCGCCAGGGAAGTCTGCTCCAACCAGTCTTGTGTTCAGAAAATTTCCAATTGTGACTTGCAGGTAGCTAGGAACCCTTTCCTGTGAAATGGACCACTGACACTTGGAAGACTTGATTGGAAGGGCAAAGAGGCACTTGTAAGCTCTTCAGGTGCTTGGGGATTGCGTCCTATATGAAGAAACAAAGATGAAAAAGCAAATTATGCTAGATAATTGCCTCTAGTCTTTGAAGAGTCTGTAGAAACTATGAGCTAGAAGAAAGGTCAGAATATGTATTCGAGGTTTGTCCTTGGAGAAAAATACTATGAGCAAATTATACTAACTGCCTCGTTGGAACTCAAAGCCTACATTTCAGTCATTTCTAAAAGAAAGGAAGTTTGGTTTTATTTACAAATGCAGTAAGTATTCCTGCCTCTGGGAACCATGAGTCCATTATTAAAATGATCAATCCCCAGCCTAGTAAAGTGAAATGACACTCCAGGTCATGAGAGGGAATGTCTTTTCTGTATAATACATAACACAAACTTGTTACTTCTGACTTTGGTACCAAGATTGCTTTTTTTCTTCCTAGGTTTATGTGCTATTTGTTGTCTGGGGAAGTCTTGGCCTTACACTCTTGAAGATACTTTTAGTCTGATTTTACAACAGATAAATAAACAAAAATAAAGCTATTTCCACAATGTTTTTTTGGTGATTATGTTCATCATCTTTGCAAAAGCATGAAGCATTAGTTTCCCAGCTGGGGTGCAGTTGTCATATAGAAAATAAAATGTATTGAGGACGGTTGTTTTAGAAAGTTTTTACTTCAGAACCCTGAACAGCAGGAAGAAGGGAAATCTGAGTTCAGTCTCGTAACTTTGCTCCAGACTTGCCTTAAACTGGTCTCTGCTCCCTTGCTGGGCCATTCTCTGCTGAAGAATGGTACTGATAATACCCACTCTGCCTACCTGGCAGGCAGTTGACTGTGGGAAAAGGTGGCGTCTCAAATTCAATGCACATATAAGACGGTCCAGCATTCCTACAGCACGAGCGCACTGCCAAGGCTGATCTCAGTGCCTAGGAGCTGCTTTTCATGGAACAAAGACACTGAGGTTTACAGCTCCTTCTCTTTCTATTAAGGCCGCCAGCCACTCTTCTGCTGCCATCGAGCCCAATTAAACCCCTGCAAGGATGATCCTGGTAAGAGCCCCACTGTGTGACAGATACTTTGGGGATACATGGCTCTAGTCTTCAAGGAAAGAAGAAATACCTATGTGAAAAGTTGATGGAACACAGATTATAGGTAATGTCTTTGCCTGGTGTATTAGTTTACTGTTGCTGTTCAATCGCTCAGTTGTGTCTGACCCTTTGCGACCCTGTGGACTACAGCACACCAGGCCTCCCTGTCCTTCACCATCTCCCGGAGCTTGCTCAAACTCATGTTCATTGAGTTGGTGACGCCATCCTCTGTCGTCCCCTTCTCCTGCCCTCAGTCTTTCCCAGCATCTCTCTGGTGCATAGTAGGCATTCAATAAATGGTTGCTTGAATAAATGATCAGATAGTTATACAGAAGGTGAGTGCGTGTGGAGGGAGACCTCTGTGGGCTGAGAAGTATGGTAGGGTCCCTGCAGAAGAGTGCTGGACCTGGCTCTACCCAGCTCGTAAGAGACAAGCGACAAGTTTCCAGTTGTTAAATACAATCATTATTAAAAATTAAGTTAAAGTTGCAATTAAATATATTGAAAACAAAAGTGGTAAATGCACAACTCCTTAATTACTTCACTTTTACCATTATCTGTACTCTTGAGGCTATTCAATTTTATTGTATCTGGTGACAGTTTTATTGTATCTGGTGATACAGTAATGTGCTACTGCTTGTCTCTTCCTAGCTCTGCATATAGTGACATCACATTGAAATTAGCCAGAATAGGAATATCTACTCAATGGAAATCAGCAAATGTATTTTATTTGTTTATTTATTTGTTAGGTTCAGTGGGGTTTTTTGGTTTATTTTGTTTTCTGGAGTGTTGATTGTGAAATATTTACCAGGATAGCATAGCTTCCTTATAGTAGATGTCCCTGAAGGTTGGTAAGGATTCATGCTATAGGGTTGAGAGGAGGATTCTAGGTAGTAGAGAACAAGCAAACGTCTAAAAGAAGGCATAGTATTCACGTTTGGAGGCTCACATGTGTCCGTGTGTGTGTAGGAACTTGGGGAAGATGCGTGGAATCATCATAGATGCGTCTACAACACTAGACTAAGAATTTTGGATTTTATTCTATAAGCAATGGAGCGTCAGTGAAAATTTTTCAGCAATAACAGTAACACGTTTAGTAAATGTAGTAACACATTTAGTGAATGCTCAGTAAATTCTTAAGGAGTGAAGTGAAGGAGGGAGAGCAAACGCTACTTTTATAACTCTATATGCTTCACCAAAGTTGTTAAGAGTTGGCACTAATCATTCTGAACATGTGAGCTGGAGATGCACACCAGGGGGAAAAATTATTCTTTCAGCGGAAACTTCTCCAGATTTTAGCCAACTCAGTGAAATTAAACGAGATTGCATTTAGGCTGTGCTCTGAGCCCTGAAAAGAGAAAACTCATGGAAAAACAAAAGCCAAAATGTAGGGTGGCCATGGTCAGTCTGAGGAAAGTTCAACATGGTTATCCACTGCCAATAAGCCTGCCAATATACTGTCTCCACTGAAAAGGTGAGCAAATGTAGTTTTCAGTATGTTTACTTAGGGAGGTGATTTCTCCCCATGGTTGAAGCTCATTAGCAGCAGCTGAAAGTAATTACAGGTCTGTTTAAAAGAGAGTCATGAGGTAGCTAAGTGCTAAGGTATAATACGCACTGTCGTCCATTCAGTGCTGCTCTTTGTGTCTTTCCTGTGATCCTGTGATTCAGGGAAGAGCAAGCATTCTAAACATAAAGGGTCTTTCCATCTTTATTATAAAAAACACTACAAAGAGCCCAGAAAGAAAGCCCTGGAAGAAGAAGATCGTGTATGCCTCTCCTCAGACATAAAGCACAAGATAGATCCAATAGCATGAGGGATGTCTGGACTCTAATGACCAACCCTCCCCTCTTGATGTGAATACAGATCTATAAGGAAAGAGAAAAACAACTTAAGTGGTAAAGGGAGGGCTGCTGCTGCTGCTGCTGCTAAGTCGTTTCAGTCGTGTCCGACTCTGTGCGACCCCATAGACGGCAGCCCACCAGGCTCCCCCGTCCCTGGGATTCTCCAGGCAAGAACAATGAAGTGGGTTGCCATTTCCTTCTCCAAAAAGGGAGGGCAAGGAGAACTTAAAAATAACAAGAGAGGGTTTACAAAAGGACAAGAAAAACATAGAGATTGAATAAATTACAAAAGGACAAGAAAAACATAGAGATTGAATAAAGAACATGTATCCCTTTGTCTGAAAGGGCATGGCCCATCTCAACACAATGAAACAGGAAAACGTATTCATTGTGTTTACTTGAGTCCCTTCAGTAATATGGTAAATGCTGATAAGAAATGATTATATTGCAAGTATTATTTTCCCAGAAATGAGCCTACTAGAGAAATTTGCACTGTCAGTTTGATGTTCAGAACAATTATACACATATAACGTTTATACAACACATACAGCTGGTCAGACAATTTGGTGATGATGATAAAGAAGCTGTCTTATCGAAATTTCCACGGAAATTTATATAATACAACCTAAATACAGAAACCCACCTGTTATTAAGACTCATTCAAAACCAGTCAACACATTACAAAAGGAAACTCTAAGTAATGGAGATACCAACCAATATCTCACTTGAGTTCAGCTAAATGTACCAAATAATCTACAAGGTGTTTCTAGTCTTGAAGGTTATGAGAACTTTATTTACTGTTTTGTAAAGCAGAGAAACCACTGGTGAATGGTTAGTTTAACCCACCCAGCCTGATTCAGAAGGTCGGATGCAGTGAAGAGGTCTTTCCCTGCTCTCTGCCATCCCCCGCGCAGCTGCAGACAGGCGCGATGCCCGCCCACACTCCCCACCTGTCGTGCAGCCCACTTGCTGTCAGTGAAAGCGCTGTCACACCCCAGGCTGTCACCTTAGACTCTTCCACCGCTGTCTGCTCCTTGAGGAGGAGCCAGCAGGCACACGCATCTCTCATTTGCCCTGCTCTCAGGTTGTCTTCTGAGCTTTGCTCCGCTGTATCTTATGCCCAGATCTAAGCTATGGCAAACGCGCAGCTTTTGAAAAGAATTTTGATCTTTTATGCTCCCCAGGCCTTTGCCTATCTAAGACTCTGTATACAGGGCTTTCCAGATGGCACTAGTGGTAAAGAACCCACCTGCCACTGCAGGAGACATAAAAGACACAGGTTCAACCCCTGGGTCAGAAAGATCCCTGGAGGATGTCATGGCAACTCACTCCAATATTCTTGCCTGGAGAATCCCATGGACAGAGGAGCCTGCAGGCTACAACCCACAGATAGGGTCGCACAGAGTCGGACATGACGGAAGTGACTTAGCACGCCTCCCCCTCTATATACAAAATCCTCTCCCTCACTCCTTCCCATGCCAACTCCTTCCCATGCCAACTCCTTCCCGTTCTACAAGACTCAGCTCAAGTCCAATAAGACTCTCTTTCCTTCTTCTCTCCTCTCTCTAGGAAATCACCTGTTGTTCTGTCTCTTCCTCTCCCTATGTTTTTCTAGCTCTATCCGTAAACCATGGCAGACCTGAGATCTTTCAACATTCAGCAAATATTCAGCGAGTGCTGACTAGGAGTCAGGAACCACTCTACCTGCTGAGGATGAAGACACGAACTCATGTCCTCATGAATCTCCACCGTAGCTGGAAAGGCAGGATCAAATCAACCAACCAACCACTATGTTGTGTTTCCTAACTCTGGTAAAGAAGACCTTGGAATTTTAGATTCTGGGGAAAAAAAGCAAGATAAAGCCTTAAAAATGCACACCGTGAATTAACCCAAGCTGGAAATGGCACCCCACTCAAGTGTTCTTGCCTGGAGAATCCCAGGGAGGTGGGAGCCTGGTGGGCTTCCATCTATGGGGTCACACAGAGTCGGACACGACTGAGGTGACTTAGCAGCAGTAGCAGCAGCCTTTTCCCAGTGATTTTATTCTCAGTGTAAGGCACAGAGATGTGCATGGACTTAGTCAAGGAGGGTCACATGGTTCATCGGCAGCAGAGATGGATCCTCAACCCCATTTCTTCCTTGAATGTTGTTTTCATTCTTCTAAACCTGACAACTGTCATTTATGGTACAGCCTTGACTGTGATCAGGGTCTTTCCTTCCTCCAGCTTTATATGACTGAAATATCACATTCTGTTCTTATATACTGCAGGCTTCTCTGGTGGCTCAGATGGTGAAGAATCCACCTGCAATGCAGGAGACCTGGGTTTGATCACTGGGTTGGGAAGATCCCCTGGAGGAGGGAAAGGCTACCCACTCCAGTATTCTTGCCTGGAGAATTCCATGGACAGAGGAACCTGATGGGCTACAGTTCATGGGGTCGCAAAGAGTCAGACATGACCGAGCAAGTAAGCACAGCACAGCACTTATATACAGCAAACTGATTATATATTCTTATGTATGTAAAGGGCTTCCCTAATAGCTCAGCTGGTAAAGAATCTGCCTGCAATGCAGGAGACCCTAGTTCAATTCCTGGATTGGGAAGATCCCCTGGGGAAGGGTTAGTTACCCACTCCAGTGTTCTTGGGCATCCCTGGTGACTCAGATGATAAAGAATCTGCCTGCAATGTGGGAGACCTGGGTTTGAACTCTGAGTTGGGAAGATCCCCTGGAGGAGAGCATGGCAACCCACTCCAGTATTCTTGCCTGGAGAATCCCCATGGACAGAGGAGCCTGGCGGGCTACAGTCCATGGGGTCGCAAAGAGTCAGACATGACCGAGCAACTAAGCACAGCACACAGCACATATGTAAAATGATTAGCTAACACCTCCAACCCATCAGATTATTACTGTTTATATTTTGTAGTGAGAACATCTAAGATCTATTCTCTTAGGAACTTTCAAGTATATAAGAAGGACTGTAAGCTATAATAACCATACTGTACATTAGAGCCCTGGAACTTATTCATCTTATAGCTGAAAATTTGCTTTCTTTGACCGATGTCTCTCCATTACACCCAACCTATGGGAAGCGCCATTCCAGACTCTGCCTCTCACGTCTTTATCCGTTCATTCACTGATGGACACTTAGATTGTTTCCATATCTTGGTTACTGTGAATTATGCTGCAGTGAACATGGGATACAGATAAACTCAACTCAGAATGAATTAAAGGCTTGAATGTAAGACCTGAAACAATAAAACTCCTAGAAGAAAATATAGGAGGTGAGCCCATGAGGATAGATATTGGTAATGGTTTTTGAATTTGACACCAAAAGCAAAGTCAACAAAAGCAAAAATTAATAAGCGAGACTGAATCAGTGTCTTTTTCATAGTAATCGTGTAAGGTTATTTGCATGAGGTTGAGTGTGTGGTCCAAAGCCCAGCTGATTTGCCAAACTGTGGTTTAGCCAGAGTGGTCAGCTTCCTGTAAAGGCCATTGCTCAGGAGGGTCCCTGAAATGCTAGAGGAGAAATGATTTTAGAAGGCAGGACTCTAAAAGGTAGCTGCATTTCCTGGGCCTCCTTCTCATCTCTTCTCATCTGACATGTTTCTGACTGCTGCTCTGGTTATGTGAAATGCTGATTGGCAGGACAGCTAAACCAGGGACGTGTTCTGAATGGACACCTTTGCCATAATGATTACAAGTGGTTGTGTGAGATTTCTGTTAGAAAAACAATCTGAATGGAGACTTACATTTGGCACATCATTTCTGAGTCTGTGATTTACAGCACCTTTGTGAGGGTCTGGATGTGCAAACTGGTGCTAAAGGCGGAGAAGAAGACAAGGTGCCCCCTGCAGCCTTTGCTTGTGTCATGGCCCATCTGAGGTGCCCTCCTTCGTATGTTCATTACCAAATCCATTTTTCTTCCGAGTCCTCCTTCTCAATGTGGCCAGACTACTGTAGCCTTGGCTGAGCTCCCCTCCCTCTGAAGTACTGTTCTTTCAAGGTTCTTAAAACACTTTTTTCTTTTTTTTTGTTTAAACCAGGGTTTCTTAACCTCAGCTTTGTTGACATCTGGGGCTAGATGATCCTTTGTTGTCCTGTGCGCCCTATGATGTTTAGCAGCTCTTCAGCCTCTGTTCACTACATACCAGAGCACTGCGTCCAAGTCATAATGATCAAAAATATTTCCAGGATGTCCCGGGTGTTCCAGTGGTTAAGAATCTGCCTGCCAGCACAGGGAACATGGGTTCAGTCCCTGGTCGGGGAGCTAGGATCCCGCATGCTGTGGGCTAAGACCGTGTGTGACAACTACTGAGCCTCGTGTGCTGCAACCACTGAGCCCGTGTGTTGCCACAACTGAAGCCGCACACCCTGGAGCCCATGACCCACAGGAGCAGCCCCCGCTCCGGCACCGCGACTAGAGAGCAGCCGCCACTCGCTGCAGCTGCAGAACGCCAGCAGGCGGTTACGGAGACCAGTGGAGCCAGTTAGTTAAAAAATAGTTCCAGGCACAGCTGGATGTCTTTTGGGGGACAGAGTCACCTGGGACTGAGAAGCATTGATTTAAACTCTCATACATGTATTAGTAGCAATAGCAGCAGGAGTGCATTAGGCATTTCTGCACTGAGTACTTTGCCAAGGGCTTTCCACAGTCTGTCACTCTTGATCCTTAGGTAACGAATATCGCATGAAGGATCCTAGCCCCACTGTATGCATGGGAAAACTGAGGCTAACTTGCCCAGGTCACAGAGCTGGAAAGTGATGGGGGCTGAGATGCAAAAACAGTCCTCCAGACCCAGAGCAGATACTTATTAAAAAAAAAAGAAAAAACTTTAAAATTTTGTATTGGGTTATAGCCAGTCAGGAGAAGGGAATGGCAACCCACTCCAATATTCTTGCCTGGAGAAGCCCATGGACAGAGGAACCTGGCAGGCTACAGTCCATGGAGTCACAAGAGTTGGACACAACCAGTGACTAAACCACCACCACCAGAACCAGTCAGGGTTTTCCCAGGTGGTACTAAGTGGTAAAACCTGCCTGCCAATACAGGAGAGGTAAGAGACACAGGTTCAATCCCTTGGTTGGGAAGATTCCCTGGAGGAGGGCACGGCAACGCACTCCAGTATTCTTGCCTGGAGAATCCCATAGACCGAGGAGACTGGCGGTCTGTGGTCTATAGGGTCGCACAGAGTCAGACACGACTGAAGCAACTTGGCGAGCATGAACAAAGCCAATCAGAACAGGTCCTTAAAACCACCATTGTGCCCTGCTTGGTTTCTGTTCCTGCCAGCAGCCCCTCAGCCATGTGTTGATTTTTTTCCCCTCGGCACTGGTGAAAAAAAAAAAGCAGTAGTTTTCCAGCACTCAGTGAGCCAGACTTTTTTAACACCTCAAAGCCTCTAGTACCAGTCAGCTGGCGCCCTCTCGTCAGACGTGTGGGTCTCAGGCCCTTTGGGCCCCTCTGCTAATTCCAGAAATCCAGAACCAGCTGTGCGTAGCCCCTCCTGGGAGATCTAAGTTCCTCCTCAGCAGGGGCTCTCTTCAGGCGTCTGAATTTTAATCATCTCCGCCTCTTCCCTTTGCCCCCCAGCCCAGGGCAGCAGCTGCTTCCTGCATTTGTTGCCTCTGTGCTACTTTCCTTCTGGCTTTTCAGTTACCTACTTAACAGTTGTTCATGCCCAACTAGCAATCCTTACATTAAACTGTCTCTATTGTGAAATAGGGCTTCCCTAGTGGCTCAACAGTAAAGAATCTGCCTGTTAATGCAGAAGACAGGGTTTGATCCCTAGGCTGGGAAAATCCCCTGGAGAAGGAAATGACAACTTACTCTAGTATTCGTGCCTGGAGAATCCCATGCACAGAGGAGGCTGGTGGGCTACAGTCCATGGGGTCGCAAAACAGTTGGACACGACTGAGCAACTAAAACAACGAACAGCAGCATTGTGAAATAACTGGTGTGGTTTCTGTGTCTTGACTGGACCCTAAGCAAGACAGAGTCTCCCCAATATTTATCACGATTCATTGCTAAATACCCTCAGAGACCAAGGGCAGAGCTGAATATATTTATTTTATGTAACTCAGGAGATTAGCATGTATATTCAGAGTTTTGATTGTGGCTCCTGGGAATTGTGATATTTATTAAGAATGTTAACATATTTAATCTTATTTTTGATATTATGAAGAGAAATAAAATAGAGACTCTGGTACAAGCAACAATGAAGATTTATCATCTGATGTTATTCTATGTTTCTTGTGGGGCCTCTGAATCTGCAGGTAATAGGCAAAATCACTGGAGAGACAACAGAATCTGTATGAAATGAACTTTTTTAAAAAGGTACACTTAATACAGCAATAAACCATTGGTAGGAAATTAAATTGAAACAGGAGAATGGGATTTCCTTGGGGGAATTTTGGATCAGCACACTAAGGGATTTCTTCAAAAAAAGAAATTGATGGGGAACCAAGGATAGGATGATAAATCCGTTTTGATTAACAAATGCTTTTTCCCTTAAGTGACAGATATGAACATTAATGAGTTCTAATCATGGAGAAAGCATGCTTCATGCTTATATCCCCAGCATTCAGCTTTAATAACTTTTCCAGGTTCCGAGCTATGCCTCCAGACTCTCCGAGGGATTCAGTCACACAGTTTCTGTAATAATCCTCAACTTGATTCAAAAGGCTAACCTGATACCTAAAACATCCGAAATTATGTCGAGGCATTTCCATGTTACCTGCTCCCAAGGGTTTCCATAAGCTCCCTAGAGGAGTAGCAATCAAATGCAGGAGAACCTGAGATTTACATAGACAGCACCTTCCTGAGGGGTGACTCCAGTTCCTTCAACTTGAGTCACGGGGTCCCAGCAGCCCCGCAGTGACTGCAGTCCCGTCAGGGCCCCTCGCTGCTCCAACAGCTGCTCAGACCTCCCCACAGAGACCTTGCTGCTCTGAAGAATGAGGGCTTCTTGGTGGATTAACCAAGGTTTCCCCACAAGTCTTGTCATTACCCCCGTAACATTTCTTCTTTTCCCATGTGTATATGTTAATTGCTCAGTCGGGCTCAACTCTTTGCAACCCTGTGGACTGTAGCCCTCCAGGCTCCTCTCTCCATGGAATTCTCCAGGGAGCTACCAAACCCATCCGCTGTGCAGCTTCAGATTCCTTTTCATGAGGGGAAAAAAAATCTTTGTTTGCTTGGTAGGGTATAAGACTATTCAGAGAAGTAATGTTCCTGTTCCTTGCAACCAGATGTTTCAGCCAAAATGATGCCAGCTGGTTTTGATTGTATCAGATTGGTTGGTCAATTCACTTTAACCAAAGAAACAAAAACACCTGTCAACTAAATGCGTTTGTACATCTTAAGTACTTCAGTTGTGTCTGACTCTTTGTGACCCTATGGACTCTAGCCGACCAGGCTCCTCTGTCCATGGAATTTTCCATGCAAGCATACTGAAGTGGGTTGCCATTTCCTCCTCCAGAGGATCTTCCAGACCCAGGGATCAAACCCGCATCTTTTAACATCTCCTGCATTGGTGAGCGGATTCTTTACCACTATTGCCAGCCGGGAACAAAATAAATCTGTTGTGTGAGCAATTGCATTGAGCAGCTACACATTTTGATTTCAGTCTTTGGCCATGCTGAACAGGGTTGCCTGGGAGTCAGCATCAGGAGGCTTCCTGTGACCTTCCACTGGAAGAGAAGATGCCGTAGAAAGCACGTGCAGTCATGAGTGGGTCCATGTTTCATCCAGGTTTCAATTTAACAGTCTTGCCATGTGTCTTTTTTTTCTGATAAGGAGACTCCCCCTTTTTCACAGTTTAGAACAAAACTTTGCTAATTACAGTAACCATACTATTTCCATGATCATTAGTAATAGTCTTTTTCCTCCATCATTATCTTTTTTTCTATTCTAATTGTATCATTCTTTGGAAAGTTCTTTAAGATACTTTAAAATTGGGGGTAGAAATAGATGCAGTATAAATACAGATTTTCATGCATACATAATTTGCTTAAGATTACACAATAATTTAAGGTGACTGCAGTCTTTTTTGAAGGGCTGACTTAAAATAATAGAAATTAATCTTATTTTCTGTGGAACTTCTCTTTTATGCCGTCGGTTCCTTCATGTTTTTCATCCAGGAAACAGCACTGCAAACTTCTCCAGAAATGATGAAATTAGATGGCTGGATTGCTCCCTACAGAGCTGAGTTTCAAGGTTTTTATGTGTTTCTTTCTAGGGGACAAATGGCACCGATGTCAATAAATAGTACTTGTTTTCTAAACTCAGGAATGAATCAGAAACATTGCTGTTTTTGAGGACCAAAGTGTCACAAACTGTTTCAAGCATCCTCTGACCCTCTTCTGTGTTCCTTAATTCACTGCTCGCTCTTTGAAAATAAGACTATGGAATTCAAGTTTGAAAATATCTAAGGGCTTTGACATAGCTGACCTAAAGAAACAAAAGAATTGTTAAAGCTTATAGTCAGAAGGGTGGAGAAGTAGAAGGAGACATTTCTCCAAGATACTAAAAGGTACAGGCTGCTAACGTGGAATGGTCTTTATGTTCCTTCTCAGAGAAAGTTAACATTCTGGTTTCCAGAGAATTCGAGTAAGATTTATTGTTTTCTCATTGCCAGCCATTATGCTAAGAAATTTGTGAACACTTATCTCACTATTTCTGTAAGAAGTCCATAAAATAAAAAACACAGTAAAGTAAGTCCTCTCTTCGAGGAAGGAAATATGTAATCTAAACGAATGTCCATCAACTTTAAGAAAGAAAAATATAAAAGAAAATACTCCTGAAAGAACTTAGTTTGTACAGATGCTATGTTCTAAAGGTTATTCAGTGCTGACAAAGTAACTGGAGGAAAGCCAGAGATCCACAGTCCCCTTGTTGATCCTGAGTAGGACAAAATTGATTATATCACCTCCTCTGTCAAAGCAACACTTCCCTGTGATCCTTTCCTCCTGGTCCCGAAAAACTCTCATGATGTTAAAAATCTTATTAAGAAAATCTGCTTTTACCAATGTGTGTCTAGATGTCAAGATTTAAAAAGCATGTTTTAATAATTGTAGAAAGTCATTAATATAAGGTGAATATATCATGAGTCATTTTACATGTAACTGAACTTAAAATGAATTTGACTTTCTTTTCTCTGTCCCTTTCATCTCCTGTCTAAAACTAAATTCAACATTCTTTAACACCATAAGAAAATCAAAATAGTTCTGGTGTTTTAGATAACAGTCATTCTGTCATCTTCTGCCTGCACTGGTTCAAAATAGATATTAAGATACCTCTGGCAATCATAAAATAATCTAAAACAGCACAATTCATGTTTGCTTTTAATTAAAATATATCTGATTTTTGTTGTGCAGTTTCTCAGTTGTGTCCAACTCTTTGCAACCCCATGGACTGCAGCACGCCAGGCTTCCCTGTCCTCCGCTATCTCCTGGAGTTTGCTCAAACTCATGTCCATTGAGTCAGTGATGCCATCCAACCATCTCATCCTCTGTCGCCCTCTTCTCCTTCTGCCCACAATCTTTCCCAGCATCAGAGTCTTTTCCAATGAGTTGGCTCTTCACATCAAGCAGCCAAAGTATTGGAGCTTCAGCCATGCTGAATGGGTCATCAGTACTTTCAATAAAAATTCAGGGTTGATTTCTTTTAGGATTGACTGGGTTGATCTCCTTGCTGTCCTCGGGACTCTCCAGAGTTTTTTCCAGCACCACAATTGAAAAGCATCAATTCTTTAGCACTCAGCTTTCTTTATGATCCAACTCTCACATCCTTACATGACTATTGGAAAAACCGTAGCTCCTACTAGACAGGTCTTTGTTGGCACAGTAATGTCTCTGCTTTTTAATATGCTGTCTAGGTTGGTCATAGCTTTTCTTCCAAGGCACAAGTGAATTTTAATTTCATGGCTGCAATCAGCATCCACAGTGATTTTGAAACCCAAGAAAATAAAGTCTGTCACCATTTCCATTGTTTCCCCATCTATTTGCCATGAAGTGATGGGGCTGGATGCCATGATCTTAGTTTTTTGAATGTTGAGTTTTAAGCCAGCTTTTTCACTCTCCTCTTTTACCCTTGGCAAGAAACTCTTTAGTTCCTCATTGCTTTCTGCCATTAGAGTGGTATCATCTGTATATCTGAGGTTATTGATATTTCTACCAGCAATCTCGATTCCAGCTTGTGCTTCCTCCAGCCCAGCATTCCTCATGATGTACTCTGTGTATAAGTTAAATAAGCAGGGTAACAATATACAGCCTTGACATACTCCTTTCCCAATTTTGAACTAGTCCGTTGTTTCATGTCTGGGTCTAACTGTTGCTTCTTGACCTGCATACAGGATCCTCAGGAGGCAGGTCAGGTGGTCTGATTCAATATTTTTATAGATTATACTCCTTTTAAAGTCACTATAAGACATTAGCTATATGCCTTGTGCTGTATAATATATCCTTGTATCTTCTTCATTTAATCCCCTTCCCCTATCTTGCCCAGCCCCCTACCCTATCCCCACTGGTAACTACTGTTTCCCTGCATCTGTGGGTCTGTTTCTGTTTTGTTATATTCATTCATTTGTTTTATATTTTAGACTCCATATATGAGTGTAAAACATCCAGTATTTGTCTTTCCCTGTCTGACTTATTTCCCTAAACATAATATCCTCCAGCTTCATTCATGCTGTTGTAAATAGCAAACTGTTATTCATATATATATATATATATATATATACACACACACACATATATATACCACATCTTTATCTATCCATCTGTGTTGATGGGAACTTGGATTGCTTTCATATCTTGGCTATTGTAAATTATGCTTCTGTGAACACTTAGATCCATATTCTTTCTGAATTGGTGCTTTTGGTTGTTTTATTTATTTATTTATTTTGTATATATACCCAGGAGTGGAATTGCTGGATAATATGCTAGTCACCTCATGCGAAGACTTGACTCACTGGAAAAGACTCTGATGCTGGGAGGGATTGGGGGCAGGAGGAGAAGGGGACAACAGAGAATGAGATGCCTGGATGGCATCACCAACTCTATGGACATGAGTTTAAGTGAGCTCCGGGAGTTGGTGATGGACAGGGAGGCCTAGCGTGCTGTGATTCATGGGGTCGCGGAGAGTCAGACACGACTGAGCGACTGAACTGAACTGAACTGAACTGATGCTAGTCCTAGTTTTAGTTTTTTGAGGAACCGCCACACTGTTTTCCATAGCAGCTGTGCCAATTTACATTCCTACTAACAGTGACGAGGATTTACTTTTCTCCACATCCTTACCAACATTTCTTATTTGTTGTCTAGCCATTCTGACAGGTGTGGGGTGATATCTCATCGTGGTTTGAATTTGCCTTCCCTGATGATTAGTGATGCTGAGCATCTTTTCTTGTGCCTATTGTCCATCTGTTTGCCTTCTTTGGAAAAAATGTCTATTCAAGTTCCTCGACTCATTTTTTATTGGATTTTTTTTATATTGAGTTGTATGAGCTGTTTATATATCTTGGACTTTAACCCAATAACAAATATGTCATTTGCAAATATTTTCTCCCATTCAATAGGTTTATTTCACTTTGTTCAGCGTTTCCTTCTCTTTGCAAAAGCTTTTAAGTCCCACTTGTTTGTTTTTGCTTTTGTTCCCCTTGCCTGAGGAAATAGATGCAGAAAAATATCATTAAGATATGTCAGAGTGTACTGCATATGTTTCCTATAACCAATGTCTTAGTGCTGCTATGAGAATTTAGATGTGAAGATGAGTTAAAACCATACCCTTCCCAGTGCCGGGTACATGGGAGGGACTTCACTGATGTGGATTGCCTTCCTTCTCTGGGAAAAGGAGGATCTTATTTTTCTTTCGAGTCTGCTTAGCCAGTGTTGCCCAGATTCTGAGATTTCAAGCTTTGTTTGTGCATTAGTCTCCTAGAGTGCCATAGCAAAGTGCCAGGCACTAGGTGGCTTGACTAGCAGACATTTATGCCTCACAGATCTGGGGGTTAGAAGCCTGAAATCAGGATTTGAGCTTGTCGGTTCCTCCAGTGGGCCCTGAGGGCAGGGTGTGCCTTGTGTGCTTCTCCCATTTCCTGGTAGCCTCAGCTGTCCCTGCCTCACAGATGGTGCTCTTCCTGTGTCTTCACGTTGTCTTTCTTCTACTCATATATGTCTCTGTGACCAAATTTCCTTTTCTTTTTTATAAGGACCCAGTCTTATTGGATTAGTGCTGACCTTAAAAATTTCATTTTAGTTTGATTGCCAACAAATATCTGTATAGTCAAAGCTACGGTTTTTCTAGTAGTCATGTACGGATAAGAGCTGGACCATAAAGAAGTCTGAGCACTGAATAATTGATGCTTTCAAATTGTAGTGTTAGGGGACTCTTGAGAGTCCCTTGGACTGCAAGGAGATCAAACAAGTCTGAAGGAAATCAACCCTAAATATTCATTGGAAGGACTGATGCTGAAGCTCTAATACTTTGGCCATCTGTTGTGAAGAGCTGACTCATTGGAAAAGGCCTTGATTCTGGGAAATATTGAAAGCAGGAGAAGTGGGCAGCAGAGGATGAGATGGTTGGGTGACATCACTGACTCAATGGACATGAGTTTGAGCAAACTCTGGGAGATGGTTAAGGACAGGGCAGCCTGGCATGCTGCAGTCCATGGGGTCACAGAGTAGGACATGACTTAGTGACTGAACAACAACCTATTCAAAGCTCTACTTCCCAACAAAGTTACATTCTAAGGTACTGAAGGTTAGGACTTCAGCATATTTTTGCTGGGACACAACTCAACACATAATAGTTTAGTTGCTTTTTAGAAAATTTGAGTAGCTGATGTACAATTGCTAGTTCTCTGCTTTGTTTTTGTAAAGCCAGGCCTTAAAGTCTTAAAAGCAAAATGCCTGCCATCTATTAATTCCACCATTTCAAATATTTTGAATATTGTAAAAAAATAAGGAAAGTTTATTATACTGCGGCTGCCATTGCTTTCACAATGTTTTTCTAAAGAGATCTTGGATGGGAGTGTAGGAGACAGAACCATTTGAAGTTTTGGGCTATTTTCTCCACTAAGATGAGACTTGATATGTATTTATTTACCTCTCATGCTGGGAGTTCTGAGAATGATTAGAAGATTTTATTTGAAGATCAGGGTGCATATTACTAAAACAGCAACAACAACAAAACCGTTCCTGACTGCCAGTGCTGTTAGTTTAGTTCAGTTCAGTCACTCAGTCATGTCCGACTCTTTGTGACCCCACAAATCATAACACACCAGGCCTCCCTGTCCATCACCAACTCCCGGAGTTCACTCAAACTCATGTCCATCGAGTCAGTGATGCCATCCAGCCATCTCATTCTCCGTCGTCCCTGTTTCCTCCCACCCCTAATCCCTCTCAGCATCAGAGTCTTTTCCAGTGAGTCAACTCGTCAGATGAGGTGGCCAAAGTATTGGAGTTTCAGCTTTAGCATCAGTCCTTCCAATGAACACCCAGGATTGATCTCCTTTAGAATGGACTGTTTGGATCTCCTTGCAGTCCAAGGGACTCTCAAGAGTCTTCTCCAACACCACAGTTCAAAAGCATCAATTCTTCAGCAAACAGCTTTCTTCACAGTCCAACTCTCACATCCATACATATCCACTGGAAAAACCATAGCCTTGACTAGACGGACCTTTGTTGGCAAAGAAATGTCTCTGCTTTTTAATATACTATCTAGGTTGGTCATAACTTTCCTTCCAAGGAGTAAGTGTCTTTTAATTTCGTGGCTGCAATCAGCATCCGCAGTGATTTTGGAGCCCAAAAAAATAGTCTGACACTGTTTCCACTGTTTTCCCATCTATTTCCCATGAAGTGATGGGACCAGATGCCATGATCTTTGTTTTCTGAATGTTGAGCTTCAAGCCAACCTTTTCACTCTCCTCTTTCACTTTCATCAAGAGGCTTTTGAGTTCCTCTTCGCTTTCTGCCATAAGGATGGTGTCATCTGCATATCTGAGGTTATTGATATTTCTCCCAGCAATCTTGATTCCAGCTTGTGCTTCTTCCAGCCCAGCGTTCCTGATGATGTACTCTGCATAGAAGTTAAATAAGCAGGGTGACAATATACAGCCTTGACATACTCCTTTTCCTATTTGGAACCAGTCTGTTGTTCCATGTCCAGTTCTAACTGTTTCTTCCTGACCTGCATACAGGTTTCTCAAGAGGCAGGTCAGGTGGTCTGGTATTCCCATCTCTTTCAGAATTTTCCACAGTTTATTGTGATCCACACAGTCAAAGGCTTTGGCATAGTCAATGAAGCAGAAATAGATGTTTTTTTCTGGAACTCTCTTGCTTTCTCCGTGATCCAGCAGATGTTGGCAATTTGATCTCCGGTGCCTCTGCCTTTTCTAAAACCCGCTTGAATATCTGGAAGTTCACGGTTCACATATTGCTGAAGCCTGGCTTGGAGAATGTTGAGCATGACTTTACTAGTGTGTGAGATGAGTGCAATTGTGCGGTAGTTTGAGCATTCTTTGGCATTGCCTTTCTTTGGGATTGGAATGAAGACTGATCCTTTCCAGTCCTGTGGCCACTGCTGAGTTTTCCAAATTTTCTGGCATATTGAGTGCAGCACTTTCACAGCATCATCTTTCAGAATTTGAAATTGCTCCACTGGAATTCCATCACTTCCACTAGCTTTGTTCGTAGTGATGCTTTCTAATGCCCCCTTGACTTCACATTCCAAGATGTCTGGTTCCAGGTGAGTGATCACACCATCGTGATTATCTTGGTCGTGAAGATCTTTTTTGTACAGTTCTTCTGTGTATTCTTGCCACCTCTTCTTAATATCTTCTGCTTCTGTTAGGTCCATACCATTTCTGTCCTTTATTGAGCCCATCTTTGCATGAAATGTTCCCTTGGTATCTCTAATTTTCCTGAAGACATCTCTTGTTTTTCCTATTCTGTTGTTTTCCTCTGTTTCTTTGCACTGATTGCTGAGGAAGGCTTTCTTATCTCTCCTTGCTATTCTTTGGAACTCTGCATTCAGATGCTTATATCTTTCCTTTTCTCCTTTGCTTTTCACTTCTCTTCTTTTCACAGCTATTTGTAAGGCCTCCTCAGACAGCCATTTTGCTTTTTTGCATTTCTTTTCCATGGGGATGGTCTTGGTCCCTGTCTCCTGTACAATGTCACGAACCTCCATCCAGAGTTCATCAGGCACTCTATCTATCAGATCTAGTCCCTTAAATCTATTTCTTACTTCCACTGTATAATCATAAGGGATTTGATTTAGGTCATATCTGAATTGTCTAGTGGTTTTCCCTACTTTCTTCAATTTAAGTCTGAATTTGGCAATAAGGAGTTCATGATCTGAGCCACTGTCAGCTCCTGGTCTTGTTTTGCTAACTTTGTTTTGCGAGACGCCAGCTCTGGCCAGTGCTGTAGGGTGCGTGCATGAAGTTCATTAAATTCTTGGTAATTTGTCATTCTTATACTATGTAGTTTATGTATTAGTAAGTGCTGTAGACAATGTTTGTGTCTCCCCCAAATTCATATGTTGAAGCCCTAATTTGCAGTGTGATCCTATTTTGAGGAGGGGCTTTGGGGAGGTGATAGGTCAAGAAGGAGGAGCCCTTATGAACGAGATTGTGCCCTTTGAAGAAGAGACTGCAGAGAGATGATTTCTCTCCTGGATGTGAAAGGACACAGCAAGAAGACACCCAGTGTGCACACCAGGAAGGAGCTCCCACAAGGAACCAGCGCCACCGGGGCCTTAATCTTGGACTGCACAGCCTTCAGAGCTGTGAGAAATAAATATCTGTTGTTTAAGCCACCTAGTCCATGGTATATTGCTAGAAGACTAAGACAATAAGCCAAAATCAGAATTCTCCTTAAAGTTCTTGCTAATACACTTGTCATGTCAGCACATCTTAGTTGGCCTGCTTCTTCCAGTGCTGGTCAATTTCTTCTCCCAGTGAAGCAGTTTCGAGTACTTAACTTATCTCTTGGGAGAGCCACAGGAAAGTTGAGTTCTAGGCCACCTCCAAATCAGGGAGCAAGTTGTTTAGTCGTCAGATTTTCTATGTAGAAGAAAACTTTCATCACTCGTGCGTGTCTCTCTCTTTCTGTCTCTCTGTTTCTCTCCTCTTTCCATCTATTTTGTATGGGCTTTGAAACTTTCCAGCAAAAAGTACTCTTAAGTAGGCAGCTTATTAGACTCATTTCAGACAGTTTCATAAACAAGCATTGTTTAGATCATTTGCCTTCAAAAATAATGATGGCTCCCTCCTCCCTGGCTTATTTTCCTTTTTTCTCCTGGTAATTATCTTTCATTTCTGTACCCTTTGAGTCTTCATCACCTAAAGGAAACATCAGCTCTTTGACGCTATGAGGCAGCTGGCTTGAGACTCCTTTTTACTGTCCTTTGATACCAGTGCTATTGTTACCTATACAGTAGAGATGCTGCATTTTAATAGTTTATGTAGCATTTAACTAAGAAATAGAATGTAGTGGGATGTGATTTATGAGACTCATTAACCACGCTCTGGGGAGTCTAGTTGATCTTCTTACATGTATTTTTACCTTATAGTACAAGTCCTTTTAATGAACTTCAGCCCCAGAAGATGTTTACCAAATTGTTTTTTTTTTCCCAATTTAAACACCTAATGAAACAACATTTCATGAAATGAGAATACCTTTGAATAAAATGCCAACTTTAAAAATAACTGAGATTTCATATGCGAGAAATGCCAGTTGGGTTTTGCGGCATTGTGAATTTTGTATCTGGATTTAATTTGAAATTTGAGTCTTGAGTCCCAGTTTCCACGCATGTTCGTTTCATCTTGGGGAAATAATTCAGACTGCGAATCACAGTTATTTTTCATATAAAATTAATAGAACGGTACTCATCTTACAGAGCTATTGTAAACATTAAATTATACACAAAAATAAACTTTAAAAAGGGTCATAAATCTAAATGTAGCTGCTAACTAGAAAATTGTTAAGATTCTATCAAAATTTGGAACTTTTGTTTTGAAAATAATACTGTCAAGAAAGTGAGAAGACAGCCCACAGAATGGAGAAAAATCTCGCAAACCATGTATGTCATAAGGAACTTCTATCCAGGATACATAAAGAACTCTTACAACCCAAGAAGTCAAACATGCATCCACAGAAAACCTATACATAAATGTTCACAGCACTATTGTAATAACTCCAAAGCTTAAACAAACCATGTACCATTCAACTGAGGAAAGAACAAACAAAATGTGGTAATTCATTTAAGGGAATATTATTCACCCCTTAAAAAGAATGAAGTACTAATCCACACTGCAACATGAATGAATCGTGAAAACATTATGCTACATGAAAGAGTCAGTCATGAAAAACAGCACATTGTAAGATTTCATTTGTATGAAATGTCAGAAAGAAGCAAACTTACAGAGGGAAAGTAGAATGGTGGTTGCCAAGGGCCTGGATGGGGAGAGACAGAAATGGGGAGTGACTGCCTAGGAGTGTGCAGTTTCATTATGTGGGAACCAAAATGTTCTAAGTAATTATGGTTGTATGTCCTGTGAATAGGAGAAGGCAATGGCACCCCACTCCAGCACTCTTGCCTGGAAAATCCATGGACAGAGGAGCCTGGTAGGCTGTGGGATCACACAGAGTCGGACACAACTGAAGCGACTTAGCAGCAGCAGCAGTCCTATGAATATACTAAACCCTCTGAACTGTAGGCTTTAAATGGATAAACTTTATAGTATGTAAATTTTATCTCGATAAAGCTATTAAAAAGAGTTAAATAGCATTTTTTAGGACCCTAGCATACTGTAAATTACATAGCAGGCATGTGGTAAATTTTAGTTCCTTTCCTGGGCTGTTGTAAACCTTTTTGGCTTTGTTACTCTAATCTACTTTTGTTCTCTTTCATTAATTTCTGTTCTTATCTTTTTTTTTCTGCTTTCTTTAGATTTGATTTGAAGTTTTTTCCCAACTTTTTTTAGATCAATCCTGAGCTCATTAATCTTCAGCTTTACTTCTTTTCAAATACATGCATTTAAGAACAAATATTTCTCTCTAAACATTGCTTTAAGCTATAATCCAAGGTCCTACATTTCTAACTTACCCCTTGACATTTTCTTAAAAATTTAGAAATATATTTACTCACTTCAGGATATAAGAAGTTTTTCTGTTTATATTTTATTATTGATTCCTAGCTTAATTGCATTGGGACCAGAAAATATAATGGATGATTTCCACTTTTTGAAGTTTGTTTTGCACCTGGATTTATGACCCACTAGAAGGTCTGATTTAGGTCATATCTGAATGGTCTAGTAGTTTTCCCTACTTTCTTCAATTTCAGTCTGAATTTGGTAATAAGCAGTTCATGATCTGAGCCACAGTCAGCTCCTGGTCTTGTTTTTGCTAACTGTATAGAGCTTCTCCATCTTTGGCTGTAAAGAATATAATCAATCTGATTTCGGTGTTGACCATCTGGTGATGTCCATGTGTAGTCTTCTCTTGTGTTGTTGGAAGAGGGTGTTTGCTATGACCAGTGCATTCTCTTGGCAAAACTCTATTAGCCTTTGTCCTGCTTCATTCCGTGCTCCAAGACCAAATTTGCCTGTTACTCCAGGTGTTTCTTGACTTCCTACTTTTGCATTCTAGTCCCCTATAATGAAAAGGACATCTTTTCTGGGTGTTAGTTCTAAAAGGTCTTGTAGGTCTTCATAGAACCGTTCAACTTTGGCTTCTTCAGCATTACTGGTTGGGGCATAGACTTGGATTACTGTAATATTGAATGTTTTGCCTTGGAAACCAACAGAAATCATTCTGTCGTTTTTAAGATTGAATCCAAGTACTGCATTTCGGACTCTTTTGTTGACCATGATGGCTACTCCATTTCTTCTAAGGGATTCCTGCCCACAGTAGTAGATATAATGGTCATCTGAGTTAAATTCACCCATTCCAGTCCATTTTAGTTCACTGATTCCTAGAATGTCGACGTTCACTCTTGTCATCTCCTGTTTGACCACTTCCAATTTGCCTTGATTCATGGACCTAACATTCCAGGTTCCTATGCAATATTGCTCTTTACAGCATCGGACTTTGCTTCTATCACCAGTCACATCCACAACTGGGTATTTGTTTCGCTTTGGCTCCATCCCTTCATTCTTTCTGGAGTTATTTCTCCACTGATCTCCAGTAGCATACTGGGCACCTACCGACCTGGGGAATTTCTCATTCAGTATCCTATCATTTTGCCTTTTGATACTGTTCATGGGGTTCTCAAGGCAAATATACTGAAGTATACTGAAGTATGAAGACATTACCTTGCCAACCAAGGTCCATCTAGTCAAGGCTATGGTTTTTCCCGTGGTCATGTATGGATGTGAGAGTTGGACTGTGAAGAAAGCTGAGTGCCGAAGAATTGATGCTTTTGAACTGTGGTGCTGGAGAAGACTCTTGAGAGTCCCTTGGACTGCAAGGAGATCCAACCAGTCCATTCTAAAGGAGATCAATCCTGGGTGTTCACTGGAAGGACTGATGCTAAAGCTGAAACTGCAATACTTTGGCCACCTCATGCGACGAGTTAACTCACTGGAAAAGAGTCTGATGCTGGGAGGGAATTGGGGGTGGGAGGAGACGGGGACGACAGAGGATGAGATGGCTGGATGGCATCACCGACTTGATGGAGGTGAATTTGAGTGAACTCCAGGAGTTGGTGATGGACAGGGAGGCCTGGCATGCTGTGATTCATGGGGTCGCAAAGGGTCGGACACGACTGAGCGACTGAACTGAACTGAACTGAGAAAGTCTGATCATGAGAATGATAAGCCATGTTCTAGATACGTTCATTAAATCAAATTTATCATGTTATTCAAATTCTCTATAGCTTTCATGATTTAGTGTCTTTATTCTAGCTGTTACTGAGAGAGATACGTTAAATCTCTCATCATAATTATTAATTTGCTGATTTCTCCTTATAGTTCTGTCAGGGTTTGCTTTATATATTTTGAGTTTATGTTATTTAATTCAGACAAACTTAAAATTGCTATATATCCTGGTTAGTTGAAACTTCTATAATTATGAGGCACCTCTTATCTTTGGTAATGGTTTCATCCTTAAAGTCTCTCTTTTCTAATACTGCTATAACTGCATTTTTTTCTGTCATTTTGCAGTCAACTATACCAATTTACTTAAGGTATGTCACTTATAAGCAGCTTGTGCTTGGATTTTGTTTGTTTTAACTTCTGAATTATTTTGCCTGTTTATGAAATGAGGATGTTTACATTAAATATTTGATATATTTGAATGTATACCTATCTGCTATATATTTGTAAATATGTGCATTTTATGTACTTCCTCTTATGCTGCCTTTTCTGTATCTCTTTTCTGTTCTTTTTTTGTCTTTTTTTGGGTTCTTTTTGATGATCATTTCTTTTCTTTTGTTTCCTTACGCCCATGTAGAAGTAACATATTCTTTACTAGCCTCTTAGGAGCTATATTATTAACATTAATTCTAGAATTGTCAAAAACAAATATTATTTTATCTGCTTCTGCAATAAAGGAGCTTCAAATAATTTAACTCTCTTTATCCTCTCCCAATTTTTATATATTTATGTATAAACATTCATTCATTCTCTTTCCTTCTGTCCCTTTCTGTGTTCCCCTTCTCCGGACATATGGATACATGTCACAATATATTATCATTATTAGCTTGAGGAAGAAATATTTATCTAATTTTACTGATACATTTGCCTTCTTCCATTGCTCATTATTTATTCCAATATTTGTAAACTTCCTGCAGGGATAATATTCTTTTTGCTTTCAGAGGCTGCTTGTGATTAATTCTTTCAATTTTGCATATCTGAAATGCCTTAATTGCACTGTCAGTTCTGCTCTTGAAGGAACATTTTGTTAGCTATAGGATTCTAGATGATAGCTCTTCTCTTTCTGCAAAATTCTATAGTTTGATATTCAATCTTCATTGAGAAGTCAGCTGTCAGTGTAATAGTTCAAACTAGACAGCACATTAAAAAGCAGAGACATTACTTTGCCAACAAAAGTCAGTCTAGTCAAAGCTGTGGTTTCTCCAGTAGTCATGTACGGCTGTGAGAGTTGGACTATAAAGAAAGCTGAACACCGAAGAATTGATGGTTTTGAACTGTGGTGTTGCAGAAGACTCTTGAGAGTCTCTTGGACTGCAAGGAGATCCAACCAGTTCATCCTAAAGGAAATCAGTCCTGAATACTCATTGGAAGGACTGAAGTTGAAACTTCAATACTTTGGCCACTTGATGTGAAGAACTGACTTATTTGAAAAGACCCTGGTGCTAGGAAAGATTGAAAGTTGGAGGAGAAAGGGATGAGATAATTGGATGACATCACAGATGTAATGGATATGAGTTTGGGTAAACTCTAGGAGTTGGTGATGGACAGGGAGGCCTGGGGTGCTGCAGTCCATGGGGTCGCAAAGAGTCAGATACAACTAAGTGACTGAACTCAACTGAAGGTAATCTTTTCTACCTATTTTAAAATTTTTATTTTTTATCTTTGATTTTACTGGCTGTATTTTGAGGTATCTAAGTGTGGGTTTATTTTTATTTATCATACTTGGGGTTTGCAGAACTTTTTCATTATCTCCGAATTGAAAAATCATTCATCTGTTTGACGAATTGAGATATTCTCAGCCATTATCAGTTCACACATGGCATCTGCCCGTTCTTTCTCTCCTTTCCTTCTGGAAATCCATTTAAGCACATAATACACCTTCTGACTACCTCCTCTCTTTCTCTTTTTTTGTATTTTTCATCCTTTTCTTTCCCCATGTTCCATTTTGTATAATTTCTTCTAGCCTATCTTCCAGTACTTTAGTTTTCTATTCAGCTGTGTCTAATCTTTTGTTAAACATAAACTCTGATTTATTGATTTTTGCTATTGTATGTTAACATTCAAATTTTTATTTAGTTCTTTTATATTTTTTCAGTTCTAGAATTTTAATTGAATTATTTTATATTCCAAAGCTCTAATGAAAGTTTACACCTTTTCATTTATTTTATTTTCCCCTCTATTTAAAAAATATATTAATCATGTTTCTTGTTAAATCCTTGTCAGCTAGCTCTTTTATTTGGATCACCTGTGGGTCTTCTATAACTATTTTCTCTTGATTTTAGTCAAAGGGTTCTGTCTTTGGCATGCCTAATAACTTTTATTTATTGCCAGGCATTACGTGCAAAACTGTGTTTAAGCAGTCAATCCTAAAGGAAATAAAAAATCCCTGACTATTCATTGGAAGGACTGATGCTGAAGTTGAAGCTCTAATACTTTGGCCACCTGATGTGAAGAGCTGAATCATTGGAAAAGACCCCGATGCTGAAAAGATTGAAGGCAGGAGGGAAAGGGGACGACAGAGGATGAGATGGTTGGATGGCATCACTGACTCAATGAACATAAGTTTAAGCAAACTCCAGGAGATAGTGAAGGACAGGAAAGCACAGTGTGCCACAGTTCATGGGGCTGCAAAGAGTAAGACTCAGCGACTGAACACAAACAATGAAAACTTCAGGCTTAACAGGTAGCACTAGTGATAAAGAAGTCGCCTGCCAATGCAGGAGACATGAGACACAGGTTCAATCCCTGGGTCGGGAAGATCCCCTGGAGAAGAGCATGGCAACCCACTCCAGTATTCTTGCCTGGGAAATCTCATGGACAGAGGGGCCTGGTGGGCTACAGTCCACGGGGTCTCAAAAAGAGTTTTACATGACTTAGCAACTCAACAACAACTTGATAGATGGCGTTATTGTTTTATCAATTTAATCCAACTAGGAATATCTGTGTTTGGCTATCCTGGGTTTATAACTAAGAACGTCATGTAGTTACAGGATCTGTTTCCCCAGTGGTCCTCAAGCTCTAACCTTGCCTCAAAAGATTGTTGAGGCAACTCCACTGCCCTTTTCAAAGTTTTCTCACTAAAATTTTTAACATTCTACCCCATTCATCCCTAGTATTCAGGAAATGTCCAGAGGAATAAACCAGCCGTGTGCTTGACCCCCTGCCCCCAAAATCTCTGCCAAAAGTTTTGCTAATTTCCTTGTTCTGCTGAAACATCTTTCCCAAGCTTTGCATCAGGCTTTTCACCAGACTCTCAGCCTCCTTACAACACTCAGAATTGACAAATGCCTTTAGGAAAATGTGGCTGCAGCAGTCAACTCACCTCTCCAAGATCCTTCCCTCTTTTGAGTCTTAGGCCCACTAATGGCCATTGCTTCAGCTGCGCTCCACTGCCTTAAAGAAAAGACTTTTGAATTGTATCCAAATTTTCTCTTTGTTCTAAGTGGGATGCTGGTCTGCTGCTAGTTATGTCACCCTTCCTTGATGTAGAAATCCTTTGAAAATGTACGTGTCACTTTTTTAATAGTTTCCAACAGTTGGCTGAAATTTCCAAACTTGCCCTTTATCTTTATAAACATAATAAGCATTCGTTTTAAAGTCTGTATCAAATAATTCAAGTGTCTGGAGTTATGCCTTGTTGTTCCAACACTCAGTTGTGTCCAACTCTTTGAGACCCCATGGACTACCGCAGGTCAGGCTTCCCTGTCGTTCACCTATCTGTCTCTGTTTTCTATTATTTATGCTGATGTTTGTTCTAATTGTTTCATGTCCTCAAATGCTTGTTTATCATTGATTATATGCCAGACATAGTATATGAAAGAATTACTCAGAGTAATGTTTAAAAGTCAATGATTATTTTGTCTTCCTCCAGAGAGAACTTTTATTTGCTTTTGCTAATAATCAGGATCATCTTAATGTTGTAGTTTTTCAGTCACTCAGTCGTGTCTGACTCTTTGCGACTACAGCACCCAGGCTTCCCTGTCCTTCACTATCTCCAGGACTTTGCTCAAATTCATGTCCATTGAGTAGGTGATGCCATCCAACTATCTCATCCTCTGTCGTCCCCTTCTCCTCTCACCTCCAATCTTTCCCAGCATCAGGGTCTTTTCAAATGAGTCGGCTCTTCACATCAGGATGCCAAAGTATTGGAGCTTCAGCATCAGTCATTCCAGTGAATATTCAGGGTTGATTCCCTTTAGGATGGACTGGCTTGATTTCCTTGGTGTCCAAGGGACTCTCAAAAGTCTTCTCCAACACCACAGTTCAAAAGCATCAATTCTTCAGCACTCAACCTACTTTACGGTACAACTCTCACATCTTTACATGACTACCAAAAAAAAAAAAAAACCCATAGCATTGACTATCTGGACCTTTGTTGGCAAAGTGATGTCTCTGCTTTTTAATATACTGTCTAGGTTTGTCATAGCTTTTTCTTCCAAGGAGCAAGTGTCTTTTAATTTCATGACGGCAGTCACCATTTGCAGTGATTTTGGAGCCCAAGAAAATAAAATCTTTCACTGTTTCCATTGTTTCCCATCCATTTTCCAGGAAGTGATGGGACCAGATGCCATGGTCTTGGTTTTCTTGATGTTGAGTTTTAAGGCAGCTTTTTCACTCTCCTCTTTCACTTTCATCAAGAGGCTCTTTAGTTCTTCTTCACTTTCTGCCATAAGGGTGGTGTCATCTGCATATCTGAGGTTGTTGATATCTCTCCCAGCAATCTTGATTCCAGCTTGTGCTTCATCCAGCCTGGTATTTCACATGATGTACTCTGCATATAAGTTAAATAAGCAGAGTGACAATATACACCCTTGACGTACTCATTTCCCAATTTGGAATCAGTCTGCCCCTTCTAACTGTTGCTTCTTGATCTGCATAAATGTTTCTCAGGAGACATGTGAGGTGGTCTGGTATTCCCATCTCTTGAAGAATTTTCCACAGTTTGTTGTGATCCACACAGTCAAAGGCTTTAGTGTAGTCAGTGAATCAGAAGTGGATGTTTTACTGGAATACTCTTGCTTTTTCTATGATTGAACGGATGTTGGCAATTTGATCTCTGGTTCCTCTGCCTTTTCTAAATCCAGCTTGTACATCTGGAAGCTCTCAGTTCATGTACTGTTGAAGCCTAACATGTAGGATTTTGAGCACTACCTTGCTAGCATGTGAAATGAGCACAATTGTGTGGTAGTTTGAACATTCTTTGTCATTGCCCTTCTTTGGGATTGGAATGAAAATCCCAGTCCTGAGGCCACTGCTGAGTTTTCCAAATTTGCTGGCATATTGAGTGCAGCATCACAGCATCATCTTTTAGGATTTTAAATACCTTAACTGAAATTCCATCACCTCCACTAGCTTTGTTCGTAGTGATGCTTCCTAAGGCCCACTTGACTTCACATTCCAGGATGTCTGGCTATCTGGGTCATTAGGACTTTTTGTTACAGTTTTCTGTGTATTCTTACCACCTCTTCTAACTATCTTCTTCTGTTAGGCCCATACCACTTCTGTCCTTTATCGAGCCCATCTTTGCATGAAATGTTCCCTTGGTATCTCTAATTTTCTTGAAGAGATCTCTAGTCTTTCCCATTCTATTGTTTTCCTCTATTTCTTTGCTTTGATCACTGAGGAAGGCTTTCTTATCTCTCCTTGCTGTTCTTTGGAACTCTGCATTCAGATGCTTGTATCTTTCCTTTTCTCCTTTGCCTTTTGCTTCTCTTCTTTTCTCAGCTATTTATAAGGCCTCCTCATCTTAATGTAGCTCCGTAGATTAAGGCATCTTTCTCATCCAGTTGATTTGGACCTGGTGTTCAACCCTGAAGGCTTGCATTGCTTCTCATTTACCCTTACGTCTATGGCATTTTTTTGTGGGAGCCTGCCTCTGGTCTTCCTGCCTGCGGTAACCTCATTGTGTCACACGGGCTCTTCGTTGCATTGTTCAGGCCCTGTCCCTGCAGCACATGAAGTCTAGTTGTGGCCCACAGACTTCAGTAGTTGCAGCGCCTGTGCTTAGTTGCTCCTCTGCATGCGGGATCTTCGTTCCCCAACAAGTAGTCAAATCAATGTCCCCAGCATTGCAGGGCGGATTCTTAACCACTGGACCCCAAGGGAAGTTCCCACAGCTGTGAAATTTTTAACTGAAATTAGAAAATTGAGACAAACTCCTTCCAGCGAAGAAAATAATACCATAAAATCTAAAAGCTAATGAGTACCTATGTTTCCTGTCATGTAGAAAAAAAAAAAATCTCACCAGAAAATGAGGTTGACATGAGAAACAGAGGTATCATAATAATAGCTGATGCTTATGCGGGGATTACTACAGGCCTGCCTGTTTTTAACATTACCTATATCAGCTCATTTATTCTTGTCACAACCTGAAGACGGAGCAAGTTCTGTTGTTGTTCGAGGCCCTGGAACCAGAGGCTCCTCATATCTGGTCAAACCCCTGACCTTCTCGTAACAATCCCAGAGATGGAAAGGCAAGGTTCCTCAACTTGAGCCTTGGGTTTTCTCAGATTTTTATAAACCGCCTCAGGAATCATCTCTTCATGTCCCTTGTTCCAGCTCCAGGTCTTTGGGCTGCCAGATCTTTTTTATTATTATTTTTTTGGTAAATAATGGCATTGCTTACCAATTTCTTCATTTGTATCCATCAAACTAATTGCCTGTGACTGGCAGAAACTACTGCAAGCCTTTCCCCAAGTAGGTCACTAAACAACCAGAGCACATGGAGCTTTTTTTGGGGGGGACACTTATAGAGTACACTTGTATACAATGCCCCCAGAAATGTATTTTGTAATTCAAATTTGCTGCACATAAAACATTTTACTAACTATAAATGAAATTATAAGGAAAGAAAACCTTCACCATCCCTTTACCTTAACAGTTCTTACATTTTATTTGTAATTATTATCCATATTTTAAAAAAATGATTGTCATTAGTCCACATATGCATTATCAAATGAACTTTACAATTAATTGGTATTTCTCAAATTAATGATTAGCAACTCCCAGAAAAAAATGCTGAGTGTTCATGACACAGTAATGAGAATTGTTCACTATAAAAGGGTAGGTTAAAGCAGGAGAAAGGTGAAACCTGCAAAAGAACCAAAACTTACTGAGTCTCCACCATTTGTCAGGAGCCTAACTTACTTTACCTGGGAGTTCTTCAATCTGGCCCCTAGAACTCGTACGGTTAAATGTGCCACCCACTATATTAGCTTTATTTTTCACTCTATTTCACATTTTATTTTGGAACAATGTAAGTAATTATCTTACCTAATGATTTTTCTTTAATAAGATAATTATGCCCATTTTGAAACTTGCATTCAGAAGATTGTAGGATTCAAACTTGTTTCATATAGCAAAGCTGACATTTGCCCTTGACTGAAAGACAAAAAGTGCTCTTGAAAAAGTATTGTTTCCTTAGTCCCTATGGTAGACTCCCTCAGAGTGCCCCCTAAAGGGTTGCCAGACTTAGAAAATAAAAATATAGGTCAACCAGTTAAATTTTAATTTCAGGGAAATAAGAAATTAGTTTTTAATGTAAATGTGTCCCCAATATGCACGACCACCTCATCCCCACAGACCATACTAAAGGAATGAGCCAAAGTGGCCACAGGACCGGCCCTTTATGCCAAGGGACTCCACCCTGATCACACAGCTGCTTGCTCTGACTAACTAGTTAACTAACTAAACTAACCAGCACAGGAAGGGTGGTCTGAAGTAATGGAGTTGTACTGGAACTGTACTGTCTTGTCAAGCTGGGGTCAGCACCATGGTGCACCAAGCCACATTAAGGCTGAATTTACAGGACAGTAAAGAAAGCTGTGTGCTGAGAGGAGACCAGAACAGAAGTGCAGAGAGAATCCCAGATAAGAAACGATGTGGTCAGGGAGAATGAAGTGGAAAGGGCAGCTGCCCAGCAACCTTCCAGACTCCATGAGGCACAGTTGCACATGCTACACTAGGGTCCAAAAGATTCTCCTTTATCTGCACTAACTTGAGAGAGTTCCTGTTCTTGTCACCTGAGTCCTGACTAAACCACCTTTCTGCAGTGATGGGAATTCGTGATTGGGAGCAGCATGATTCATACCTCTGGCTGGGTCTGAAAGGCACCCCTGCACCTGGCTTCATGATGGTGTGCAGTGGCAGTGTGTCCATGCGGGTGTGTGTGGGCACTGTGTGATCTGTTCCATCTATTTCCTTCCTGCTCGCCCTTTTAGCAACTTAATGTCTAGGTGACTCAGACCTGTAGACCAGACTCTTCAGACAGACCAACAGAAGAAAACTAAAAGGACACACAGAGTCAGGAAACTCTCTGGGATATGCCTAGATTTAGTCCCCAATAAGTCATTGATTAATCCACATCTACTGGTCCAATCACATCTAATACACACATGTGCTCATTACCACCCCCCCCCACACACACACACAATCCAGCCATGCTTCCCTATCCTTTGCATCATATTCATTATCTCCCCTACTCTCCAGCTTCTTAAATATTGATGAAAGATAATGACGAAACCCAGGAGTCATGACTTGGCAAATCCTTCTTGGGACAAAAAGTGGCTCAAAGCAAAGGTGGGCGCCAGGCAATGAGGCCAAACCTCTGTAAGGCACTCTTTCCCCCAAGGTCCAGGCTTCCTTTCCCAGGTCAGGATATTGCCAGACATTTGGCTTAAGCACTTTTCTGACTTCTGAGATCTTCTTGTGAGCCTCTTTGCTGCAAAGAAGCAGAACCTCAAGCTGTTATTTTCTCTATGCCCTGGGAAGGCAAATCAGCCAACACAGACAGCATCACAGACTGTGCTGCCCCAGGAAGCCCAGTGTTTTATTCTCCCTTGCTCTCAGCCAAGTTGCTTTAAGTCCAGGAGAAAACTCCCCAGCCAAGGGAAGAGGTCATACTCAGACCTGGCACAATTTCAGATCTTACTCCCCTATATAAGGATTTCTAAAAATGAACAGGCCCTCACACTTTGTGACTGTCCTTGGCTCGAGAAGGAAATGCTCACTCCAGTTTTCTGTTGATTTCTATTTGCATGACATATTCTTTTCCTGATTCAGTGATCCCACTCCTGGGCATATATCAAGGAAAACTCTAAAATACATACACCCCAATGTTCATAGCTGCACTATTTATAATAGCCAAGACGTGGAAACAACCTAGGTGCTCATCAACAGATGAATTGATATATAAGATATGGTATTTATATGTATATATCAGTTCAGTTCAGTTCAGTTCAGTCGCTCAGTCGTGTCCGACTCTCCGCGACCCCATGAATTACAGCACGCCAGGCCTCCCTGTCCATCACCGACTCCCGGAGTACACTCAAACTCATGTCCACAGAGTCGGTGATGCCATCCAGCCATCTCATTCTCCGTCGTCCCCTTCTCCTCCTGCCCCCAACCTTTCCCAGCATCAGAGTCTTTTCCAGTGAGTCAACTCGTCGTATGAGGTGGCCAAAGTATTGCAGTTTCAGCTTTAGCATCAGTCCCTCCAATGAACATCCAGGATTGATCTCCTTTAGAATGGACTGTTTGGATCTCCTTGCAGTATAAGGGACTCTCAAGAGTCTTCTCCAACACCACAGTTCAAAAGCATCCATTCTTTGGCGATCAACTTTCTTCACAGTCCAACTCTCACATCCATACATGACCACGGGAAAAACCATTGCCTTGACTGGACGGATCTGGGTTGGCAAAGTAATGTCTCTGCTTTTTAATATACTACCTAGGTTGGTCATAACTTTCCTTCCAAGGGGTAAGCGTCTTTTAATTTTAATGGCTGCAATCAGCATCTGCAGTGACTTTGGAGCCCCCCAAAATAAAGTCTGACACTGTTTCCACTGTTTTTCCATCTATTTCCCATGAAGTGATGGGACCAGATGCCATGATCTTTGTTTTCTGAATGTTGAGCTTCAAGCCAACTTTTTCACTCTCCTCTTTCACTTTCATCAAGAGGCTTTTGAGTTCCTCTTCACTTTCTGCCATAAGGGTAGTGTCATCTGCGTATCTGAGGTTATTGATATTTCTCCCAGCAATCTTGATTCCAGCTTGTGCTTCTTCCAGCCCAGCGTTCCTCATGATGTACTCTGCATATAAGTTAAATAAGCAAGGTGACAATATACAGCCTTGACGTACACCTTTTCCTATTTGGAACCAGTCTGTTGTTCCATGTCCAGTTCTAACTGTTGCTTCCTGACCTGCATACAGGTTTCTCAAGAGGCAGGTCAGGTGGTCTGGGATTCCCATCTCTTTCAGAATGTTCCACAGTTTATTGTGATCCACATATATGTATATATATATATATATATATATATATATATATATATATATGTATAAATCTGCCCTGGTGGCTCAAATGGTAAAGCGTCTATCTACAATGCGGGAGACCCGGGTTCGATCCCTGGGTTGGGAAGATCCCATATATATATGTATGTGTGTGTGTGTACACAATGGAATACTACTCAACTATAAAAAGAATGAAATAATGTCTTTTACAGCAAAATACCTACAACTAGGGTCTTCCCAAGTGGTGCAATGCAGGAGATGCCCGAGTCAGGGGTTTGATCCCCAGATCAGGAAGATCACATGGAGGAAGGCATGGCAACCTACTCCAGTAGTCTTATCTGGAGAATCCCACGGACAGAGGAGCCTGGTGGGTTACAGTCCAGAGGGTTTCAAAGAGTCAAACACAACTTAAGGGATTTAGCACACACACAGATGCAACTAGAGATTGTCATACTAACTGAAGTAAGTCAGACAGAGAAAGACAAATACATGACAACAATTATATGTGAAATCTAAATATATATATATATATGAACTTATTTACAAAACAGAAATAGATTTACAGACATAGAAAACAAATTTATGCAGCGTACATCATGAAGAACGCTGGGCTGGAAGAAGCACAAGCTGGAATCAAGATTGCTGGGAGAAATATCAATAACCTCAGATATGCAGATGACACCACCCTTATGGCAGAAAGTGAAGAGGAACTCAAAAGCCTCTTGATGAAAGTGAAAGAGGAGAGTGAAAAGGTTGGCTTGAAGCTCAACATTCAGAAAACAAAGATCATGGCATCTGGTCCCATCACTTCATGGGAAATAGATGGAAAAACAGTGGAAACAGTGTCAGACTTTATTTTGGGGGGCTCCAAAGTCACTGCAGATGCTGATTGCAGCCAGAAAATTAAAAGACGCTTACCCCTTGGAAGGAAAGTTATGACCAACCTAGACAGTATATTAAAAAGCAGAGACATTATTTTGCCAACCAAGATCCATCTAGTCAAGGCTATGGTTTTTCCCGTGGTCATGTATGGTTGTGAGAGTTGAACTGTGAAGAAAGCTGATCGCCGAAGAATTGATGCTTTTGAACTGTGGTGCTGGAGAAGACTCTTGAGAGTCCCTTGGACTGCAAGGAGATCAAACCAGTCCATTCTAAAGGAGATCAATCCTGGGTGTTCATTGGAAGGACTGATACTAAAGTGGAAACTCCAATACTTTGGCCACCTCATGCGATGAATTGACTCACTGGAAAAGACTCTGATGCTGGGAAGGATTGGGGGTGGGAGGAGACGGGGACGACAGAGAATGAGATGACTGGATGGCATCACCGACTCAATGGACATGAGTTTGAGTGTACTCCGGGAGTTGGTGATGGACAGAGAGGCCTGGCATGCTGTGATTCATAGGGTCACAAAGAGTCGGACACGACTCAGCGACTGAACTGAACTGAAGGGGAAAGGATGGGGAGGCAATAAACTAGGACTTTGGGATTAACAAATGCACACTATTATATATGTGAAATAATCAACAAAACCTACTGTATAGCACAGGGAACTATATTCAGTATCTTATAATAACCTGTAATGGAAGAGAATGTACAGGAAATAGTACATATATATATATATATATATATTAATATACCTGAATCACTTAGGTGCAAACTTGAAACTAACACAACATTGTTTATCAATTATGTTTCAATAAAAAGTTTTTTTTCTTAAGAAAAGAAATGCTCACAACAAGCAGAGCCAGCATTATTCTACTTCTACTCCTGGTTTCATTTTGTGACTCTTGATTGATCGCTCTTAACATCACAGTTCCCATGCAGTGTCCATTTTTGGAGGGTCTATCCAGCACTAGTCACCCCTCCCTTCTTGCTTAGAGTACTCAGGTTTCCAGCCCCGCCCCTTGCAGACCCTTTACTTGGGGAGACTAACCTCCCCTCCAGCCTGCAGCGAGCCTCGACACTGGGTGCTGAGCATTGCCTGTGACCATGAGACTGTCTTCACCTTGGTCAGTTTCCGCACGTGATCTAATCTAGTCTAATCTGGATTCCAGCTGGAATGCTGATACAAAAGCTGTGCCTTTCCTCCTGCAAGTCTTCAGTTAGAAGTCACGCAGCTTCCAACTTACTGGGATGCACTTGAGAAGGAAACGAATACTCTGGGTGGCAGAGCAGAAAAAAGTGAGAGAAAAGTGCACCCCTGACCATAAAATTGTTGAGCTGCTGAATCAGGCAGGCTGATGGCCACTCTTCTGCTAGACTTTCCAGGCACACAGACCAACAAATCCTTTTCCTTCTTTATGCCAGTTTGGATTGCATTTTCTATTATGTGCAACTAATTGGAAAAAGACAAGTAAATGTTCTAGCAAATATTCTAGGGAGTAATGAGAAGTGGCTATTCCAACGCTACTAGTATATGTATGTGGTGGCCTCTGACACCATGCAGCACATATTTGTTTTGTGCTAGTTTTAGCCTATTGATAATAATACAGGAAATGTAGGCTAGAAATGCCTGGAAGCACCCACCTGGGCCCCAGTGAGCTCCCCACAGACTTCTCCTCATTCCAGTTCAATATTACTACTGGACCAACCCTTGTGATTCTTATTATGATTGCAAGACACCCTTCAGCAATAAGTATTAGCAAACTTCGGATAAAAAAGAATGCGTTAGTTACAAGTCTTGGCATATACAGGGCAGGCGGCCGATGGAGTGGGTAGAGGGGAGAGAGGGAGGGAGGAGGGGCTGGGGGAGGAGCGATTGCAAGGGTGGGGGTCGAGGGGGTGGGTGGGTAGGAACAGGCCTGGGGTTCTACTTTTATTAGGATGAGGGTCGGGGATCTAGGGTTTCACGGACTCAATCTTTATTGGCAAATTTAAAACAGAAGAGAGGGAATTTGTAATGCTGTAAGAGAGGAAATGGCAACCCACTCCAGTGTTCTTGCCTGGAGAATCCCAGGGACAGGAGAGCCTGGTGGGCTTCCGTCTATGGGGTCACAGAGTCGGACACGACTGAAGTGACTTAGCAGCAGCAGCAGCAAGAGAGGAAAAGAAAGCAAAAAAAAAAAAAAGTAGTTCAAATAACCAGTTATCTAAAACAACCAGGATCTCTAAAACAAAGGAGCTTCAGGGAGGCAGCAAGGGGCTTGTGATCTGGCTCTGTCTGGCCCTGTGGTGACCAATGCGCTTGCAAGGCAAGTACAGAGAAGAGCGAGCCAGACAGTCAGGCAGAGAAAAGCTTATTACAGGAAGAAAGAAAGAAAGTGACTGGCTTTAGAGAGAAGCCAGTGCTCTCTGTATAGCCGACCCTTCTTATACCCTATCCATGGGAAACTGTGCCCTGGAGGGCGGGGGCCTCAGTTTATCTTTAGCCCGAACCTGGGGTCTTGTGGTCACATAGTAGAAGGGGTCTCAGGGTTGGGTGGTCACATAGTCTTGAGAAACCGGCACTAGCAGGGAAATAAAGGGTATCGCCTTAAAGAAAAAGCAGGATGCCCACAGGGCAATGCAGCCGCTGAGAATTCATCCCTTGTTTGTCAGGTCACCAGTGGGCCATATTTTAACCATACGCTATGAGCCCCTCGTGAGCCCTAACATTCCAGCCTTTTTGATATAGTCTAAGGAGATCCAACCAGTCCATTCTAAAGGAGATCAATCCTGGGTGTTCTTTGGAAGGACTGATGCTAAAGCTGAAACTGCAATACTTTGGCCACCTCATGCGATGAGTTGACTCACTGGAAAAGACTCTGATGCTGGGAGGGATTGGGGGTGGGAGGAGACAGGGACAACAGAGAATGAGATGGCTGGATGGCATCACCGACTTGATGGACATGAGTTTGAGTGAACTCCGGGAGTTAGTGATGGACAGGGAGGCCTGGCGTGCTGTGATTCACGGGGTCGCAAAGAGTCGGACACGACTGAGTGACTGAACTAAACTGAACTGAACTGAAGGGCTGAAGGTCAGTCTTCTGAATCTGCTTCACGCTGGTTTGGAGTGACGTCATGGGGTAAGATAAGAAAAGGCTAGAACGTGGGTTAAGGGAAGTCTGAGTGGGCTTGAAAATTTTGATAATTGGACCAAGTTAGAAGTAGCTCATGAACAGTCTGGTTGGTGAAGGCTTGTAGGTAATCCTGGAGACACTTTGGAAAGAGACACATCAGACAGGAGCTGAAACTCAGAAAGAGGGTTAATATGAGAAGGGGGCCCAGTAAAGGTAGGACCCATGGCATCCAATCCAAATTGCTTAACCAGTTTTCCCATGAGTTACTGAGATGTTGACGTATTCTTGAAGCCCTATTTGTCAGATTCCTTGCAGCCTCCTTTACAACACCTGATTTATTGGTATAGAAATAGCAGGCTTCGTCTAGAAAAAGACAAAGGTCTCCTTTTTCTGCTGTGAGAAGGTCTAACCCTCTTCTGTTCTGAAGGACCACAGCTGCCAGGGAATCTAGTTGGCCCTGGAGAGTGATAAGGCTGGAAGCTACTTCTAGGCTTTCAGTAAAATCCTTAGAGTGTCCCTGATAGTAGTTTAAAGAGGTTGTGAGCCCTGCACTCCCTGTTTTGATCCCCACTGCTGTTCCTAACCTTATCAATAAGGGAATGAACTGAATTGCTCATCTGGGTCGGCTGTGGCTTAGTGGGATGGGGAGGGTCTGGTTGTTAGGAGCTATAGAGAGTCTGGGGCACATCTCCCTGTCCAGTTAGTCGGAAGAGATAAGAAAGTGGTGGTTCCACATAAGAAGAATATTCCAGGAGTAAGGCGGCAACTGAAATCAATAGCAAATAAGAGTCTTTCTTGGTATTTGTTAGCTGACTTCCAAACCAACAAGGAGCCAGCTAGTGTGGCTCCTGCGAGGGGGCTGGTGTCTTCAGAGGCCGAAGGAAACCGTCCTAAGAAAGCAGCTCCCGAGACACGGTAAATAGCACGGCCTGAGAGAAAGGAGGATGTGAGGTGTGACTGCAGAGGTACGATGGTATAGAGCCTGACATGGGTGCGAGTTATTTACAGAGTCATGTCTAGGAAAGCACAGGGAGTGTACTGCTGTAAACGGACATCAGAGTGGCAGGCCCTCCCACAGCCGGTTTGCTATGGATGGAAACCAGGTCAGCAAGAAGGGAGGACAACACTTTACCAGCATTGTTGATCTGTTGAGTAGAAACAGTGTATACAGGACAAAAAGAGGGGCTCTCCCCTGCAGGTGTGCTAGAGGGAAGTGTTTATGTGTTTCCACTGATCTGTGGAGACAGGTAGTGCCGATCCAGATGGTGAGGAGGTGGACAAACTGATCCAACAATCAAGTCCAGGGTTGGGTTTGAGGTATTATGTAAACAGTAGGTTAAGTTTAAAGTTTTAAAAGGGTAAGTTAAATCTGGGGTAGAGTGAGAATTCGGTAGGGCATGATGGATGTATAGAAGAAAAGAGATTCAGGTCAGTACTGTGAGGTGGTGGCTCATATTTAAAGGGAGTAAATGATGAGGATAAGGGCCCAGGTATAAAAATAAATTTGTACAGGTGAAAAGTCTATTAAGTCTCCCTGTAACCATTCAGTTCAGTTCAGTCGCTCAGTCGTGTCCGCCTCTCTGCGACCCCATGAATCACAGCACGCCAGGCCTCCCTGTCCATCACCAGCTCCCGGAGTTCACTCAAACTCATGTCCATCGAGTCGGTGATGCCATCCAGCCATCTCATTCTCTGTCGTCCCCATCTCCTCCCACCCCTAATCCTTCCTAACATCAGACTCTTTTCCAGTGAGTAGGTCAGTGATAAAATCAAGAAGTGTGGAAAGATCAGTGATTACGAGATTTTGCGAAAAGTGAGGTTTTGTGATATTACATGAAGAAAAGCAGGCAATGAGTTCTTTCATATCTACAGTAAAAGAGGTCCCCAAAGGCTGGAAACCATAAGGAAATACATGAAACAAAAGAGGACTTTTGTGGACTTCTTCACAGGAGTCCACTCAAGGCGGATACAGAATAAAATGCTATTCCAAACAAGGTAAGTAAAGGGAGTTCCAGTCCAGCCAGTAAGCAATACATCTGATCATCCCTTTTGCTTCTCAATATTGGTTATTTATGGCGTTCCACTTCTTCAGTGATTTGATCCAGTTGGAGCCTGATGGGTCCCAGGACGGTGCTGGAGCAGCAAGGGGCGTCTGAGTGAGGAGTAATTTTTGGTGGAGATAGAGAGTCTCCTGGGGCCCGCTTTAACCTGGAGATATGAAACCAAGAATGACCCTCCAACTCAGCGGCTGTCAATGTGGTTAAGATGACCTCAAAAGGGCCAGTCCACTGAGGCTGTAAATCTTTATGCCTTAAGTAAAACTCTATCCCCAGGTATGTGTCAAGTCAGTAGGATTTGTTTGATGAGGCTTTGGGAGACAGCGATCTGCAAGTTCTCTCATGAGGTGTCTAATAAGGTTAAGGGAGGGGAGATAATCTCCCATTAAGAATCGATGCTTTTGAACTGTGGTGTTGGAGAAGACTCTTGAGAGTCCCTTATACTGCAAGGAGATCCAACCAGTCCATTCTAGAGGAGATCAATCCTGGATGTTCATTGGAGGGACTGATGCTAAAGCTGAAACTGCAATACTTTGGCCACCTCATGCGACGAGTTGACTCACTGGAAAAGACTCTGATGCTGGGAAAGGTTGGGGGCGGGAGGAGAAGGGGACGACGGAGAATGAGATGGCTGGATGGCATCACCGACTCTGTGGACATGAGTTTGAGTGAACTCCGGGAGTTGGTTATGGACAGGGAGGCCTGGCGTGCTGTGGTTCATGGGGTCGCGGAGAGTCGGACACGACTGAGCGACTGAACTGAACTGAACTGAAGGTACTCCTGGTAGGAAACTGACCTAAAGGAAAAGGGCGTCCAAGCATGAGCTCCAAAGGATAAGAGAAGATGGAGCCGTGGAGCAGCCTAGATGCGAGCCAAAGCCACGGGAAGGAGTTCAGTTCTTGGCTTCCGTAGTTGAAGAGAAAGTTCAGTTAGCTCTGTTTTGAGAATTGAATTGGCCTTTTCTACTTTTCCTGAGGATTGAGGTCTACAAGTGGAGAAGGCAATGGCAAGCCACTCCAGTACTATTGCCTAGAAAATCCCATGGATGGAGGAGCCTGGTAGGCTGCAGTCTATGGGGTCACACAGAGCTGGACACGACTGAAGTGACTTAGCAGTAGCAGCAGCAGAGGTCTACAAGGAATATGTAGCCTCCAGGTGATGCCAAGAGATTGGACTACTTGTTGAGGGATTTGTGAGACAAAAGCGGTTCATTATCAGATTGGAGAGAAAGCAGGAGGCCAAAGCGAGGGATGATTTCTTGAATAAGAACTTGTGTTGCCTCTGAGGAAGTTTCTGACCTTGTAGGAAAAGCTTCAACCCAACCCCAAAAGGTGTCCGCTAGAGGGAGTAGAGTTTTATTTTAAGTGTAGGAGGCACGTGAGTGAAGTCGATTTGCCAGTCTTCTCCTGGCATGTGACCTCGTGCCTGATGTGTGGGCAGCGAGGGAATGGGCTTAGCGCTCCCTGGGGTGAGACGGAGGAAGACTCAGTGCAGGAGCGAGTGGTTTGCTGTCGGAGTGAAAGGAGCTTAGGATAAGTGAGAAGAGAGCTTAAAAGGCAGTAGAGAGCTTTAGTGCCTATACATTAAGCTCGATGAACATCTGTAACAATGGCCTGGGATTGGGGAAGGATATAGCGGCCTTGCTTTTGTAACTCCTTGAAGTCGGGCTCCCTCTTGTAATAACCGTGTCTTTTCCTCGGGGTGATAAAGGGGTTTCATGTTAGGGATTACTATGAGCTGATACGCAAGTGTTCGAAGTGAGGCTTACTTTGCCTCCCTGTCAGCAGCATTGTTACCTCACGAGATGAGGTCTGAGGCCACTTGGTGACCTTGACAATGTATGATGCCGGCTTCCGTTGGCATAGTGGCTGCCTTTAGGAGTTGATGTATAAGTGGGGCATTAGTTATGGGGGCCCTTTTGTAGAAAGAAGCCCTCATTCCTTCCAGATGGCCGCACGTGAGTGTATGATGTGAGAGGTATATTTAGCGTCAGTGCATATACGTGCTCATTTGTTAGCAGCAAGCGTAAGTGCCCTGGGTAGTGCAATACGTTCTGCCTTTTGGGAGGAGGTTTCCTCAGGGAGAGGCTGAGATTCAATAACCTTAGAGTCAGAAACAGTTGTATACTCAGCTACTCTTTTTCCTTTTGGGGTTGTAGAGGAGCTACCATCAATATAAAGTAGGATCAGGGCTATTTAAAAGGACTGAGGAGATATGGGAGGAATGAGGCATCAAGTCTTCTAACGTCTCCTTACAAGTGTGAGTTGGAGGTTCAGAAGAATTAGGGCTGAGGGTGGCGAGGTCAAGAGTAGGGCAGCGTTCAAAAGAGAACTCGGGAGATTCCAGGAGGGTGACGGGGATTAGTTTGATACAAGAAGGTGACAGAGAACCATGGCTTTGTGTGAGAGTAAGCCCTTAAGGTCAGTGGTGAGTGAAAGACCGTGGGTGTCCCAAAAGTAAGATATTGCTTTCTTGAGCGAGAAGTGTAGCTGCAGCCAGAGCACACAGGCAGGCTGGCCCTCCTGTGTGGTGGTGTCCAGTTATTCTGACAGAGAAGCCATGGGGGCAAAGGAAGGGCCCTGCACCTCTCCTAAGACTCCTAGGGCAATTGTATGTCTCTCAGTGCTGTAGAGTCAAAAGGGCGTGAGAGGTCAGGCAGTGTTAAAGCTTTGGCCGAGAGAACAGCTTGTTTTAGAGCATCAAAGGCTGTATGGACGACTGACTTAGGCTCAAGAGGCTCCAAAAGATCCCCCTGGGTAGCTTGGTGTAGGAGTTGGGCTAGGAGGGCAAAACTGGGGATCCAGAGGCATAGATACCCAGCCAAGCCCCAAAAGGACAGAATTTATGTTTTTGATGTAGGGAGTGATTTGGGCAGATATAAGGGGCTTTCTATCAGTAGTTATATGTCTCTGTGTTGGTGTCAGGAGAACTCCAAGATAGGCGACCTCAGGAAGGGGAAGTTGAGCCTTAATAGGGGATACGAGATAGCCCCAATCAGCTAGGAAGTTGGAGTTGTACTGTATATCACTGACAGTGTATGAGTGAGGGGCTACAAAGGAGAAGATCATCTATCTACGTACTGGAGGATAGAGTTTGGGGCAAGATTGAGGGAGGTTAAGTCTGAGGCCAGGGCTTGGCCAAAGAAAGGAGGACGATCATGAAATCCTTGGGGAAGGACCATCCCTGTTAATTGTTGGGAGTGATGAGTGTCTGGATCTGTCCAGGCAAAAGCGAAATGATCTTGAGAGTCTGGGGGTAAAGGATGGTGAAAAATGCATCCTTGAGGTCAAGGACGGTGAAAAAGGTAGTAGAAGGGGAAAGAAGGGAAAGAAGGGTATAGGGATTGGGGACTACTGGGAGAAAGGGGCCAACAGCACCACTAAGAAGTCTCAAGTCTTGACCCTGGTGGTAGGAGCCATTTGCTTTTTAATAGGCAGGATAGACGTGTTATAAGGAAGGTGAGCAGGGTGCAAGAGACCCTGACGCAGCAGCTTAGAGATGATGGGTTTTAACCCCTGTTGATGTATCTGGGAAATAGGGCACTGATTGGGAAACTTTGCTGGGTCTTTTAGAAGAACATAAACAGCACTATGGTGGGAGGCGATGGAGAGGTGATCAGTCTCCCAGACTGTAGCGTTTACGGAGGAGGAGGGTAATGGGGAGGTGAGCAAATAGCAGGTTCAAGCAGCAGCAGCCTGGCCAGGTCGGGAGAAAGGTTTGGAACAGTGAGGAAAGCCTTGAATCTGGAGAGCAGATCCCTTCCAAGGATTGGAGTACTTTGGGAGTGTGAGGAAAGAATTAGAGAAGGGGCTTTTTGAAGTGTGCAAGGCAGAGGCTCAGTAAGCTGTGGTGCAGACACTAAACCGTCAGCCCCCACAACTGAGACCTGAACTCCGGAATAAGCAGGCGTGGCAGAACAGTGGCCCCCCTGTCGATAAGCAAAGAGATCGGCTTACCTGCCACTGTGAGAGTCACCCTGGGCTCCACAGAGGTGACAAGTGTGGACCTGGGAACCTGGGCCCCTTCAGTCTTCAGCAGTGAATCCGAGGAGGCTGGGTCCAAGGACTCCTGCTCGGGACCGGGAGGGGATGTCTGGACCCCTAGAGGGGGATTAGGGCAGTCTACCTTACAGTGTCCCTTATGCCACAATTAGGACATGGACCCGAGGGGGCCTGGGCTTTGGGCACGGGCAGGCCCAGTGCCCTTCTTACCGCACTTGTGATTCCTAGAAAGGCCTAGATGACGTCTTTTCTCTGTCAGAGGATTGAGGTTTGTAGCCATGTAAAGCAGTGGCTAAGAGATAATAGCCTGATCTCTTTAAGTCTTTTCTAGTTTTGCCTCTTCTTCCCAGTTATTGAAAATTTCAAAAGTAAATTTAAAAGATCTCATTGAGAGGTTTGAGGCCTTCCTCAGCCTTTTTTTTTTTTTTTTTTTTTAGCTTTTTTGAATGTCTGGGGACAATTGGGAAATAAAATGTGTATTCAGGATAATAGTAACTTCTGTTTAAGTTATATCTAATTTTGTATATTTTGTATAGCTTCTCTTAATCTATCTAGAAATTGTGCTGGCTTTTCATCTGGTCTTTGAGTTATTTCTCTGAGTTTATCAAAGTTAACAGCTTTATGTCCTGCTTTTTGGAGGCCTACAATAAGACAAGTCACCATGTGATAACGGGCTGTTTGTCCTGGTAGTCCCAAACAGGGTTGTCCCTGGGAATGGCAGCTGAGCCTACAGGCTTAGTATCATCAGTTTGATGTATTTCCTGAGAGGCTTGCCAGACTCATTTCTTCTCTTCTAGGAGGAGGGCAGAGGAGAGTAGAATGTAAATATCATGCCAGATCAAGTCATAAGACTGGTGAGGTTTTTAAATTCTTTTAAATAAGTGTCAGGGACAGAGGAAAAAGAGCCAAGATGTTTTTCAGTTTGAGATAAATCAGAGAAGGAGAATGGGACGTGTACCCAAACAATGCCTCTATATCAGCCACCTCTCAAGAGAAGGAGGGGAGCGGGGAGGGATTCAAGGTCCTGTTTCTTTAAGGCCATAAGGAGGGTATTTAGGGAGGTCAGGATTGATGCTTTTGACCTGTGGTGTTGCAGAAGACTCTTGAGAGTCCCTTGGACTGCAGGGAGATCCAACCAGCCCATACTAAAGGAGATCAGTCCTGAGTGTTCATTGGAAGGACTGATGCTGAAGCTGAAACTCCAATATTTTGGCCACCTGATGTGAACAGCTGACTCGTCTGAAAAGACCCTGATGCTGGGAAAGATTGAAGACAGGAGGAGAAGGGGACAACAGAGGATGAGATGGTTGGATGGCATCACCGACTCAATAGACATGAGTTTGAGTGAACTCCGGGAGTTGGTGATGGACAGGGAGGCCTGGCGTGCTGCAGTCCATGGGGTCGCAGAGAGTTGGACACGACTGAACTGACTGACTGCTGAAGTGGACAGGGCCTTGAGACTCTGGTAGTAGCGGGTGGAGCCGAAGCCCCAGAGCCCCTTTCGGACACAGGCATGGGGGAGGGTCGGAAGCAGCGGCAGCCTGGGGGCGGGGTGGGGGGGATGTAAGGCGAGGGTTTAGGACCAGGTCTGCTGTGAAAAGATTAGAGGCGACTGGAGGTGCACTGTGGTCAGAAGGGCCAAAAGAAGAGGAGGGAACATCCAAACAGGGACCAGGAGACACAGTACTGGGGATGTGGCCCAGAGTGGGCTCAAAGTCTTTGAGAAGTGGAGCAGGATGCGCAGAGAGCAGGCGGGGAGCGGAGAGCAAAGAAGCCTGGACAGAAGGCACCACTGACCACCTGCAGTGCGGCGGCAGAGGTTACCCAGCTCCCGCAAAGTGCTGTGATGGAGAGCTCTGTTCTCTGGCCCTGGGACCTATTTCCAGTCGACGTTGTGGCCAGGCCGGGTTAGAGTGATGAGTGGGTCAGTCTGGCCTTATTCCTCCTTGAAACCCTACGGTTTTTAGGTTTTGGAGAAGGCAGCCTAAAGGGGTATATTTTGTTGGTTGGAACGGAGAATTTCCCATTACAGTCAAATAGGGAGGGAGGGTGAACCAGGGTGAGTGAAAACCTAGGATAAAGGCCGGAAAGAAAAGGCGGCCGCGTCCTCATGGTCTTCTTGGACAGCGACAGGTCCACCTTGAAACGGGTGCCCCCATCTCAGAGTGAGGCCAGGGCCCAAGGACCACGGGATCCTCTGCCTCGCCCCAGGGCCTCCAACCCCAGACCAGAGAAAGAGGATCCAGGGAGCAGGGCTTCACTCACCCCTGCCGCCGGGAGGTGAGAGCCAGCATGTGGACGTCAGTCCAGCAAAACAAGTGCAGGGTCCTGCCCCGGGGCTCCTCCCAGACCCTCAGTGAGGTCCAGGGGAGGGGACCACTGAAGGTGGGCCCAGGAGAGGAGCCCCCCTCCCGCGGTGGGTCTTCCCTCCCAGGTTTCGGCTCCAGAAATGTAAGGGGAGTGCAGAGAAAAAGAGAGCAAGCCGGGCAGCCAGGCAGAGAAAGGTTTATTACAGGAAGAAAGAAAGAAGGTGACTGGTTTTAGAGAGAAACCAGTGCTCTCTATACAGCCAACCCTTCTTATTCCCCTTCCATGGGAAACTGTGCCCCGGAGGGCGGTGGCCTCAGTTTATCTTTAGCCCGCGGCTGGGGTCTTGTGGTCACATAGTGGAAGGGGTCTCAGGGTCAGGTGGTCACATAGTCTTGAGAAACGGCACTAGCAGGGAAAAACAGGGCATTGCCTTAAGGAAAAAGCAGGATGCCCACAGGGCAATGTGGCCAACTGAGACTTCATCCCTTGTTTGTCAGGTCACCAGTGGGCCATATTTTAACCATATTCTGTGAGTCCCTCATGAGCCCTCATTGGCCATAGCCTTCTGCAGTCATTGCCTCTTTGAAGTGGGTGCCACCATGATCAGAGCCTAAACCAGGCACTTGCTATACAAAAGGAAAAGCCAAGTGCCAGGACTCACACTACAGAAACCTCCACAGCTACACTGGGTGGACCTTGGGCTAGGAGTAGGCATCTATCTTAAAACTGCATTTTCAAAGTAAGAACAACGTTTACATTTAGATTGTTTGTATATTTGGGTGATTGGAAAGGGTGAACTAATGGAGATTATGTGCCTTCCCATCCCCTCACTTATATATTCATTCAGTTATTTATTAATACAAAAATATTCAGTTCAGTTCAGTTCAGTCGCTCAGTCGTGTCTGACTCTCCGCGACCCCATGAACCACAGCACGCCAGGCCTCCCTGTCCATCACCAACTCCCGGAGTTCACTCAAACTCATGTCCACAGTCTGTGATGCCATCCAGCCATCTCATTCTCCGTCGTCCCCTTCTCCTCCCGCCCCCAACCTTTCCCAGCATCAGAGTCTTTTCCAGTGAGTCAACTCGTCGCATGAGGTGGCCAAAGTATTGTAGTTTCAGCTTTAGCATCAGTCCCTCCAATGAACATCCAGGATTGATCTCCTTTAGAATGGACTGGTTGGATCTCCTTGCAGTATAAGGGACTCTCAAGAGTCTTCTCCAACACCACATTTCAAAAGCATCGATTCTTCGTGTTTAATATGTGCCAGACTCTGATAGAAAAGTGAACAAGACAAGTGATTGCCTGGAAGCTGATCATAAATTAACACATAATATAAGGACAAATGATGACTGTTATAAGTAAAAATAAATCAAGGTAAGGAGATTGCTGGTAAAGAGAATTTCGGAAAACATTAGAATAAATTAAGAAGGGGTCCTCTGCGATGTGACATTTGAAAACAGAAGGAAGTAAGGAAGCAAATCACACGAAGAGAGGGAAGGGAATTCCAGGCAGAGGGAACCACCACCCATGCGGAGACTCTGAGGTAGGAACTGTTGGGGGAAACACTGACTTGAAACGACCAGGCACCATAATAACCATTTGCGTGAGTTATTTTACGACGGAGGTCCTGGTAAGGAACACAGAATAACAAGCCAAAACAAGGGAAGAATTCAGGGAAGGTCAAAAGGAGACACCACGTGTCTTCCCAGCCTCCCAGAATCCTCCTCACTGGAGTGCGAGCAGCACCAGGAAGGACCTGGGTCAGAACGACTGACCAGAGACGACCCGGAAACGAATCCCATCACCATAAACCCGAGACTGCGAGTCACGGGGCGGAGTGCTCCTCCCGGCTTCCCGTACCCTTCTGGCGCCCTCCCCAGTGAAATCTCTTTCTTTGTCAGTGGGTGCGTCTCCTCAGACAGTTCATTTCTGAGTGTTAGACAGGAGCCCACTCGTGGGCCCCGGAAGGGATCCCACTTCCCGGAACAGAACCATGCCGGCATACCTGAGAACTAAGAAGTCAGTGCGGCTGGAGCAGAGCAAACCAGGAGAGGAGTAGAAGAGATGTGGCAGGGGAACAAGCAAGAGCCCGTCTTGTAGGATCTTCTGAGGAAAGAAACGGGGCTACGTTTAGTTCCTGACTGTCTCGGGCAGCCACTGAGAATGTTTGAACAGGCGAAGGACATGAGCTCTCTTAAGCTTTCAGATGAATCACCATGGCTGAATCTCAAAAACATAAGTTTGAAAAATGAAGTAATTCATAGAAGAATGATTAAGTCCAAAACAAACAATACTAATTGATCTATTATTTAGGGATACTTTATTTAACAAAATAAAAAGCAAAGATGATTAGCGCAAAATTCAGTTTACCTCTGAGGGGAGACAGGGAAATGCAATTTGGGAAGAAATATAGGGGATGTCTAGAATGCTGGTAAATTCTATTTCTTAAGCTAGAGGGTGACTAGGGGTGTTCATTTTATGATTATTCGTTAAATCATATATGCTGTCTTGCATATGATAAAAACCTGTATGATAGGTTTCATAATAATAAATGTTTTTAGTGTTTCGGCTATGGTAGCAAATGAATCAGGTCCCACTGCTCACTTTTTACAAAATCAATTACATCCTCACAAATGGCAGAAGGGAAAATGACTTTAATCAGAATGCTGGCACCTGGGGAGATGGAGGAGTGGACTCACTGCTTCCCGAAAACCACTTGTGAAGGCTCTATTCAGCCATGAAAATTTTTAAAGGGGAAAAGGGAAGTCGCCTCAGGTCATCACTGGAATTGGAGAGGGTCAGAGTTGTCACCACCCACTGTGTGCAGGACTATCCACTCCTCGTGGTCGTCCTTTAGGTATTATCTTGTTCACCCAGTTTGTTGGAGAGATTATTGGAGGGGAAGCCAGAGAAAACATCTGGTCATCTGTTAATTACTAATTCTTCATTTCCACTCTGTTGATCTTACAGAAAGAGCCAGCAAGTTAGACAAGGTATTGTGTGATGAAAAGTTTTGAAAACTGCTTGGGCCAGAGAAGAGTAGAGCATGGTTTCCAAGTTAGTTCCAACGTAGCTTCATGCTCAAGTGACAAGAAAACAGGCTTCCTGCTGAGGGTGGTTTCCTGCAAAGAGCTGCGTACAGCTTGATTGACCCTAGGAAAGCAAGCTTGATGCAAATGTTGACCTCACACAAATAGACTGCTGGATGTTTCTCCAGCAGAGATTGGTTTATTTAGACTCAGTAGGCAATTTCAGTTCAGGGTCTGCAACCATGGAGGGCCATGTGCAAACCGCCTTACAGCCAGGGAAGAAGTCTTTTAGAGAGAGGAAAAAGAAGTTGGAAGGGCTCTAGTAAACCTTGGTTTAGTCTATTGCTTTTCACTGGTGGAGTCATTGCCAGGAAAGAGTCTTCTTCCTGTAGAGCTCTGAGATGGTCACAGGGCAAGACAGTTCCACCTTCTAGTCTCCTAGTTCTACTTATTTATTGAGGTTTCAGCTTACAAATTTTTTACATAGAAAGATTCATGATAAGGCTATTTTAAAAATCCAAATGAAAATTGGTGGTGTGAAATAGAGCATTTCCTGCCATATCAATAAACAAGGAATCACAGCCATCTGTGATTCCATCCCTCCAAATGTGAATTTCTGAGCCCAGGAAGAACAGTGCCTGCTATCTGGCAGCCCTCAAGCTGCCACCACAAGCTGCCGCCACTCCCTACAGTGAGCAAGGAACTAAGGATGTGAAAAACCAAATCGCAAGAGGCTGGCCCCAGGTAGCTGAGATGCTTATGAAAGGAATGATTTCAGTAAACCCAGATTCTTGCATCTTCCCTAAATTCCTTAACTTGAGATATCTGGTTTTCCTTAATTAACAATAATCTTTTGATGTTCAAACTTCTTGCCCCTTGCTGCATACTTAACTATGTGACCCGACTGCTCCCCCCCACCTCCTTGGAGCAGTTTTCTCAGGTTTTCTCTTGAGAAGCTGTCTCCCAGGCTTGAATCCTAAGAATTTCCACCAGATAAAACATAACTCTCAACTTCTAGGTTTTGACTACTTTTTAAGTTGACAGTGGTATGGACTAGTGTGATTGCAGTTAGTGAAAAGGGAGCAGGTGTGAGCTGAGCAGATTTTGAGAGTTGAAACTAATAGGAATTGCATACACATTGGATATATGGTGTGAACCCCCACAAAAATGGGGAGAATGGGGCAAGACTTACCTAAGAGCAGATGGAGGCAGGACTGATGGGAAGGCAGGAAAGCTGATCTCTCCAGACCCTACTGGCCCTGAAGTACCTGTACTTTCTTCAAGGAAAGCCTTGGTAATGCTTATCAGGAGCTAGAAAAGGTTAGAATCTCCAAGCCCCGTATCTACAGGAGCATCTCAGGACATTGCCTCCAGGATCCTTAGGAACAGTGTGACTCTGCTCCCTCTGGAAGAAGAGTTTGGCTCTGATGGCTCCTTCCAGAGGCATTGGAGTGAAAACAGAAGAGAGAAATGAAGATTTGGGAGCCGGAGGTCAAAAAAGAACCGCTTGCTATATCTCTAACAAGTAATTCATGAGGGAACTGGGCTTTCGGGCAGTAAAAACAGGCAATAAAAGCAGAGAAAATGAACGAAGAGGTAAAAACCAAAGCAAATCCCTGCAAACCAGCACAACTAAACCACATCGGGAGGAACAGGGAGGCAACATCAGGAGAAAGTCCACCTCACCTTGGAGAGCTACTCAGTCAAGTTCAAAGCCACTCTGAGCAGGTCTGCTCAAGGGCACCCCGACTTCCCCGTGGTCTGCAGAGCAGACCTACTGGTCTGTCTGGTGCAGAGGGAGCCAGATGAGGTCAGAGAGGGTCCTTGTCAGCCCTCCATCTCCCTGCTCCTGCCCAGCTCCTCTTAAGACAGGAAGCACCTTCAGCACTGAAGCTCCTCTGCCTTGCCTGAGGCAGCCAGGTAGAACCATAGACCACGACCCCGAGGGCTGGGTGATGCTGGAGCCCTAATTTAAAACCAAAAACAACCTAGGTTCTTTGTTTTTAAAAATCGTGTATGCATGTGAGGACTGAGATTTTCAAATTCTTTCCCCATCCTTCCCCCTTCCTAGACCTGAATCACACTAAAATCATAACAGCAACAATCCCAATGCTAACCTCCCCTCCTTACCTACCATTTACTGATCATTGTTGATGTGCCAGGCACAGTGTTAAGTAATTTCATCACGTGAACTCATTTTGGAATTAGAGCAACCTTGTGAGATCTGTATTATTATCTTCATTTCACTGATAATAGTGCTAGCCCACATTTACCCAAATCTTTACATCTTCCAGGCACTGTAAATAACATATATTATGTTATCATAGGGACAGTATTATTTTCATCCCTAGATCACAAAGGAGAAAACACACTCAGAGAAGAGAAGTAACTCATCTGAGATTTTACAACCAGGAGAGTTGTCTGCTATCTTGGATAGGGTTCCCCAGAAAGGCTCACATCCTGGGATTCCTCAGCTACTGCAGGCCAAAATTAAGGTACCTGGGAGGCCTCTCCACTGGCATTTTTACCAACAACTTTAATGAGATATAATTCACATACCATCCAATTCACCCACTTAAAGCGTAGGATTCAAAGGCTCTCAGCAGATCCACAGAGTTGTGCAACCATTACTACAGTCAACTTCAGAACATTTGCAACAAAAAAAATTACATCACCCCAAAAGAAAACATTCAACTTTCATCATGATCCACTCCCCAACCCTTGAATCCCCACAGGTGTAGGCAACAGTTAATCAACCTCCTTTTTCTGTGAATTTGCATTTTCTGGACATTTTATATAAATGAAATCATAGAATATATGACTTTTGGTGAATGACTTCTTTTACTTAGCACGTTTATTTTCAAAGTTCATTCTTGTAAGTATCATACTTCAGTAATTCATTCTTTTTTTATTTCCAAGTAATAGTCTACATCATAGGGTTATACAGTTGTCACTTGGTATCTGCAGGGGATTGGCTCCAGGAGCCCCCACAAAAATCCATGGATGTTCAGCTCCCTTAGCCAGCCCTCTAAGGGGTCACATCCAAGAATGCAGAGAGCCAGCTGTATCACATCGTATTTACCCATTCATCATTTGATAGACATATGGATTGTTTCCATCTTGGGGCTCTTATGAATAATGCTGCTATGAACACCCATGAAAAAGATTTTGTGTGGGTGTAAGTTTTCATTTCTTCTTGGTACTCTTCACAGGCCCTTGAGATCATGTTAAAGACTGACATTTGAAAATAAACTTTAAATGCTGTCCAGGAAAATAGAGTCGCCATGCTTACAGCTCTCTTTGCCACTAACGCTCATTACATCATGCACCAGGGTGCTGCCCTGTTGCCCACCCAAGGGAGGAATCTAAACCCATGGCCACTGGCCCAAAGTCAGCTCCTGGTTGACACTGCCTAATCGACAGAGAAGATGCCTACTGGCCATAAGCATAGGGAGACAAGGATTGACACAGAGGAGCCAAGTGGAGATGCGGCTGCAGAACCCCAGCCTTTGTGACCCAGGCACCCAGAACTAGTCACAGGCTGCTGATACAAGAAACTGCTGTCAGCTGACTTGTTTCCTTAAGCAGTAAATGGTTTCAGTTGGTTCAAAAGGCAACTATATTGAAGGATTTCCCTGGTGGTCCAGTGGCTAAGACTCAGCTTCCAAGGCAGGGGGCCTGGGTATGATCCCTGGTCAGAGAACTAGATCCCGTAAGAGCCTGCATGCCACAGTGAAGACTGGCACAGGCAAACCGAAAAAAAAAAAAAGGCGGGGTGGCAACTTTATTCATAAGTGAGCAAACGGAGAACAAAGAAGAGCTCAGCTAAGACCCACCCTGCAGCTGTGCACGCCCTCCCAGGGCTGCAAAAGTGGTGAAGAGACAGTTCCCACCCCAGCCCCAGGGAGAAGACGACTTGGAGGCTCATGGGAGCTGCAGCCCAGACAAGCTCTTCCTTCTGGCAGCAATTAGGGGAGAACCTCAAGGTCCAGGAAAACTTCTCCACCCTCCTCTAGTTTCCACCTCATCTTTCCTATTTCCCTTCCCAGCCAGCTTCCGTGAAGGACGCCCCTAGATAGAGCGACACTGCTTTATTCTTCCCTCACTCATCCTCCCCGTGCTCAAAGCACTGTGCTTCCCAATGAGGGACAACCAGGTGCCAAAGCCAGTGGCCTCTGCTCAACCTTCATCGCACTTGACCTCCTATAATGTTAGACTGTTGGCCACTTTCTTCTAGAAATTCTCTACTGTCCAAATGAGCTTTCAGCTCTGTCTATTTGAGCTTTTTGTGTTTTTGATTGCCCCTGTGATGTGCCCAAAAACCTGTCCCTGGCTCCCGTTACGTCTACCACTCCCTGCATGCTCTCTTGTGCTTTCATGACAGCCATTTCCTGCCATTCACAGACCATGAAGGAGAAGCATTAGGAATTTGGACTGCTTCCAGGAGAGGCCCTAAGTGCCAGGCCTGCCAGGCATCTCCAGGGGCACCCGCCTTCACGAGGGTCTGGCATTCAGAGACTCTCTCTGGATGGGGTCCAAGAGCTGATTAAACTTGAGATGCTGATACATGCTAGTATCAGGGAAGAAGACATTAACCCTGCTAGGTTCTTCTGACTGGCCTAAGAATTAAGTTGACATGAGACAGGTTAACAGGAGAAAATCACCTAAAAGTTTAATAACGTGTATACCTGGAAAAGACCCAGGAAAACTGAGTAACTTACCAATATTGCTGAATCTCTCACCTTAAATACCATCTTCAGCTAAAGGCCAAAGAGAATGGTGGAGATTGTGGTTTGGGACCTCAAAGAGGAGGACGGCAATTAACACGGAGGTGGCAGATAAATGTTTGCTGGGCCGGACAGAGACAATGGGGCACTGTCAGAACCACTTCACTCAGATGGCATCCCGGCCTCCTGCCCTCCTTTCCCTCAGCCCAGGAGTGACTCACAGTTGGGGGTGAGAGAGGCTCTTAATATTTCAATCCCCTGCCTTCCTGTTTTCAGTTTGATTCAGATCTTGAACTGCTTCATAGAACTGTATATTTTTTTCAATTTTTATTTTAAAAAAATTATTTTATTTCTGGCCGCTCTGGGTCTTCACTGCTGCATGTGGGCTTTCTCTAGCTGCAGTGAGGAGGGGCTGTTCTTCGTTATGGCCAAGTACAGCTTCTCGTCATGGTGGCTTCTCTTGCTGAGGAGCACAGGCTCAGGAGTTTTGGTGCATGGGCTTAGTTGCCTCACATCATATGGAATCTTCTTAGACCAGGGAGCCAAACTGTGCCCCTTGCATAGAGGGGTGGGTTCTTAACCACTGGATGACTAGGGAAGTTCCAACTGAATTTACTTTTGATGACAGACTCCTATCTAAAGGTTTTCACCTGATCATTTCACTGGTGGCTAAAAGACTTGCAAAAACCTTTTGCTCTTTCAGGGAAAATGAGAACCTAAGTTCAATGACTGATTTAAAAAAGGGAGAGAGGCAAAGTTTCCCCCACCACAACTGGCCCATATTCTTTTCAGGTGCTGAAACAGGCCCTCTCTCTAAATTCTTTTAGACATTTAGGGAGAAGAATAAAGTTTCATCTTGAGTCTTTTGGGCCTTAATTGTTTTTAACTGGAAATAATCTACATGCCAAAGAGATATTTTTGGATGACAAGTTTTGCTCCATTACACTAACAAAGCTGTATTATAAAGACTGGTATGCAAACGCAGGGCTGCTGCTGCTAAGTCACTTCAGTCATGTCCGACTCTGTGTGACCCCATAGACGGAAGCCCACCAGGCTCCCCCGTCCCTGGGATTCTCCAGGCAAGAACACTGGAGTGGGTTGCCATTTCCTTCTCCAATGTGTGAAAGTGAAAAGTGAAAGTGAAGTCGCTCAGTCGTGTCCGACCCTTAGCGACTCCACGGACTGCAGCCTACCACGCTCCTCCATCCATGGGATTTTCTAGGCAAGAGTACTGGAGTGGCTTGCCATTGCCTTCTCCGAAACGCAGGGCATAGTATATCAATTTATGGCAAGGAAGATAATCTAGGAAGATGGTTTTTTCGCCAGCCTAATTAGGTTTTATCTCCCTGTGGTCAGACTGTCTGAGGTTGCTGCTGCTGTGTGGTTGCTAAACCATGTCTGAGTCTTGTGACTCCATGGACTATGGCCCACCAGGCTCCTCTGTCCATGGGATTTCCCAGGCAAGAATACTGGAGTGGGTTGCCATTTCCTTCTCCAGGGGATCTTCCCAACCCAGAGATCAAACCCATGTTTCCTGCATTGGCAGGCAAATTTTTTACCACTGAGCCACCTTGGAAGCCCTGCTAATATAATTCTATTACCCAGCTCCAAAACATACATATGTTTGGGGGTGGGTTCCCACACACTCAACAATTCCTAGATGCCAACAGGGTGTTCCATAATTCAATCCAGGTCTGACACTGTCAAGAGATGGCATCAGATCCCACAGGTTTTTTGATAACTCGGAAAAATCTCTAATTGTTTCTTTTTTTTTCAACTTATTATTTCTTCATTCTTATAACCTGTCAACAAACCTTTCATGAACCTATTCTATGCTATCCACGCTAGGTGCTAAGAACATGTATATGGTGCCTACATAAGTACAAGACACGTATTTCGCCCTCAAAAGGACTCATCTAGTAGGGAAGGAGGGGCTGGGGTGAGATTCAGGCAGTGGAAATGAATGTGGCAAGGTTTGGAATTCTGTTTGGGCACAGTTATAGAAAAGTGAATGAGCATCATATTTGTGTGAACGCTACAGAGAATTCTGTGAGGCTTGTGAATCTGTATTGGGGAGTAAATGTGCTGCAGGAGAGTATACTGCTTAGTTCTTGATGTCTTTGGAAATCCAAGTCCAAGAAGTGACCATTTTCTGGTGCTGTCTTATCCACTTAGCTTTCCTATCAGTTTAGTTCGGCAGTTGTGCTTTGATCTTAACTTTTCCCTTATGGTTGAAGTCTAAGGAAGGTCTGATTACAATTTGATTATAGTATTTTTCATAGTGTTGAATGATAGAAGATAAAACTACTTAGTGTGGTTTTAGGCACTTAGTAAGGGACTGTCCTAGTGGCTCAGACGGTAAAGAATCTGCCTGCACTTCAGGAGACGCAAGAGACACAGGTTCTATCCCAGAGTTGGGAAGATCCACTGGAGAAGGGAATGGCTACGCACTCCAGTATTCTTGCTTGGAGAATTCTGTGAACAGAGGAACCTGGCTGGCTGTAGTTCATGGAGTTTCGAAGAGTTGGACATGACTGAACAACAATTTTTTTAAGGATATTTAATTAAAGCTTGCTAAACAAACTATTGTTTGAAAATTAAAAAGCATCAAACCTGTGGACAGAAGAATAAATTAATCTTAAATAAGTCAACCAAATGTCAATAGTTCAAGGAAATTGCTTTCAGACTCCTTTGGATGTTACATTTAGGCTGTTTACATTAAAGAAGAACAACCCATGTTCCCACTTCATCTTCCTAGACTTCTGTGGCTTGACTTACTAACATGGAAATACATGTTCTTTCATTCAAGAGAAAAAGAATTGATTGGAATAATTTCAAATCTTTAAAAAATATCTCTATTTTCATTTCATGGCGTTTATGCCCTTTGTGCAAAAGCAAAGCCCATGTTTCTATTTTGCATCTAGTTACTAGTTACTGCATTTTTTAAATTTGTGTCTTGGATAACTAAAGTGAAATTAGTATTAATATTTACAATGTCTTCCTCACAGTTATTGATATATTTGTTTGCTTTATTGTTTTTTATTTGTTCAAAACACTTAAGCACAAGACATAAAAGAGATGTAACTTCTTCCTCTGTAACATCAGCAAATATGTGCTTTATTTTCTGCCTTCCTTAACTGTGCTAAGGCTAAGCTATAGATTTTGTCATTATAGAGAAAAATTTAAGACTTTGAAATGGGCAAGAGGTAACTGGATATCCTTGCAATAAAAGGTTGAAAGCCCAGGAACTATTTAATTCCATCATGAGGGACTTTAACTAGGCTATTTTATAACTCTGTGGAGATAGAAGTTAATTTGTCTCAAACTGACAGCAATGAAACAATCCTTATCTATGGGAATGTAAATTAGATGTGCACTGTTGAAATAAAATCAACTATTGCTCTATGCATATGTCGGAGGAGTTTGTAATTTCCTCGGTTCTGTCTCATCACAACAAAAATTTGAAGGGATGGACGGACGGGCCAGTGTTACAGCGCTGTGATACAGCTCAGTTTCATTTAGAAAGCAAAGGAAAATACATCCTCACGGCGCGAGGGTGGGCCAACCCAAAAGACACTAAGAGAAGAGAAGTCCCCAGCCCAGTTTTGGCTCCTCTTTTTAAATGTTTTTTCTCCTCCCCCTGAGCCTGCCCTATGTAAAGTGGGCTAGCCAGGAGGACTGTTTGTTTCACCTGAGGTTCTCACTCCAGTCCTCAGACCTTCCTTTCTTCTATTTTCATGGGCTTTTCCCTTCTTTGTCTTTTAGCCACCGCCATTCTGGACTCCTTTTTCCTCTTCTAACTACCTAACACATAGAACAGTTTTTGCAAATTTCTTTCAACACTTCTTTCCTGCATTGTAATTTATGGTGTACAATAAATGTAATACAAATCTTTGTTCATTTTATATCTCTCATCAGTTTTTGAAATTATCCTTTGACATCACATTTAATTTTCACAAAATTTTAGTTAATTAGTAAGTTGTGAAATATAAATGTGAACTTTTGCCATTTTGGTCGACATAGCAAGATGTCACAAAATATTTAGAACATGAAAACAATGAAATGCAGGCTTAAATTTCAAGTAGAAACAAGTTCCTTTCACCCAAACTTCCAATTCAGTTAGCAGTAATTCACCTGGTCATTACCATGACATTGGTTACAACAGTGATTGTTGCTGTATAGTTAGTTATGTCCAACTCTTTGCAACTCCATGGACTATAGCTTGTCCGGCTCCTCTGTCCATGGGATTTCCCAGGCAAGATTATTGGAGTAAGTTGCCATTCCCTTCTCCATACAACAGCGATGGTAACAGCCAAAGCAGACAGCAATTGTCATGGGGAACTAGAAGGTAGTTAGATAGCAAAAGGATCCATTCAGAATGAGACTGGAATTTTGGTGAATAGTTAAGTAAGTAGGACTTTGTGACAACCAAAACTCAAAACCAGCTATAAAGTAAGATTTTTTTACAGAACATTTAACAGCAAATATCAAGATGGCTTTCTAATACAGGAAGATTTATAGAACTTCAAAAAACAAAACTGAAAAAGACCAACTTGGTCCTCATCAGATTTGCAGGCTACATTGTGATAAGCTGATGCTGGCCTGTGACAAGAAGAAATATTTCCAAGAGTAGAAAATGCTGGGCCAGCTGTCAAGCAGCAATGTCCAGTGAAGAAATCTCTCCATAACACAACACTTCCCAGTCTGTGGGCCAGAGAAAGGGAACAGTATTTGTTGAATGAATGAACAAATGAATGAACCAGTGACCATCCTCAGAAGTCAGAGAGTTATGTCATGGGACCTGCAAACCACGGTGTAAAACAAGTGTTGTTTGGAAGGTTGAAGAAATATTTCTCACATATACCTGTGCTTACTAATATCTAAGGTAATTGTGATAACACAATACAGATTTACTTTAAAAGCACCACTAAATTCATTGCAGCTTTTCTCTATTCATATTTTCTTATAGATACACATGAAAAGTATGATGACTGTGATGGAAAATTTTCAGCAATGGCCACAGGACTGGAAAAGGTCAGTTTTCACTGCAATCTCAAAGAAAGGCAATGCCAAAGAATGTTCAAGCTAAAGCACAATTGCTCTCATTTCACAAGTTAACAAGGTAATGCTGAAAATCCTTCAAGCTTGGCTTCAACAGTACGTGAACTGACAAATTCCAGATGTACAAGCTGGATTTAGAAAAGGCAGAGGAACCAGAGATCAAATTGCCAATGTCCATTGGATCTTAGAGAGAGCAAGGGAATTTCAGAAAAATATCTACTTCTGCTTTATTGATTACGCTAAAGCCTTTGACTGTGTGAATCACAACAAAACTGTGGAAAAGTTTTAAAGAGATGGGAATAATTATCTGCCTCTTGAGAAACCTGTATACAGGTCAAGAAGCAACAGTTAGAAATGGACATGGAACAACAGAATGGTTCCAAATTGAGAAATGAGTATGTTAAGGCTGTATATTGCCACCCTGCTTCTTTAACTAACATGCAGAGTACATCATGAGAAATCCTGGGCTGGGTGAATCACAGGCTGAAATCAAGATTACTGGGAGAAATATCAATAATCTCAGATATGCAGATGATACCACTCTGATGGCAGAAAGTGAAGAGGAACTTAAGAACTTGATGAGGATGAAAGAGGAGGGTAAAGAAACTGGCTTAGAATTCAGCATTCAGAAAACTAAAATCATGGCATCCAGTCCCATCATTCCATGCAAATAAAAGGGGGAAAAGTAAAAACATTAGCATTTTATTTTCTTGGGCTCTAAAATCACTACAGAAGGTGACTGCAGCCACAAAATTAAAAAGCATTTGCTACTTGGAAGAAAAACTGACAATTCTAGACAGTGAATTAAAAAGCATAGACATCATTTTGCTGACAAAGGTCTGTATAGTCAAAGCTATGATTTTTCTGGTAGTCATGTGTGGATGGGAGAGTTGGACCATAAAGAAGGCTGAGGACCAAAGAACTAATGCTTTCGAATTGTATTGGAGAAGACTCTTGAGAGTTTCTTGGACTGCAAGGAGATCCAAGCAGTCCATCCTAAAGGAAATCAACTCTGAATGTTCATTGGAAGGACTGTTGCTGAAGCTGAAGCTCCAATACTTTGGCCACCTGATGCAAAGAGCTGACTCATTTGAAAATACTCTGATGCTGGGAAACATTGATGGCAGGAGGAGAAGAGGGTGACATAGAATGATATGGTTGGATGATATCGCCAACTATGGACATGAATTTGAGGACAGTCAGAGATGGTGAAAGACAGGGAAGTCTGATGTGCTGCAGTCCATGGGGTCTCAAATAGTCAGACATGACTTAGCAGCTCAACAACTCTGATGGGGGGCCTCTGAAAATTTTTATTGCTTTAACTCTACTCAAGAAACTTCAGTAACATGTAGGAAAAGAATCTGAAGAAGAGTAGATACATGTATGTGTACAACTGAATTACTTTGCTGTACACCTGAAACTAAGACAATATTATAAATCAGCTATACCCCAATATACAATGAAATTTAAAAATAAAATATAAAAGCGGAATGTCTTGATCAAAAACGTCTGAATTATTATCCCCTTCCAATATTCCGAGTCCCACTCTTCCTCCTTTCCTTCTGGGTCTCTGATTATACCAATGTTAGATCTGTTGCTACAGATTCATAGGTCCTTGGAGTTCTGTTCATTTATTTTCTGCCCATTTTCTCTGTTTTCCAGACAGCCATTTTTCTTTCCTGTTGTCATGTTCACTGACTCTTTCCTCTGTCATATTCATTTTGTTATTGAGTCTGTCCAGTGAGGACTCATTTTTTATGTTTATTTATGGAGGGCTTTTTAAAATGTTTGTTATTATATATTTTTTTCCACTCTGAGACTTCCATGTTATTCTCCTCAAATATTTCATTTATTTGCTTAGACTTTCTATTTTATCTTTTGTTTCAAGAATGGTATTAGATGCCCATTTTATAGTGACTGCTTTAAAATCCTTGTCAGTTAATGCCAGCATCTGTGTCATCACAGCATCCATGGATTGTATTTTCTTGTTCATGTAGAGATGATCCTTGTTATAAGTGACTTTTTGGATGTATTCTAGCGTCTGAGTATTACGTTGTGAGATCCTGGACCCTATTCCTCTCTTCTGCAGGCAGTCACCCAGTGAAGGTATAGTGTACAGGCTGACGTGAAAGTGGAAGTTCCACTCCCTTTTGACCACATTGATGCCTCCTGGTAAAACTGGAGCATTTACCAACACTGCCTCGTTGGCAGTGTTAGTTTAGTGAGGGTATAAGTTCTGTTCACCTCTGGGCTTCCATGATGTGCGACAAGGCACAATGGATCAAGAGTGCCAACTATATAAATCGCAGCAAGAGCTTTTTTGATCCACCTCCTAGAGTAATATAAAGAAAAAGAAGCAAACAGGACCTAATTAAACTTAAAAGTTTCTGCACAGCAAAGGAAACCATCAACAAAACAAAAAACAACCCACAGAATGGGAGAAAATATTTGCAAATAGCACAACTGACAGGAATTAATCTCCAAAATATACAAACAGCTCATGCAGATCTATGCCAAGAACCAAAAAAAAAAAAAAAAAACAATCAAAAAATATGCAGAAGATCTAAATAGTTTTCCAAAGAAGAAATAGAAATGGCCAAGGACATGTGAAAAGATACTCAACATCAGTAATTATTAGAGAAACACAAATCAAAACTGCAATGATGCATCATAACACACTGGTCAATTCAGTTCAGTTTAGTCACTCAATTGTGTTCGACTCTTTGCGGCCCCGTGGACCACAGCACATCAGGCCTCTCTGTCCATTACCAACTCCCGGAGTTTACTCAAATTTGTGTCCATTGAGTCGGTAATGCCATCCAACCATCTTATCCTCTGTCATCCCCTTCTCCTCCTGCCTTCAATCTTTCCCAGCATGAGGGTCTTTTCCAAGGAGTCAGTTCTTTGCACCAGGTGACCAAAGTATTAGAGTTTCAGCTTCAGGATAAGTCTTTCCAATGAACATTCAGGACTTATCTCCTTTAGGATGGACTATCTCCTTGCTGTCCAAGGGACCCTCAAGAGTCTTCTCCAACACCACAGTTCAAAAGCATCAATTCTTCACTGCTCAGCTTTCTTTATAGTCCAACTCTCACATTCATACATGACCACTGGAAAAACGATAGCCTTGACTAGACGGACCTTTGTTGGCAAAGAAATGTCTCTGCTTTTTAATATGCTGTCTAGGTTGGTCATAGCTTTTCTTCCAAGGAGCAAGCGTCTTTTAATTTCATGGCTGCAGTCAGCATCTGCAGTGATTTTGGAGTCACCCAAAATAAAGTTTGTTACTGTTTCCATTGTTTCCCCATCTATTTGCCATGAAATGATAGAACCAGATGCCATGAGCTTAGTTTTCTTAATGCTGAGTTTTAAGTCAACTTTTTCACTCTCCTCTTTCACTTTCATCAAGAGGCTCTTTAGTTCTTCTTCACTTTCTGCCATAAGGATGGTGTCATCTGCATATCTGAGGTTATTGATATTTCTCCAAGCAATCCTGATTCCAGCTTGCGCTTCATCCAGCCCAGCAATTCTCATGATGTACTCTACATATAAGTTAAATAAGCAGGGTGACAATATACAGCCTTGATGTACTCCTTTCCCAATCTGGAACGCCTGTTGTTCCATATCCAGTTCTAACTGTTGCTTCTCGATGTGCATACAGATTTCTCAGGAGACAGGTCAGGTGGTCTGGTATTCCCATCTCTTGAAGAATTTTCCAGTTTGTTGTGATCTACACAGTCAAAGGCTTTGGCATAGTCAGTAAAGCAGATATAGATGATTTTCCTGGAACTCTCTCGTTTTTTTCATGGTCCAACGGCTGTTGGCACTTTGATCTCTGGTTCCTCTGACTTTTCTAAATCCAGTTTGCACATCTGGAATTCAGGGTTCATGTACTGTTGAAGCCTGGCTTGGACAATTTGGGGCATTACTTTGCTATTTCAAGTGAAATGAGTTCAATTGTGCGGTAGTCTGAGCATTGTTTGGCATTGCCTTTCTTTGGGATTGGAATGAAAACTGACATTTCCAGTCCTGTGGCCACTGCTGAGTTTTCCAAATTTTCTGGAATGTTGAGTGCAACACTTTCACAGCATCATCTTTTAGGATTTGAAATAGCTCAACTGGAATTCCATCACCTCCGCTAGCTTTGTTCATAGTGATGCTGCCTAAGGCCCACTTGACTTCACATTCCAGGATGTCTGGCTCTAGGTGAGTGATCACATCATCATGATTATCTGGGTCATGAAGATCTTTTTTGTACAGTTCTTCTGTGTATTCTTGCCACCTCTTCTGCTTCTGTTAGGTCCATACCATTTCTGTCCTTTATCGAGCCCATCTTTGCATGAAATGTTCCCTTGGAATCTCTAATTTTCTTGAAGAGATCTCTAGTCTTTCCCATTCTATTGTTTCCCTCTATTTCTTTGCATTGATCACTGAGGAAGGCTTTCTTATCTCTCTTTGCTATTCTTTGGAACTCTGCATTCAGACGGGTATATCTTTCCTTTTCTCCTTTGCCTTTTGCTTCTCTTCTCTTCATAGCTATTTGTAAGGCCTCCTCAAACAACCATTTTGCCTTTTCACATTTCTTTTTCTTGGGAATGGGCTTGATCAGTGCTTCCTGTACAATGTCACGAACATCTGTCCTTAGTTCTTCAGGCACTCTTTCTATCAGATCTAATCCCTTGTATCTATTTGTTACTTCCTATGTATGATCGAGAGAAGGCAATGGCAAGCCACTCCAGTACTCTTGCCTAGAAAATCCCATGGATGGAGGAGCCTGGTGGGCTGCAGTCCGTGGGGTCGCTAAGGGTCGGACACGACTGAGCGATTTCACTTTCACTTTTCACTTTCACACATTGGAGAAGGAAATGGCAACCCACTCCAGTGTTCTTGCCTGGAGAATCCCAGGGAAGGGGGAGCCTGGTGGGCTTCCATCTATGGGGTCACACAGAGTTGGACACGACTGAAGTGACTTAGCAGCAGCATGTATAATCGAAAGGGATTTGATTTAGGTCATACCCGAATGGTCTAGTGGTTTTCCCTACTTTCTTCAATTTAAGTCTGAATTTGGCAATAAGGAGTTTATGATCTGAGCCACAGTCAGCTCCCGGTCTTGTTTTTGCTGACTGTATAGAGCTTTCTCTATCTTTGGCTGCTGATTTCAGTAATGGTCAGTGTCAAAAATTTATGAAAAATAAATGCTAGAGAGGGTGTGGAGAAATGGGAACCCTCTTACACTGTTGGTGGGAATGTATGGACAGTAGGGAGGTTCCTTAAAAAACTAAGAACTACCATATGATCCAGCAGTCCCACTCTTGGGCATATATCTGGAGAATACAATAATCCAAAAAGGATATATGCACCTCAGTGTTCATTGTAGCACTATTTACAATAGCCAAGACATGGAAGAAACCTAAATGTCCATTGACAGAGGAAAAGATAAAGAAGATGTGATATATATATATATATATAGTGTAATATTAGCCCATATAAAATTATAAAATAACGCCATTTGCAGCAACATAGATGGACCTAGGGATTATCATACTAAATGAAGTAAGTCACACAGAGAAAGACAAATATCATAATATCACCCATATGTGGAATCAAATATTAAAAATATGCAAATGGACTTACTTACAAAGCAGAAGCAGGCTTACAAATATAAAAAACAAGCTTATGCTTACTAAAGGGAAAATATGGAGGGAGGGATAAAAGAAGAGCTTGGGATAAACACTTGTACATTAGTATATATAATATAAATTCTCAGAAAAGGCTTACTGTATAGCCCAGGGAAAGCCATTCAATATTCTATGATAACCTAGATGAGAAAATAATCTAAAATAGAATGAATATATGTACATGTATAACTGAATCACTTTGCTGTATACCTGAAACTAACACAACATTGTTAATCAATTATATTTCATAAAATAAAGTATGTATTTATTTACAATATTGTAATGGTTTTGCCATACATTGACATGAATCCACCATGGGTGTACATATGTTCCCCATCTTGAACTCCCCTCCCACCTCCCTCCCCATCCCATCCCTCTGGTTCATCCCAGTGCACCAGCCCCAAGCATCCTGTATCATGCGTCGAACCTGGACTGGTGATTCATTTCACATACGATAATATGCATGTTACAATGCCATTTTCCCAAATCATCCCACCCTCACCCTCTCCCACAGAGTCCAAAAGACTGTCCTATACATCTGTGTCTCTTTTGCTGTCTCATATACAGGGTTATTGTTACCATCTTTCTAATTTCCGTATATATGCATTAGTATACTGTACTGGTGTTTTTCTTTCTGGCTTACTTCACTCTGTATAATAGGCTCCAGCTTCATCCACCTCATTAGAACTGATTCAAATGTATTCTTTTTAATGGCTGAGTAATACTCCATTGTGTATATGTACTAAAGCTTTCTTATCCATTCATCTGCAGATGGACATCTAGGTTGCTTCCATGTCCTGGCTATTATCAACAGTGCTGCAGTGAACATTGGAGTACATGTGTCTCTTTCAATTCTGGTTTCCTCGGTGTGTATGCCCAGGAGTGCGATTGCTGGATTGTATGGCAGTTCTATTTCCATTTTTTTAAGGAATCTCCACACTGTTCTCCATAGTGGCTGTACTAGTTTCCATTCCCACCAACAGTGTAAGAGGGTTCCCTTCTCTCCACACCCTCTCCAGCATCTATTGCATGTAGACTTTTGGATAGCAGCCATTCTGACTGGTGTGAAATGGTAAAATAAAATAAAGTATTTAAAAAAAGAGTGCCAACTAGCACCACATCACCTGCCTTGTTCAGCTTCCCCTGAGAGCGTGTTGGGTTGGATCCCACAAGGGATCCTACAAGGCCTGGACTTGCTCAACTTCACAATCAAAGAAAAGAACCCAGAGACAGCAACAGAAACCTCAGTGGTTTAACGGATGGGGGACTTCACACATCTGAAGCAATGTCCTGGAGCTCAAGACTCTTTCATTTGCTGCTGACTCTCCTGCAGTTCTCTTTACGACAATTCCTTTACTCCCTTTGTACCTCTCGACTGTTTTTCAAAGGGGTCTGATGGCGAGGACAGCCCAGTGTACGCCTGGTCCACCATCATGAAATGAAGCTCTTGTGCTTAACATAAGATCAACACTTGGGAGATCCTCCCTCAATGTCTGTGAAACTGAATTCAGTTAAATCCATAGTGCTGGGATTTCGGCAATTAAAACATGTTTATTGTATAACTTTTCAAGTTTCTTTGTGTTTACATTTGGGTGTCAGATGGTTTGCTTTTATATCTCTAAACTTAAATAATAAATTTATTCTTTAGAAGTTTTCATTTAATTTTTTTAAATTTATTTATTTTAATTGGAGTCTAATGACTTTATATTATTGTATTGGTTTTGCCATACACTGACATGAATCTGCCTCGGGTGTACATATGTTCCCCATCTTGAACCCCCCTCCCAGCTCCCTACCCGTATCATCCCTCTGGGTCATCCCAGTGCACCAGCCCCGAGCATCCTGTATCATGCATCGAACTTGGACTGGCGATTCGTTTCACATATGATAATATACATGTTTCAATGCCATTCTCCCAAATCATCCCACCCTCGTCCTCTCCCACAGAGTCCAAAAGACTGTTCTATACATCTCTGTCTCTTTTGCTTCTTGTATACAGGGTTATCGTTATCATCTTTCTAAATTCCATATATATGCGTTAATATACTGTATTGGTATTTTTCTTTCTGGCTTACTTCACTCTGTATAATAGCCTCCAGTTTCATCCACCTCATTAGAAATGATTCAAATGTATTCTTTTTAATTGCTGAGAAATACTACATTGTGTAAATGTACCATAGCTTTCTTATCCATTCATCTGCAGATGGACATCTAGGGTGCTTCCATGTCCTGGTTATTATAAACAGTGCTGCGATGAACACTGGAGTACATGTGTCTCTTTCAATTCTGGTTTCCTCGGTGTGTATGCCCAGCAGTGTGATTGGTGGGTTGTATGGCAGTTCTATTTCCAGTCTTTTGAGGAATCTCCACACTGTTCTCCATAGTGGTTGTACTAGTTTGCATTCCCACCAACAGTGTAAGAGTTCCCTTTTCTCCACACCCTCTCCAGCATTTATTGCTTGTAATAGAAAGAGAAATTAAGGAAACAATTCCATTCACCGTTGCAACAAAAAGAGTAAAATACTTAGGAATATATCTACCTAAAGAAACAAAAGACCTATATATAGAAAACTATCAAACACTGGTGAAAGAAATCAGAGAGGATACTAATAGATGGAGAAATATACCGTGTTCATGGATTGGAAGAATAAATATTGTGAAAATGAATATATTACCCAAAGTAATTTATAAGTTCAATGCAATCCCTATCAAGCTACCAACAGTGTTTTTCACAGAGCTAGAACAAATAATTTCACAATTTGTATGGAAATACAAAAAATCTCAAATAGCCAAAGCAATCTTGAGAAAGAAGAATGGAACTGGGGGAATCAACCTGCCGGACTTCAGGCTCTACTACAAAGCCATAGTCATCAAGACAGTATGGTACTGGCATAAAGACAGAAATATAGATCAATGGAACAAAATAGAAAGCCCAAAGATAAATCCATGCACCTATGGACACCTTATCTTTGACAAAGGAGGCAAGAATATTCAATGGAGAAAAGACAATCTCTTTACAAGTGGTGCTGGGAAAACTGGTCAACTACTTGTAAAAGAATGAAACTAGAACACTCCCTAACACCATACACAAAAATAAACTCAAAATGGACTAAAGATCTAAATGTAAGACCGGAAACTATAAAACTCCTAGAGGAGAACATAGGCAAAACACTCTCCAACATAAATCACAGCAGGATCCTCCATGACCCACCTCCCAGAATATTGGAAATAAAAGCAAAAATAAACGAATGGGACCTAATTAAAATTAAAAGCTTCTGCACAACAAAGGAAACTATAATCAAGGTGAAAAGACAGCCTTCAGAATGGGACAAAATAATAGTAAATGAAGCAACTGACAAAGGATTAATCTCAAAAATATACAAGCAACTCCTGCAGCTCAATCCAGAAAAATAAACGACCCAATCAAAAAATGGGCCAAAGAACTAGACAGACATTTCTCCAAAGAAGACATACAGATGGCTAACAAACACATGAAAAGATGTTTAACGTCACTCATAATCAGAGAAATGCAAATCAAAACCACAATGTGGTACCATTTCATGCCAGTCAGAATGGCTGCTATCATTTAATTTTTTAAATGAAATTTATTAAAAAAAATTTTCAGAATAATTTTATGACATATGAGTAATACACATTCATCTGCACTACATGTATGTATGATGTCTGTATATGTGTGTCCAGCATACTTTAGTTATATTGAATTAACATTGCAATTCTTATTGCAAAGCCAACTATTCTTTGGAGGTCTTAATCAACAATATAATTTGCACTGTCAGTATTAATCTAAATTTATTTATGAAATTTATACCAAAACCTTAATTTTCTAAGTAACCCTCAAATTCAAATTTGGAATTGTTTGGTCTTGCTTTATTAAAACCAAAGAGATTTTAGACATGTTTTCAGGGATCTGATTTTTGATTCAGAATTTCCTTAATAATGAAAACTCTTGAAGACTTCCAGAGTAATTTAATCAATTTCTCTTGCTACAGGCTGAAATCTAAATTTGTGCAGATGTCTCAAGAAAATGCACTCCATCTTTCAGTAAAACATTTCCATGCTTATTACACTCTTGGGAACATCTTCTTTATATCTGACCTGCTCCAATTTGAGCGTGTCTCCTTTCTTATGTCTCTTGACATTTTTAGGAAGAGTGGAACAACCTGGAAGCATTCACATAATCACCTAAAGGAGTTACTGCTTCATTGTCTGACTTTTGAAAAATGCCAAGAGCTATTCCCATTAAAGCTGAATAATGTCATAGGATGATAATTAATTTGACCTTAACTGTTCAGTGTCATTGCCCTCCACATGATGATGAAATATAACGTATCCAGTTGTCCCTTCTTATCCATGAGGGATTGATTCCAGGTCTTCACCAACTCCAATACCTAAATTCTGAGATGCTCAAGGCCCTTACAAAAATGGTCAAAGTGACATTTATGAAGTCACGTCTCCCAAAGTCTTGCTGCGCCCTATGTGAAAAATCTTTCAGTTCAGTTCAGTTCAGTTAAGTCATTCAGTCGTGTTCAACTCTGCGACTCCATGAATCGCAGCACACCAGGCCTCCCTGTCCATCACCAACTCCCGGACATTACCCAAACTCATGTCCATCGAGTCGGTGATGCCATCCAGTCATCTAATCCTCTGTTGTCCCCTTCTCCTCGTGCTCCCAATCCCTCCCAGCATCAGGGTCTCTTCTAATGAGTCAACTCTTCGCCTGAGGTGGCCAAAGTATAAGAGTTTCAGCTTCAGCATCAGTCCTTACAATGAAGACCCAGGACTGATCTCCTTTAGGATGGACTGCTTGGATCTCCTTGCAGTCCAAGGGGCTCTCAAGAGTCTTCTCCAGCACCACAGTTCAAAAGCATCAATATTCGGTGCTCAGCTTTCTTCACAGTCCAATTCTCACATCCATACATGACCACTGGAAAAAACATAGCCTTGACTAGACGGACCTTTGTTGGCAAAGTAATGTTTCTGCTTTATAATATGCTATCGAGGTTGGTGATAACTTTCCTTCCAAGGAGTAAGCATCTTTTATTTCATGGCTGGAATCACCTTCTGCAGTGATTTTGGAGCCCAAAAAATAAAGTCTGACACTGTTTCCCCTTTCCCATGAAGTGATGGGACCAGATGCCATGATCTTAGTTTTCTGAATGTTGAGTTTTAAGCCAATTTTTTCAATCTCCTCTTTCACTTTCATCAGGAGACTTTTTCTGCCATAAGGGTGGTGTCATCTGCATATCTGAGGTTATTGATATTTCTCCCAGCAATCTTGATTCCAGCTTGTGCTTCTTCCAGCCCAGCGTTCCTCATGATGTACTCTGCATAGAAGTTAAATAAGCAGGGTGACAATATACAACCTTGACACACTCCTTTGCCTATTTGGAACCAGTCTGTTGTTCCATGTACAGTTCTAACTGTTGCTTCCTGACCTGCATATAGGTTTCTCAAGAGGCAGGTCAGGTGGTCTGGTATTCCCATCTCTTTCAGAATGTTCCACAGTTTATTGTGATCCGCACAGCCAAAGGCTTTGGCATAGTCAATAAAGCAGAAATAGATGTTTTTCTGGAACTCTCTTGCTTTCTCCATGATCCAGCATTCGTTGGCAATTTGATCTCTGGTGCCTCTGCCTTTTCTAAAACCTGCTTGAACATCTGGAAGTTCACAGTTCATGAATTGTTGAAGCCTGGCTTGGAGAATTTTGAGCATGACTTTACTAGCGTGTGAGATGAGTGCAATTGTGTGGTAGTTTGAGCATTCTTTGGCAATGCCTTTCTTTGGGATTGGAATGAAAACTGACCTTTTCCAGTCCTGTGGCCACTGCTGAGTTTTCCAAATTTGCTGGCATATTGAGTGCAGCACCTTCAAAGCATCATCTTTCAGGATTTGAAATAGCTCAACTGGAATTCTGTCACCTCCACTAGCTTTGTTCGTAGTGATGCTGCCTAAGGCCCACTTGACTTCACATTCCAGGACGTCTGGCTCTAGGTGAGTGATCACACCATCGTGATTATCTGGGTCGTGAAGATCTTTTTTGTATAGTTCTTCTGTGTATTCTTGCCACCTCTTCTTAATATCTTCTGCTTCTGTAGGTCCATACCATTTCTGTCCTTTATGAAGTCCATCTTTGCATGAAATGTTCCCTTGGTATCTCTACTTTTCTTGACGAGATCTCTAGTCTTTCCCATTCTGTTGTTTTCCTCTATTTCTTTGCATTGATTGCTGAGGAAGGCTTTCTTATCTCTCCTTGCTATTCTTTGGAACTCTGCATTCAAATGGGAATATCTTTCCTCTTCTCCTTGGATGGCAAATAAATCTTGGGTGGCAGTTCTCAGCTATCATTGGCAAAGTGGGTGTCAAATGTGGTTGGAATAATTCCTATATTATTTTATTCTCTGCACTGGACTTCCATTAGTGGAGTCTAATAGCGCCACAGAGCAGCAGGTTAGAAATAAAGAGCAAGATGCCAAACCAACGGGTTAAATAGCACTATACTCAAGATACCAAGGGAGGCAAATTCTTGTGGGTGACAAGCTGATGGAAGGGAATATGAGAACTTTCATCTCTTTCTGATAGTGTCATTCTGTGCCCCCACACAGATGATGTTTACACTAAATAATAACAGCTACCGAGCTTGAAAACCACAGGCTGAAAACTGGAACCCTCCAGATCATAACTGAGGTGAACATAAAATGGTCACACAGTGACTTCTCACATTTGTTGTTTTTAAATTTGTAAGCAAATAACTAAGCTAAAAAACCTACTAAAAGGTTTTTAGTGGATACAGACAAGATGATACTAAAATTTATATGGAAAAGTCAAGGAACTATAATAGCTAAAACAATTTTGAAAATGAAGAGTAAAGTAGTAGAAATCAGCCTACCAAACGTCAACACTTATTCTACAGTTACAATGATCAGAACAGAGTGATAACAATGGAGGAATAAACTCATGGATTAGTGGAATAGAATAAAGAACTCAGAAACAGACCCAGAAATATCCCCAAACAAAGGTGCAAATTCAGTGGAGGAAAGATAGCCTTTTCATTATATAATGCTGGAGCAATTGGACATCTACAGAGGAAAATGAATCGTGACCTAAGTGTCATACGTTAAAAATTCTCTCAAAGTGAATCATGAACTTAAATGTAAAAGGTAAAAATGTAAAATTTGTTTTAAACAAAAAAGAAAATCCTTAGGATCTAGATCAAGGCAAAGAGTCCTTAGACTTGAAACCAAAAGTTTGATCTATAAAATCAAAAGTATATTAATGGGACTTTATCAAACTTAAAATCTTTGTTTTGCAAAATACCCTGTGAAAAGAATAAAATGGCAAGCTACATCCTGGGAGAAAATATTTGCAAATCACACAGGGTTAATCTGTGATTGGGTGGGTTTTGCACTCTACTGTAAAAGTTTGATTCATTTCATTGCTAACTGTTATCTCCAGACGTATGCATTCCGACTACATCAAATCACGCTTTTTACTTAACAACATGAAACTTATAACTATTTACTTAGAGTCATGTAATGATTACGTGTTTAATGTAATTGAAATTCTGGAAAATTGATTCTCAAAACAGTAAGTCTAATTACTGACTTTATCTTTTTAATGAAAAAATGATAGGGTGCTATATTCATGAGTTGTCAGTACTTCCATACCATTTTTTACCTGTTTCTCAATTCATCAAATGTTTATTGACACTGTGCTGTGTTCAGAAGGGACTGTTTTGTTTTGTTTTTTGCTGGAAAATGCAATCTTTATCATGGTTGCTCAGTCGCTCTGCCAGTAAACATATAGGTTCAGGAGAAAGGAAACGGGGATTTCTTTCAAATAGCTTGGTTTTTTGTTTATTTTTTCTAGATATACTGCTAATAGCTTTGTGAGTATCATTTTTATTGCCATATGACTGCTTTACAATGCTGTGTTAGTTTCTGCCGTACAACAAAGTGAATCGGCTGCATGCATACGTATATCCCTCCCTCGTGAAGCCCCTTCCCACCCCTCTGGGTCATCACAGAGCACCGAGCCGGGCTCCCTGTGCTCTGTATCAGCTCCCCACGAGCCATCCATTGGACCCACGGTGCTGTATAGATGCCAGAGCTGCTCTCCCGGTCCATCCTGCCTCCCCTTCTCCCCGTGCCCACACGCTGTTCTCTGCGTCTGTGTCTCTCTTCCTGTCCTTCAGACAGGTTCATCTGCAGAAGGGACTTTTAAATTTCTTTCATGACCGCATTCCTTGTACGATGCATGTTTAGTTCTACCATTATTTGGGGGTTTCCTAGTGGCTCAGGAGGTAAAGAATCTGCCTGCAATGTGAGAGACCTGGGTTCAGTCTTTGCGTCGAGAGGATCCCCTGGAGAAGGGAATGGCTACCCACTCCAGTATTCTTGCCAGGAGAACCCCATGGACAGAGGAGCTAGGATGGCTACAGTCCATGGGTCACAAAGAGTTGGACACAACTGAGCAACTTTGAGAGAGAGAGAGCGATTATTTTGAAGAGAAAATCACATGCAAATTTCTGAAGTGGACGCACATGAAACACCATCCCATATCCCTCTCCACTGTGAAGTTTCTCCTTTTGCTTTTTTAATCTTAAAATCTGAACAGACTAGATTCCTTCCACCCTTTTTACAACAGCAATTAATCCTCAATCATCTTCTCCCTTCAGATTCCCATGTTGAGGTCTCTTGGTTCAGATCACAGTGGTAATAAGATCATTACCTCAGTTGTTTCCATCTTTCCACCCCTTAATGGTTATCTCCTTTGAGAGTGTGGCTAGAGGGAATACTCCAATACTTTGGCCACCTGATGCGAAGAACTGACTCATTGAAACAGACCTTGATGCTGGGAAAGATTGAGGGCAGGAGGAGAAGGGGATGACAGAGGATGAGATGGTGGGATGGCATCACGGACTCGATGGACATGGGTTTGGGTGGACTCCGGGAGTTGGTGATGGACAGAGAGGCCTGGTGTGCTGCGGTTCGTGGGGTCACAGAGAGTCAGACACGACTGAGCAACTGAACTGAACTGAACTGGAGGGAAAATGTGAGAGGGAGCTTTGTGCTAAGTGTGCAGATTGTGTGCTTGTGTGCAGAGGTCAGCGCTCTGACGCTGATCACCAAGATGAAGATGAAGGGGTGTGGCCAGCTCAGTCTGAGTGCATTGCTACCAGCTTCTCAAACATCTTTACTGAGATAGCTGTTTTGGGTGTGATATATCAGTGTGTGCGTGTGTTTTCTCAGGGGTCCATACTTTAACTCCATCAAAACCCTTCAGCTCAAAATTTCTTTGCAGTGTTGTGCTTTATGTTTAAAATGTATATGCTTTTTGGATCTTAATAGCCTAATTATGTTTGGTATAAAAATAGCATTTTTTATTAATATCTCCACCTGAGACTTCCTGCGTGATTGCCAATCCCATTCCCTCGTCCCGAGCGCACAGGACGACTCCTTCCCAGCCCCTCCTGGAACTGGTAACCCAGGCTGTGGGGTGAGGATCCAGGCACTGGGAGGCAGGCAGAAGTTCCATAATGCTCTTCCAGGTCTGGCCACAGAACACCACAAAAGGTCTCTCGTGCTGGCTTTTTTTCTTTCACAGCAACCTTGGAGGTGAACGTAGCGGTGACACAAGATTCAGACAGTTGGCTATCACTGAATCCCCGCATGGAAGAGGCAGCCTCAGTGTATAGCATGTTGTGACCTGGTCAAGAAGGAGAATTTTGTTGTGATACATGACTAGTGAGGTAGGAGACGGATGGGCCCCTGGGCTGGACAGCTGGTGTTTGTCAAGTTGAATAAAATTGAAATTTGTTCTCATCCAGACACTCTAAGGACAAAGCTCATGGCAAAAGCTGAGCTCGGCTGAGGTGAAGCGATAATGTGCCCATTCCGAGGTCAAGGAAAACTTCCCAATCTGCACGTGTGAAGGAAGGTTCCTTGGGGTCAAAAGAGAGGGGATACCAGTCCATAACACACGTGGACACACCCCTACAGGCCTCAGGGCGAGAAGCCGTCTTAGCAAAAAGTGGTGCACACATCTTGGGGAGAGTCCTAGGACCAGTCAGGTGGGAGGAAAGAAGCAAGGCCAAAAATAAGCACAGAACTCAAAGAACTGTCCTGTGTGAGTGACTTAAGTCACCTCTGGATGCCCGCACTCCTCATGGGTGTGTATTTCTGCCTTGTTTCAATTTTAAATAAACAAACTGTTTCTCTGTGGACTCATCCACATGTTATTCTGCGTGTCTCTAAAGTCTCTAAACTTTGTAGTTGTTTTCACAGACTTTGCCTCCTTGAAACATTCTTTCATGAGTGTTCAGGGCCACTTTGCTTCTAGCCTCTAGCCCTTGGCGGTTTAGTGTCTAGGATTCTTGGTTTCCATCCAGGTTCAGTTCAGTTCAGTTCAGTTCAGTCGCTCATTTGTGTCCGACTCTTTGCGACCCCATGAATCACAGCACGCCAGGCCTCCCTGTCCATCACCAACTCCCGGAGCTCACTCAAACACATGTCCATCGAGTCGGTGATGCCATCCAGCCATCTCATTCTCTGTCGTCCCCGTCTCCTCCCACCCCCAATCCCCACGTTCAATTCCTGTGTAGAGAACTAAAATCTCTCTTCAGGACCGCTCAACTACCATCTCCACAAAATTGCTAAGACAATAGGGGTATTGTTACAGCAGCTGTTATTACTTGTCCTGACATCTTTAGAGCAATTTTTTCCTACCGGCTACACCTATTATGATGTGATTTCAATGAGTTCATGAAATTTGAAAATGGGGCTATATTGAAGGATGATAATGAGATTTAGGATCTAGGCAATTATCTCCTCTTTCTTCTTGCTGTGACAATGTTTCTAGATCTAAGACTAATACAATGTGTGGATACCAGAAATATTTGTTCTTTTACTTTTCTTTGTTCCCAAAGCTCCACGAGCTTTACTGCAGTAATCACTGAGAGAAGATGTCTAGAATACTGCACAAGATTCAAGGGCCTATTCTATACTGCACAGAATACCATACAAGGGGCTGCTACTTGGGTTCAAATTTTGGCAAATGAATCTTTTTGTCAGGAGGAAAAATTGTTTGCATCACTTGGCAGATTTAAAGGGTTTCTGATCTACTGTCATTCTATCAGTTTATATCAATTTTTATTGAAAAATGGTGACTAATGATGCAATCCGTTTACCCTAATGTGATCAGTTCCATCACTTGTATTTTAAGAATTTCAAAAGATTCCATTATTCCCATATTAACTGTCTTCATCAAGTGCAAATCTCAGGATTTGCACCAGTTTTCAGCTGTGCTATACTGTACATCATGAGGAACGCTGGGCTGGAAGAAGCACAAGCTGGAATCAAGATTGCCAGGAGTAATATCATATATCAATAACCTCAGATATGCAGATGACACCACCCTTATGGCAGAAAGTGAAGAGGAACTCAAAGGCCTATTGATGAAAGTGAAAGAGGAGAGTGAAAAGGTTGGCTTGAAGCTCAACATTCAGAAAACAAATATCATGGCATCTGGTCCCATCACTTCATGGGAAATAGATGGGGAAACAGTGGAAACAGTGTCAGACTTTATTTTTTGGGCTCCAAAATCACTTCGGATGCTGATTGCAGCCATGAAATTAAAAGACACTTGCTCCTTGGAAGGAAAGTTATGACCAGCCTAGATAACATATTAAAAAGCAGAGACATTACTTTGCCAACCAAGGTCCGTCTAGTCAAGGCTATAGTTTTTCCCGTGGTCATGTATGGATGTGAGAGTTGGACTGTGAAGAAAGCTGATCGCCAAAGAATTGATGCTTTTGAACTGTGGTGCTGGAGAAGACTCTTGAGAGTCCCTTGGACTGCAAGGAAATCCAACCAGTCCATTCTAAAAGAGATCAGTCCTGGGTGTTCATTGGAAGGACTGATGCTAAAGCTGAAACTCCAATACTTTGGCCACCTCATGCGACGAGTTGACTCACTGGAAAAGAGTCTGATGCTAGGAGGGATTGGGGGTAGGAGGAGACGGGGACACCAGAGAATGAGATGGCTGGATGGCATCACCGACTCGATGGACATGAGTTTGAGTGAACTCCGGGAGTTGGTGATGGACAGGGAGGCCTGGCGTGCTGTGGTTCATGGGGTCCCAGAGAGTCGGACACGACTAAGCGACTGAACTGAACTGAACTGAACTGATGCTGTACTAAGTTGCTTCAGTTGTGTCTAACTCTTTGTGACCCCATGGACCACAGCCTGCCAGGCTCCTCTGTCCATGGGGTTTTCCAGGCAAGAATACCAGAGTGGGGTGCCATTTCATCCTCCACCAGTTTTCAGCACTTATTCCCAATTTTCCATGGTCACAAAGAGGATAAGTCACTTGGAGGCGTACTTTCATTACCGTCAGCTCTTGAGCAGCCCACAGAATTCTCTCAGCCATTCCTTCCATCAGCTATCTCTCAACAGCATTTCTCAGAAGTTTGTTATTCCCAAACCACCCTATGGTTTGCTCATTGTTCTCATGGACCATTAATTTTAAGTGAATAGAAAGAGACACGATAAGTACTTAAGTTATAAGAATGGAACGTAATATTAATGGCAAAAATAATTGTTTCATGTCTGTGGAAGAGACATGATCTCATTGCTAAGCTTTTTCACTTTTGTCTCAATAATTCAAGCATTATGCTTCTTTCCTGTCTCTCACTGTTACTAAATTTGAGGCTAAAATGACAGTTATAGATGATTGGGAATGTAAGTGCTTGATGGCTCCATCTGATAAATTTGGATATTCAAATCAAATATTGTTTGTTGTTTAGTCGCTCAGCTGTGTCTGACTCTTTTGCGACCCCATGGACTATAGACCGCCAGGCTCCTCTCTCTATGGAATTTCCCAGGCAAGAATACTGGAGTGGATTGCCACTTCTCCAGGGGATTTTCCCTAACCAGGGATAGAACCCATGCCTCCTGAATTGGCAGGCGGATTCTTTACTGCTGAGCTGCCAGGGAAGCCCATTCAAGTCAAACATGGACCCAAAATTAATGGAGAGATTTAATAAGTAGTACCTTGAAAACTCGAAGTCCACGATTATATCGAAACGTGGCAGTTTGAGTTTGCTTGAGGATAGTGGCAAAAGAATTCTCAGTCTACCCTGGTGACATTTCATTCTGTCAAGCAATTGTTTCCATTTTATTGCTGCATCTTGATGTGGCTTTTGAGCATACCCAAGATTTCACTGCCTTGTTTTCTCTAATGAGAAATAAAATCATCAAATATTGGGAACGAATCAATTTCCTAGTGACTGGAGCAGTTTTACCCTGGCTTCTTTTGTCTTGTCTTGTTTTAATTTGGATGCCTTATCCTCACCATGGAAAACGGGCAAAAATTTATTTCTCCTGTGGTGAGTTCAGGATTGTTAAGATAATTGAAGATATTGCTGAGATGCACTGTGCACTTGAAATTATAGAAATGGTGTTTATTTAGATTATTAATGTCATGAAGGAATGTCCCATCCCTGATTTTACAGCTTCTAGGAGCACATTTCTCTCTGCCAGCCAGCATTCCTCAGTGATGAAAAGCAGTGTTTTATATTCACCCCCCATTTCTTGGCAGAATGTGCTCAAAAAGTGGATAGTCAATAGCTGCAATTTGATGGTAGTGATAATTTTCACTATTTCCTTAAACATAAAATTGCAATCAGGAGGCTCTGTCACCACAGATTGTTAATTAACCCCTGAAAACCAAGCAGTACATGGGTTTGCATTTAGGGACCAGTATTCTATTCTTGTAAGAATCTGGGCCCTTGTCAGAATTGAGCATAACATATCACCAGTCTGCATAATGGTTCCAAAATAAACTTTAAATTAAAACATCTCTTCTGCTGTGGTTTGGACTTCCTGTATTACAGTATCACTAAGTCACCAAGTACTTCCTCCATGCACATCCTCCACTGGAGTGGCTGAACAGAGAAATGCTGAGGCACACTGTTTGATGAGCAACTTCTACCACTGATACTATGCCATTTCCAGCAGTGGTCTTTTCGTAAATTTTTTAAATTTGTAATTTTTATTGAGGTATAGTTGATGTACAATATTGTATACATTAAAGGTATACAATATAGTGATTCACCATTTTTAAAGCTTATACTCCATTCACAGTTGATTACAAAATATTGGCTATATTCCCCCATGTTGTACACTATGCCTTTGTAGCGTATTTTATACCTAATAGTTTGTACCCCTTACTCCCCTGTCCCTATATTGCCCCGATCCCTTCCCTCTCCCCACTGGGAACCACTAGTTTGGTATCCAATTGCTGCAAGTGGCAGGATTTACTTCTTTTTAAGGCTGAACAATATTCCATTGCATATATATATACCCCATGTCTTTTCCATTCATCTGTTGATGGACACTTAGGTTCATAGCAGCATTGTAAATAATGTGTCTTTTTGAATTAGTGTTTTCATTTTTTTCAGATATAGATCCAGGAGTGGAATTGCTGGGTCATAATGGTAGTTCAGTTTTTAGTTTTTGTGGAGAAACCTCCATGCTATTTTCCAGCAGTGTTTTTTGATATAGATTTTGACTGGTCATTAATATTGGGTGGCCAGAGTTACCAGTAAACAGTAAAAAGATGACCCAGATCCATTTTTTTTCCAAGAGGAGTGTAATTTGCTGTCTCTTGTATTTTTCCAGTGTCTAAATTCGTATGTTTTATACTGAAAGGTATGACTATGGTCACTCATTGCACAGAGCATTCTGCTTTATGTGCTAATAATACATTGAGCAAAGCCTCGTTAAACACAGTGTACTGGAGCAAGCGAATTTTCAGTTAAACCAATTCCAATTTCCAGATATCATTTCTATTCTTCTTAATTTCACTTTCATTTCTAGCTTTTCTGACACAATAATCATCTTGGCAGTCACTTTTCCCACACGGACAGGTTCTCGTTCTTGCCCTGCACTGAGGTCCATCCGTGTTGTATAGAGTGATGCACTTTGACAAGAGGTAGCTTCTCAGAAAGGACTTCCCAGGGGCTGCTAGTGGTAAAGAATCCACCTGCCAATGCAGGAGATGCAAGAGATGTGAGTTCGATCCCTGAGTCGGGAAGTTCCTCTAGAGTAGGAAGTGGCAATCCTCTCCAGTATTCTTGCCTGAAAAATTCTGTGAACAGAGGAGCCCGGTGGGCTACAATTCATGAGATCACAAAGAGTCAAGTGCGACTGACACAGAGCACAGACAGAGCTTCTCAGAACAGCCAGAGACTATTCACCTCAGCGAAAAGATTCTAAACATCTAAATGTGTGACTCTTACCAACAGGGATCCCTTGAGCATCAAAAGTTCAGGAAAATACCCTCAGATATCAGGACTAGATATTATAGACACATATTTCTTTTTAGGCAGAAATGGACATTTTCGTTCTAGGTCATATATATATTTTTGCATGATAAATAGAAAGTATAACCTCTGATTTTTTTCCTACAAAACAATCGGCTTATATAAAGCATGAAGACATAAAGGTTTGCAAAGGAGAGTTTTCAGTCTTTTCCTTCTTAAGGACTTTACATCCATTACCAGAAGTTCCTGAATATGTGTTTAAGGCTTGATTCATTCAGAGGATGTTCTGTAAGACACCTGCTGAGCTCACATACAAAGTGAAAAAGAGTTGGCCACAGTCGTCCAATAAATACGCACAAGGCTGGAAGAGTCACTGCAAAAATATGACTTGGCCCCTGCACTCAAAGATTTTATTAAACACCAGAACTCTACTATGGGTTTTCCCTTTTTATTCTGTTAAATGAATGATTTTCCTTACCATTTATTCAACAAATATTTTTTGACCCTCTCCAATGTGCCTGATAGGCTTCTAGTATTGAACACAGTTGACAAAATTGCCTACATACTCATACACACACACACACACACACACACACATATGGTATGCTTATAGAACTTCCAATTTAATGGAGAGACAGACCCAGAAACTGAATTACCCCAGTGTGTAAAGTGGGATAGTAAACCTAAGATCCTTTTCTAGTGTGAAAGAAAGAGTGTACAGCTCGTTCTGGGTGGAGGAAAGGATAAACGGGAAGGCTTCCTGGTAGAAGACATGCCTAAGTTGAATCTTAAGAATAACCAGGGCTTGGCCAGGAAACAGTAGAGGAGGAAGTAGAAAGTATTTCAGCATGAAGACATGATGGGCATGCCGATGAAAACCAGCTGGTGTGTGGTGTGTTGCTGGTGCAACTGGTGCTGCTGGAACCTGGAGGCTGAGACAGGGAGGGAGGCCTTGGTCTTCACACAGCTGAGGTTAGGGAAGGAGAAAAGATTTACGGCAGGGGAGTCATAAGCTCAGTGTTTTGAGCACCTACTCTGTGCCCTAGTGGAGTGTGATGAGCTACTGAAGCTACAGAAGTATGTACGCCCCCATAGGCCCGTGATCTGAAGTTGCTTGCTTCTGCACTACCCATTTTTTCCAGCACTTTCTTGTTCCACTCAAGACCTGCTCAGCCTTGACCCACACCCAGCACACCTTTCCTCTCCACACAGTGCTGCTTGGAGGGTCAGAGTCCAGTCCTCGTCCTATAGGCCAGATCTAGATCCAGGACAGAGGATGGGGAAGTTACTCCCAAATTCCTTGGCAAGATTATGTCAGGTCTCATTTGAGAAGCATTGTATCGTCTCCTACCATGTCATCCTGTACTTCACAGCTTCAGGAAACGGTGACGACCAAAGACCTCCCTACCATTTCAAACAAATCCACCTCCATGGGGAAACTTTGAACCAAACCCATTCTTCAAAAACGGATGTACCTCTTCCAAGAATTATTTCCCCTTGGGTCTGTGGACTCCTTGAAATGTGAGCTCCATCAGTCTGTTTGTAAAACTTTGAGAGAATGTGCTTATCTGTTAAGAACACTAAACTTTTTATATTTAACAAAAAACCCCAAAGTTAATTTTACAAAGTGGTCATTTTTTTTTCCTCCAACAAGTATTCCATAGGGCTTTTCATTGAATTTACATCCCTCTTATGTACCCACTCCTATCCACACCCTGTAATTTTTGTTTTTTGTCTTTATATTCCATTTTTTTTAAACAAAAGCATGTACTACTACTAAAGCTTTATAAACTCCCTGTTCCTCTCTCAAAACCCTATTTCTCTCACTGCCTTCTTTTAACTACTCACTTAAAAGCCATAAAACATAAAACCCATCTCTTTCTCTCAGCACCATGGTTTACTTCCTGCTTCTCTTCCTGTCTTGGTCCAAAAGCCTATTTTTATAGAGCTGCAGTTAAAAAATTAACTCTTTGTATTTATTCTTTACCAAATTACTAATCTTCAGTACATTAGTTGAAAAATGTAACCTCTAGGCTAAAATATCACAATTGTACTGTAGGCTAAAATATCACAATTTATGATTTCCTTAGTGTTGAATATTTAGGTTGTTTTCAGCTGTTCACTATTACACATAAGACTGTCAATGTACCTTTAGGTATAGAGTCTTTCTCTTCTGATGAACTATGGTATGCCCTTTTCTTAAGTTCACAAGAGCAGAATTATTGCTGTCAAGGTATAAATACCTTTATGGTCTTTGATTTGGGGTTGGCATACTGCAAGCAAAATGTATTAGTGTTACTGTACAGTCTTGACCCTAAGAGAACGGTAAATGATGGCATGGCTGCGACACTGGCAGACTGGCCTCCCAGCGTTTACTCTGCAGGAAGTTCAGGTCACTGTCTTGAGTATGACCTTTCATTTTCAGTCAGCTTCGGATCTTATATCTCAGTGGTGCATACCAGCAGCTTCCAATGTAGAAGGTCACACGACAAGGAATTAACCTCAAAGACTGATTAAAATGTTACCGTAGAATATACTAGTGCCCTTTGCAGTTTATGACATTTGTGTCAATTAACCTTCTAAAAGACAAATATATTTTTAAAAGGCATTTGCAAGCAAAATAATATTTTATTGAAAATTCAGAAGTTACAGTACTTCTTAAGACATTTTTTCATATTATAAAGAAAAATAAGTTAAAAGAAATATAATTGACTCAAGTGCACTGATATGTAGTTTTCACTCAAACAACATCATTTCAAGAAACAAAACTCCACAGCTTAATTTATTCACGGTACAAGCATGTGTTTTCCTATTTGTTATCATGAAAACTCTAAAGGAATCATTTTCAGGGTGCTCTTTCAACACACATCTGTCTGGATCCAATTTAAATGGCGAATTTATATAAATATATAACACAGACTACTGGAATGTATATATGTGGATACATCAGAACTAGGTAACCTTGATATATAATTTTAAGAATGAGAGTGATTTGTCATTTCATTTTATCATAGGGCAATAAATAACATTTCTAAAGCATGTTTTCTTATCTCCTAGGTCAGAACCAATAACTTTGAGAATGGTGTTTAGCCTAGAGAGCACCAGTGGCATAAATAAGATTATGGTTAACCATACTGCCGAAATGTTAGTTATTACAGTCAGCTGTTTAATGTTAGGAAGTATCTTGTTATACCTTTTAGATCAAAGTCTCTCAAATTGTTTTATGAAGGGGAGCTAAGTGAGGCAAAAAGATTAAAATACTCATTTTTGTTTTTACCAAGTTACTTTCTCAACAGAAAATATTCACTGAGCCACTGGTATCAGTTAAATAATTTTATTTACTACTTCTATTAGCTCTGTTATGTATCTTCTCCATTTCAAATGAAGAAATGAGGGGCTACATATTATTAGCAAACAAATGCACTTCTCAGCTGCTGTTCTGACCTCTCTGGCATGTCAGTCCCAGAGGAGATGTCACAGGTAAGCTACAGTAAAGCATGTCCACAGCTGGACATGTCACTGATGTAGAACTTCAATTAATATCCCAATTAATATCTGTATAGCACTTTACAGTAGGGAGCTTTTCTACAACTACTACAAAAATAATGAAATTAGGCCACATTAGCACATGCATATTGCATAAAACACTTAGAAAAATGTCAAGTGCATCACACAGACAAGAGGCAGAAATCATTTCAACAGAGAATCCAGAGGACAGGATTAAAACATAACGTGGCCTTTGCTAACATAGTATGTTTTTCATTTGGTAACACTATACAAATTGGTCTTTAAGAAAAACTAGGTCTTGTTTCTTCACTTGTGGAGAAACCATGCCATTCGGGGAAAAGCAGATCCTTTGATAAAAAAGAAAGAAAGATCTGAGAGCCAGTGTTTTGATAAGCTGACTCTGAAACTGGAGAAACCCTTTTGGCTGAAAAGGAACAGAGGTGACTGCCTTAGCTCTGAGGTTTTCAGAGGTGAATCAAGTTTTCCTTTCTCTTCCCCATTCCAGTAGTAGAGGTCATAAGACACCTGGTTGGCTTTCCAAAGGTGTTTTACTGTGGTGGCAGATGAAATGCTGAAGTCATTTTAGCCAGAATGCAATGGACCAAAGATACTGGATAAAAAATCTGCCAGGTGCGATCACTCTCATTTTTTCAGGTCCCCAAATAAAATCAATAGCTGGTTTGATCAAAGTATCTTCTCTAATAACATTCAGAAAATGTTATGACTCATTAAAAATAATTTTCAGAGGAAAAATATTGCCTGATTTTTCTTTTTTGAAAATGAAATAAATCATCAAAACTCCTTATATAGAGTGCATTTACATCTACAGAGTGTTTCTTGTAAAGAAATAAAACTATTCTCCCCCTCTTTCTTTCCTCATTTCAACTTGACTCTGAAAATATACTCAACATTTGTTCACTGAAATTAAAATTTATACACTGCTATGATCAACCATTTGATATTTCACGAAAGTTGATAAATTTCATAAAGAAAATAAACAAAGGCAAAACTACAAAAATAAAATTTCACACAGACTAGAAATATTATGAGACAGCTGACAAAAAATCTAATAGTGCTTTGTATTATAGTTTTCAAGTCACTTTATACCAAGTTACATATCTTAAAAAAAATACCTAATTTACTCTTATATTCAAGATTATATAACATTAGCTTCAATGGCAATTACTTTTCCTACAATTTCTTCCACATTTTCCCAGCATGACTAAAGGTTCAACATAACAGATCTGACATAAAAGTGTCATAAAAATTATTGGTGATTCTTGATGCAAATGTTTTTTTTAAAAGTTTTGATGCTGATGAATTTGTACCAAAACAAAGTTTCTGATATACCTTTAGGATTATGCTCGACTCTATGATGTAAGCAAAAAATACTTGAACTGACATTTACATACAAGAATAGAGAATATATACACTGCAGCGATCTTGGTGATATCTTTCACCAACCCGACTAAAAAATTCAGTGAGTTTTAAATCTTTTTTTAAATCAAGATTCTCAATTTTAAATTTAACGATTTTCATCTTCCATGCTCACTGAGATTCTTTGTTTTGGTTAATAACTGGGCTTAAAAAACATGGAGGAATAGAATAGAATGTACTTCTCTGGAAGAAGCCTGGAGCTCTCAGGATTTAACAGTTTATTATTGTCTCAATTTTCCCTAGGCTTGATTCTGTTATTTTGCCCATGTGGAGCAATAGAAGGCTCTGATGAGGAAGGCCATGAGGCCAGAAAGAGGGCACAGGTCCTGCATCATGCCAGGTACCTGTTTTTTTGTCATTAGGAAAGATGGTACCTACAAACCTAGAAAGGAAGAAACAGTAAGGACAGCTAAAGCCACACACAGGACAGCTGGGCACCATCCACCTGCCAGAAGCTGACCAGCAAGGTGTCTCTACTGGTTCATTAAAGTGCTGCTTCTGCCCCACGGCTGTGCTGCAGGCTTTTCAGAGCTGTTTGCTCAGGTCACATGCACTTGGCAAACATCATATTAAACTGACTTAACACTAAAGTTGAACTGAACATAATTTCTTTTTCTAGGATGTGATGTGAAAGATAAAAAATCCTGGACCAGGAATCCAAAGATCAGGTTCTCTCAATCTCAAGCTGAGTGGTCTCAATCAAGTTAACTTTAACCATCCTGGGTATCTATTTCCACAGGTAAAAAAAAAACAAGGGAATTTGTACTCCACAACTTTTTAAAGTCTCTTTCAAATCTGGTTGAAACGCCAAGTCAGACTCTTGCACAGGTCCTCTTGATTTTCATTATGAAGATCAGCTAAAAACAGTTCTGTTTGGGGGATTTTCTGATGCTTACCTCATGGCTAATGAGGGTTTTCTAAACTTCCAAAGGGTAAACATAAGTATCTGGCTCTCTAATAAAAACACAATTGAGATATTTCTATACTAACATGAAGTATACTTTGAAATTCATTAGGGTGGTAGATTTTAGTTACCTATACCTTCTTCTTTAATTCGCTCAATGCTGAAACCCTGTTCTCTCCTCAACCAGGTGACAAAAGAATAGCATGGAGGTGAAAGACTGAATCTTGGTTGAATCATTTCTGACTGAAAGACAAGTAATAGAGTATTTCTTTAATTGTTTAACATTTTAATTTTTTCAATTTTCAAAACTAAAATTTTTGAAATTGCTGCTAATACTTAAAACCAAGAAATATGCTGTAGCTTATCAGTACTGCCAATGTGTCCTAGTGGTTCTTAAATCATTTCCAAACTGGAGACTCATACCTCTGCTCCTACTATTTCAAACCCGATGTAAAGCATGTCGAATTCAAATTTAAAGAGGGACCATGTGGAGTGCTAGTGATAGCTTTGGGAGAAGGATAAATAATTTCTTCAACAGTTACATATGTCCCTAATAAGAAACCAACCAACATCCAGTGAACACGATGGAAATGTTCTTCAGGACCATCCATATACTGTAGTTTTCCTTAGAGAACGTGAGAATTTCAACCAGGGGCGGCAGGATCAGGGCCAGCGTGCTGCTGCTCACAGCTCCCACGAAGGAGATCACAATGTCTAAACGAGGAATGAGGATCGCGCCGGCACCTAGAAAATTGAAAATACAAATTTTCCTTATGTAAATATCTAATACCTACATAAATACTCACTGCAGATACTTTCAATACATTAAAATTAACTGATGCAAGTAGGCACTACGAGCCTATTGCTTGCGGAAGCATCTGTCACGTTTTGTTCTGAGCTAAAAAGAAAACAAAGAAAGAAACCAAAACACTGAGTGATGGTCCTCAGACTTTGACTTATCAACAGGGTTTCTTACATAAAAAACTTTTGATTTTTGCTATGAAGTTTTGGGTAAAGAATGCATTTTCATTATTCTGCCATACAGCTCATTCTACAAAGCACAAAATCTGGGCTGGTATGGTATAAAAAAATGGTTAAATCAAAGAGAAGAGGTAACTATTTCTTACAGTAGAATTCCAATTAATAAAAATGGAAGAAACCATGGGGAAAAAACCATTATTAAGTAAACACCACAGTAATAACCGTTGCAGGAAAAGTCAATGAAGGATCCTAAAATTAATGGGCAAAGGCTCAGATGACAAAGAATTTGCCTGCAATGCAGGAGACTTGGGTTGGATCCCTGGGTCAGAAAATTCCCTGGAGAAGGAAATGGCAACTCACTCCAGTATTCCTGCTTGGAAAATCTGATGGATGGAGAAACCTGGCAGGCTACAGTCCATGGGTTTGCAGAGTCAGACACGACTGAGCAACTAACACTTTACACTATTTTTTTTTAGCACTAACTGTATAACAACAGGAAATACCTCTATTAAAAACTCATTAATTATAAAGGAAAAAACAGTACCTTTACTGTGGAGACACCTGACAGACACCACCTTAACCAAGTGATCAAAGTTAACTTCAGCAGTCATAAGCCGTAATGTGATGTACTGAGAAGTGCAAAGCATCAACTGTGGAATTCTTGTTAAAGATGCTTAACTTCAACCTAATCATAAGAAAGCATCACACAAGTCTACACTGAAGGAAATTCTACAAAATTACTGACACTTCAAAGATGTCAAGGTAAATAAAGACAAAAAAAAATAACTGTCAAGACTGGGGAAGACTAGTAGACTTGACAACTAAATTCAAGTGGGAAATTGAATTGGTTCCTGGATCAGAAAAAGGGTAACAGTGGAAAAAAACTGGTGAAATCAAAATGAGGTCTACAGATGAGTTCGCAGCATTTTATCGATGTTAATTTCCTGGCCTTAACAGTTGTATTGTGGTATGTAATCTGTTAACATTAGAAGAAACAGAGTAAAGGGTTTATGGTAATTCTACTTTCTTGTACAGCTTTTCTAAGCTATTTCAAAATGAAAAGTAAAAAAAAAAAAATCTGCACCATTATTATCAGCAGGATTTTATGCCAAGCTATTGACAAGTTTTCTGCAAGTTTTGATCCAGCACTTTTTTGATCTCATCTTTATCTTACCAAAAGGTATCAACAGAAGGTTTGCAAAAACTGAGGCATAGTCTTTCTCTGAATTGTCCTTAAGTGGTTCAGTGAATGGTTTGTGAAGGGTTGGAGCTGCCACCAGAGATAACAGCTAAGTTTGCTGGCACGAAGCTGTGACAGCTCCACCACTGCCGCAGCCAAGGACGGCTGCAACCACAGCGCCAGCTCTGAGGACTCTGATTGTGTATGTGTTGGTGTTCCTTTCCTTATCTTCAAAAGCTATCAGTTTTCTCACTAATCTTTGTCACCCTTCTATTTCTAACTTTACTTTCCTTTGCTTTTCTTTTTCCTGCGTGTTTGTCTCTTACTGAACTTTCTGTGTGTGGGGTGTGTGTGTATATATAATTTAACTCATGCTCTTTGTAATTAAGTTTCGAGTTTCTGGTCTACTGGTTTCTTTACTTCTTAACTGTTAGTTTATGGTTTCTCCCTCCCCATATTCTCTTTGTGGCTCTCAATGTTTTCCAGGAGGATGTGGCATTAATTTGGAACCACCACATTTCTTAGAACCACACACTACTACTTACCACTTTTTATTTAATTATTATGAAAGCTAAAATCCTAAAAAAGTTATTTTGAAATCATAAACATAGCTGCACTTCTACAAGACTGAAGTACAATAAATCTTCCTAAGTAAAATAATTGAATGTGAAGTTGGAACTCTAAACTAGAAATACTTTATAAAGTGAATCCTTGTTTAATGGATGTGCGCTATATCATTTTAACATTTCTCTCAAAGAAAGTATAAAGCATAACTCTCAATCACAACAGAATGTTTAAAAATCCATTGGCTTTTATCCATTTTGTGATAAACTGTTAAATATATAAAAGTTAGCAGATATAAAAAACTTCAGGAAAACTAGAAAGCCAAAGCAAAATGTTATCAATGATATAAAGAATCACTTATGCATCTGATTTAAATATACTTATATTTCAATCATGAGTGATATTATTTTGAAAATAATAATTCAGTTACTTGTTTTACATGTGATAGGATCTGATTTATGATTTTCTTCTATATCAGTAGAATAACAGAATTTTAAACCAAAATGTATCCAGTTAGGTGAACAAAATTATTTCAAAAATATAAAAAATATACTTTAAGTAGTTTCATTAGAAGAAATTCAATAATAAAAATCATTATGATATAAGTGTGCAGTGATACTTACAAGTAATAGTAACCAAGAAGGACCTTATTGCAAATTCATAGATTTGCTTCCATTTAGCATGAAATCTGGATGTGATCACAGGGATAATTATCTCTGCTGGAACATAGAACTGAATTGAATAGGTCACAAAGATGCCGAAGGAATACAGAATTTTCACTGATTGATATAACCTGTTAAAAATTTTCAAAATTTAGTCATTCTTTTATTGCCAGCTTTACCAATATTTAACTAACCAATGAAATTATAAGACATTTAAAGTCTACAGCATGATGATTTGATATACATTGTGAAAGAATTCCCACAAACGGAATTAATTAACAAACACATCCATCACCTCATGTATTTGTCTATTTTTTTCTGTTTTGGTGAGAACACCGATTCTGCTCTCAGCACACTTCAATCATACAATACAGTAATATCAACCAAGTCACCACATTTTACATTAGATGCTCAGACCTTATTCATCTTTTAACCGAAAGCCTGTATCGTTTTACCAAACTCTTCTCTTTTCCCCCCTCTACCAGCCCCTGGCAAACACCAATCTATTCTCTGTTTATCTAAGTCATAATAAAAATAAAAGAAATAAAATGAAAATAACCAAAATAAAAAGAAAGTTAGATTCATATTAAGACAAAGTGCGTGAGCAAAAACGAGACAACATGCATGAACCTGGCGGGCATTATGCTAGGTGAATACACCAGGGAGAAAAAGACAGGTACTGCAAGATATCACTAACATGTCAAGATTATAAACAGTTTTCCTAAACAGCTGCCAAACAAGAAAGAATTCAATTAAATCTCCTTCTATAATGTATTCATCCTAGGAGTGAAGAAGAAGGAAGAAAGCTGAGTAGAAACAGATTTGAAAATACTACAAATGGCAAACTTAAGGAAAGAAGAGGGCCTTAGGGCTAGGAACAACACAAACTCACTATTAAAAAGACCTCAAGATATATTTCTCACCTTGATGTTTAAAGTTTAAACATAAATGGTCAAGCTACTGAAATGTACAAAATAACCAAAAGACTCCTGCTTCATATACTTTGATACATAATTGTGGAGAACTGAATATTCTTATCAGTTTATTATTACAGTCCTTTTTTCTAATTACCTTTTAACTTACATGTTTTTAAAATATGATTAACAATATATCTAAAAATATATCACTATGCATATAGGTATAATAACTTTTCTATTGGTATAGAACAAATTACATAGGTTAAGAATCTGGTTATTATTAACACCACTCAGTAACATTAATTATATGTAATTACTATCATTTGATGTTACCCAGAGTAAAAACGGGAAATAAAATCATCACTATCTTTTTAGAAGCTGGCATATTTGTTAAGGATCCATCAAAGAGTAATACAGAAATCAGAGTGTTAAAGAGAAGCAATACAGTCTTTTAAAATCAACTATTCCGTTTTTATTTTTGTTTCAAGAACCCCTTAATTTCTACATTTCATATTAAAATTTCAAGTACTCTATTTTTCTATACTCAACTTTCCTACATGTTTATCAACCTTTGTTCTCATTTTGGTTTTAAGCATGTATCTGTGGTAATTGTCCATATGTACTAATCTTGGCCATATAAACTAACAGTTTCAGAAATGAGCAAACTGACTCTCAAAAGGATAAAAAACTTGATTAAAGTGATAGGGATTTGTCTTGAGGATATACAACAACATAAAACTTTTATTTTTCATTTTTTTTCATTGAAGGATAATTGCTTTACAGATTTCTTTTTTGCTTTCTGTTAAGTATCACCATGAATCAGCCATAGGTATACATACATCCCCTCCCTCTTGAATCTCCCTCCCATCTCTCTCTCTATCCCACCCCTCTAGTTTGATACAGAGCCCTGTTTGAGTTCCCTGAGACACACAGCAAATTCCCGTTGGCTGTCTATTTTACATACAGTAATGTAAGTTTCCGTGTTACTCTCTCCGTACATCTCACCCTCTCCTCCCCTCTCCCAGGTCCATAAGTCTGTTCTCTATGTCTGTTTCTCCACTGCTGCCTTGCAAATAAATTCACTGGTACCATCTTTCTAGATTCCATATACATGTGCTGCTGCTGCTGCTGCTAAGTCACTTCAGTTGTGTCCGACTCTGTGCGACCCCACAGACGGCAGCCCACCAGGCACCCTCATCCCTGGGATTCTCCAGGCAAGAACACTGGAGTGGGGTGCCATTGCCTTCTCCATACATGTGCTAGTATATGATATTTATCTTTCTCTTTCTGACTTACTTCACTCTGTATAATAGGCTCTAGGTTCATCCACCTTAATAGAACTGACTCAAATGTGTTCCTTTTTATGGCTAGGTAATATTCCATTGTGTGTATGTACCACAACTTCTTTATCTATTCATCTGTCGATGGACATCTAGGTTGCTTCCATGTTCTAACTATTGTACACAGTGCTACAATGAACATTGGGGTACACGTGTCTTTTTCAATTTTGGTTTCCTCAGGGTATATGCTTAGGAGTGGGAATGCTTGGTCACATGGTGGTTTTATTCCTAGTTTTTTAAGGAATCTCCATACCATCTTCCATAGAGGCTTATTAACTTACATTCTCCTCAACAGTGCAAAAATATTCCCTTTTCTCCACACCTTCTCCAGCATTTATAGTTTGTAGACTTTTTGATGATGGCCATTCTGACCTGTGTGAGGTGATACCTCATTGTAGTTTTGATCGGCATTTCTCTAATAATGAGCGATGTTGAGCATCTTTTCATGTGTTTGTTGGCCATTTCTATGTCTTTTTTGGAGAAATGTCTGTTTAGGTCTTTTCCCCACTTTTTGACTGAGTTGTTTGTTTTTCTGGTATTGAGTTGTATGAGCTGCTTGTATATTTTGGAAATTAATTCTTTGTCAGTTGTTTCATTTGCTATTATTTTCTCCCATTCTGAGGGCTGTCTTTTCACCTTGTTTATATTTTCCTATGCTGTGAAAAAGCTTTTAAGTTTAATCAGATCCCACTTGTTTACTTTTGTTTTTATTTCTGTTACTCTGGGAGGTAGGTCATAGAGGGTCTTGCTATGATTTATGTCATTGAGTGTTCTGCCTATGTTTTCCTCTACGAGTTTTATAGTTTCTGGTTTTACATTTACAACTTTAATCCATTTTGAGTTTATCTTTGTGTATGGTACTTAGAAGTGTTCTAATTTCATTCTTTTGCATGTAGCTGTCCAGTTTTCCCAGCACCACTTATTGAAGAGGCTGTCTTTGCCCCATTGCATATTCTTGCCTCCTTTGTCAAAAATAAGGTACCCACAGGTGCATGGGTTTATTTCTGGGCTTTCTATCTCATTCCATTGGTCTATATTTCTGTTTTTGTGCCAGTACTATACTGTCTTGATGACTGTGGCTTTGTAGTATAATCTGAAGTCAGGAAGGTTGATTCCTCCAGCTCCATTCTTCTTTCTCAAGACTGCTTTGTATATTCAGGGTCTTTTGTGTTTCCACATGAATTGTGAAATCTTTTGCTCTAGTTCTGTGAAAAATGCCATTGGTAATTTGATAAGGATTGAACCTGTAGATTGCATTTGGCAGTATAGTCATTTTCACAATATTGATTCTTCCTATCCAGGAACATGGAATATCTGTTTATCTTTGATTTCTTTCATTAGTATCTTATAATTCTCTGTGTACAGTTCTTTTGTCCCCTTAGGTAAGTTCATTCCTAGATATTTTATTCTTTATGTTGCAATGGTGAATGGATGGGATTGATTCCTTAATTTCTCTTTCTGATTTTTCATTGTTAGTATATAGAAATGCAAGCAATTTCTGTGAATTGATTTTGTATCCTGCAATTTTGCTAAATTTACTGATTAGCTGTAGCAATTTTATGATAGTATCTTTAGGGTTTTCTATGTACAGTATCATGTCATCTGCAAACAGTGAGAGCCTTTTCTTTTCTGATCTGGATTCCTTTTATTTTTTTTCTTTTCTGATTGCTGTAGCTAGGATTTCCAGAACCATGTTGAGTAACAGTGGTGAAAGTGGGCACGTTTGTCTTGTTCCTGATCTTAGGGGGAATGCTTTCAGTTTTACACCATTGAAAATAATGTTTGCTGTAGGCTTATCATATATGGCCTTTACTATGTTGAGGTACGTTCCTTCCATGCCCATTTTTTGAAAAGTTTTAATCATAAATGGGCGCTGAATTTTGTCAAAGGATTTTTCTGCATTTATTGAGATTATCATATGGCTTTTATCTTTCAATTTGTTAATCTGGTATGTCACATTGATTTGCGTATAGTGAAGAATCCTTGCATCCCTGAAATAAACCCAACTTGATCACAGTGTATAAGCTTTTTAACCTGTCTTCAACAACATAAAACAACTTTTAAATAACAAATGGAACAACTTAAAAGGTATTTTAAAACTCAGTGTCAAAGTTCTTGAAAGTTAGAACATAGGTTCTATTCTCTGTATAACCACTCATGCACTTAGGAGGGGATAGACACTTATTAAATATTAGTTAAATTAATATTAATGATAAAAATGGGTGTGAATAGTAATTCTTGAAACTACATTTAATCAATATCACAAATAACAATACTTGAAAAATAAGATGACTCTTGCTTGAAAACAAAATCGGTTATACTGATAGCTAAGAAATGTAATATCTTGGTAAAGACCAGAAATAAATATATATTTTTTAAATAACTACTTTGCAGTCAATATATAGAATCAGATGATAGGGGAGAAAAACAACTAAATGTTCCAGTGAAAACACAAGTTTTGAAAACATTAGAGTTCAAAAATGACAAAGTTTCCCTTCTTTTCCCCATATTGGCTAATAAATCAACACTTAACCTAAACTTATCTATACAGATATGAATACTTATTTTTTTAAGTTAATCTGGGAAATAAGGGGCTGACTGATTCTCTCGAGGTTGAAAACAGAAGCTATTCTTGGAAATAATCTAACAATTCACTTTCCCTCTTGGACTTTTCATGATCCTCAAGAATCTCAAGTGTTCAGCTCTGTCAAGAAGTCTTTTTGAAAAACAGCTACAGTCCAGATCAAGAACTCACCCCATTCTAAGCTAAAAATAACTAAACAGGACAACTAACTATTTATTTAGTGATGCCATGGTTGGATATGGTATTACTGACTCGATGGACTGAGTTTGAGCACGCTCCAGGAGATGGGGAAGGACAGGGAAGCCTGGCGTGCTGCAGTCCACGGGGCCACAAAGAGTCAGACACGACCGAGCAGCTGAACAAGTGTTACCCAGTATTCACCACTAGACTGGATGCTTTAAACCGCGGGACGTTTGAGGAGCGTTCCCCAGAATGTAAGCAATATGAAGAGGACCTTCTCTGCTCGCTGCTGCATCTCTAATGCTTGGGAAAAGCTCCAAGTACATAAAACGCATACAGCAAGTATCCGCTAGATGACAGATGAATTTGATAGACGCCCTTCTTTTTTAACTTAATAATATTTTACTGTGATGAAAAAAGAAGACAGGCAGAAGAAAGGAAAGGCAGAGGTCATTTCAGCCAGGATTCCTAGATATAGGCAACTTTAATATTAGAAGAATATCATTAAGAATTTCTGAGGGTGAGAATGGAATAAAGAGTTCAGAATATACAAATCTTCTTTATCCTGTTTCCTTATATTTCTCTACATCTTTATTTCCTGTGTCTCTTGGTGAGTCCATTCTTGCCTAAATATTTTCATCTTAGGTAACAAATTCCTCAGAGGTCAACTCCCAGATTTCTTGGAAGGATCAATTAAGACAGCTTGATTATCTGCCACTATTTTTCAGCTCTATTTCCCAGAATATTCAACCTCCTATTTCCTATATGCTATAAACAGGAATTCAGGCCTAAGATTCTTTTCTGTTTTGGGGGAATGTGAAGTCCCAGTTCATTTATCTAAATAAATTAAAATATCTACCCCACATCTACCCTGTTCTTACATGCTTCTCTCCTGTTTGAATTTTCCCTATCCAATGTGTGCTTCAAAAGGATTCCGAGAGATGGAAGAAGTCACTTCACTGCTTCTCAATGTCTGTTTCTCTGAAAACTTAACATACCCTTGATATCTCTTACGAGAAGAACGTCTGCTATTTGCGTTACTCTAGTGGACATCCTGGAAAAACACTGCCAAAACACCATTCAATTAAGACCAGCAGTTACAGGGGAAACACTTTTATACCCAGAATACTACTTAACGAACATTTACGAAGTGCTGAACAATGTGCATCACAAACCCAGAAATGCAGGTATCTGCCTGCAGGTGCCCATGTTTTAGCTCAGAACCCTGAATTCACTTGATTGCTTAGTCGCTCGGTTGTGTCTGACTCTGTGAGGCTCCTTGGACTGTAGCCTGCCAGGCTCCAAGAACACTGGAATCGGTTGCCATTTCCTCCTCCAAGGGATCTTCCCGACCCAAGGATCGAACCCACATCTCCTGTGTCTTCTGCACTGCAAGAGGTTCTTTAACCCCTGAGCGATCGGGGAAGCCCAATTTACTTTATTATCATCTTTAAAATATACCCTTTACTTCAAAAGCTAAATGCACTACCTTAAACAATATCACTCATAACTAGTTTTAAAAGACGATGCCTCACTAAGATTGAAGGTAATAAGTAATTAATAACATGGAGTCACTCTAATCCATACTTGCTTTATTCTGGGACTGCTCTCTAATTCAACCTTTTCTTGTAGGAATACCCCACATGCAAAGACTTGACTCACTGGAAAAGACTCTGATGCTGGGAGGGATTGGGGGCAGGAGAAGGGGACGACGGAGAATGAGATGGCTGGATGGCATCACCGACTCAATGGACATGAGTTTGAGTGAACTCCGGGAGTCGGTGATGGACAGGGAGGCCTGGCGTGCTGTGATTCATGGGGTCGCAAAGAGTCGGACACGACTGAGCGACTGAAGTGAACTGAACTGAACCCCACATGAACTCTGAGACGTTAAGTCAACATGGCATCAAAAGCCCTTTACAGTTTCTCATGGCTGGTAGCTGGGTTCCCTAGGCTCCTGTGACAGTCATTGGCTTTCATATCTGAGGCAGGAATTAGGTGGGCTCCTGCTTACATTTGTTAGGACCAAAAAAAGAAAAAAAGAAAAGGGCTTCAGGCTGGACACTCGACAGCTAGCCTGCTGTTTGCATTTCCTGAGACAGGAGATGGGGGGGCTCCAGATTATGTATTTACAACCAGCCTTCTCTTTGCACTTTGAAATAGAAATGACAACAGAAACAGGGAAAACAGCCAGGCTATGTCTTCTGTGGACACCTTAAGGTAACAGTCATGGCAGAAACAGGGAGGGCTAAACCCTGTTTGCGTAAAGGATCAAGAGGTCTTATCTTCCCCATCCTTGGGGCAAGGGAGACATTGAATATGTGCAGGAAAGCTCCTCGGGGTCAAAGGAGGGGCACCCCCATAGTATGTGATGCCAAGGCTGCCTTATAGTCCTCTGGGTTGGAATCCACACCAGAAAATGGATTCCGGCCCAGGACTGGCGGGCTACAGTCCACAGTGTTGCACATGCCTATGGGGAAGGGTCCTAGGGTAGGTCAGGTGTGGAAAAAGAAACCAGATAATTGGCCCAAAGAAAACAAAGACCCAGAAGAACAGCCCTGTATGAATGCCTTAACGGCCTCTTTGCAATGCTCCTCCGCGCTAAGGGGGACACCCCACCCCTTCCCTCTGGGTGTGCATCTCTGCCTCACTTCTATCTCAGCTACACAAACTTTCTCCATTCGGCCCTCCCACTTGCGATTGTGTTGTGTGTCTAATAATAAACTTTGTATCTCTTTTCACAGTTTTTGCCTCCTTGAGGAATGCACTTCAATCGGGGCAAGAGGTTCTAGCCTCTAACTCTTGTTGATCTAGTGGCTAGTTTCATCCAGGCTCAGTTCAGTTCAGTTCAGTTCAGTCACTCAGTTGTGTCTGACTCTCTGCGACCCCATGAATCACAGCACGCCAGGCCTCCCTGTCCATCACCTCATCCCATTTCTGGGCAGGGAACTAAGATCTCGCTTCACATCAGCGCTCACTGCTGTCTCTCCAAGATCAATACCCAGCCAATAAAGAGTACACTACAAATGGCAACCCACTCCAGTATTCTTGCCTGGAGAATCCCAGGGATGGGGGAGCCTGGTGGGCTGCCGTCTATGGGGTCGCACAGAGTCGGACACGACTGAAGTGACTTAGCAGCAGCACACATTCTCTAAACTGCTTGGCCTACTGCCTGAAGCACAAGAAGGGGAAGGAAAAGGGGACTCATACATAGCAATTCAAGATAGGAAACTCTGAGATAACCCCATGATTATCCTAGTCCAAACTTCTCATTTTGGAAGATTATCATTATAAAAGACAACCGCCTTCTCTCCAGTATCCCTCAGCCATGGCTAGTATTTTAACTGTCCTGGTTGCAGAGAACTCGCTTCCCAATGCAGAAGATGTAAGAGACGGGATGGGGTGGGGGCGGGGGGCTTGATCACTAGGTTGGGAAGATCCCCTGGAGAAGGGTATGACAACACACTCCAGTATTCTTTCCACGGACAGAGAAGCCTGGTGGGCTATAGTCCATTGGGTCGCTAGGAGTCGGACATGACTGAAGCAAGTGAGCACACACGCACAGCTGCAGACCATAAAGACTGTAGGCCACAAAAGGCATGTCTGCACAAGAAGGTGTTACTCAACAGCAGTTCTCTAAAGGGGAGTATCTTGACTTGCTTTCCTGTTTTGTACAGATTTTTGCTTCCGAGGATACATGGCTCCCCCTTCTAAATAAAAAGCAGGTGTCTAACCAGGCTTTCCTGAACAGAAACTATGATCTTGTCGACTAAAAAAATAGTCACAACATGAAAGTGGAGGGTTGTTTTATTTGATAGTCTGTTTTTAATTAAGGCTTATAATGAGTTCCTTTCTAACTGGAGAGCCACAGCAATTAGGGAACAAGTCTAAGGTGGGAAGTGGGTGCAGAAAAAGGGAAGGATTAATTAGAGCCACTGCAGGGACAGTACCACCCCCTCGAGGTTTAGCTGTGAAAACCAAAAGCATGCCCTCCACCTCCATGTCCACTGCTACTTCGCCAGGTTCCCAGCTCCCTGGGGAGAGGAGCGTCTTAACTTGATGCGCAGGCACTCCCATCTCGGTATCTTCCCCCTTAAGACTTTCTTTAGATACGTTTGTGAATAAGGGTAGGGGAGAATTCTGAGATGTTTCCCCACCTACATCTTATACTACTTGTCAACTTTACTTATAAATTTGCTTTTAGGATTTAGTCTAAACATTACTTCAAGTGGAGAAATGTATGATTCTGTTTTCTAGACACTGTACTATCTTTGAAAGAGAAACTAAACTACCGTAATTCTTAGCCTTGATCCTCTTATATTAAGCTGTTTGTCTATACTCCATACTAAACTATTACAAAAAAGAAAAAAGGAACACTTTTGAAGGAAACAAAATTATAATATCAACTATAAAACAGGTTAATGAAATAAATGCAAAACAGTCACGTCTGGTTTGTATTCAGGTCTCCACCTTGAAACAAATGTATAACACTGAAATGGTTCCATCTTGGAATGCCTTCCTAAATATATCATAGCTAAAGTAAAACTGTAATTAAAAAAAAAGATAAACACACGGCATATGCGAGACTTGTGCAACTGGAAACTACGCTAGGGACTTTCTCCCTATCATAAACAGTTCCCTACACACACTTATTCTAACAACATTTTGGCCTCCAATGAGGACCCAGGGTTCACATGACTACTGAATAGCAATCAAACTCTCATCAGGAAGCCAGTCAAAATATTTAAGGTTTCACAGACTTCCATCCAAACAGCTAAAGGAGCCGCATGATATTAGGTCAGCATTTATTCTTTGCATTTATCAAAACTAAGGAGTTACTTTCCATTTCATAAATAAGGGAGCGAGTCTACATCATAACCACTGCCAATATCTTTATTAAATCTCCAAAGATCAATCTCTGGAAGAAGAAAAAGACTCTACATATTGCTTCATTTAGAAGAATATGGTTCTAATATTAAAGAGAATATTAAGATATACCACACTATTTACAGTTGACCCTTGATCAATGCAGGGGTTGGGGTCTGACCCTGCATATAACTTCTGATTTCCCCCAAACTTAGCTACTAATAGCCTACTACTGACTAGAAGCCTTACTGACAGTCAATTAACTCATATCTTGTATGTTACAGGTACAACTACATATATTTTATATATTCATGACATACCTTTTTTATATTTCTAGGCTATGCAGTTTGTGAGTTTTTTCAAATTGTCATGAATCTCAAAAAATTTTCTAACATGTTAACTGAAAAAAATCCATATAAGTGGACCCATGAAGTTCAAACCCCTGCTGTTCAAGGGTCAACTGGATAATGTGTCCTGTGTTCAGAAAGGACTCAGGCACATACAGTATTAAAGCTGACCACTAAAACCATGAAGGCCATAAGTGATGGGTTATATGATTTTATCAGAAACCCAGAATGTTAGATTTTTGGCAGGAGGATAGTATTAAATTTTTTATTAAACTGAGTCCATATTAAAAGAATTCATGTTTCACCTGTTATCCAAATTTGGAACAACCTGTAATTTTTAATATTTTAAAAATATGCCACAAAAAGTCAGATGATCTCCTCTGAAGATTATGAAAAAATTTAGATTACACAAATAAAGAAACCACAGTAAAGATTTTAAATGTTTAAATCATAAAACTAAAAATACCCCTTTATCATAAAACACTAGTAAATTATATTTATAAAATATACAAATTAGGTTAAGAAACTCTTGTCTACCTACCACACATCTTGGGGAAGATTTAAAGTGATGCTGCCTTTGATATCATCGTGGAAACACATATATCCCAAAGTAGCTAATGTGACATACAGCACTGTTACAATCCCCATGCCAATATTCAATGCTTGAGGGAAGCGTTTTGATTCTTTCATTTGATTTTCCAGTGGAAGGACCTAAGAAGAGAATGCAAGTAAATGAAAACAATATAGCACCCACCTGATAGGTGCCCAGATTAATCTTTCTATAGTATATGTAACACATAATCGTTGATGTATTTTTCTAAATATTACATATTTTTCCACACTACAGATTTTTTAAATTCCTAAAATAAAAAGATTTGAAATCAGCCCTTCGCAAAACTGTCAGGTATTTTTAAAAATAAACTTTCTACTTCGGAATAATTTTACAGAAAAGATGCAGAGATAAACAGAAGACTCCCACACACTCCTGACCAATTTCTCCTTTTAACATTTCACACAACCAAAGCACATGTGTTACAACTAAGAACCCGTATTGGGACATTACAATTAAACTCCAAACTTTGTTTGGATTTCACCAGTTTTCCCACAAATGTCCTTTTTCTGCTCCAGGGTCCCGGCCAGGACAGCACCGTGCATTTTGCCATCATGTGTCCTGAGTTCCTCGGGTCTGGGGCAGTTTGTTGGTCCTTCCTTACTGTTGATTACTTTGACAGTTTCGAGGAGCATGGTTATGTATTTGGCACACTGCCCCTCTATTAGTTGTCTGATGTCTTTCTCATGGCCAGATTGGGATTATAGGTTTCAGAAAAGTACACCATGGAAGTGCGATGCCCTTCCTAACACATGCTGTCAACATGATTCATCGCTGGTGAAGTTCATTTTGATCCCCTGGTTAAGGCAGTGTTTACCAGTAAAGTTCTGCTTATAAAGTTCTTTCCTTCCTCCTTATACTCTATTCATTGGAAGTAAATCACTACAGGCAGCCCACACTCCAGGGACTGGGGGGATTAAGCTACAAGTCCTCGAGGATAGTATCTACATAAGCTATTTGGAAATCTACCCTGTGTGCTTATTTATTTAATCACATATATGTATTCATAGGGATTCATATATATTTGTTTTATAGTTTACTACTGCTTATTTTGTTACTACTACCATTCCAGCTTCGGTCTTCATGAGTTCTATCCGGTGAGGTCCTTTGTCCTTTTGATGTGCATCTATTCTTTCGTTTTTTGAGCACTTCCCTACTTTCTGCCAGGGCTTCCCAGCGGGCACTAATGGGTACAGAACCTGCCTGCCAGTGCGGGAGATGCAAGAAGCGGGGTCAACCCCTGGGTCAGGAAGATCCCTGGAGAAGGGAATGGCAACCCACTCCAGTATCCTTGCCTGGAAAACACGGGACAGGAACCTGGCAGGCTACAGTCCATGGGGTTTCAGAGTCAGACACAACTGTGCAACCAACACACACACACACACATACTCTCTGGCACTACAATATGCTCCAGACACACCTTGAATTTACTTGCTTCCGTCCTGTCATCAGCCATTTCTCCAAAAATCTTTGTTTCCTTTGCTGGAGAATCAGATTTAGAACTCAAGATCAGGGTGCTAAGTGGGCTCAGTGCTCCTGGGTGCCACTGCTTTCAGCTCTCTCAGCAGACACAGTTAGTAGGCACGCGTACACGCACTGACCCAAGTACACACATGTCTGCAACTGCTTCTCTATCTATCCATGTGCATCTGTCGTCTGTCAGTTTAATGAGACGAAAGTGTGAAGTGTGAAAGTCACTCAGTCGTGTCTGACTCTTTGCAACCCCATGGACTCCTCTGTCCATGGAATACTCCAGGCCAGAATACTGGAGTGGGTAGCCTTTCCCTTCTCCAGGGGATCTTCCCAACCCAGGGATTGAAACAAGGTCTCCTGATTACAGGCAGATTCCTTACCGTCTGAGCCACCAGGGAAGCCCCAATGAGATGAATAAGTATTTACATTATTGGGGGGGGGGGACTTTTTTTAAAAAAAGGGCCAATTTAAAAGTTAAATTTGTAAGCAAATCTCTGGAGGTTTTGGGCATACAAATTTGACCACACAGTAAAAGACACTAAGTAATAATAAGTATTTACTGAGTGTTTACAATGTGCCAGGTATTTTTCTAAAAGCTTAGCATATAGGATCTCACACAGTCCTCACAATAACCTCATGAGACAATAACTAATATTATCTCCGCTTTTCAGGTGAGTTGGGTAGGTCCATGTGAGAACTGTGAGTGAGTAACAGAAAACGAAGAGTACACGAGTCGTATGCTCAGAGAAAACCCAGACTGAAAGGGGAAGCTAAAGTCAGGATGGTGCCAGTGCAGCCAGGAAAGGAGGAAGGGAAGGAAACGGACACTACGGAGGCTCCATCTGCGTGAAGCAGCGTCACCTGTTTCACACATAACCTCATTTATGGAGCTGATCTGGGGAAATACAAAAAGAAGACTCAACACGTCTTAATTGCTGACTGGAATGGGGAAACCAGGGACCCATTGAAAAGAAATACTCCAGTGTTTCAAGTTTGAGCAACCAAAAGTAAAACTAAAAGAAAGAGAGAAATGAGAAAGTGAAACTGATTTTATACAAAAAAGAAAAAGTATGTCAGACTTCAGAGTTGTTGAATCTGAGATGTCAGAGGAACAACACGTAACTGGAAATGTCCAATAGCTTTACTATAGCTTACTAGTTAAAGCAGAAATGAAAATCTACAATTATGTCTCTAACAGGGATAAATGGAGCTTCTAAGAATTAGTAAGAATTCTGTAAAGGAGAATTCAGAGAGAGCAGAAACCCAACTAAAATCGCACAAAATCGTCTCAGTTCTATTTTGTCTGTGGTTCATACAAACAGATGTTTATCAGTGGTTCTGCTCCCACACCAAACATCAGACTATGAAATATAAGCTATGGCCTTTCACTGTTCAGTTGCTAAGTCGTGTCTGCGACCCCATGGACTGTAGTACACAGGGCTTCTCTGTCCTTCACTGTCTCCCTGAGTTTGCTCAAACTCACATCCATTGAGTCAGTGATGCCATCCAACCATCTCGTCCTCTGTTGCCCCCTTCTCCTCCTGCCCTCAATCTTTCCCAGTATTAGGGTCTGGGTCACTGGAGAAGGACCAGGAAGAAGAGGATGGCAAACCACTTCAGTATTGCCCTGAGAACCCCATGAACAGTATGAAAAGACAAAAAGACATGGTCTTTTGACCAAGATCAGATGTAGTAGGGGGGCTTCCCGGGTGGCACAGTGTCAAAGAATTCACCTGCCAACGCAGCACACACAAGAGACGCAGGTTTGCTCTCTGAGCCGAGAAGATCGCCTGGAGGAGGAAACGGCAACCCAGAGCAGTATTCTTGCCCAGAAAATTCCATGGACAGAGGAGCCCGGCAGCTTACAGTCCACGCGGTCACAAAGAGTTGGACATGACCAACTGACTGAGCACACAAACAGCAATATTCTATTTTGCCCAAATCTATACATTCTAGGCTTTCAATGAGTGGGAAGCACCTTTTTAAAATTTTTTGGCCACACCACATGGCATTTGGCATCTTATCTCCTCAACCAGGGACTGAATCCGCACCCCCTGAACTGGAAGTTTGGCGTCTTAACCACTAGGCCACAAGGATGTCCCTGAACTGGAAGCATCTTGAATGGAAATATTTAGGATCTCAGAATCCTCACAATGTTTGTATCTCTTGGTAGCTTCATGATAACATCATTTCACAAAACAAATGATATGTATAAATCTAAAAAGAATTTATGTTTGACCCTTCTTATGTAATAGTAAACTTTATAACAATTTCAATTCATTTCTAATCATCTAGTCTATAAGATATGACATTTGGTTTCTGTCTAAATATAACCCAGACTTGACAGAGTACAGTGAATACAGATCAGACAAAACTAACCATGAGTTAATGGTTTTTGAAGCTGGGTGATGCTTACAGAGGAGTTCATCACACTATATAGGTTTGAAAATTTTCACAACAAAATATTAAAAATCATCTATTCTAATGCTCTCATTTTACTTATTAAGAAAATTATCCAAGATAAAACATGGATGAACTCCTGGTTAGTAGAGGAACTAAACTGTAATTCAAGATTATCATACCAAAATGCAAATCATTTTCTAGGAATACAAAAATAGAAACAAACAACAACAACAACAACAACAAAAAACCAGAAACAGGAAAGAAAACCATGTATTTTTAAATGTAAGTAAGTCTCTGTGTTGACTTAAGATTTTAAAAAATAATAATAAAGACTAAATCCTTACCACTCCTATGCCTTCAAAAGCGAATACAGCAGTACCAAAAAACAGGGGGTATTTTTTCCAACCAGCCACTATTGGAAGGTTGTGGGGATCTGGCATATTCTGGAGAAGAAAGAAAAAATAAGATAAGTTACTTACTTGTTTGAAACAATTTAAAGCAGAAGAGTGAAATCATATACTTATGAGCCTCACGCTAGCAAATGTGGATTATAAATGTGAATAATTCTTTCAATAAAAAGTTTAAGCATCCTATGTTAAATGTAGCCAAGCTGTCAGGATTCTACTGCCAGAAGCAATTGTCTCCCGGAGCCCATATGTTCCAGCTGAGCTAAACGCTCCTGATTACTGCTTCCACCTCTAAGGCCCAGGCTGTTCTCACCGGGCATGGCTCCTGCCACAGCAGGAAACACGCAAGCACATTCAACACCTGAGCTGACAGCCATGCGATCAGTTATCAACCACTGCTGGCAGTGTCCAGTGAAACTCATCCCACTCCACTTTCACTGCTCTTTTGGTTTCTAGGACTGCCCAACTGTGGCTTTCCGCCTCATAGCCCTGCGTGGCTCCCCAGCTCCTGGTTTCGGTGTTTGACTCTCTGACCTGACGACTGCCTTCACCCTCATTATTTGTGCACAAGCCTGGACTCTGGCTTCGATGACTTGGTCTGACTCACAGAGCCTTGTTCCAACCCTCACTATCTGGAGACTTACAGTCTGCACATCTTGTTCAAGATGTCTGGGTCCAAAGTGGCTAGTTCTTCCAGCTACCCCAAGTCCCCTCACCAGCCTGTGTTCTCTGCCTTACCAGATGGGAAGTGGAACTCGAGGCCGGTGAAAAGGATGAACAAAGACACTGAAGTGTGGCAGCACAGGGATAACCGGGGAAATAAGAGGGGTCTGCTGCTGCTGCTCAGTCACTTCAGTCGTGTCCGACTCTGGGATTCTCCAGGCAAGAACACTGCAGTGGGGTGCCATTTCCTCCTCCAATGTGTGAAAGTGAAAAGTGAAAGTGAAGTCGCTCAGTCGTGTCCGACCCTTAGCGACCCCACGGACTGCAGCCTACCAGGCTCCTCCATCCATGGGATTTTCCAGGCAAGAGTACTGGAGTGGCTTGCCATTGCCTTCTCCGAAGAGGGGTCTAGAAAAACCTTTATTTTCTTGGGCTCCAAAATCACTGAAGATGGTGACTGCAGCCATGAAATTAAAAGACGCCTGCTCCTTGGAAGGAACATTATGACCAACCTAGACAGTGTATTACAAAGCAGAGACATCACTTTGCCGACAAAGGTCCACCACCTGGTCAAAGCTATGGTTTTTCCAATAGTCATGTGCGGATGTGAGAGTTGAACCATAAACAAATCTGAGCGCCACAGAATTGACGCTTTTGAACTGTGGTGTTGGAGAAGACTCTTGAGAGTCCCTTGGACTGCAAGGAGAGCCAACCAATCAATCCTAAAGGAAATCAGTCCTGAATATTCATTGGAAGGACTGATGTTGGAGCTGAAGCTCCAATACTTTGGCCACCTGATGTGAAGAACTGACTCATTGGAAAAGACTCTGAAGCAGGGAAAGATTGAAGGCAGGAGAAGGGGATGACAGAGGATGAGATGGGTGAATGGCATCACTGACTGGATGGACATGAGTTTGAGCAAGCTCCAGGAAGTGGTGATGGACAGGGAGGCCTGGCGTGCTGCAGTCCATGGGGTTGCAAAGAGTCAGACATGACTGAGCAACTGAACTGAGAAAACCTGAAGCACAAGTAGAACCGTGCGACATGATGGTGACACATGACGAGAAACACGTTAGGGTCAAAATGGAAAATTAAAATGTGTGGGCTGCTGGGTAATACCAAACTGTCCTCCAAGGCTCACAAGCTTCCCTCCACCTAAGGAACATGCGTTTCTGCTCCACTAACTCCTCGATGTCCAACCAAGGGGTCAGGAACTCTAGAGAATCTTAAGAGGTCTTCCTGCTTCCACTCACGTGCGCTATAACAACGAGTCCATGGGCTTTGGAATTCAGACAGGGCAAAACAGAGACTCAGCATAAGAGAACTCGTCTCGGAGTGCTAAAGGAGAGTTTAGGACAACTACTTTGGCAGCAATGTCTAAAAAGTCTAATTGCATCAGGAAAGAACAAAACAAGGATTCCCTACCTTTTTTGAGTCATTGGCCCCAGTGAGAGATGAAAACTATACAGCTGCCCAGTGGAAAATGCACACATACATATAGAAACACTGAATCTTATCAATAATTTTAAGGGATTTGCAGATCCCCTGGATCCCCTCAACAGATTATTTTAAGGAAACTGAGTTAAATATCTCCAGACTACTGATGATGAACTCAGTTGCGGTCACTGCAGAAAGAGATTACAGCCCAGGGTAGTGGCAGTGAGCTGAAGCTGCAGTGGCAAATAAAGCTTCAGGCGTGAAAGAAAATCATAACATCACAGCTAGACTCCCATCTCCTGTGATTGGTTTAAGTCTTAAAGGAATAAACAAGACACTGATGAGTTCTTTTTTTTTTTTTTTTGATTTTTTTTTTTTTTTTTTGATGAGTTCTTTATTTCCTGTTAGGCAGTGTACTAGGGCAGGGTCCTGAATCTCACAACTCTAGGGCAGGCATTACTATGTTCTGAGGCAACACCATACAGCTCAGAAGCATACTGACCAAGATTCAAAACCAGATCTGACTACAAAGCCTATGCTTTCATCCTCTATGCCATATACTTCTTCAGCTAAGCAGTATCCCCCAAAAGAAAACCTGATTATCTCCTAGGTGACACATATGAAGTAGGGTCTTTACTCATCATCACTTTTACCTCTAAAGTAAAAAAAAAAAAAAAGTTTACTTGTTAAAAAACACACGACATAGTTAAAAACATGGTATACTTACCCTTACAACATACTGATAAATTATCACAAGACTGACAGCCATGGATATGTTGGCAAGGAATGAAAGCACAAACAGATTCTTGAGCTCATGAATGAAGACCAAAAGAATTAAAAATGGAAGAAAGCAAAGCATATATATCCTTAGGTCAATACTTCTTCTCTCACATGGACTTGATGAATTGGTACTATTCAAAACAAACACTTTACTCTCCAGGAACCCTTCGTGAACCTATACAGGATTACCAGGAGAATAAGGAAGAGGGAAAACAAAAACTTCCATTAACTTATAAGCACGAAGGAGAAATATAAAGAAAACTATAATCTATATACACTCTATGATAAATTCCTTTGCCATAAATAAAATACATAGTTTCAAGACAATCTAGCAACCTAGAAATATATATATATATATATAATTTAGGGATAATTAAAATAGAATAGTCTTCTTTGCAAAATAACTTTATCATACTGTGAAAACAAAGTTCACTAGAAACTTGTGAGGACAGACTTGCTAAACCACTTTGAAGCTCTGTGACTGTGACACTCATGATGCCTGCAAAGGCTCAATCTGCTTCTGAGATGATCAAAAGTAGAAGAATGCTTATCCAGAATGGCCATTGGGAGGTCTATTAACACAGTTTTTTCAAAGCAGAAAACAATCTCCAAGTGCCTTTTAGAAATGTACAGTAATCAAGATGCCCAGAATGTACAGAAATCAGAGCCCAATTTTAAAGGTATTCTATAAAGCAACTGTTGATGAATTAGTATCACTGTCAATAAATATTTATTAACAATCAGTTATCTTCTGCATGCTAGACAATAAATTTTTGTCAGAGCAAAAAGCTTCTATAAGATAAACCAACTTTACCTCAAAATTTATTCAGCTATTTCTATAAACCAATATTTAGCTTCCAAAAGAGATTCCATAATTTATAGTCTCCATATATTAAAAATTGTCCCTGATTCAATTAAGCAAATAGTCCAACTTACAAAAATAGAAATGAAATTATAGAGGACTTTAAAAATAATCTTAAAAACTCACAGAAGAGGCAGATTGTACTAAAATAAAAATATCAGTGAAAATCTATTTGCCCCAAACACTGTACCCTCCTTTGAACATAATGACATTATCACGTCTCTGAATATATAAATTAAGAACCAAAACTTATAGTAATAACAGAAAGTATTTTCTGAGTACTTTGTATGTGTCAGGTACTGAACTTTACTCTCCAGGAACCCTTCATGAACCTATACAGGATTACCAGTAGAATAAGCAAGAGTGGAGGAAAAAACTGCCATCAACTTATACTCATGAAGGAGAAATATAAAGGAAATTACGACTTATATGCACTGTGTCAAGTACTGAACTTGATATGCAACATCTCATTTAATCCTCAAAACAACTCTCTGAGGTGGGTGGTAATATTAATTTCCATTGTATAGTTGAGGAAACTGAGGTTTAGGGAAAGTAAAAAAGAAAAATCTACATAATATCAAGCCAGTAAGTGGTGGTTCTAGGATTCAAACCCAGGTCTGAGACCTAAGAATCTAGCGTGTGACAGGAACATGTTCACCTGAGCAAAACGCTGCAAGCCCTAAAGAGGGGCCTGCCCAAGGAGCCCCTGGTCACCTCCGCAACAGCCCTCTCCCCTGAAATATAGGACTGGGAGGCCAACAAGTCAGAGTACAGAACAAAATCCTGACATGATTAATAATGCAGGGGGTTAATTTCACCCTTACCCACAATAAGTAATATTTAGTGTCACTACAAATGTACATATCATCTTAAATCGCAGGGACTACACCTACTAGTTTTAAGTTATGTCGGCAACTTGTAACTCATACTGGACTAACAGACTCAGGTTATGCCATGTACCATTTAAGAAATGCACAGCTCTCATCTGTCTTATAATTGGCCATTAAAACTTTCTATTTTATCTTCTATAACTTGAAATAGAAGCAAAATTGATTGTTTACATCACTTGGCTTTTAAGAAGATATTTTATTTGTTGACCCGATTTTCTCTGTCATCAAATTATTTACAGCCAAATACTTCTGAAGTATAGGTATTCAAAGAAGTACCTCCCATATACAAGATGAGGTAATGATAGAGTTAAGCTCTACCAAGGATTCCTGGCAAGAGAAAAGTAGCCATATAACCAATTTTAAAAAGGGCTGTTTGAGTCGTTAGGTGCTTGGGAATTTCACATCGATTCTATCACAAACCTCTCATAATAATTTAGTATTCTTTGGCAGAAAGAGGATTATAAGAAATTCTCAAGATTGAAAAATAAAGTAAAATAAAAATATCGATACATACCCAGAGCAAGATTCAGGTAAACATTTGAGTCCTTCGGTGCCCTCTAGAGACAGAGATTGGCTATCTAATAGGACTTCCTACGCTCTCACATGTTTACCAAAATGCAAAACACTGAAATAAATATTATAAGATAAAATTACTAAATTCAGTTGCTTCCATGTAGAGCTCAAATTTACTAAATTCTACAGTTTATTAACTTTTCAATTCAGTGATTTAATGGTTAAAATTCCAAAGGCAGATGATGTTCTTCAGCAAAGCTAAAATGCAGAATTAAAGCTATAATATGCTACATTTGCATACTAAATTTAAAATGCATAATGCATTGTATAAAGGCTTTCACAAACTTTTCATCAGCTGCGGCTCACAATAAGGCTATGAGGAACATGGGGAGATTTTGCTATTGTTCCTATTTTACAAATAAGGAAATCGAGGCTTGACCAGGAATAAATGGGTCTTATTCAAAGTTAAAACTGAGAGCATGCATCTGAATTCAGATCTTCTGACTCTGAAGTCCATAGTCTTTGGTATCACATTTTTTTTCCTCTGAATGTAACAGCCCTTCCCTATTCTTCATACCTACACACACTATTTTGTCTCTCTGAGCTTTTCGTGAGCATTTTAATGGAAGATCAGCAGGAAGCGACTATAACCATGATGGACCAGCATCAGTGGAAGCACCACAGTACCTCACCCCTGCAAACTGTCTACAGTGGTTTAACGGGCCCAAGAACAGCCATACAGCAGCTACAGAGCAAGAGACGCACAACTCCGTATGGGAACTCAACTCTTAATTCTTTGGTTCGATGTAATACTGAACCTTCAGTTTTAGGCAGATCAAGGTGGTCATAACCTTACAGGTTTTAACTGTAAAAGTAGTAGCAATTAGTATGGTTTAATCAACCTGTGTGTCTTTTATTGGAGACTGCTCTCAAACGTGAGGACGCTTCTGCAGAGAGGGGCAATCTCTGATGATGCTGTTTCAGTGATCATCTGTCTGCTCTGCTAAGGTGAGGCGCTTAGCACTGCTTTCAGCTTTTCTCACATCTGCCTCAATATCTTTTTCCATATTGCTCTTTGGGCTGCAAAACAACTTTCATCTTTCTATCAACTGCAAGCTTCTCCTTACCTTCCAGAGAGTCACTTTTTCTACCTGGTCTTCTTATGATATGTGCAAATGAGTTAAACTCTTTCATTCAGCTTTGGAGGCAACTGATAACATTTCACAGGAGAAAGTCACCAATCCTGAGCTTACAGGTATTTATTTTATGTACCTATATAGTCTGTGTCATACACATACTCACAATTAAAGTCAGACAATGTCCTGCCCTAGGAAGAACAGTAGTGTGGCAGCTAGGAGAGGCATTTACGTTTCTGCCTAATTCACATGGCCTGGGGCACATTGCTCATGCTCTATGAGACTTTGTATCCTCATTCATAAAATAAGCATAATACTTATATTACAGTGCAGTTGCAAAAATTAAAGGATATGTATCATGGTTTATAAATATAGGATTATAACGCATTATGAGCATTACCTATAACTTTAAGTCAAGCTTGTTGGTAGCTCTCTTAGGGGATTATAGAAAAGATACAATACTACCATGTTGCACAATCCTAGAAAGGCACCATTTCCATTATATTCTATGTAAACGACTGCTAAAATGGTATATCTTCTCTTGACATTAAATAGCCTCTTAACTGAGTCAGTAATCCTAAAACTATATGACTTGAAGAATTAAATACTTGTAAAATCAAAAGCACATCATCTATGATGAATAATGCTGATAAAATCATCAACTCTCTTATTTATAAAAGAATGACTGTGACCCTTTCCATCATTAAAAATCTAAGAGGGGGGTTTTATCAAACTATGGCCCCCAGACCAAAACCTACCATCTATTTTTGCAAATAAAATTTTATAGGAATACAGCCACATATAATGTATTGCCTACAGCTAAGTTGAGACAGAGATCACATGGCCTGCAAAACTGAAAATACTTACTATCTAGCCCTTAACAAAAAATGGTTGCCAAATCTTGGTCTAAATATAAAATGAAGTTATCTTATACTTAGAAAAGTGAGTCAAGCATATACTTGAAAGTGAAAGTGAAAGTCGCTCAGTCATGTCTGACTCTTTGCCACCCTATGGACTGTACCGTCGATAGAATTCTCCAGGCCAGAATACTGGAGTGGGCAGCCTTCCCCTTCTCCAGGGGATCTTCCCAACGGGACTCACCTCACACCGCGGGTCCCTCGGCTACACGGAGCCAGCGAGGAGCGCCGGCGAGTTTGCGCGACTGCCAGGGCGCGGGGGCGGGCGGGGGCGGGCCGGGACTTCCAGTCCAGCTTCCCGGTAGCACTCAAATCATTGAAGGCAGTGGCAAGCCACTCCAGTACTCTTGCCTGGAGAATCCCAGGGATGGGGGACCCTGGTGGGCTTCTGTCTATGGGGTCACACAGAGTCGGACACGACTGAAGCGACTTAGCAGCAGCAGCAGCAGCAATTTCATATATATGATGTATCTGGTAATCTAACTGCTGCTGCTGCTGCTAAGTTGCTTCACTCGTGTCCGAATCTGTGTGACCCCAGAGACGGAAGCCCACCAGGCCCCACCCCGTCCCTGGGATTCCCCAGGCAAGAATACTGGAGTGGGTTGCCATTTCCTTCTCCAATCCATGAAAGTGAAAAGGGAAAGTGAAGTCGCTCAGTCGTGTCCGACCTTTAGCGACCCCACGGACCGCAGCCTACCAGGCTCCTCCGTCCATGGGATTCTCCAGGCAAGAGTACTGGAGTGGCTTGCCATAGCCTTCTCCGGCTACCCAGAAGCTGGGCACAAAACGCGAGCGCGCAGCCGAGCGGGCGCAGCGCGCCTGCGCCGTACGTGCGCGCGCATGCGCCCCGCCCCCGCCCGCCCCCGCGCCCTGGCATTCGCGAAAGCTCGCCGGCGCCTCTCGCTGGCTCCGTGTAGCCGAGGGACCCGCGGCCGCTCCCGGCCGGCGCCGCAGCCTCCCGGGAGCCCTGCCCCGAGGTGTGAGGTGAGTCCCGGGTCGTGGAGGCCCCTTCCCGTTCGGCGCAGCGGGAAAAGGAGTCGGGAGCGGGGACTGAGGAGTTGCCGCCCGCGGCTGCCCGCTCCTCGGTCTGACCCTGTGCCGAGGAGGCACCGGCAGCCGCGGTCCCTCCTCCTCGGGGAGCGTTCTTCTCGGCACCGCCGAAACCAAAGGCTTGGGCGGCGCGCTGTGGAGGGGTGTCTCGGGGCTTTCTCGGGGCGGGCGGCGGGCCGGCGCGGCGCGGGGGCGCCCGAGTTTGGGGCTGGGCGCCGCGGCGGGCCGATGCCCGCGGACGGGATTGACCCTCTGGGTCTCCGCGCCCGCGCCCCCCCACCCCGCGCCGCGCCCACTCCGCCAGCCCTGGGGCTCGACCGGCGCCGCGGGGCCGTGTGGCGCTCCCGGGCCGCTGGGGGCTGTGGGGGGAGGACGCGGCCGAGGGCTGGGCGCGGGGGCGCGGGGGCGTCGGTTCATCCCGGGGCCCGGGCGGCGTCGCAGCATCTGGACTGCCTCCTGTTTCTAGTCCTGAAAGTTGTCCCCTCTCCTCCCTCCCGTCAGTTTTGCAAAGTCTGCCTATTCCTCCTGGAGGCTTCCGCCTCTGCCCCCTTGGGGGCTCCGTGTGTTTGCCCTTGGGGTACGGCTGGAGGTTCAAACATGTTCTCTGAAATAAGGTGCTGTTAAACGTGTCAAGCGGAGAAGGCAATGGCAAGCCACTCCAGTTCTCTTGCCTAGAAAATCCCATGGACGGAGGAGCCTGGTAGGCTGCAGTTCGTGGGGTCGCTAAGGGTCAGACACGACTGAGCGACTTTACTTTCACTTTTCACTTTCACACATTGGAGAAGGAAATGGCACCCCACTCCAGTGTTCTTGCCTGGAGAATCCCAGGGACGGGGGAGCCTGGTGGGTTTCCGTCTCTGGGGTCACACAGAGTCGGACACGACTGACATGACTTAGCAGCAGCAGCAAACATGTCAAGGCAATTTAGCATCTTCCTAGAGGCCTTTGTCGGAGAAGGCAATGGCACCCCACTCCAGTACTCTTGCCTGGAAATTCCCATGGACGGAAGAGCCTGGTAGGCTGCAGTCCATGGGGTCGCGAAGAGTCAGACACAACTGAGGGCCTTCATTTTCACTTTTCACTTTCATGCATTGGAGAAGGAAATGGCAGCCCACTCCAGTGTTATTGCCTGGAGAATCCCAGGGACGGGGGAGCCTGGTGGGCTTCTGTCTATGGGGTCGCACAGAGTCGGACACGACTGAAGCGACATAGCAGCAGCAGCAGCAGAGGCCTTTATCAGAGTTAGGTGCCTTCCTCAATAAGGGAAAAAGGGGTGTTTTTTCTTTCTTTCTTAAAAGAGCAAAAGCATATGCCACTAATTTAGGCAGAGGAGTCAACTTGAAGTTGCAACATGTCTAGGAAGGAGGACAAAAGGTCTGGTTTTTGGCCCAGAATAAATGAAATTTGGAATTTTAGTTCCCTTCTGAATGTAGGCACACAGAGCAGCAGAGCATCTCAGGAGCTGTAGAAATAAATGATTGCTCTATAAGGTTGGTCAAACAAGATCTTATTTTATAGAAGTAGTTTGGAGAGACCTGTAATGTGTATTTACGGGACTTGGGTTACTTGGCAAAGCCAATATCGCAGGAGCAAGGGAACAGAGACTTGACAAGGGGGATGTTACCTCCCTCTTGAGCCTTCATTTAGCCTTTAGTGGTGTGCTGACAGTCAAAGGGATAGAGAAATCCATAGTTCTGTTCTTAAGACCCATTTACTCCTCAAGATAATGCTTTCCATCCGTACTTTTTTTTTTTCCCCATCCGTACTTTTAAGCAAATCAGTGCCATCTTTTCCCTCCAGAAGAAGAAGGAAAAGAACAAAAAAGTGTTTGTTTGAAGTCCCAAACCCCAACATAGAGGTAATAAGATAGGAAAGTGATGTAAAAGCTTAAGTGGGCTGGCTTGCAGGGATAGAGCTGAAAATAAAAAATAATTGAGATGCAATTCTTCTTACAGTGTTGCTTTTTCTTTAGTGAAATAACAGGTTCTTCCTCTCCCCCCCTCCCCCCAAATGCTTTGAAACTGTCAGGAAAGTAAGGTAATAGTAAAGTAAGTAAAGTAATAAATAAGTAAAGTAAAGTAAGTAAGTAAAGTAATAGTAAAGCCTACCAGCCTACCTTCTCTTTCCTCCTCCTCCGGTATTTATTTTTTTCTCATCCACTAATATTCCCTGCCTCTACGTCTCTCCCGAATCCACCAGTGCCCTATTAATAGAAGAAGAAAGGACTGTAGGTTCTTTCATCCCTTTTTCATCTTAGGTGCTGTATTCCTCTGAGCTTTGTTTTGTGCTTTGAACATTGAGGTGGATTTCTGTAGAGACATCCCCAGCCATGATTGAGATATTTGAAGTAGAGAGCCTTGTGGGGAAGATAAACAGTAAAGAGCACATTCTTTCTTTGTGTAGCACAGTGCTGTGAGAGCGTCATCATTGGGCAGAGAGAGGGGCTTTTAAATTCCCTGTAAGTCCTCTGTTGCCCACTTCCCAGGCAAAGAATGTGTTAGTAAAACGATGAGATTTCATAATGAAAACTTACTCTGAGCATGCTAGTTTGTTGATGTTAGACTGCTGTTGACTTTATTTTCTTCAGGAGACTTGTGATAGGAAGCAGTTCTTAACTGTATCTTTCCCTTCTTTCACAGGGAAGAGCAGTGTTGGCCTCGAGTGTTTTTTAACCCCTAAAATCTCTAGAATTAGAGACGTTTAAAGCTGCAGATGGCCACAAAAAGTGCAGTAGTCGAATGAAAAGCAAGACTTTGAAATATGTATGAGAGGAATTGTTTAGTGTAGATTTGTGAGAAGAAGGGTTACAGCGTCTTGAGGAAAGAAGTGAAGGTTTTTAATAGGGGCATTTCCAGAAGGTTAGGAATGAATGTTTGAAGAGTAACAACTCCCCTTTGACTAGAAAGCAGTTTTAACTGACTGTTGCATCAGAAATGATGAATCTGTCTTTGAGTTACAGTCTTTGAGTTATGCTGAGAACTAGCAACTGTTTTGGTGGATCCAAGGCATGCACTGTGAATGAAGTTTGAGAAAAAACAACTAGGCTAGTAGGCCTAAAAAAATCTTGGTCCCCAAAGTTTATCTCATTAAACTAATTTTAGAGTCAAAACATGCAACCATGCTAAAGGGGGGAAAACAATCAGGAGCTTGATATTAGAGCATTTTTTGAACACATTTTAATGAAAAAGGGAAACCAGGCTGGAATTTCAACCTGTTGTTTTTTTTTTTTTTAAAGTCCAGATTCTGGCCATCTTTCACCTTTCCAGTTTTGCTTTTAGTTTTAAAAGATTTTCTGCTTTCTCTAGTCTTATATAATTTGTAAGATGGACTGGCTTTTGATGACTACTGTTCATTTTAATTTTGAGCTTTAATGTATTTGATTTTCCTGTATTTCTTTAAGCCCCATTGCTCAGCACACTGGAAATTAGATTATCTTTTGTAATCAGTAGACAACTAGACGGACTTTAAAAATTAGATAAAGTGGCAAAGTGATACCTTGAAATTACTGAGAATCTAGGCCCTAAGATTTAAATATGGAGCTATATAAACTTCAGCAACCAGAAAGCAGTATCCTGAGAATGAATTTATATAAAAAAAAATTAGATATGGAAAACAAAAGGCCAAAACCCACATGAGTTTTAGGAAAAGAAATCTAGCACTTTGAGCAGCGATATGCTCTCCGTGTGTACTTTCCTGTCTGACAAGATGATGATTTCCTTGAGAGAAGAAGCTTCAGAGGTAGTGATTGCTAATCCTTATAACGTAGTCTTGGAAAAGTCTGAAAGAAGACAAAAGAGTATCCTCCTGTTCCCATTGTAGCCGGTGTGTTTGAGGCAACCTTTAATTTCTGAATTGGAAAGGCAAAATGTTAGGTACGTTTATAGTGTGTCGAGATAAGTAAATCTAAGCTGAGAAAGATGAAAGGAATCACTTTCTGTACAGAAGTGTGGATTGGAATAGACTTGCTAACATCTTTGGTTGCAGGGCCTCGCTGACAAGTCCCCAGGGCCCACTTTTGTCATGGTCTCTTCTGGGATTCAGCCTGCTTTCTTTCCTCTTCACAGTTGCCCTCTCCTACTTTTCCCAGCTGAGTTCTTTGGGTCTGGCTTTGTAGCCAGCCTCTGAAGACAGTCTTCCAAGATTGCATCCCCTTTATTGCTGTTCTTCAGGACAAGTACTCACCTTATTTTAGGGGCTTTTACTTTTTATCTTCACAAGAGAACTGGTAAATTGGGGAATGTCAGATTGCTGATGTTACACATTGATAAAAATTAAAGTGTAGGGTTAAGTGTATCTAGTCCTTTTTGTTTTCTGATGAAATAATCATCAGGTCATTTAATCTGAAGTTAGTTTTCCCACATATCTTATATTGCTCTGTAAAGAACTGAATGTCTCTTTTCTCAGGGTTGCTGCTACTGCTGCTGCTGCTAAGTCACTTCAGTCGTGTCCGACTCTGTGTGACCCCATTGACGGAAGCCCACCAGGCTCCCCCGTCCCTGGGATTCTCCAGGCAAGAACACTGGAGTGAGTTGCCATTTCCTTCTCCAATGTGTGAAAGTGAAAACTGAAAGTGAAGTCGCTCAGTCGTGTCCGACCCTTAGCGACCCCACGGACTGCAGCCTACCAGGCTCCTCCATCCATGGGATTTTCTAGGCAAGAATACTGGAGTGGCTTGCCATTGCCTTCTCCGTTCTCAGGGTTAGGGCATGGAAAACTGTTTCCAGACCCTTCATTTTCTACTGGTCCTTGGCGCCTGAGACTGTTCCCTCCAGTTAATCCAGCCACTCCCTTTCTTCAGCTGAGATTCTGCAGATTTCTATAGTCAAAGATATAATATCAAAAACGCACAACATCATTTAACCTTTATGTAATCAGCTGCTGTATTCTGTCAGTATTTCTTGGTTTCCTCCATCTTCTGTGTCCTGCTGTCTGAAACTTACAGCTTCTTCAAGGATGGTTCTCTTAGGAAAAAGGATTGTTGCTATCCATGCTCATGTGATCCTGCTTAGAAGCATTTATTTCATTACATTATTGAAAAACAATTTAGAATATATATCAACTTTTTTTTTTAACTGTGCATAATATTTGGTTATGGACAGTTATGGCCGAAAGTGAAGAGGAACTCAAAAGCCTCTTGATGAAAGTGAAAGAGGAGAGTGAAAAAGTTGGCTTGAAGCTCAACATTCAGAAAACGAAGATCATGGCATCCGGTCCCATCACTTCATGGGAAATAGATGGGGAAGCAGTGGAAACAGTGTCAGACTTTATTTTAGGTGGCTCCACAATCACTGCGGATGCTGATTGCAGCCAGGAAATTAAATGACGCTTACTCCTTGGAAGGAAAATTATGACTAGCCTAGGTAGTATATTAAAAAGCAGAGACATTACTTTGCCAACCAAGGTCCGTCTAGTCAAGGCTATGGTTTTTCCAGTGGTCATGTATGGATGTGAGAGTTGGACTGTGAAGAAAGCTGATCGCCACAATATTGATGCTTTCAAACTGTGGTGTTGGAGAAGACTCTGGAGAGTCCCTTGGACTGCAAGGAGGTTGAACCAGTCCATTCTAAAGGAGATCAATCCTGGGTGTTCATTGGAAGGACTGATGCTAAAGCTGAAGCTCCAACACTTTGGCCACCTCATGCGAAGAGTTGACTCACTCCAAAAGACTCTGATGCTGGGAGGGATTGGGCTGGGCAGAGAAGGGGACGAAAGAGAATGAGATGGCTGGATGGCATCACCGACATGAGTTTGATGTGGCATGAGTTTGAGTGAACTCCGGGAGTTGGTGATGGACAGGGAGGCCTGGCGTGCTGTGATTCATGGGGTCGCAAAGAGTGGGAGACGACTGAACGACTGAACTGAACTGAACTGAATATTTGGTTCAGCTGAGGTGTGATCTGATTTTTTTTCAGTATTCAGAATCAATTTTTGACCCTTTCTAAGTTCATCATCAGTTTTGTTTTTTTTTTTTTTTTGCTTTTCTTGCTGCCTGTAGTAGGGCATTTTTGTGTCTTGGCTTGTTACTTAATCAACAGTCAGTAAACATTGATTCAAGTAGTAGTATTGTCAGCACACATTTATAGATTTAGCAGACTTATTTTCCCATACAGAAATAACGTGGGACAGATTTTAAAATAACATTTCAGCATTTATAATACTTTACTCCTTTTTTGTTTTGTTTTTGTTTTTTGACCTCGCCGTGCAGTTTGTGGGACCTTAATTCTCTGACCAGCGATCAAACGCAAGCGCCCTGAAGGAGAAGTGTGGAGTCCTAATCACTGGATTGCCAGGGAAGTCCCTAGAATATCATATCTTTAAACAATTCAGGTAAGTTTTATTCTGTTTCACGTATGTATATTTCTGACAAAAGTGGGAGACTATATTCTGTTTTGTAAACCATTTAAAATTTTAGTTTTCACTTATTGTATTGTTACTGTCTTTTCACATCCGCATATACAGATCCTGCTCATCAGTTTTAGTGAGTGTGTTATGTGCTGATTGTGCCGTAATTTAACCAATTCCTTGTTGGTAGACTTTCAGTTTGTCTGGGTTTTTATTTTGTAAACAGTGTTGTACTAACATTTCAGTTATACATCATGTGTACTTGTGTTTTCTTTCTTAGAATAAATTGTAGAATAGGTCTGCTGAATCAAATTATATACGTTTGAAGAGCTTTTGATGTCCCTGGCTATTTTTTTGAAATACCAACTAGTTTGCTTTTCCTCCAGTAGTATTTGAAAATGGAGAATTTCCTGGCAGTCTAGTGGTTAGACACTTCACTGCCTTGGCCCGGGTTCAGCCCCTGTTTGGGGAACTAAGATTCTGCAAGCCGTGTGGGACAGCCAAAAAAAAAAAAAAAAAAATGTATTCCCCAGTGTTGAAATGTTGAATATATTCTTTTTTCCGCACCCTCTCCTTTACTGTGTTCTGTTATTCTTTCTTTGTTCATCTGATTGGCAAAAATGTTATATATCATGTTTGTATGTTTTTATTAGTAAAGTTGAATATCTTTTCATATGTTTGTTAGCCATTTGTATTTCTTTTGTAAATGTATGTCCTTTTTTCCATTTTTCTATTCAAGTATTGTTCTTTATCTGCTTTTTAAAAAATTCATTTTATATATTACTTTTGCTAAGCACATAATTATGTGCAAATATCCTGTACTGAGTTAAATTATTCTACTTTAGGATAGCATTTCTCAAAATACGACTTATAGATCACTTGTAACAGTACCGAGATAATTGTTAGAATGCATGTATATCCTTCATTTACCAGAGGTTCGGATTTCTTAGACCTATGGGGTTTCTATGAATCTGCAGCACATGAAAATTAGGGAACCTCTGATTTGGACGAAATATAAATTTCTTAACATTTTTACTGTTCCTATTTTTCCTCTTGTCTCATGGCATTCTGCTGTTTTTTCTGATTTATCTTAATAATCATAAATTACAGTCTTAATGTATTAAGGTTTTATCCTACCCCAGCCTAACAATAATTTTACAAAAATGTTTTGATGTATGGAAATTAGAATGTTAAAGTCCCTAAAGGAAAGCACTTTTGTAAGTCTGTGAGAAGCATTGTTTGTAAATGAGGCGAAAGGAATAACTAAGAGAAAAACAGGTAAAATAGAGTAGACAGAAGTATAGGGGGTTTCTCATCTAGTTTAAAAAACTCAATATTACTTTGTTTCTTCCTCGTGTTTTGTGTGGTAATCTTCTTTGAACTGTAAATTTGGAACCCATACTGTTTGAAAAATAGTCTAAATGAAATTTTTGAAATTCTCATTGTTATCTACAGATTCATTAGGGAGCAGTGTTCCCTTTAATATTTTTTTAAGTTGCAAGCAGATGAACAGGCTGCTGCTGCTGCTGCTGCTAAGTCACTTCAGTCGTGTCCGACTCTGTGTGACCCCACAGACGGAGGCCCACCAGGCTCCCCCGTCCCTGGGATTCTCCAGGCAAGAACACTGGAGTGGGTTGCCATTTCCTTCTCCAATGTGTGAAAGTGGAAAGTGAAAAGTGAAAGTGAAGTCGCTCAGTCGTGTCCGACCCTTAGCGACCCCACGGACTGCAGCCTCCCAGGCTCCTCCATCCATGGGATTTTCTAGGCAATAGTACTGGAGTGGCTTGCCATTGCCTTCTCCGGGAACAGGCTGCATAAGCAGCAAACTACAAACATGGAACTTCGATGGATGTTTTGATACTGTAGCCAAATAAAGCTTGCAGGGCTTATTTGACACATTAGTGACAGGCATAATTGTTACCGTGCTGCCTGATAAGTAAGCTTAAATATAGATGACTGTGTTTGACATCACTTTTCCATAGCCAGACATCACATTTCTGGGCCCAACTTGGAGGAGGAAACAATATGGCAGGCCAAGAAGCTTTAACAAATATTTCTGATTTAGAGATTTCAGTATTAGAGAGATTAGACATTTGGGGCAGAGGTTGCTTGTAACTTTGGTGTTCCTAATTCCTAAGGTTGTAGAGTTTCCTTTTCCCTTCTTCTACTCAAGACCATATGCTTGAGGGAAAAATGGGAAGATTCAGCCATGGCTTTACTTTCTCCAAATAGTTTTTTCTGCCCAGTAATTAAAGCTTGGGATGCAGAGGTCACTGTCATTGGTAGTGCACAAAGGACAGTTTCTTTCCCTGCTTTAGCCAAGCCAGTCAAGTTTTCAAGGTCTAAGCTGTCACGGGCCCTAATATCTATTTGAGTTGTCCTGTTAACCTGGGTCTCTGAGAATTTCTGAACCTGACTTTCTCATGTTTTCCCAACCGAGGTTGGGTACTTCAAACAGAAATATTTGCCATCTGTGAAGCGCGAATAAAGTAAAAGCAGACTTAACATCATTACAAAACCAAACGGAAGTATGATAGTTTTAGAATAAGCTTTTTTCCTACCAATCTTGCCTTCCACTCTACCTACCCTTCCAGCCCCCAAGGAGATGCATATTTTTGTCCCTAGAAAAAAAGTGAAAGCTGCATCCAACTCTCTGTGACCCCATGGACTGTAGCCTGCTGGACTTCTCTGTCCACGGAGTTCTCCAGGCAAGAATACTGGTGTGGGTTGCCATTTCCTCCTCCAGGGAATCTTCCCAACCCAGGGATCAAACGCATGTCTCCAGCATCACAGGCGGATTCTTTACCGTCTGAGCCACCAGGGAAGCCCCCAGCAAAGGCAGTGTCAAATCAGACTCTGAAACTTGGTAGAAACTCTTAACTGGAAATCATTCATAGCCCACGCTGTAACTTTCTAGGGTTGATTCTTCTCTGCAGCCTGACTGTGTGTAATGAAGCGTTTGTTGGTCAAACGTTTTCTCTAGCTATGTACTGAATTTTTGTACTATCTAAAAGGATGAAGCATTGTTGGGAAAACGTCCTGATACTACTTTTAGAATCTCCTGTTTGCCAGTTCAGTATTGGTTGATAGAAGTCAGTCTTTGTATCTGCCGTAAATCAGTAATAAAACTACCTAAAGTTTGATGTTGCTTTACCTTTTATAGAGTACATTATTTTATAATTCACTTACGTACCATCTTTGATAGGGAGGCGCAATTTTTAGAAAGGAAAATTCTGAGCTCAGAGAAGTTAAGAGATTCACATAGTTGGGAAGAGGCTTGAATCCATATCTTTTGTTTTCTTTATATTTTACACCTTTCAGAGATACCATCTGCTGAATCATTTGATGATTAAAACATTTGTAATAAAATTTAAATAGCTTGTTATTAAGTGTGGCAGATATTTAAATAAAATTTAGGACAGCAGCATGCAAGTTTTTCCCAATGGATCAATTATGTCTTGTGACAAATGAAAAACTACCATTATAGATGGGAAATTAAACTGTATGGTATGTAAACAACTGAGGGAGGAAACAGTGCCTTTAAATGCTATTTATGGATTCTCTGGTATATCTAGAGCAAGAATGATACGGTAGAAAAACTATCGTATTTGTTTATGAAATACCCATGTGTTTTATCTGTAAGGCAGTGTTGTATCTCTCGTCAAAGTCTGTGATTGTTGTTGTTGTTAGCCACACGCCCGGCATTTGGAAGTTTAGTTCTCCACCAGGGAGTGCACCGGTGCCCCAGTCGTGGATGTGTGCAGCTTTAATCACTGGACCACCAGAAAGTCCCAAAGGCAGTATTTTAAAGTTTCTTTTTCTAGTAGCTGATTGTTAGTGTGTAGAAACGCAACTGATTTTTGTATACTGATTGTGTATCCTACAACTTTACTGAGCTAATCAAAGTTTTACTATCAAGCCTGTAATATTTCAAGAGGAAATTGCTAATTTCTCCCATTTTTAAAAAACAATTATTTTTTCAGATATTTCAGCCAAAGGCAGAAAGAGCTCTTCTCCTAGGATGGAGTCTGTTGTTTGGGAATGTGGTTGATCCAGTTGACACGTTGGCCAGATGGTACCCGATGTAATAAAATGAAAAGAAGAGGCAAGATGATGTCATTTTCCCATATTGTGAAAACAAAAACAAATGCCTTTCATGAGACCAAGCTAACAAACCTCTGACGGTGCAAAGAGTTTGAAGAACTTAACAGCAAGATAGAAGAAGTACTTCCAAGCTGAGACCTGCAGGTGTACAAAGATCTAAAATACATATTGAGTGGGCCTGATCATCTGAATCTCATTCGATCGAGAAAGCATGGCTCTGAGTTGGATCGTCTTCTATCTGTGCCCTTGACTATGTTTGTGGGCCATATAGGTGGGCACAGTTTGTGTTCTTTGAGCCTGTTACCTTGAGGAGGTGCCAAGATTTGCCTTGTAACACTACCTTCATGCCCAGTCTTCTGAATCATTATGACCAACAGACGGCAGCTTTAGCAGTGGAGGTAAGACTTCATCTATTATTTGGCATGTCGTAGAAAATTGTTCTTGTATTGCCCTTTTAATCAGTCTACTGAATGTTTGATAAACGACAGGAAAAACTAATATGTTATTTTGAACTGCATCTTGTACATTAAAAAGTTATGTATTTAGGTTCAGACTCTGATCGATCGAAGATTTCAGATTTGGGGAATGTTACTCATCTTAGTTTTCAGATATTATTCTTTTATGAAGAAATTTGAAAATTTGGAACTGGAGAAGTAATAGCCTTTCAGAAGTTTAAATTGTCCAAGTTATGGTTACATCTTTTTTGCTATTTAATAATAAGACTTTAAAGAGCAGACGATAATAATAATAATGCTCATAATTCACTTAGTAAATATTGAAGGTAACATGATTTTGAAAATGGGTTCTTTGGCTCAGACTTTAGGCTGGTGGGTTTACAGTATTTACATTGTCTTAAATACTTAAGATGGTATCCTGGTCTTACTGTCTTCACATCGATTTACGAACAGCAACTCCCAAGCAGTGATAAAGGTTTTGTTGTGTGAATTATCTGTTCTTGACCTCTCAGGACTTCATGAAAATCTGTTGCCTTACTTGAATTCTTCTAATGGTAATTCTTTAGGCACTTTTTAATTCTTTTACTTTAGAAGCTATGACCAGTCAATGGATACAGTTAATAACAGGTTTAAATAATTTCGTATGTGTTTCAATAATGGTTTTAGAATTGGGGACAAAGATATGTTGACCAGATAGGAATTAGGGGGCAGCAAACTGTGACAGTAAGAGGAAAAAGCTTGGAGTTGTATAAACTGCAGCAGCAGCTAGCACTTTCTATCTGTATTACTTTTGGCAGGTTACTTGAGTTTTCTTACCATTGTAACTTTACTTGTAAACTAGAGTTAACACTTTGGAAGATAGAAAATGAAGTGTTTGTAAAGTATTTTGCACAGTACTTTTGGAGTAAGTTCTCTGAAAGGGATAGCTTTTACCATTTTCCCGTATTCTAATATTAATGTAGCTACATAGTACATAGAATTTAAAGTTGTTTTTTTTTTAATTTTAGTCTTTAATCCTTTTTACAATGCTTTCAGCAAATTGAATACAACATGTTTTGGAATCTTCATTTTATAGTAAAATTCAAAGGTTTAGTACTTCCAAGTAAACGAACATAAATCTGGGAAAGATTATTATTCACAGATTTTGAAATGTAGAGGGCAACTTGTATAGTCCAAATACTTGAAAATATTGTAGAGGTTGAATAAAATATTTCTGCTCTTCCACTGACTACACACAGTCTAACTGGTAAGGAGAGATTTGGTATAGACTGTGAGATTGGGTGTATGGAAATGGGTATTGGTTTCATATAGGAATTTGGTTCCAGGCATGATAGTCCCTGCTGGGTATTAAAACTACCCAGTTCTCTCACCAAAAAAATGAAGGAGGAATATCTTTGTTTCTGGTATCATTTTAAGTCAGTATGACTCCTTTGGACAGCAGATAGGGTTGTAAGAAATAAGTCATAAAGATTTATGGACTGATTTGGGTTTAACTTTTGCCTCTTTCACGTAGTAGCTTTCAGACTTTGAAATTAAGTCACCTAACATCTCTGTGATCCGGAGAAGGAAACGGCAACCCACTCCAGTACTCTTGCCTGGAAAATCCCATGGACGGAGGAGCCTGGTAGGCTACAGTCCACGGGGTCGCAAAAAGTCGGACACGACTGAGTCACTTGACTTTCAACATCTTTGTGAAAATCATTTGTGAAAAGGCACTGATAACAAAAATACTTTGAACGGCTGTTAGGATTAAATGAGAGATTTAAGTAGCTAGCACAATGCATGACGCCGAATAGATGATCCACAAGTGTTACTTCTATTTAAATTTCATTTGTAAGTGACCCTAGAGCGAAAGTCCGAGAAAGACGATGTGTTTGTTTCACATGAGTTTGCATCTCTCATTGTGGGCTCCGGGGGCTTTCCTGATGGTGGCGTGGTGAGCTATCTCTGACCTCTCTTCAAACATGCCCATATAGGCTAGACATTTTGTTGGCAGTGAGACCGCATCTTTTTGAATTCCACTCATTCTAGGGAGAGCACCTAGATGAGAAAGAGAAAGCTTTGGTGATGTGAAGTGATGTCGGGGATAGTTGACTTGCTTGTCATATCAGGACAGGGATGCCACTGACAGAGTCTCCTGACAGTCTGAGAGTGTAAAGTTTCTGTAATAGCAAAGGGTATGGAAGTTCAGCAATCAACACAGCACACCTTCAAATAGAAGTAAGGATTCTTAGATCCTTACAAGGACTTGTCTGCTGATGACACCCTCCTGTCTCTGACCCAGGACCTTTGGATCAGCTTGCCAGCTTTTAGTGGGAGCAAATAATTGGAGCAGGTAACCCCAGCACATTCCTGACTGTTCTTTGTGGGACTGGATGAGTTGAAAGACATTTCCTAGGTGATAGCATCGTTCAGCAGACCCAGGCTTCAAGCCTGCCTCAGGTTCATTCCTTTTTTTTTTTTTTTATTTTACAATATTATATTGGTTGGTTTTGACATACATTGACATGAATCCGCCCCGAGTGTACATGAGTTCCCCCTCCCGAACCCCCCTCCCACCTCCCTCCTCCCCTTATCCTCCCTCTAGGTCATCCCCTCATACCAGCCCCGAGCATCCTGTTACATGCATCGACCCTGAACTGGCGATTCGTTTCACATATGAGAATATACACGTTTCAATGCCATCAGGTTCATTCCTGTACTGACATTTGGTGAAATCAAAATGAGTGCTTCGAATGAAATCGTATATGGTGCCAGGAGAGAAATTGCAGAATGTGGGTTACTTCAACTTTTCTTATTATTGTTCACAGTCAACAAGTTGGGTGTTCTTTCACTGTGTATAGAGAATTCCTCCTCAATACTTCGATTGAAGTTGGAACATGTTCAAATGAATGGGGTGAATGTCCATTTATTAAGTTGGAGAAAAGATCCTTGTTAGTATGTTGGTATGTTTGTTTCTCTCACTTTACAAAAACGTGCGTTTCTACATAAGCACGCTCTTTGCAACCCCACGGACTGCAGCATGCCAGGCTTCCCTGTCCTTCTCCATCTCCTGGAATTTGCTCAAACTCATCTCCATTGAGTCTGTGATGCCATCCAATCGTCTCATCCTCTGTCATCTCCTTCTCCTCCTACCCTCAGTCTTTCCCAGCATCAGGGTCTTTTCCAGTGAGTCGGTTCTTCACATCAGGTGGCCAGAGTGTTGGAGCTTCAGCTTCAGCATCAGTCCTTGCGGTGAATATTCAGGGTTGATTCCCTTTAGGATGGACTGGACTGGTTTGATCTCCTTAATGCATCTATATATATTCAGTTCAGTTCAGTTCAGTTCAGTCACTCAGTCGTGTCCGACCCTCCGCGACCCCATGAATCACAGCACGCCAGGCCTCCCTGTCCATCACCAACTCCCGGAGTACACTCAAACTAACTTAACACCATTTTATAGAGGAAAAGCTGAAATTTAGAGAGTTTACAGAGACCCAACTGGTTAATAAGCTCAAGGGCTCTGGATAAGAATGCCATGGTTTAACTCTTGGGACTGTCTTTGTAGCTATGTGATCTTCGGCGAGGTACTTAACTTTCTGTGTCTTCTTTTCTTCACATTGATTATAAAATGGTGTGACTGATTATAGTACCTCCCTTGTGGGATTGTTGAGAAGATTAAGTTCGGTATGTGAAGCACTTACAGCACTGCCCAGCCTGTAGTAAGTGTCCATAAATGCTAGCTGAGATACAGCACAAGATACTTCTAGCTAGTGAGTGACAGACGCATAAACTTAAAGCCTTGTACTCAGTGCAGGCAGCACAAAATAGTGATTCAAGGCAATTTTATAATTCATGATGGGGCTTACAAATGGAGGTTTTACCACCATGGTGACATGTCAGTATCAGCTTAGTTGGTGTTGTATGGTTGGGGACTTAGCGGGTCTGAGGCTGATTTAGGGCATGTACATGCTTGCATGCATGATGTCTACACACGTATCAGCTGTGAATATAATGCAGTTTTAAACTTTGAAGTTTTTTTTTTTTTTTTTTCGTGGCACTGGGTCTTCGTTGCTGTGCACAGTCTTTCTCTAGTTGTGGATTAAGAGCTTCTCCGATGCAGTGGCTTCTCTTGTTTCAGGGCACGGGCTCTAAAGTGCATAGGCTTCAGTAGTCGTGGAGCGTGGACTTAATAGTTGCAACTTGCAGTCTCCAGAGCTTGGGCTCATTAGTTGTGGCCCACTGGCTCAGTAGCCCTGTGGCATGTGGGATCTTCCCAGACCAGGGATTGAACTGGTGTCCCTTGCATTTCAAGGTGGATTCTTAACCACTGGACCACCAGGGAGTCCCTAAACTTTAAAATAGTTATAGACTCACAGGGAGAAGGCAATGGCAACCCACTCCAGTACTCTTGCCTGGAAAATCCCATGGACGGAGGAGCCTGGTAGGCTACAGCCCGTGGGGTGGCTAAGAGTCAGACATGACTGAGTAACTTCACTTTCTCTTTTCACTTTCATGCATTGGAGAAGGAAATGGCAACCCACTCCAGTGTTCTTGCCTGGAGAATCCCAGGGACGGGGGAGTCTAGTGGGCTGCCATGTATGGGGGTCGCACACGGTCGGACACGACTGAAGCAACTTAGCAGCAGCAGCAGCTCAGGAAGTTAAAGTAGTGTAGAAATTCTGTATACTGTAGCTAGTTTCACCAGGGGCTTGGAGGGCGCGGTGTCTTGCTATCTTATGTAGCTGTTAGTATCAAAACTGGGACATTGGACTTCCCTAGTGGTCAAGTGGTTAAGAATCCTCTTGCCAGTACAGGGGACACCAGTTTGATCCCGGATCCAGGATGATCCCACATGCCTCGGGACAGCTAAGCCCACGTACCACAACTACTGAAGCCTCTATGCCCTAGAGCCTGTGTTCTGCAACAAGAGAAGCCACTGCAATGAGAAGCCTGCACAAAGCAACTAGAGAGTAGCCCCCACTCCCTGCAGCTAGAGAAAGCCTGCACTCAGCAATGAAGACCCAGCACAGCCAAATAAATAAATAAAAAATTTTAAAGGCACAGGTGATCTAAAAAAAAAAAAAGCTATCATTGGTGTACTCTTTAGCCCTTTATCACATTTCACCAGTTTTTACATGTACTCATTTTTGTGTCTGCACATGTACATGTATTTTTATTGTCTGTGCATTTTTATCACATGTATATGTTCATGTAGCCATCACTTTGGTTAAAATACTGTGGAAATTCTCTGACAGTCCAGTGGTTAGAGTACTGTGCTTCCACTGCAGGGGGCAGTAGTTTGGATCCCTCGTCGGGGAACTGAGATCCCACAAGACCCGGAGCATGGCAAAAAGAAAACAAAACACCAAAACGACACAGAACTGTTTTTATCACCACATCTTGCTTGTGCTTCCTTTCTCCCTACCACCCTTTCCTATTACCAGGCAATGACTAATTTGTTCTTTGTCCCTATACTTTTGTCATTTCAAGAATATTATATAAATAGAATCATACAGTCTATAATCTTTTGAGATTGACTGTTTTCATTTAGTATAATACCCTTGAGATCCATCCAGGTTGTTTCATGTACCAGTCGTGACTGTTTTTAATTGCTGAGTACTGTTCCGGTATAGCGGAGAAGGCAATGGCAAGCCACTCCAGTACTCTTGCCTAGAAAATCCCATGGATGAAGGAGCCTGGTAGGCTGCAGTCCGTGGGGTCGCTAAGGGTCGGACACGACTGAGCGACTTCACTTTCACTTTTCACTTTCACACATTGGAGAAGGAAATGGCAACCCACTCCAGTGTTCTTGCCTGGAGAATCCCAGGGACGGGGGAGCCTGGTGGGCTTCCGTCTATGGGGTCACACAGAGTCGGACACGACTGAAGTGACTTAGCAGCAGCAGCAGCAGTTCCGGTATAGAGATGTTCTGCGGTTTGTTGAATCATCCACTGAAGGATACTGAATTGTTTCCAGCTTTTTGCTATTACAAATAAAGCTGCTGTGAACAATCATATACAGGTTTTTGTGCAGACATAAATTTTCCTTTTGGGTAAATGAATGCCCAGGAGTGTGATTGCCGGGTTATACGGTAAGCGTGTGTTTGAGTTTTTAAGAAACGACTCAATTATTTTCCATAGAGGTTCTACCGTTTTACATTCTACCAGCAGTGTATGAGAGACGTACGTTCTCAGCATTCTTTCCACCATTTGGTATTTGCATTTTTTTATTCAGCTTTTCTCAGATGATGTGGTATCTTACGTGATTTCAATTTGCATTTCCCTTATGGCTAATAATATTGGACATCTTTTCATGTGCCATTCATGTATCTTCTTTGATCAAATGTCTGTTCATGTCTATTGTTCATTTTCAGTTGAATTGTTTTTGACTTTTGAGCTTTGAGAGTTCTTTATATATTCTAGATACAAATCCTTTGTTGGAAATGTAGTTTGTAAATAGCTTATTCTTGTCTATAGCTTGCTTTTTCATCCTTTTAACAAAGTCTAGGAGAATAGAAGTCTTAAATTTTAACAAAGTCCAGTTTACCAAGTTTTTTTCCTTTTAGAGAGTGCATGTTTGGTGTCGTTTATAAGAACTGAAGTTGGTCTGCAAATCCTCTGAAGTTTTATACTTTTACGTCTCACATTTAAATCTATGATCAATTTTGAGTTAATTTGTATAAAGTCAGTTTCATTTTTTTGCCCCTAGCTTCCTCGCTATTTGTTGGACAGGCTGTCTATCCTTACACTATTGAACTGCTTTTGCTTCTTCCTCAAAAATTCGTTGTCTGTCCTTGTATAGATTTATATTTGGGTTCTCTATTCTGTCCTGTTGATCTTTGCATGTGTTTCACCAGCAATACCACAGTGTCTTGATTTTTGTTAGCTATACAGTAAATCTTAAAATTGGATAGTAAGATTTTTCCCACTTTTTTTCCCCAAAATTGTTTCATTTATTCTACTTTTTCATATAAAATCTAGAATAAACTTGTCTTTAACTACTAAAAGTGTTAGTGGATTGTGACAGAAATGTGACTAAATCTAGAGGTCAGATGTTGAATCTCCAACCCATAAACAGTGTTGTTGTGGATTGACTTGAGTCCCCCTGAAAAGTGAAAGTGTTAGCCGCTTGGTCGTGTCTGACTCTCTGTGACCCCATGGACTGTAGCCCGTCAGGCTCCTCTCTGCATGGAATTCTCTCCAGGGAAGAATACTGGAGTGGGTAACCATTCCCTTGTCCAAGGGATCTTCCCGATCCAGGGATTGCACCTGGGTCTCCCGCATTGCAGGCAGATCCGTTGCTGTCTGAGCCATCAGGGGAGTCCCTTGAGTGCCCCTAATAAGCTCTAACCTCCAGTACCTCAGAATGTGACCTTATCTGAAAATAGGGTCATTCTCAATGTTATTAGTTAACACAGATGTGTACTGAAGTAGTGAGGGACTCCTGTTGCAATATGACAGGTATCCTCAGAAAAGGCCATATTAGACACAGGTGCGCATAGAGGGTCGATGCGTGTAGAAGCATGGAGAGAATGCTGTGTGAAGCTTAGGCGTGTGCTGCCACGAGCCAAGGGGCAGCTAGAAGCTGAGAAAGATAGCTGGAACATATCTTTCCCTATCACCTTTAGAGGCAGTATGTCTCAGCCAGCACCTTGGTCTCAGACTTTTAGCTTCCAGAAATGTGACACAATCAATTTCTATTGTTTAAGCCACTGAGTTTGAGGGACTTTGTTACAACAGCCCTGCTGCTGCTGCTAAGTCACTTCAGTCGTGTCGGACTCTGTGCGACCCCACAGACGGCAGCCCCCCAGGCTCCCCCATCCCTGGGATTCTCCAGGCAAGAACACTGGAGTGGGCTGCCATTTCCTCCTCCAGTGTGTGAAAGTGAAAAGTGAAAGTGAAGTTGCTCAGTCGTGTCTGACCTTTAGCGACCCCATGGACTGCAGCCCACCAGGCTCCTCCATCCATGGGATTTTCCAGGCAAGAGTACTGGAGTGGCTTGCCATTGCCTTCTCCGATAACAGCCCTGCTGCTGCTGCTGCTCCTGCGTCACTTCAGTCGTGTCCGACTCTGTGTGACCCCATAGACAGAAGCCCACCAGGGTCCCCCATCCCTGGGATTCTCCAGGCAAGAACACTGGAGTGGGCTGCCATTTCCTCCTCCAGTGTGTGAAAGTGAAAAGTGAAAGTGAAGTTGCTCAGTCGTGCCTGACCTTTAGCGACCCCATGGACTGCAGCCCACCAGGCTCCTCCATCCATGGGATTTTCCAGGCAAGAGTACTGGAGTGGCTTGCCATTGCCTTCTCCGATAACAGCCCTGCTGCTGCTGCTGCTAAGTCACTTCAGTCGTGCCCGACTCTGTGTGACCCCATAGACGGAGGCCCACCAGGCTCCCCCGTCCCTGGGATTCTCCAGGCAAGAACACTGGAGTGGGTCCAGCCCTAGCAGACTCATAAAACATATATCTGTTCATTTATTTATATCTTCCTTTCAGCACACAAGCTGTATGTGTTTTGTTAAGTATATACCCAGGTGTTTCTTTTTTAAAAAATAAATGGGATTATAAATGTATTGTTTTGTTTCTACATATTCAATAGATATAAAAGCACGATTGTATACAGATATTCATTTTCTAGGTATGTTTTTCTTGTATTCTGCAACCTTGTTGAACTTACTCATTCTAGCACTAATAAATTTTATTAGTTTTTTGTTGTTGTGACTAATTTAAACATGTTTTTTTGTGATTCCTTGGGATGTTCTACGTAGACAGTAATGTCACACGCAAATCGGGACGGTTTTCTTTTTCCAGTCTCTACACTTTTTGTTTCCTTTTCTTGTTTTGTGCTGATGGGACTTCTAGGACTCTGTTGAATTTGAGTGGTGGGACTCGGCATTCTTCCCTTGTTTCCAGTGTTGAAGATAGAAATCCAGTCTTTCACCACAAAGTATGATGTTTACTGTAGGGTTTTTGTATATATACTTTGTCAAGTTGAAGAAGTTACTTTCTATATCTAGTCTGCTGAAAACTTTTAAAATCATGAATGCTTTTTCGGCATCATTTGGTATGATCGTGTGATTTTTCTCTTTGTTATGTTAGCCTGTTGATTTGGTGGATTACGTTGGTGTTGGAATATTGAACCAGCTTTGGATTTCTGGAACAAATCCTACTAAGTTGTGGTGTTGTATAATGCTTTTCATATATTTTTGGACTTGATTTCCTATTATTTTATGAAGGATTTTTGTATTTTTTAAGGGGGTGGTATTAGTCTGCAGTTTTCATCTTTTGTATTATCTTTGTTGGGCTTCCTTGGTGACTCAGAAAGTAAAAACTGCCTGCAGTGCAGGAGACACAGGTTCAATCCCTGGGTCAGGAAGATCCCCTGGAGAAGGGCATGGCATCCCACTCCAGTATTCTTGCCTGGAGCTTTCCATGGACAGAGGAGACTTTCGGGCTACAGTCCATGAGATCGCAAAGAGTCAGATATGACTGAGCGACTGACACACTTTTGTTTTGCTTTAATATTAAATAATTCTGTGTATTCTTGCCACCTGTTCTTAATATCTTCTGCTTCTGTTAGGTCCGTACCATTTCTGTCCTTTGTTGAGCCCATCTTTGGATGAAATGTTCCCTTGGTATCTCCAGTTTTCTTGAAGAGATCTCTAGTCTTTCCCATTCTAATGTGTTCCTCTATTTGTTTGCACTGATCACGGAGGAAGGCTTTCTTATCTCTCCTTGCTGTTCTTTGAAATAGCAAGATTGTTTGGCCACCTGATGGGAAGAACTGACTCATTGGGAAAGACCCTAATACTGGGAAAGGTTGAAGGCGGGAGGAGAAGGGGACGACAGAGGATGAGATGGTTGGATGGCATCACCAACTCAGTGGACATGAGTTTAAGTAAACTCTGAATTGGTGATGGACAGGGATGCTGCAGTCTATGGGGTCTCAAAGAGTTGGACACAACTGAGCAACTGAACTGAATATTAAGTAATCTGAAGTTCACAGAATTTGTTCGCATTAGTTCTCTGCTGTTTTCTGGAAGAGACTGTGTAGAATTGGTGTTCTTTTAAAATTGTTAGATTTTTACCAGTGAAAGCATCAGGCCTGAATATCTTTTTTCAGGAGATTTTAAACTGCACATTCAATCTGTCGAATAGTTATAGGACTCTTCAGATTATCCGTTTCATCTTGGGTGAGTTTTGGTAGTCTGACTTATGAAGAATTGGTCTACTTCATCTAACTTGTCTGTTTTATATGCATAGAGTTGTTTGTAATATTAGTTATATATTTTTAGCATTTTTATTGGAAAGTGAAAGTTAGTTTTGGCTGTGCTGGGTTGTCATTGCTGCGTGCAGTCTTTCCCTAGTTGCAGAGTACGGGGGCTGCTCTTTGTTTTAGGCTTTTCATTGTGCTGGCTTCTCTTGTTGGAGAGCCTGGGCTTTAGAGTGTGGGCTTCAGTAGTTGCGGCACACGGGCATGTCACTCTGAAGCATGAGGGATCATCCTGGACCAGGGATCGAACCTGTGTCCCCTGCATTGGCAGGCGGATTCTTAACCCCTGGGCACTAGGGAAGTCCTTCCTTATTCTATTTTTAATGTCAGTACAGTCTCTAGTGATACCCTCTTTTTCATTCTTGATATTGGTTAAGTTGTGTTTCTCTGTCTTTTTAAGTTATTCGTCCTAGAACCCTATCAATTGTACTGAAGTTTTCAAAGAACCATCTCTCGGGTTGAGTGATATTTTTTAAAAAATTGATTTTCTGATTTCAGTGTCGTTGACTTCTCTTCTTTATTATTTCCTTTCCTTTGCTTGCTTTTGCTTTATTTTGCTCTTTTTGGTTATTGTGAATAACACTACTCTGTTATGAACATTCCTACGCACATTTTTGCTTCAGTTCAGGTCAGTCGCTCAGTCGTGTCCGACTCTTTGCAACCCCATGGACTGTAGCTTGCCAGGCCTCCCTGTCCATCACCAACTCCCAGAGCTTGCTCAAACTCCTGTGCATTTAGTCGGTGATGCCATCTCATCCTCTGTCGTCCCCTTCTCCTCCCGCCTTCCGTCTTTCCCAGCATCAGGGTCTTTCCCAACGAGTCAGTTCTTCCCATCAGGTGGCCAAAGTATTGGAGTTTCAGCTTCAGCATCAGTCCTTCCAGTGAGTATTCAGGACGGATTTCCTTTATGATAGAGTGGTTTGATCTCCTTTCTGTCCAAGGGACTCTCAAGAGTCTTCTCCAACACCACAGTTCAAAAGCATCAGTTCTTCGGCGATCAGCTTTCTTTATAGTTCAACTCTTGCATCCATACATGACAACCAGAAAACCCATAGCTTTGACTAGATGGACCTTTGTTGGCAAGTGATGTCACTGCTTTTTAATGTGCCATCTAGGATGGTCATAACTTTTCTGCCAAGGAGCAAGTGTGTTTTAATTTCATGGCTGCAGTCACCATCTGCAGTGATTTGGGAGCCCCCCCAAAATAGTCTCTCACGGTTTCCAATGTTTCCCTGTTTGCCATGAAGTGATGGGACTGGATGTCGTGGTCTTAGTTTTCTGAATGTTGTGTTTTAAGCCAAGTTTTGTTTTGTTTTGTTTTTTTACAGTCCAGGTCTTTATTTTTACACCCATCGGGCCATGAATTCATAGGGAATGGGCTCCAACACTTCGGGTTCCTTTCCATGGGTCCTCACAAAGTGTGTTTCTCTGGGTGGAGCAGGCTGGCGCTTCAGCTAAACCCAAGTCCCTTTCTCTTTGGCTTCCTTCTTTTTCTGATCGTTTTCCTTCACACGTTTCAGAAAGCTATCTCGGCTCTTAGAGTGCTTAATATGCTCGATATGCAGATTAATTCTCTTGGCGAGAATCTTGCCCTTAACTTGTTTATTTACAATGATGCCAACAGCATGCTGGGTGACATCGTTGACTCTCCCAGTTTTGCCATGGTAACATTTGTGGGGCATTCCTTGTTGAACAGTACCCATTCCCTTGATACCTACAATATGCCCCTTGTAGATTCGCATGTGTGTGGCCAAAGGAACAACTCCGTGTTTTCTAAAAGGCCTAGAGAACATGTAGCGGGCGTCCCTCCTCTTCCCCTTTGTGATGGTCGTTTTGGCGAATTAGCCTGAGGGGCCGGGGGAGAGATAGAAGGCGGCGGGATAACCCGGACTTTTTCACGCTCCTCTTTCACTGTCATCCAGAGGCTCTTTGGTTCTTTGCTTTCTGCCATGAGGGTCGTGTCATCTGCGCATCCGAGGTTATTGATATTTCTCCCGGCAGTCTTGAGTCCGGCTTGTGCTTTGTCCAGTCTGGCATTTCGCATGATGTACTCTGCATAGAAGTTAAATAAGCAGGATTATTTTTGCTTAGTTAAAATTATTTGAGGTAATTCCTAGGAGTGGAATTGCAGGGTCATGTGACAGATTTATGTTTAACTGCTTGAATAGTCGCCAAACTGTTTTCCGTAGTGGTTGCCTTATTTTGCATTCCCGTCAGCAAATTTTTTTTGTACCTAGTCCAGCAATCTTCCTCTCTTATGTGGTCGGTAGTTCATTTATATATAATGCAATTGGTGAGGTACTTGGGTTAAATCTGCCATCTTATTATTCGATTTCCGTGTTTCCAAACTCTTTTTCTTTTTTTCTCTCCTGTCTTGACTTCTTTTGTATTACTGTATTTCTCTCCCTGATTACCTAGTTAGTTGTGCATTCTTGTATTGCTTACTCCAGAAATTAGGATATGTACTCTTGACTTGCAATATTCTAATAAAAATAACAACTTTGGTCACTCTCCCATTAGTGTTCCTCTGAGCCCTGTCTTTATCATTTTATTATTACACATAATTATTTTGTATTTTATATGTCTTTAAGGCATTATGTTTGGTTTTTACAGAGAATATTCATTTCTGTTTTCCCACACATTGACCTCTTTTGTGGCTTTTAATTCCTTTTGAATTTTCATCTTACTTTTATCTTTTAGTGTAGGTTTGGGCCAGTTAATTTTTCTGTTTTTGCCTATCTGAAAATGTGTTTACTTTGCCTTCACTTATTAAAGGGTATTTCTGCTGACCATGGTATTATGGTGAGCAGTTGTTTTCTCTTAGTTCTCTGAATAAGTCATTCTGTTGTTTTCTAGCATTCCAAAGTCCAGCAGTAGTTGTTCTGTTGAAGGTAAGGTGTCTTTTTTCCCCCCACTGGTTGTTTTTCCGATATTTTTCGTTGGTTTTCCACAGTCTAAATGTGATATGCTTAGGTGTATTTTTTGTATGTATTCTTTTAGGGATTTGCATACCTGTTTGAATCTATAGAAAAGTGAAAGTGAAGTCGCTCAGTCGTGTCCGACTCATTGTGACCCCATGGACTGTAGCCTACCAGGCTCCTCTGTCCATGGGATTTTCCAGGCAAGAGTACTGGAGCGGGTTGCCAGATCTATGGGTTTTCTTTAATCAGTTTTAACAAACTCTTGACCATCATCTTGTTATATATTGCCTCTGTTCCTTCTTTCTTCCCTCTTTTGAGGTTCTAGTTATCTATATCCTAAACATTTTCATGTATTTTATACATCTGTTATGGTTTTTTCTGTATTTTTCAGTAGGTTTTGGTCTGTGTGCTTCTGGTTTGGATATTTTCTACTGACTTGTTTTCCATTTTGCCAGTTCTTTCTTCTGGTATATCTAATGAGCTCGTTACGTCATCATTTATGTATTTCACTTACAGAAGTTCCATTTGGTCCTTCTCATGATGGATTCCAATTTTCTGGAATCCTTCGTCTTTTATTTTCTCAAACATATTTCTCATGTACCATCTTGGGACTAAGCTGAGTTGACGCTGGGTTTCGGTTTTGACCAGCCTCTGCCTCCCTGTCATTTGCCCCCACTGATGATGTGTGGTCACTCGGGGGAGGGGCTTCCAGCTGCGAGTGAGTTATGCCCATTTCCCCTAGCTGGACTTGAGCCTCTAATTTATGTTTCCTAATACTGATAACACTGCCAAAATCTCCACTCTGCTTTTCAGAGGCTTTGTGCTAACCTCCTGCCCTATGCATCTCCAGAATTGTTAAATATCTTGAAGGGAAAATTAGCTCTGTGTCAGGCCCAAACCTCGGAACTTCCCCGTTCACCCATCTGTCCCTTTTGTTTTGAGTTTTGTCTGTAGTCTTTTTTTTCCTTCTCATTTTTATTTTATATTGGAGCATCATTGAGTCACAGTGTTGTGTTAGTTTCAGGGGGTACAGCAAGGTGATTCAGTTAAATATACACATGTACTGTCTATGGTCTTGCACGCCTACCAGAGCCCTGCTGGTTTCTTGGTTCTCTAGCATCAGCCTAGGCAAAACTTGCGTCTCAGTCTCTTGCCTTACACCCAGGTTCAGCAGATACCTCCTTGGAGAAGTGGCCGCACTTATCGGGCCACCTCTGCATGCTTCCCTGCTCTCTGATTCCTGGTCTGTCTAGTTCTTTTCCTTCAGTAGTTCTCTAGTAGCCTTCAAGAGATACTTTAAAACTTTTCCTGTATTTTGAAGTTGTTCTTGATGGGAACATTGATTTAATTTAAAGTTATTCATTTAAAATGATTTCTTCATGCTTGGAAGTGCTGGTTGCATATAGTGTGTTATATGTTATTATATATAAATATATGTTATATTTATTGTATATAGTGTGTGTGTGTATATATATATATATATATATATATATATATATATATACTATTATATGTAGTGTTATTTTATATTCGTCCGTCCATGGGATTTTCCAGGCAAGAGTACTGGAGTGGGGTGCCATTGACTTCTCCAGTATACTGTATAGTAATAGTGATAAGCCTTTGACTGTGTCGATCACAATAAACTGTGGAACATTTTGAAAGAGATGGGAATCCCAGACCACCTGACCTGCCTCTTGAGAAACCTGTATGCAGGTCAGGAAGCAACAGTTAGAACTGTCCGTGGAACAACAGACTGGTTCCAAATAGGAAAAGGGGTGCGTCAAGGCTGTATATTGTCACCTTGCTTATTTAACTTATATGCAGAGTACATCATGAGGAACGCTGGGCTGGAAGAAGCACAAGCTGGAATCAAGATTGCCGGGAGAAATATCAATAACCTCAGATATGCAGATGACACTACCCTTATGGCAGAAAGTGAAGAGGAACTCAAAAGCCTCTTGATGAAAGTGAAAGAGGAGAGTGAAAAGGTTGGCTTAAAGCTCAACATTCAGAAAACAAAGATCATGGCATCTGGTCCCATCACTTCATGGGAAATAGATGGAAAAACAGTGGAAATAGTGTCAGACTTTATTTTTTTGGGCTCCAAAATCACTGCAGATGCTGATTGCAGCCATGAAATTAAAAGACGCTTGCTCCTTGGAAGGAAAGTTGTGACCAACCTTGATAGTATATTAAAAAGCAGAGACATTACTTTGCCAACCAAGGTCCGTCTAGTCAAGGCAATGGTTTTTCCCGCGGTCATGTATGGATGTGAGAGTTGGACTGTGAAGAAAGCTGATCGCCGAAGAATCGATGCTTTTGACCTGTGGTGCTGGAGAAGACTCTTGAGAGTCCCTGGGACTGCAAGGAGATCCAACCAGTCCATTCTAAAGGAGATCAATCCTGGGTGTTCATTGGAGGGACTGATGCTAAAGCTGAAACTGCAATACTTTGGCCACCTCATGCGACGAGTTGACTCACTGGAAAAGACTCTGATGCTGGGAAAGGTTGGGGGCGGGAGGAGAAGGGGACGACAGAGAATGAGATGGCTGGATGGCATCACCGACTCTGTGGACATGAGTTTGAGTGTACTCCGGGAGTTGGTGATGGACAGGGAGGCCTGGCGTGCTGTGGCTCATGGGGTCGCGGAGAGTCGGACACGACTGAGCAACTGAACTGAACTGAATAGTGATAAGAAGTGGTAAAGGGATCGTCCCATATAGTTATCTATCAGTTATCACGTCTGTTACACAGTTAACTTCTTTGAACACCTGTTTCTCTAAGTGACACTCGGTTTTGTGACTGCGTTGTGTATAGAAGCCTTCTGGAAAATGTTTTATATCAAATTAGAAATAAATTGATTGAGTCTTAGTGGAAAGGCCTTGTGGTGAGACTATGTTATGAGGTAAAAGTCAGCAATGACTCTGAAACTGATTATATAAACATGTGAAAAAAATACTTGGTAGTCAAAAGGGATAATTGATCCCTTCCTGTGGTTATGATGATAATTTTAGTATGGTTTTATGTTTGGGGCCACTATTTTTTCTGTTTCCTTAATATCAGCTTACAGTATTAGCTCTGTTTACATCGTGTGCTTTCAGAGTTCAAAGAACTCTAGTGTATGTTTTTAAATTTTGCTTTTAATGTAAAAAGAACAGGCAAATATGAGACCAAAGTGATATCTCTTCCATTACCTGCCACCTCAAAATGTATACCCCTGTGTATAACGACTGCTCTTCCTCTCCTACCCTCTCCTTTCATTTCTTGTCCTCCTCTCCTATTGATATATGTTAGTTGACAAAAATACAGAAATTGAAGTACATAAGAAAAACAAATTTGAAATCTCTTGTAATCCCATTGCCAAGCAGTAGTCAGGTTTCTGAGCATTTGACACATATCTTTTGTGGGTTTTTCTGTGTAAAATGGACTGTATGTATTGTTATTTGTCGTTCTGAGCTAGGTGTTTTCATTAATATCACCTGTAATAATTAAAATATCCGTATAGATTCTGTAATACACCTCATACTTAACCAAATCAGAATCTCTAGGGTAGGGTGAAGAGGGTTTTGTTGAAAAACACAAAAACTTCCCTTCAGAAGATTTTAATTGCCTTCAGAAATCTTCTAAAACAGAAAAAACAGGAATATTGCCATATTATATGTGAAGAAAACTTTGACTTGTATACAACTGTCCATCTAATGATTTGGTTTGGACTTTTGCCGGCCATTCCGCCCTGGGGTGAATTTGGACTGCTCTCGGGACTTCCGGCCATCTCTCTGTGCGCTCTGTGCTCCTGTGTGGAGTACGGACGTGTCACCCTTCCCTGCCGCGGGCTGTCAGCAGGCTCACAGTGAGTGCTCGAAGCTCAGGGAGCTGTTTGGTGTTCCTTGGCCTGAAGATATGGAATGCAGTAGGTGTGAAAATCATAGATTTTTCATGGACCATTGCTTCTTTTGCAGCATATTTAAAATTATTTGTCTTCTGGTTCATCAGTTTTTAAGAATTTTTGAAGTGTGTATATTACTTATAATTTTGAACAGAAGTTTCATGCCTCAGAGCTGTTCATTTCCTTAGGAATTTGGAATGAAATGAGAAAGGTGGAAAAAGAAAAACATTTCTGTGAAGAAAATTTTAAAGTAATTAAGAAAAACGTAATCAAGATATTGATTGTTTGATATGTTTCCCTTGCAGTTCCCCCCCACCCCCGGTTATAAAAGTAATGCCATTTATAAAAGATTAGAAGATATAGAGAACATAATCATTTGTTGCCTCATCATTAAATATCTTTAATGATTTAATGGGACTGGAATATCTTTATGATTTCGGTGTTATTGACTACAGTAGTTCTGTCATTTCTGTTTTTCTTTTTTTCAGTTTTGTTTTTTTGACCATGCAACATGTGGGATCTAAGTTCCCTGATCAGAGATAGAACCCGTGGCCTCTGCACTGGAAGCACGAAGTCAACCACTGGACTGCCAGGGAAGTCCCTTGGTTCTGTTTTACTGTCATGTATTAACATACTCAGACCCAGAAAATGTCAGATACTTTTCAAATCACTTCCAGTATATAGATTGTAAGCATTTCCTAAAGGCCTGAGGACATTTACCTGACAGTCTTACAGATTTGTTTAAGAGAACATAATTGTTAGTAATAACGTGTATGGTAGTAATACTGCATTTTTTTATACTATAATGTTGTGCCTTTTCGTGTTCTTAAATGTTCCAAGGATAAAGCATAGATGAATACCTATAAAACTCTTACTGTCTAGCTTTGTCCAATAATATTTTGCAGTGTTTGCTTCAGACTTTTTTTTTTTTTTTTTTTTGTCCACACCCAAGATCCCACATGGCTTGCAGGATCTTAGTTCCCCCAACTAAGGATGGAACCTGGGGCCCAGACAGTGAGAATACCAAGTCCTAACCATTGGATCACCAGGGAATGCCCCAGATTTCTTTTTTAAAGAAATAAAACAGTACAGGTAGAGTTGAAGATTCCTTTGTTAGTATCCATCTTGATTTCATTTCCCTCTTTTCTCCCCAGAGATGAGATCATCATTGTGTTGAATTTGTCGTTAATTCTTCTTATGTTTGTGTTTATACTCTTACTGTACATCACAAGCATATCCATAAGCAACATTCTATACTTTTTTACGTTCCATATATATATATATATATATATATATAAATATATAATGTTGTACATGTATCTGTGTTTATATCTGTATCCGTTGTTTATATTTGTTAGTCTGGTTCTTTCCTCTTAATTGCTGTGTAATGGCCAATTGTGTTAATACTACTATCTGGAGTTACTTAGCATCTTCTACTGATGGTTATTTAAGTATTTCCAAGGGTTTGCTATTATGGGCAGTGCTGCACGGAACACTTTTGATAAAAACCTGCAGCTTAGAAAGCCAAATCCTTAGAAGGGTGTAGCACTGGATCATTACCATTGCCTCACGCTCTCATGCTCCTTGCTAGTCAGCCCATGTCTGTGCCATCCTCTGGAGGCAACTGCTGTTTAGCATCCTCCCTAGGTGATCACTGTGTATTCTAGAGCTTCATACAAATGAAGCCATACGTGTATAACTCTCATTGTGCTTGAGTTAAGAGTGCTCTTCTTTGCTCTGTTTTCAAGACTCACTAATGGTTTTGTGTTCATTAATAGTTCTTTCCTTTTCCTTATCTTCCATTGTATAGATTACTGTATTTTGCTTATCCATTCTCCTATTGCTAGACAGTTTAAACCATAGCCGCTCTATTTGCTCTTTGTCTTTAGTCAGTTTCCAGTGTGGTCGACGGGAAGGTTTCTCTTCATTCTCCTCAGCACTTATGCCAAATCTATGTCACTCACTTCAAACCTGAATTTCATTTCACCATCATTCCGTATGTGACCCCTACTCCCCTCAACCTCAGTCTGTCCTCCTCTCCCGAAAATCACTTCAGCGTTTTGTGCAAACTTTTGTGGTCTGCTACATCTCAGTCCAGTCCTTCTCAGTTTCCTTTCTTGCATCTTCTTCTTCTTCCTGGTGCTTCTTAGCAGTCTGTTTCTGTTCTTTTTGATTCTACATGCTTCCTCTGGGTAATTTCATCTCACTGATTTTAACTGTTCCTCACACACTGATGCCTCCTGAATCGAAATCTATAGCCTTGTCATCTTTCTGGTAAGTTCCAAATCCGCCTAACAAGCAGCCGTTGGATATCCTAACCTGAATTTGTCTCAAGTACCTCAACTTCAACATGTCTAAAATTGATTTTACTCCTTGCTCATTTTTTTTTTTTAATTCCTAGAAGGCATATTGCTCCTTCATTGACCCAAGCTCCCACATCCAGTCAGTTGTAGATTCTGCTGCTTTTATTTAACTAATTTCACAGCTGTCTCATTCTCATTGCCTTATCTGGTTTTAGTTATGGCTCATCAGATATTTCTGCTCTCAATTTTGTACAGCTCAAATGTCTTCCATACTCCTTCTAGTCATCTTTCTATTTAACTTGTATGTGGGGTGAGCGCTCAGTCATGTAGAACTCTTTGAGAGCCCATGGACTATATATAGAGCCCGCCAGACTCCTCTGTCCACGCGTGAAATTTTGCCGGCAAGAATATTGGAGTGGGTTGCCATTTCCTTCTCCAGGGGATCTTTCTGACCCCAGGATTGAACCCACGTCTCTTGTGTCTCCTGCAGTAGCAGGCAGATTCTTTACCAGTTGAGCCACCAGGGAAGCTGTTAAGTTGGGTAAGGGCTGTATGAGTATATTTAGTCAACAGTCATCCATTCAGCAAATATCAATTGGATGTATTCCATGTGCTCGACCGGAGAAGGCAGTGGCAACCCACTCCAGTACTCTTGCCTGGAAAATCCCATGGGCAGAGGAGCCTGGTAGGCTGCAGTCCATGGGGTCCCTAAGAGTCAGACACAGCTGAGCGACTTCATTTTCACTTTTGACTTTCGTGCATTGGAGAGGGAAATGGCAACCCACTCCAGTGTTCTTGCCTGGAGAATCCCAGGGACGGGGGTGACCCTAGTGGGCTGCCGTCTGTGGGGTCGCACAGAGTCGGACATGACTGAAGTGACTTAGCAGCAGCAGCATGTGCTAGACACCATTCCAAATAGTGGAGATGAGTAGTGAACAAAATGTGGTCTGTTCTTATGGAGCTACAGTTGTAGTGATGGTTGTAATGGTAAGATACAGATAAGTAGATAATGTCAGATAGCAGTGACTGCCAATAAGAAAGAATAGAGTTAGGTGACAGTGAAACAGTATGGAGACATTAGGGAAGTCCTTTTTAATAAGGAGACAGTGTGACAGGGATGTGAATGAAATGAGAGAACAAATGATACAGGTATCTCGGGAAGATCAGTCCAGGCAGAGGAAGCAGAGCAACTAGTGCAGAGGCTCTGCAGTGGAAGCATGCTGGTTATATTCACACAACAACGGGGACACCACAGAGGCTCGAGCCGTGTGAGTAAGGGAGAAGGGAAGGAAATTCGATCAGAAAGCACTGGGGTTGGGAGGTGTCTTTAGAGCTCCTTTATGGAATTTGGATTTGATTCTGAGTGAGTTAGAAGCTGTTGCGCGGAAGAGACATGATCATGAGCACAGGGGTGGCATGTCTTTAAAGGATCACCCTGGTTCTTGTGTACAAATGGAGATGAACTGGAAGCCACTCCAGAAATCCAAGGATGAGGTACTAATCACTCAAACTGGGTGGACGCTGTGGAGGACGTTTGGAAAGTGGTCAGATTCTAGATAGGTTGCGAAGTCGAATGACAAGAAGTGCTGGTAGGTTGTGAGGTGGATACGCAGAAGCGGTTTCAAGGAGGACCCCAAGGGTTTCGGCCTGAGCAGCTAGAAGAGTGGGATTACCATTTGTGAAAATGGAGAAACTAAGGAGTGGAAATGAAGAGTTTGGTTTTGGAAGGATTGGAAAGGAAGGAGTGGGTCTGCGGTGAGTTGGCAGTTGGATGTACAGATATGTCCATTGATATGTTTATGTCAGTGTTTACACACACATGCGTACACATGTTTCTGAAAGTGCTTACCTCTTGTGCTTACAGTTCATGCGCTCTTCGTACCCCAGCAACACTACACACACCCTGTTCGAACCTCTGTGCCTTTGCTCGCATTTTTTGTTAGAATACTGATGGCCATACTGCCAGTACAGGCAAATACTCATTCAAAAATCCTGTGTTGAGGGACTGACATGAAGTCTTTGATAATTTTGATTGCTTCATAGGTCATGCTGCTGTATCTTGTATTGTGTTTACAAGCTTGTGCCTTCTTTTGAACTCAAGGATAGAGTTTTTCAGGTGTCTTTCTCTTAAAGCCCTGGCTTACTGCAGAGTTCTAATAAATGCCTCTGTGCTGTAAGTTTCTGTCATTTGTCTTTATAATCTAAGGCTTGTGAAGAAAATGGTTTGGATTAGTCAGCTTCAGTGTAAGCTTATACATGTATTTGGCAAACTTAATATCAGTGGCAGTTTCTTGGAAACGATTTGATCCATGTAGCTACTGAATATCTAGTTGATGGGAGTCTGAAGGCCTAGAAACTGATGCTGCCAAGGAAACTGAAAATGCAGGAAGTTCATGAGAACAGTACTTCCGATCATGTGAGAATGTCTGCAACACGTCCCTGTTTTTTCTGTACTGTGCGTGTGATGCTTTCTCAAGTCTGGAAAACTGTCAAAATGCAGATTTCTTTGGCCCTAACATAGGCATAATGAAATAGGATTTGAGGTGGTGAAGAATGTCTGATCCTCTCCTACCCTTCCCCATGTCCATAAGTGTCTTCTCCATGTCTGTTTCTCCGTTGTTGCCCTATAAATAGATTCTTCAGTGCTGCTTTTCTAGATGCCATATATATGCATTCGAATACAATATTTGTCTTTGTCTTTCTTACTCTCTTCACTCTGTGTGATAGCTTCTAGGTCCATCCACCTCATCAGAACCGACTCAGATGCCTTCCTTTTGATTGCTGAGTCATATTCCATTGTGCATATGTACCACAGCTTCTTGATCCATTCATCTGTCAGTGGACAACTAGGTTGCTTCCATAGTCTAGCTATTGTAAATGGTGCTGCAGTGAACAATGGGATACATGGGTCTTTTTCAGCGTTGGTTTCCTCAGGGTATACGCCTGGGAGTGGGATTGCTGGGTCATATGGCGGTTTTATTCCTAGTTTTTTTAAGGAATCTCCATACCATCTTCCATAGTGGCTGTATCAATTTACATTCCCATCAACGGTGCAAGAGTGTTCCCTTTCCTCCACACACTCTCCGGCATTTATTATTTGTAGATTTTTTTGATGATATCTCATTGTAATTTTGATTTGTATTTCTCTGATAATGAGCAGTGTTGAGCATCTGTTCATGTGTTTGTTATCCATCTGTATGTCTTCTTTGGAGAAATGTCTGTTTAGGTCTTTTCCCCACGTTTTGGTTGGGTTGTTTGTTTTTCTGGCATTGAGTTGTAGGAGCTGCTTGTATATTTTGGAAATTAATCCTTTGTCTGTTGTTTCATTTGCTGTTATTTTCTCACATTCCGAGGGCTGTCTTTTCACCTTGCTTATCGTTTCCTTTGCTGTGCAAAAGCTTTCAAGTTTAATCAGGTCCCACTTGTTCACTTTTGTTTTTGTTTCCATTACTCTAGGAGGTGGGTCATAGAGTATCTTGCTTTGATTTACGTCATTGAGTGTTCTGCCTATGTTTTCCTCTAAGAGTTTTATAGTTTCTGATCTTACATTTAGGTCTTTAATCCATTTTGAGTTTATCTTTGTATAGGTGTTAGGAAGTGTTCTAATTTCATTCTTTTACATGTAGCTGTCCAGGTTTCCCAGCACCGTTTATTGAAGAGCCTGTCTTTGCCCCATTGTAAATTCTTGCCTCCTTTGTTAAAAATAAGGTACCCATAGGTGCATGGGTTTATTTCCGGGCTTTCTATCTTGTTCCATCAGTCTATATTTCTGTTTTTGTGCCAGCACCATACTATCTTGATGACTGTAGCTTTGTAGTATAATCTGAAGTCAGGAAGGTTGATTCCTCCAACTCCATTCTTTGTGAAGTCTGCTTTGGCTATTTGGGATCTTTTGTGTTTCCATATGAATTGTGCGATTTTTTGTTCTAGTTCTGTGAAAAATGCCGTTGGTAATTTGATAGGGATCACGTTGAATTTGTAGATTGTGCTTGGTAGTATAGTCCTTTTCACAGTATTGATTCTTCCGACCCAGAAACATGAAATATCTCTCCATCTGTTTGTGTCATCTTTGATTTCTTTCATCAGTGTCTTATACTTTTCTGTGTACAGTTCTTTTGTCTACTTCAGTTCAGTTCAGTCGTGACTGACTCTTTGCGACCCCATGAATCGCAGCACACCAGGCTCCCTGTCCATCACCAACTCCCGGAGTTCACACAAACTCATGTCCATCAAGTCGGGGATGCCATCCAGCCATCTCATCCTTTGTCGTCCCCTTCTCCTCCTGCCCCCAATCCCTCCCAGCATCAGAGTCTTTTCCAGTGAGTCAACTCGTCGCATGAGGTGGCCAAAGTATTGGAGTTTCAGCTTTAGCATCAGTCCTTCCAATGAACGCCCAGGATCGATCTCCTTTAGAATGGACTGGTTGACTCTCCTCACAGTCCAAGGAACTCTCAAGAGTTTTCTCCAGCACCACAGTTCAAAAGCATCAATTCTTCGGCGATCAGCTTTCTTCACAGTCCAACTCTCACATCCATACGTGACCATGGGAAAAACCATTATGCCATTAAGAGATATTAAAAACAGGTTGAGAACCTTCAGTATACATCTAGTGGGAGTCCTAGAACAAGGGGCTGTAAGAATGACTAAGGAATGATAACTAAAGAAGTACATCCTGAAATTTTCAGAACTGATAACTTGTCAAACCTCACATTAAAACTACGCTGTGCATACGAAGCAGGACAAGTAAAAATCAATCGCAATGAGAAACATTCTTTGCAACTAGAAGGCTAGAGACATTCTTTGCAACTAAAAGCTACCAGAGAGAAGAAATCTCCAAAAGATGATCAACTGTGCAGGCTTCTCAACAGCAACAATAACAGCTAGAAGATAATGAGCTAATATCTTTAAAATGCTGAGTGATGATAACTTTATCCATCTAAAGCACCACTGCAGGTTGAGGACAAGAGAAAGACATTTTGGGGCAAGGACTAAAATAATTTATCTCTGGCATACCCTATCTATAAGAATTTCTAAAGAGCATCCTTTAGCAGAAAGAAAAGAGAACCCCAAGATAGGATGAGGGTGTAGTTTTTGGCAAAGTCACTCAACAATGATAATAACAGGACCAGTTATTTTTGTAAAGGTTCTTCTGAGTCTCTGGAAAATAACAACAAGGAGTATTAGGTAGGTTAAGTATGCTAGGAACGTAGTCTTGTTCAAGAAGATGGAAGTGCTGAATACTTTTAACTGTAACTTTTTCTCATAAAGCTAAGTATAAGTACATATTGTAAATGTATGTATGTATTTAATGAGCACCTGCTATGTGCCAGACACTGATCTAGGCTCTGGGAATAAGACCCCTGGGGGGAAAAAACTCCTCGTTGAGTTTATACTTTAGTAGAGGGGGAAACAGTGTCAGACTTTATTTTTTGGGGCTCCAAAATCACTGCAGATGCTGATTGCAGCCAGGAAATTAAAAGCCGCTTACTCCTTGGAAGGAAAGTTATGACCAACCTAGATAGCATATTAAAAAGCAGAGAGGTCCAACCAGTCCATTCTAAAGGAGATCAATCCTGGGTGTTCATTGGAAGGACTGATGCTAAAGCTGAAACTCCAATACTTTGGCCACCTCATGCGACGAGTTGACTCACTGGAAAAGACTCTGATGCTGGCAGGGATTGGGGGTGGGAGGAGACGGGGACGACAGAGAATGAGATGGCTGGATGGCATCACCGACTCGATGGACATGAGTTTGAGTGAACTCCGGGAGTTGGTGATGGACAGGGAGGCCTGGCGTGCTGTGATTCATGGGGTCGCAAAGAGTCACACATGACTGAGCAACTGAACTGAACTGAGGAGGAAACTATATATTGTTTAAAAACACTAGTAAGCACAAACAGGCTTGAAAGAAATACATTGGTAAATAGGAAAAGATACGCTTGACAAATGTGATGGTCTGATGAGGAAACACACTGGTGTGGCAACAGTGACGTCAGATAGAATACTGTTGACAGTGAGCACTGAAGCGCATTGGGCAGCTGGAGCATTGATTTAACACCTAACACAGCCTTAAAAGTGAAAAGTGACAGGATCAGAAGGAAAAGGGAGGAGCCCACAGATTAGCGTATCTCTATTAACACAGATAGGTGGGGACTTACCTGGCGGTCCAGTGGATAGGAATCGCCTCGCAGTGCAGGGGACATGGGTTTGATCCTTGGTCAGGGAACTAAGATCCCATGTGCTGCAGGGCAGCCAAGCCCACACACCACAGCTAAGACTCGATGGAGCCAAAGAACTACCTATCCTTAAAAACAAAAATGAATAGGTAAACAGAAAATTAGTCAAGAAAACACGTATACCTTGTTTTATTGCACTTCCCTTTATTGTGCTTTGCAGACAGTTCACTTCAGTCACTTCAGTCGCTCAGTCATGTCCAGCTCTCTGTGACCCCATGGCCTACAGCCCGCCAGGCCTCCCTGTCCATCACTAACTCCCAGGGTTTACTCAAACTCATGTCCATTGAGTTGGTGATGCCATCCAACCATCTTATCCTCTATCGTCCCCTTCTCCTCCCACCTTCAATATTTCCCAGCATCAGGGTCTTTTCCAGTGAGTCAGTTCTTTGCATCAGGTAGCCAGAATATTAGAGTTTCAGCTTCAGCATCAGTCCTTCCAGTGAATATTCAGGACTGATTTCCTTTAGGGTGGATTGGTTGGATCTCCTTGCTGTCCAAAGGACTCTCAAGAGTCTTCTCTAACACCACAGTTAAAAGCATCGATACTTCAAGGCTTAGCTTTCTTTATAGTCGAACTCTCACATCCATGCATGACTACTGGAAAAACCATAGCTTTGACTAGACGGACCTTTGTTGGCAAAGTAATGTTGCTGGTTTTTAATATGCTATCTGGATTGGTCATAACTTTTCTTCAAGGAGCAAGTGTTTTTAATTTCATGGCTGCCGTCACCATCTGCAGTGATTTTTGGAGCCCCCCAAAATAAAGTCTGTCATTGTTTCCACTGTTTCCCCATCTATTTGCAGTGAAATGATAGGAACAGATGCCATGATCTTAATTTGCTGAATGTTGAGTTTTCAGCAAACTTTTTTCACTTTTTCAGCTCTCCTCTTTCACTTTCATCAAGAGGCTCTTTAGTTCTTTGCTTTCTGCCATAAAGTTGGTGTCATCTGCCTATCTCTAACCCAGCGTTTCTCATGATGTCCTCTGCATAGAAGTTAAATAGGCAGGGTGACAATATACAGCCTTGATGTACTCCTTTTCCTATTTGGAACCTGTCTCTTGTTCCATGTCCAGTTCTAACTGTTGCTTCCTGACCTGCATACAGATTTCTCAAGAGGGAGGTCAGGTGATCTGGTATTCCCATCTCTTTCAGAATTTTCCAGAGTTTGTTATGATCCACACAATGGCTTTGGCCTAGTCAATAAGGCAGAAGTAGATGTTTTTCTGGAACTCTCTTGCTTTTTCCATGATCCAGCGGATGTTGGCAATTAGATCTCTGGTTCCTCTCCCTTTTCTAAATGCAGCTTGAGGATCTGGGAGTTCTCAGTTCATGTACTGTTGCAGCCTGGCTTGGAAAAATTTCAGCATTACTTTACTGGCATATGAGATGAGTGCAATTGTGCGATAGTTTGAGCATTCTTTGGCATTGCCTTTTTTGGGGATTGGAATGAAAAGTGACCTTTTCCAGTCCTATGGCCACGACTGAGTTTTCCAAATTTGCTGACATACTGAGTGCAGCACTTTCACAGCATCATCTTTTAGAATTTGAAGTAGGTCAACTGGAATTCCATCACCCCCACTAGTTTTGTTAGTAGTGATGCTTGCCAAGGCCCACTTGACTTCACGTTTCAGGATGTCTGGCTCTAGGTGAGTGATCATACCATCGTGATTCTCTGGGTCGTGAAGATCTTTTTTGTATAGTTCTTCTGTGTATTCTTGCCATCTCTTCTTAATATCTTCTGCTTCTCTTAGGTCCCTACCAAATCTGTCCTTTATTGAGCCCATCTTTGCATGACATGTTCCGTTATTATCTCTAATTTTCTTGAGGAGATCTCTAGTCTTTTCTCTTCTTCTGTTTTCCTCTATTTCTTTGCACTGATCACTGAGGAAGGCTTTCTTATCTCTCCTTGCTATTCTTTGGACCTCTGCATTCAAATGCGTGTGTCTTTCCTTTTCGCTTCTCTTCTTTTCACAGGTGTTTGTAAGGCCTCCTCAGACACCATTTTGGTTTTCTTCATTTCTTTTTCTTGGGGATGGTCTTGATTCTTGTCTCCTGTATAGAGTCACGAACCTCCATCGACGGTTCATCAGTCACTCTGTCTGTCAGATCTAATCCCTTGAATCTCTTCGTCACTTCCACTGTATAATCGTAAGGGATTTGATTTAGGTCATACCTGAATGGTCTAGTGGTTTTTCCTACTTTCTTCAATTTAAGTCTGAATTTGGCAATAAGGAGCTCATGATCTGAGCCACAGTCAACTCCCAATCTCGTTTTTGCTGGAAGGAAAGTTATGACCAACCTTGATAGTATATTAAAAAGCAGAGACATTACTTTGCCAACCAAGGTCCGTCTAGTCAAGGCTATGGTTTTTCCGTGGTCATGTATGGATGTGAGAGTTGGACTGTAAAGAAAGCTGATGGCCGAAGAATCGATGCTTTTGAACTGTGGTGTTGGAGAAGACTCTTGAGAGTCCCTTATACTGCAAGAAGATCCAACCAGTCCATTCTAAAGGAGATCAATCCTGGATGTTCATTGGAAGGACTGACGCTAAGGCTGAAACTGCAATACTTTGGCCACCTCATGCGACGAGTTGACTCACTGGAAAAGACTCTGATGCTGGGAAAGGTTGGGGGCGGGAGGAGCAGGGGACGACGGAGAATGAGATGGCTGGATGGCATCACCGACTCTGTGAACATGAGTTTGAGTGAACTCCGGGAGTTGGTGATGGACAGGGAGGCCTGGCGTGCTGTGATTCATGGGGTCGCGGAGAGTCGGACACGACTGAGCGACTGAACTGAACTGAACTGAGAGCTTCTCCATCTTTGGCGGCAAAGAATATAATCAATCTGATTTCAGTGCTGTACATCTGGTGATGTCCATGTGTGGAGTCTTCTGTTGTGTCGTTGGACGAGGGTGTTTGCTATGACCAGTGCATTCTCTTGCAAAACTCTATGAGCCTTTGCCCTGCTTCATTCTGTACTCCAAGGCCAAATTTGCCTGTTACTCCAGGTGTTTCTTGACTTCCTCCTTTTGGATTCCAGTCCCCTATAATGAAAAGGACATCTTTTTTGGGTGTGAGTTCTAGAAGGTCTTGTAGGTCTTCCTAGAACCGTTCAACCTCAGCTTCTTCAGCATTACTGGTCAAGGCATAGACTTGGGTTACTGTGATACTGAAGGGTTTGCCTTGAAAACGAATAGATCGTTCTGTCATTTTTGACATTGCATCTAGGTACTGCATTTTGGACTCTTGTTTTGCAGGCACCACAGTTTTTACAAATTGAAGTCTTGTGGCAACCCTGTGTTGAGCAAATCTGTTGGTGCCTTTTTATCCAACATCTTTGCTCACTTCATATCCCTGTGTCACATTTTGGTAACAATTATCAATTGATTAGTCAATTATCAATCAATTAGTCAATTATCGTGGTGTTCACAGGCTTCACACTTACATAATTGTGTGTGTGTGTGTTTCCTATGTTGAAACAATTTGGATTTGGAGGAAATATCCCAACAAGATTATAACCTCAGCTGCCACCAGGTATGATGAAATCTTCAACCTAAAAACGTACTCAGAAAAGATAGCCAGGTAGAACCAGGCTTAAGGCCTGTTCCTTACTAATTCAGAATATTTGAGGGAAAGCCAATCTTTTTTTAAAAAACTCAAAATTATCATCTTAAAATTAAAAACAAATGAATGCTCTTATATATATATACACACATATATATATTCTTCTTTGATCTTTTTGACATTTCTGTGATGACTAGTGTTATCATCTCTGTGTTAAAGATGTGGAAGCATGCACAGAGAGGCTCGGTGCCTTGGCTAAAGTCACCCAGTATTAGATTTCCATTTCCAGTTGTCCATTGTTCTTGCAAGTTACACCATAAATTGTTTAAAGGGATAGCATGTTATTTTATTCTAAGTCATACACATTAAAGCCAAAATAGTGAAACGATATGAGCAGATAAAAAATGAAACATGTTAAAGATGTTATTTTAATTCATAGTTGGCCAAATTGCATATTAGAGAGTCATGGTAAAATAAACGATTTGGCCATATTTGAGGAATCTTTCATTTTTTGACCGCTTACTTAATAGAATAAAATAAGACCCTGCAGTATTCACAAAGGAACAGATGACCTCAGACTTTTTACCAAGTATAAAGCTAATATTTATACTTATTTGAATTGTCACAAATTCTAAGTGAGTGGAATCCATATTCTTATGATTTTATGTAACCTAAGGTACATGGAAAATAAATCTTGGGAAAATGAATTTCTATAAAAGTCTTAAGATTATATGTAAAATGTTGTGTTTTGTATGGGTTAATGTACTTTTAAAATAGATCTTAAATTATGTGTTTTCTCAGTTATCACTAATTAGCAGCTTCTGTTACACAGATTAGATTGAAATCTATAAAGATCACAATTGAAAAACATACATTCCTTATTACCATATCTGAGACTGCTGCTAGTGTTATCGGACAATGCGTTTCTCCCTTAAATGCAATTTCATTGGGCCGAGAAGGAAAGAAGGGGAAAGGTTAATTCAACAAAGACAAAAATGTCTTTTCTGGGAATTCATCCTTTGAGAAAGCCGTTAATGAGTGGTTTCTCTCTGCCGTCAACTATTCGGTGATGCCACAGGGTCAGTAGCAAACAAAACAAACCAAGTCCTTGATTTCTGTGCAGCAGCCTTACTTGGGAGATTTATTTGTGTATTCTTTGAAAGTTTAAAATGTATTTAAATCACTGCTGCTGCTGCTGCTAAGTCACTTCAGTCGTGTCTGACTCTGTGTGACCCCATAGACGGAAGCCCACCAGACTCCCCTGTCCCCAGGATTCTCCAGGCAAGAACACTGGAGTGGGTTGCTATCTCCATAATTCTAAGGAGAGGGTTTGAATTAGCATTCCTGGTCACCTCTGGGCCACACACAAGCCATTCTGTCATACAGTAATTCTTTTGTGTTAGAAACTTGAGATGGGGCTAAACTAAACCAACACTGCCCTTTTGGGGACTCATCCCAGTTATCTTGGGGATCCTGACCGGGCCAGAATCCTTTTGAAACTGGTTCGACCTCCTCAAAACCCTGCCATTTGGTTTTCTGGAACCATGGACCACCCACTTCCCTGACTCAGCAAAGGCATTGTGACCCTCCCTGCTGGGACTGTGCTCTGGGCTAGAGAGTCACTCCTGCAGAGTGTGAGCAGCTTACAGTCATTGGTAGCGTTTGTCTGGTTGAGCCTTTGAGAAATGACTAGAGAGTAACCATAACAATGGTTTCCAATCAATTGAGTCCACTTAATACTCCAAGCACTGTTCTAAGCACGAAATCATTCACTCCCCTAGACAACCTTGTGAGGAAGATGGTCGTTTTACAGATGAGAACACAGAACCAAGGTTCAGTAGCTGGTGAGTGGTAGAACTGAGATTCAAACCCAAGCAGTCTGATTCTAGCATCTAGTCTTTACTGTTAACCCCTCTGTTATACTGTGCTGTTGAAAGACTGGCTTCTAAAATTATGACAGTCAAGTTGGTGGTCCTTCTCTCAGTGAACCACATATGCAAGGAGATCCAACCAGTCCATGCTAAAGGAGATCAGTCCTGGGTGTTCATTGGAAGGACGGATGCCAAAGCCGAAACTCCAATACTTTGGCCACCTCATGCAAAGAGTGGACTCACTGGAAAAGACTCTGATGCTGGGAGGGATTGGGGGCAGGAGGCAAGGGGACGACAGAGAATGAGATGGCTGGATGGCATCACCAACGTGATGGATACGAGTTTGAGTGAACTCCGGGAGTCGGTGATGGACAGGGAGGCCTGGCGTGCTGTGATTCATGGGGTCGCAAAGAGTCGGACTCAACTGAGCGACTGAACTGATGCTAATAATTCTGACAGTGGTTGAAATAGTTTTAGAAATCTTGTTTTGGAGTTATCTGGGTCACATCACTTGATTTTTCTGGACCCCTGTTTTCTTATTTGTAAAATGAGGAGACAGACCTTCACCATTTGAAGGTAGATTAAATGTTTGGAATGACCAGAAATCAGTTTGAACCAATTTTAAAAAATAAGTTTAGAAAATAAATTCAGCAGTCCAGAGCAACTTTGGATGTGTGTATATGTGCACAGGGCCATTGACGACAGAAGAATAAATGTGGTAATAACTTTGTTTGAGTTGTTCTTTCTTCTGTCTAGTTTGTGATACTTTTAGGACATAGGTAAACATTATGTTGTATCATTCCTTTATGATTCACTTTGAAACATTTAAACGTCAGTTTGATCCCCAGTTGTTGTTCCTCTGTATGACTTTTGAAAAGTTCTTTAATCCTTTGTGACCTCAGTTTCTTCATCTATGAAATGGGGATCATAGTATTTACTCTTGATGGATCTCCACCCCCATAGATGTGTCTGTTCAGGAGTTAATCTCTATAATAAAAACAGTATTAAGAAAGATTAACAGAGAATATATGTAAAATGCTTGGCATTATGCAGGTACTCAACAAATACTAGTCTTTGAGTTCTTCTACCCCAGCTCGAAAAATAACAATGGCAGTAACAGCAGTGATTCTTTCCTAATTTGGAAACTTAGAATGTATGCACTTTGTCAATTTATGATCTAATCTTCACATGTCGGAGCTTTTTTTAAAAATAATATTGTCTCATTTTAACTTTATGATTCTTATGGTCACTTATTTACCCAAACTGATACACTGAACTTTGCACCTGTTGAATTGGCTCTTTAATTACCATTTTGTTCATCAACATAAACACCTATCTGCTTTTAGTCATTTCATAGCAGTTAAAAACTTTAGCTCTGGACATAATTCGTCCCCTTAATTCTTTTTCTCCTAAGCCTTTATTATGTCTGGGACTTCGTTGTGTGTTTGCGTAAATTAATTTCTCATATGTTTTGTTCTAGTTACGGTCAGGTTTATTCAAGCACTAGACAACAGATTCTGTCATAAAATCATCTTGTAACCCCAAAACAACTGCTCTTACAAATTAAAAAATGAGTCTATGCCATGATGAGACCTCCACTACTTCTATAAACCATGCAAGAAAATACTATTTTTACTTTATGGTAGTACCTTTGCAATATTTCAGTGTCTTCAAGAACGATAAATTTCTTTAGCCGAAAGGGGCTTTTGAAAAATGATGAAATTGCATGCGGTCATTTTATAGATGAGGAAAATTAAGTAAAGGGGATAATGACTTGCGTAAGATCACATATCTATTGATAGAACTGGAACTAACATCCTGAGTTCCATATTCTAATACGAACCTCTTTCCATCATACCAGTTTAGGGAACAGATTGACACAGATTTTTGTGTTAGTCTCTCTTCTGTCAACAGTGTTACCTTATATCTGTCCTAAAGACATTGTTTGGAGAGCTTTCTTTTTTGAAGAATAGCATCAGTCTGTCAGAGAATCGTTTTTGGTCTGTAGGGTTGCTATCTTACACTTAGTATTTTGTTATCTAGGATAGCGAACGACAGCCGACAGGTCCTCCAGGAACCTGACTTTGCTCAGTCCCTCCTGAGGGATCCAGATACTCCTACCATAAGGAAATCAAGAGGAACTTCCACTCAAGGGATATCCACACATGCTCCTTCAACTCAGCTGGCCGTGGCGGATGACCAGAGAAGCACAGCAGGGAGTGTCCACAGCAAAGTGAGCAGCTACCACGGCAGCCTCCACAGGTCCCGTGATGGCAGGTGAGTTTTATCGGCAGCTTAGTTTATCTCATGTGCTGAGTTCGAGTCATACGGTGTCCAAAGGAAAAGCAGCCAATTCTGAAACAGGAGTTGATCTTTATTGACCTTTCTGAACTTTGCTAGGTTCAGTTGTCCCAGATTATGGTCAGGCTTAATGCCAGCCAGAGGAGTTTAGACGCGATACAGCGAGCAACCAAGTCATTGCTCATGGGAGAGAAGGCAGAGTAAAAGTGGTTATTTTAGTGAGATTAACTTAGCAAACAATTATGGAATACCTACTCTGTCAGACACTGTGTGAGTCTCTGGGAATACAAAACTGATTTCGACATGATCTTTGTTCTTAATAAGCTCAAGAAAATAGGGTAGTCATTATTTGTGTTGTAGTTGAAAGCGTGGGGTCTAGAATAATAAGCTTCAGTTTCCTCATCTGTAAAATGGAAATAGGAATAATATCTGTCCCTTAGCAATGTTGTAAGAAGTAAATGAGATAATATACCTAATGGCTCAGAACAGTGCCCATCTCAGTAAGTGCCTGTTATCAACTTTTATTATCAGTAGGATAAGGTAATAATTAAAGTAAAATGCAAATATCATGGTATAGTCCAGAGGTAGTCAAATTTTTCTATGAAGAGAAAAATAACTAATATAATAAATACTGTATTATAAATGAAATAGCCTAATAAATAACTTTAGGCTTTGTGGGTCACATGGTCTTTGTTGCCACCATTCATTTCTGCTGTTAATACCATGAAAGCAGCCATAGACCGTACGCAGTCAAAGTAGGAGTGGCTGTGTTGCAGTAAAACTGTTTCCAAAATAGGAAGGGGCCCGATTTGACCAGCTGGCCACAGTTGGCCAACCCCTGTTTGGTAGCATGGATGAGGAGGGGGTGATTAAATCTGGTGGGGCGGAGGTGGGAGAAAGCTTCCCAGAGAATGTCTGAGAGTGGGCAGGGTGTGCCTTCTTGTTATATTTGGTGGTAGAGACACTAGAATTAGAAACCTCTTAGGAGCTCTGCAGTAATTCAGTTAAGAGACGTTGGAGGTTTATGAAAGAACAGTGACAGTGCCAAGAGAGTAATAGCTGATCTGAAAGATATTCAAAAAGAAGAAATGAAAAGATAGGAGTTGGTGATGGATTCAAAGCAGTTGGAGAGAAGGAATGTGCCAAAAGAAATTTTTTTTAAGATTTCCAAGCCTGGGAAACCGAAAGAATGAACATTATGATGCCCGAAATTCTCCCTTCTGTGTTTCCGTGGCTGTGCTGTATCCTTCCAGGCTCATTCCAGCCTTTCTTTCAGTCTTCCCTGTCCTTGTCATGTAGGATACGATTCCTCGACGTACTCTCTTTTTAGACCTTCTTGTTTGTCCTCTCAGCTCGCTTGCTTTTGCCTTCTAACTTGGTCAGCGACTCTAGGTTTTGAAAAGGAGCCGCCTTTGACATTTTTTCTATCTTGTATCCGTTACCTTTACGTGTTTGCTAACTTTGATGTGTTTTCTCTCTTGTATCCATTTCTTTTATTTTCCTTGCGAGATTTTTGAAATATTTTAAATGTTTCCTTTCTACCAGTTCCATCCTTCATTCTTTGTATCTCTGGTCTTTTTCACCTTCTTCCCCAACTGCTGACATAACCAATGACCTGTTTTTAAACCACCGTCAAAGATCCTTTCTCTTTGCTGCCTTTTCCTTTCATTCAGCACTCCTAAGTGAAAAGCGTTCTTCTAGGTGCTAGGAACGCAGAGATGGAAGACAAAAGAGCAGTAGGTATGATAAGATCATACACAGTGTGCTTTGGGATTCCAAAGAAGAAAGCCTTTTAAGTCACTGTGGAAAGTCTTGTTCACAAACAAGGCAGTACTCTGATTTGACTAGGGTACAGAGGCGGCAGTTGGAAATCTCAGACAAGGAAACAGCTCATGCAGAGGCAAGGAGGACGGAAAGGCATTTAGGTACCAGGGCCACCGAAGGAGACGAAACATGCTGAGGAGTTCGGGGTTTGTTCCCCTAGAGCAGTGAGAAACTATTGAAAGACTTTGAGCATTGGGGTGATGAAATCAGATTTGGGTTTCAGGAAGATCACTTTGACAACAGCATAGGAGAGGAGGTTGTAAGGAAGCCCAGTTGGGAAGTTTCTAGAGTAAAACTAGAGCTCTTAAGTTAAAACACTCATAGAGAGAGAGGAAACCAGAGAATCTTTGAGAATACCTGCCTCCATGAACTGCTAGCTCCAGGTGGCATGAGTGGTAAAGAACCCACCTGCCAGTGCAGGAGATGTAAGAGACATGAGTTCGATCCCTGGGTTGAAAAGATTGCCCGGAGGACGAAACGGCAACCCATTCTTACCTGGAGAATCCCATGGACAGAGGAGCCTGCCATGGGGTCACAAAGAACTGGACATGACTGACGTGACAGCATAGAATGGCTCCATGAACTGACTTTCAGCAGTATTTGATATTTGACATTATTAGCCTCATCCTTTTCAATAAGGAATGAACAGTTATATGACAGCTCTTATGCATGTGGCATTCTGTGTGTTTAGAGATATGTAGAAGAAAGCTAAAGTCTGCTTTCCAGGAGAATAGAACCTCACGGGAACGGTAGGACATACACATGATAACCAATTAAAAATAGTTCAAGCTAGCATATAATTAAAACTGTGCGTGTTAGAGATGATCATTGTTATAGAATTTCAAATGAGCAGATTGGCTCCTCTGAAAATATCTCAGGAGATAAATAGGGTGAGCAAATGATAGTAGAAATAATGAGTTCCTACTGAGCGGAGAGTTTCTGAAGGGGGTTAAATGTAGGGGAATTTTAGCTTCTGTGATCTAAATGAAATTCCAGTTTAGGTAAGAAAACTTATAATCTTTAATATAAAATAGTGGTAATTAAAAAGCTGCGGGATGGAATTCCTTGAAGCTGAATCAAAAAGGACATACCAAGAACAAGAGCATCAGTCATCATCAGTTCAGTTGCTCAGTCATATCCAGCTCTTTGTGACCCCCATGGACCGCAGCATGCCAGGCCTCCCTGTCCATCACCAACTCACGGAGCTTGCCGAAATTCATGTCCATCGAGTCAGGGATGCCGTCCAACCATCTCATCCTCTGTCGTCCCCTGCTAGGAGAAGAACAAGATACAGTAATGAAAACAATCCAGTAAGAATAGCCTAGCATGTGATTCAGAGAAAATGCTTATAAACACATGAGGGTCTCTATGAAAGTTTAGTGTCATGGAAATTAGGGGATCGCGTATGACCTCCTGCGATGGCCTTTCTTATCTTTCTGCTTAATTAAAATCACACTCATCCTTGAAGTCCTGCTTAATTCCCATACCATGGCAGCTAATTAATTGCTTTTTAAACATTCTTTGAGTGTGACCTATTTTCAGTACAGTTTGTTTTTCCCTCAGCTAAGTTTGCCGTTTCTGGAGAATGTGAACTTGCTGACAGATATCTGTATATCCCTTGACAGTATCTAGCCCTCTGTTGTTCTTTAGTTGCTAAGTCGTGTGGGGTCTTTGCATGTGGGGTCTGCCAGGCTCCTGTCTGTGGGATTTCCCAGGCAAGAATAGTGGCGTGGGTTGCCATGTCCTTCTCCAGAGAATCTTCCCAGCCCGGGGATCGAACCCACGTCTTCTGCATTGGCAGGCAGTCAGATTTTTTACCACTGAGCCATGAGGGAGGAAACAAGTCTGTCAAACAACTTTAGAAATAATTTGGGCATGCCATCTCATGGATATTTCTGTCTGCGTCAGTCAGTGTTTAAGTGTACACGTTAGCACTATATTTTGGCCGTGGTTTTCTCATCATCTCATGTTATCTTGGCTGTAAGATGACACATATGCACACATATCTGCTTCTCAGTACTCAGTCTAGTCCAGATTGCTTGATGGATAGTTACTGATCTCAGTGCTATGTAAAATAAAATAGACTTAGGTAAATATACCTACACATAGGTATCGACTTCAAAGAGTAAGCAATTGGTAGTTAGATGAGAGGATATAGAAAAGGAAATGGATGAGTAACGGGGTGAATTTGAGAATGAGAGGTCAGTTTGGTACGTGGGTGCCATTTTCCTGTGTAGTCAAGTCCTAATTATCCACCTCAGATAAGGCAGCTCTCCACCTGAAGGGTGTCTACTGACCCCGCTCCCTGCAGCGGAGAGGCTCGTCCTTCTGTGAAGGGGATCTGGCTGTGCATCCCCACAAGAGTTTTACATGGTACAGAATTCTGGTTGAAAAGTTTTTTTTCTCTCAACATTTCAAATATATTGTTTTCTGGCTTTTGGTATTGTTAAGGACTCTGCTGTCATTCTAACCGTTGGTCTCTTTTAGGTCTGTCCCCTTTTCTGAGACTGTTTTTCATGACTCCTGTCCTTGGAGTTCTGCAGTTTCACTGAAGGGTGTATTTCTTTGTACTTCTCCTGCTAGTGGTATACAGTACCTCCTTGGTCTGTGAATTCACGTGTTTAGCAGTTGTGGAAAACCTGTAGTCATTCTCTCTCGAAATATTGTCTCTCGTAGATTCTCTCAATTCCCTCCCTCCTGGGAATCAAATTATTGGGTTGGCCACAAAGGTCATTCAGGTGCAGAAAAGCCATACCATCTTTCGGCCAACCCAGTATACTCCTATTCGACCTTCTCATTCTGCCTCCATTTCTCGTGACATCACTTTCACATTTTCCTTGTCTCTCTTATGGCATTCTGGATAGTTTTATTTTCACCTACTACCAGCTTATGAAATTTCTCTTCAAACAGCAGCCTGAATTGCTGTTTCTTATTAAATATTTCAGGAATCCTATCGAATGATTTTCCATTTCAAAAATTATGTTTGTAGACTTTTTTAATCTATTATTTCAAGTAATTCCTTGTAGATTGGTAACCTGTGACTATATTTCCTATTTCTGTAAACATTACATACTTACCTATTCTGTCATTCAGTATTTGACAATTTCAGTATCTGCAGTTCTAAGTTTGATGCTGTGACTCAGTCATAGTGGCTTGTTTTCTCTTGTGTTTGGCGGCTTTATATTTTGAGCTCTTTGGTGAATCAGTCAATGGGAATCCTGGAGAAAGTATTGTTCTAGCTGATTGATAGGAGGCACAGCTAACCTGCAAACACTTCAGCCTATGGGCCTGGTGATTTAGGCTAGCGAGGGAGTTCCTGGCTCCCTTTCTCAGCTTACCAACTGGCCTAAGGCTCACCTTTCCCAAATGAATAGCAACCACACTTGTGTGACCTTTCCCATCTCATCCACCTAATAGCCCCTGCTTGATGAGCCCTAACTCCTTATTGGGCTGGTCCCAATTCATCATAATTTTTGAAGTGGGGGACTCTTTGGAGATCTCCCCTCAATCATGAAAGATCTGTAATATCTCAAATAGTGAGTTCTTTCCAGATTTAACTGGTTCGGACTTTGCTGACGCTCCTGCTCAGACGTATTGTCGGAAGTCATACTGTCTGAAGAAACCTGAGCATATTTATTTTCCTAATGCTCTACTTTAAGACAAACTGCTTAGCTCTTTAACAGCCTGAACAATAGGAATGAACTCAATGACCTTAACCAGCTACAGTGCGTGCAGTCACGTCAAACTCTTTGCCACCCCATGGACTGTAGCCTGTCAGGCACCTCTGTCCATGGAACTTTTCAGGAAAGAATCCTGGAGTGAGTTGCCATTTCCTCCTCCAGGGAATCTTCCCGACCCAGGGACTGAACCCATATCTCTTGCGTCTCCTGCACTGCAGGTGGATTCTGTACCACTAGTGCCACCTGGGAAGCCAAATTACCTTAACACATTTTATAAAATCACTGATAAAATATTTGTGATTCACTAGAGGGGTTTCTGGAGAAGGAAATGGCAACCCACTCCAGTACCCTTGCCTGGAAAATCCCATGGACGGAGGAGCCTGGTAGGCTGCAGTCCATGGGATGGCTAGGAGTCGGACACGACTGAGCGACTTCACTTTCACTTTCATGCATTGGAGAAGGAAATGGCAACCCACTCCAGTGTTCTTGCCTGGAGAATCCCAGGGACGCGGGAGCCTGGTGGGCTGCCGTCTGTGGGGTCGCACAGAGTCGGACACTACTGATGTGACGTAGCAGCAGCAGCAGCAGAGGGGTTTCCCCAGTGGCTCAGCAGTAAAGAATCTGCCTGCAATGCAGAAGATGCAAGAGACCCAGGTTCAGTCCCTGGTTTGGGAAGATCCTCAACCCAATCCAGCATTCTTACGTGAAGACTCCCATGGATACAGGAGCCTGGCGGGCTGCGGTCCATAGCGTCACAAAGAGTCAGTCAGACACAGCTGAAGCGACTGAGCAGTCAGGCAGGCCGAGGAAATAAAATGGAAGATTTCATATTCGACATGATCAGGTAGGTGGTTAGTAGTCTTTGGAATCAAAAATACAATTCACACCTTAGCTTTATCACTTACTGTAAGACTCTAGATAAGTTGTATTTAATTAGAAGACTCAGTTCCTCATTTGTAAAGCAGAATACAACTTATTGTGTTATTTTGAGGAATAAAGGAGATGATGTGTATACATTCACTGAGGACAGAACCTGATGCACAGTACATACTTAGTAACTAGAAGCTTCTATGACTATCACATTATGTTGTTTCTATTTTACTATTCCCATAAACTACTCAAATGTTTCCTTGAACTGGTGTGGTGTGACTTCAGAGACAACTGGAAATAAGATTTATTGGCATATCTTTACTATAGTGATGCGCTAGAATTTACTTTATTGAGTATTTTTAATACCATTATATGATAGAGTAAAATGATGATCCTCGAAAGCAGTAACAAGAATGAAACAGTGACAGTTTCCATGGGACAGAAAAGTGCCATAGGTCACCAACCACTGAAATGAAAGAATTATCTAAGGTGATAGAGACTAATGCTTGCTATAGTTCAGAAGCTGGCAGACTACAACCTACAGAACAAATCTGCCCCAATTATGTCCCTGCAAACAACGTCATCCGGAAACACTTCCAAGCTGTTCATGTATTGTCTGTGGCTGCTTTTCTGTGATTGTGATTTCCATTGGGCCCAGCCTCTGACAGATAAAGATAAGAGGCTTATGGAAGCTTCCTGATGGGAGAGACTGACTGTGGGGGAAACTGGGTCTTGTTCCGATTGGTGGGGCCATACTCAGTAAATCTTTAACCCAATTTTCTGTTGATGGGTGGGGCTGTGTTCCCTCCCTGTTGTTTCACCTGAGACCAAACCATGGTGGAGGTAATGAAGACAATGTCGACCGCCTTCAAAAGGTCTGGTACATGCACTGGCACACTCAGCGCCTCCCCATCCTGCAGCAGGCCACTGCTGACTCACCCCTCTGCCAGAGACTCCTGGACACTCACAGGCAAGTCTGGGTCAACTGTCTTGTGGGGTCACTGCTCAAAGCTATGGTTTTTCCTAGAGTCATGTATGGGTGTGCAAGTTGGACTATAAAGAAAGCTTAGGAATTGATGCTTTTGAACTGTGGTGTTGGAGAAGACTCTTGAGAGTCCTTTGGACTGCAAGGAGATCAAAGCAGTTAATCCTAAAGGAAATCAGTCCTGAATACTCAACTGGAAGGACTGATGTGAAGCTGAAGCTTCAATACTTCAGTCACCTGAAGCAAAGAACAGACTCACTGGAAAAGACCGTGATGCCAGGAAAGATTGAAGGCGGGAGGAGAAGGGAACGACAGAGGATGAGATGGCTGGATGGCATCACTGACGCGATGGACATGAGTTTGAGCAAGCTCCGGGAGTTGGTGAAGGACAGGGAAGCCTGGGGTGCTACAGTCCATGGGGTTGCAAAGAATTGGACCTAACTGATCACACAGACCACAGCCTTGTCTAACTCAATGAAACTAAGCCATGGGCGCCTGCTCAAGGATGACACGCAAATTCGTGAAGCATTCCATATTTTTAAATAACCTCTTGTGTGTTAACTTAAATAACAAATTTTTTGAAAATAAATACTTTTCAAATAAAAAAAAAATAAACTAAGGCATGCCGTGTGGGGCCTCCCAAGATGGGCGGGTCGTGGTGGAGGGGTCTGACAGAATGTGGTCCACGGGAGAAGGGAATGGCAAACCACTTCAGTATACTTGCCTTGAGAACCCCATGAACATTATGAGAAGGCAAAATGATAGGATACTGAATGAGGAATTCCCCAGGTCGGTAGGTGTCCAGTATGCTCCTGGAGATCAGTGGAGAAATAACTCCAGAAAGAATGAAGGGATGGAGCCAAAGCAAAACCAGTACCCAGTTGTGGAGGTGACTGGTGATAGAAGCAAGGTCCGATGCTGTAAAGAGCAATATTGCATAGGAACCTGGAATGTTAGGTCCATGAATCAAGGCAAATTGGAAGTGGTCAAACAGGAGATGGCAAGAGTGAACATAGACATTCTAGGAATCCGTGAACTAAAATGGACTGAATGGGTGAATTTAACTCAGATGAGCATTGTATCTACTACTGTGGGCAGGAATCGCTTAGAAGAAATGGAGTAGCCATCATGGTCAACAAAAGAGTCTGAAATGCAGTACTTGGATGCAATCTCAAAAATGACAGAATGATCTCTGTTCGTTTCCAAGGCAAACCATTCAGTATTATAGTAATCCAAGTCTGTGCCCCAACCAGTAACGGTGAAGAAGCCAAAGTTCAACGGTTCTATGATGACCTACAAGACCTTTTAGAACTAACACCCCCAAAAGATGTCCTTTTCATTATAGGGACTGGAATGCAAAAGTAGGAAGTCAAGAAACACCTGGAGTAACAGGCAAATTTGGCCTTGGAGCACAGAATGAAGCAGGGCAAAGGCTCATAGAGTTTTGCCAAGAGAATGCACTGGTCATAGCAAACACTCTCTTTCAACAACACAAGAGAATTCTCTACACATGGACATCACCAGATGGTCAACACTGAAGTCAGACTGATTATATTATTTGCAGCCAAAGTGGAGAAGCTCTATACAGTTGGCAAAAAAAAAAGACCAGGAGCTGACTGTGGCTCTGATCATGACGTCCTTATAGCCAAATTCAGACTTAAATTGAAGTAAGTAGGGAAAACCACTAGACCATTCAGATATGACCTAAATCAAATCCCTTATGATTATACTGTGGAAGTGAGAAATAGATTGAAGGGACTAGATCTGATAGATACAGTGCCAGACGGAGGTTCGTGACATTGTACAAGAGACAGGGATCAAGACCATCCCCATGGAAAAGAAATGCAAAAAAGCAGAATGGCTGTCCGGGGAGGCCTTACAAATAGCTGTGAAAAGAAGAGAAGCAAAAAGCAAAGGAGAAAAGGAAAGACATAAGCATCTGAATGCAGAGTTCCAAAGAATAGCAAGGAGAGCTCAGAAAGCCTTCCTCTGCGATCAATGCAAAGAAATAGAGGAAAACAACAGAATAGGAAAGAGAAGAGATCTTTTCAAGAAAATTAGAGATACCAAGGGAATATTTCTTGCCAAGATGGGCTCGATAAAGGACAGAAATGGTATGGACCTAACAGAAGCAGAAGATATTAAGAAGAGGTGGCAAGAATACACAGAAGAAGTGTACAAAAAAGATCTTCACGACCCAGATAATCACGATGGTGTGATCATTCACTTAGAGCCAGACATCCTGAAATGTGAATTCAAGTGGGCCTTAGAGAGCATCACTATGAACAAAGCTAGTGGAGGTGATGGAATTCCAGTAGAGCTCTTTCAAATCCTGAAAGATGATACTGTGAAAGTGCTGCACTCAATATGCCAGGAAATTTGGAAAACTCAGCAGTGGCCACAGGACTAGAAAAGGTCAGTCTTCATTCCAGTCCCAAAGAAAGGGAATGCCAAAGAATGCTCAAACTACCACACAGTTGCAGTCAAGCTAGTAAAGTCAAGCTCAAAATTCTCCAAGCCAGGATTGAGCAATATGTGAACCGTGAACTTCCAGATGTTCAAGCTGGTTTTAGAAAAGGCGGAGGAACCAGAGACCAAATTGCCAACATCTGCTGGATCATGGAAAAAGCAAGAGACTTCCAGAAAAACATCTATTTCTGCTTTCTTGACTATCCAAAGCCTTTGACTGTGTGGATCACAATAAACTGTGGAAAATGCTGAAAGAGATGGGAATACCAGATCACCTGAACTCCCTCTTGAGAGATCTGTATGCAGGTCAGGAGGCAACAGTTAGAACTGGACACGGAACAAGAGACAGGTTCCAAAGAGGAAAAGGAGTACGTCAAGGCTGTATATTGTCACCCTGCTTACTTAACTTATATGCAGAGGACATCGTGAGGAACGCTGGGCTGGATGAAGCACCAGCTGGAATCAAGATTGCCGTGAGAAATATCAATAACCTCAGATACGCAGATGACACCACCCTTATGGCAGAAAGTGAAGAGGAAGTAAAAATCCTCCTGGTGAAAGTGAAACAGGAGAGTGAAAAAGTTGGCTTGAAGCTCAACATTCAGAAAAGTAAGATCATGGCATCTGGTCCCGTCATTTCATGGGAAATAGATGGAGAAACAGTGGAAACAGTGTCAGACTGTATTTTTGGGGCTCCAAAAGTACTGCAGATGCTATGCTGATTGCAGCCATGAAATTAAAAGCCGCTTACTCCTTGGAAGGAAAGCTATGACCAACCAAAGTAGCATATTAAAAAGCAGAGACATTACTGTGCCAACCAAGGTCCATCTAGTTAAGGCTGTGGCTTTTCCAGTGGTCATGTATGGATGTGAGAGTTGGACTGTGAAGAAAGCTGATCACCAAAGAATTGATGCTTTTGAACTGTGGTGTTGGAGAAGTCTCTTGAGAGTCCCATGGACTGCAAGGAGATCCCACCAGTCCATCCTAAAGGAGATCAGTCCTGTGTGTTCATTGGAAGGACTGGTGCTAAACCTGAAACTCTAATACCTTTGACCACCTGGAAAAGACTGTGATGCTGGGAGGGATTGGGGACAGGAGGCAAGGGGACGACAGAGAATGAGATGGCTGGATGGCATCACCGACTCGATGGACGTGAGTTTGAGTGAACTCCGGGAGTTGGTGTCGGACAGGGAGGCCTGGCGTGCTGTGATTCACGGGGTCGCAAAGAGTCGGACTTGACTGAGCGAGTGAACTGAACTGAACTGAGCGAATGAAGTGACTGATAGCTGCTTTTGAACTACACCAGCAGAGCTGAGTTGTTGCAACAAAAACCACATGGCTGACAAAGCCTAAAATGTCTGCTGTATGACCTTACAGAGAAAGTTTGCTGTGCCCTGCTGAAGACTGTGGCAAGAACACTGAATTTTTTCCTAAATATGTGTAAACTATTTGTACACCAGATAGTACATGTTGGAAGACAGTGAAGGACAGGGAAGCCTGGTGAGCTGCAGTTCACGGGGTCACAAAGAGTCGGACACAACTTAACGAATGAACACCACCACCACCACCACCGCCAGATACATCTGCAGTTAAGCCTAAAATGGAAGTCAGGGCTTAGGCTGTTTAGTCTGTTTCGCAGCGGCCAAAATGTCTTGTATATTTTAAAGTATTTATCCAGAAGTGCCCCTTGATAGCATTTTACAGCCTGTACATAATAGTATGAATACTTTTAAAATAAATTTAATATTCTACACTTCTAAAGTATAATATTTCAAAATGTATTCTTGTTCAGTTCAGTCGCTCAGTCATGTCCGACTCTTAGCGACCCCATGAACCACAGCACGCCAGGCCTCCCTGTCCATCACCAACTCCCGGAGTTCACTCAAACTCATGTCCATTGAGTCAGTGATGCCATCCAGCCATCTCATTCTCTGTCGTCCCCGTCTCCTCCTACCCCCAATCGCTCCCAGCATCAGAGTCTTTTCCAGTGAGTCAACTCGTCACATGAGGTGGCCAAAGTATTGGAGTTTCAGCTTTAGCATAAGTCCTTCCAATGAACACCCAGGATCGATCTCCCCTAGAATGGACTGGCTGGATCTCCTTGCAGTCCAAGGGACTCTCAAGAGTCTTCTCCAGCACCACAGTTCAAAAGCATCAATTCTTCGGCGATCAGCTTTCTTCACAGTCCAACTCTCACATCCTATTAGAGACTTAGAATATGTTTCCAGTAAGGCTCCCTCTTTCTCTCTATTACAGGCACTGAACAGTTTTGAGGAAAAATCAGTTTGGTGCTAGGAAGTCACAGGCAGGATACTTACCACTTTAAAGATTAGTTCAGTCAGTTCAGTTCAGTTCAGTCGCTCAGTCGTGTCCGACTCTCCGCGACCCCATGAATCACAGCACGCCAGGCCTCCCTGTCCATCATCAACTCCCGGAGTTCACTCAAACTCAAGTCACATCAGACTCACGTCGGTGATGCCATCCAGCCATCTCATTCTCTGTCGTCCCCTTGCGTCCTGCCCCCAATCACTCCCAGCGTCAAAGTCTTTTCCAGTGAGTCAGCTCTTCCCATGAGGTGGCCAAAGTATTTGAGTTTCAACTTTAGCCTCAGTCCTTCCAATGAACACCCAGGATTGATCTCCTTTAGAATGGACTGGTTGGATCTCCTTGCAGTCCAAAGGACTCTCAAGAGTCTTCTCCAACACCACAGTTCAAAAGCATCAATTCTTCGGCGATCAGCTTTCTTCACAGTCCAACTCTCACATCCATACATGACCACGGGAGAAACCATAGCCTTGACTAGACAGACCTTGGTTGGCAAAGTCATGTCTCTGCTTTTTAATATGCTATCTAGGTTGGTCATAACTTTCCTTCCAAGGAGTACGCGTCTTTTAATTTCCTGGCTGCAATCAGCATCTACAGTGATTTTGGAGCCCAAGAAGATACAGTCTGACACTGTTTCCACTGTTTCTCCATCTATTTCCCATGAAGTGATGGGACCAGATGCCATGATCTTTGTTTTCTGAATGTTGAACTTCAAGCCAACCTTTTCACTCTCCTTTTTCACTTTCATCAAGAGGCTTTTTAGTGCCTCTTCACTTTCTGCCATAAGGGTGGTGTCACCTGCATATCTGAGGTTATTGATAGTTCTCCTGGCAATCTTGATTCCAGCTTGTGCTTCATCCAGCCCTGCGTTCCTCATGATGTACTCTGCATATAAAGATTAGTAGCAGGAAAGAAAAAAAAAATTAGTAGTACATACTATATATTTATAGAGAATTATTTGCTATCATTAATGTTGGAAGAGTAAAACATACCCGTTTCCTTACGGTCCTTTCATAAACAATGCTGATTCCTTTTGGTATTGTCTGGTAAAGGGGAAACACTCTTATCAGAAAATGAAGCTAAAATCTTAAGTTAGATATGATGTTGTTATTCTATTGTTGTATGTTTCTGAATCAAGATTAGATAAACAGCAGATGGGCTGCCTTCTGTGGGTGTAAATAGGAATAATGTGTTTTTTGTTTGTTTTCTACACAGTTTTTTTTTAATTCTACAAATGGCTCTAATGTGAACTTGACAGTCTTAGCTAAGCTGCTTCTATCACAGTAACACATTTCTATTTTTGAAACACAGGTTGTAGTATCAAAATTCCTTGGGACATAGATCTTTGGATTAGAAGGATGAAAGAGAAAAAAACGAAGGGGGAAACTGTAGGAAAGGAAACATGTTCTTTCGAAAATCAGTGTTGAAAAGACAAAATGATGATGCTAATACAGAACACAAGAACAATTCTTTTTTAAACCTCAGCAATTATGTCCTTGCAACAACAGAATAATGAAATTTTTCTTTGTGCATGGCATTCTAGTAAGAGGCTTAACTTTATTTTCTCATTTAATCTTCACAGCCACCTATGAGGTAGATATTACTGTATTTAACATATTATTCCCTGTATTTCACATGAGGAAACTGAGACTCAAAGTGTTACAGACAGGACTTTAAACCCCATGTTTTTAATAAATATGTTACATGTGCATGCCTTTCTAGAAATATCAACAAACTTTGAAATGTGTTAACTCTTTCATAAAATGCTTTGAGCCTGTTGCTGCTGCTGCTGCTGCTGCTAAGTCTCTTCAGTCGTGTCCGACTCTGTGTGACCCCATAGACGGCAGCCCACCAGGCTCCGCTGTCCCTGGGATTCTCCAGGCAAGAACACTGGAGTGGGTTGACATTTCCTTCTCCCATGCATGAAAGTGAAAAGTGAAAGTGAAGCCGCTCAGTCGTGTCCGACTCTTCGCGACCCCATGGACTGCGGCTTACCAGGCTCCTCTGTCCATGGGATTTTCCAGGCAAGAGTACTGGAGTGGGTTGCCATTGCCTTCTCCATTTGAGCCTCTTAGAAGCCCCTAAATAAAGAGAAGGAACTACTTTAAAAGGAAAAAAAAAACAAACCTAAGTACCTGGAAAATTACTGTTACTCAAATAACACATAAGGTGAAACATATTCTAGGAATAAACTTTACTGATTTTAAACTGTAAAATATACATTATTCTGAAAACTCAAGCTATATTTCACGACCTACTCTTTTCAGGCATTAAATAGTACTTTCTCTAGAATTATTTAACAGACATTGTTTAAAAAGTGTTCTTGCAAAAAAAAAAAAAACAGTTGGTGTCAAGTATTTTAAAATCCAAGCTGTGAATTCCTGTTTTCAGCAAGGACATTCATTTAAATATTTTAAAATACTTTACACAAGCCCACTTTTCTTCAAATCAGGGACTTAAATACGTGCAATTTACTTTAAACCCAACTGGGTATTTTGAAACAGAAGGAGTCTTTTGGGCCTAGAAAAGAAAACAACAGTCTCAAAGGCCCTTGCTGAATCACCTAACTTCGGAGGAAACAAAACAGAACTTTAGGTCCCACCCTGATGGCTCCAGGCCAGTTGCATCTCTCTGGGACTTATCACCCCCTGTCCAGAAACCTTCCACCCCCTACACCTGCCCTGAAGACTTATCATCCCCTGCCCAACTACAAATGCCATCTCAACTGAAGAATACCCAAACCATCCTGCCTGATTAACGTTTTCCTTATCGCTTCCACAAACCTCCCTATAAATATGGAGCCTCCCTGATCCCTCTCCACGCTCAGCCTGGTCGTTAGACTGACTGTCGCCCCCTCCTTGCCTGAATAAAGGTAACCTACTTCTGTTGAGGTCGTCTTTCCTTTTTCTGCCTCGCCTGAACTATACCTTACAGAAAGAATGTGATCAACTACCTGAAACATTTTCAAATATTGGCAAGTTTCATTAAAATGAGAAATGACTACAAATAAACTGCACTGATATTCACGGGAACATATATTCAAATGTTACCTTCTCCAAGATACCTAAGGAGGCTACCTCAAGGATAACATCATTGCTTAATACATTTTAAAAACCTCTCACTAGGAATTATAATCAAAACGTGACAAGCATTCTTTTAGGCACGCTCAGTAATAGTAAATCTTATTCAATTATGTATGGCTATTACTTCAAATAGGAATTCAATAGCTCTAGTGCACAGTTTACAAGTCTGTATAAAATTCCTCTGAAGTAAAATCCTGAATGAAAACTCATATTAAAATTCTAGTGTTTGAGTTTCATTAATATGAGGTACCCAGAGCAGTCAAATTCATAGAGAAATAAAGTAGAACAATGGTTGCCAAAGTCCAGGAGACAGGGAGGAATGGAGAATTGCAGAATTTCAGTTTGGAAAGAGGAAATTTCTCTGTCTTTACTTCAAAGATACCATGAGAGAGGATTTTTACAGGATGATATACTGACTCTTTCAAAGAGCTGCTGCTGCTGCTGCTAAGTCACTTCAGTCGTGTCCGACTCTGTGTGACCCCATAGACGGAACAGACAGTCCTTATTCATTGTAAAAACTGTTTCAAACAACAGGAGGAAAAGACCTCACTTTATGAAGCTATTACATCCTTGACACCAAAAAGCAAAAATACATGGCAAGAAAAGAAAAACTATTAATATCACCGTCTATATCTCTCATGAGTATAGACGCAACAATCTGACCTAAAACATAAGAACTGGAATGTGAGATATGAACTTGGCCTTGCCTGCAGCAACAGGATTTCTACAAAGAATACATAAGAGAATTTACACACAATTAGAGATAATAGAAGAGTTCAGCAGGGACGCTCAGTATAAGGTCAATATATAAAAATCAGTGGCATTCTTGTAGACCAGCAGTATCCCACTGAAAAATGTAACAGAGAAAAGGTCTCATTCACGATTGAAACAAAAACTGTAAGGTACCTAGGAACAAATTAATGAGTACATACATAAAGAAACAAAAAGATACTAAAACTCAGTATCACAAAGACAGACATTTTCCCTGGATTCATTTAAAACCTAAAGCCATTTCAACAAAATACAAACTGTTTCTCACGAAGAAATTATTCTAAAAATCAAACAGAAGAGTGCCAGAACAGTTGAAATGATTCTGAAGAAGCATAAGGTAGAGGAAATGTGGGATTGAAACAAGGTTGTTCAAACAGAGCAGTAAATAAGAGAGCCTGAAAATGGAACTTGTATATTACAGCAATGCATTACTATTTAGGTGGGTTATTTGATACATGGTGCAAAAAGCACCATTCCTATGAAAAACTAAAATTGTTCCTCATAACATAGATAAAAATGAATTTCAAGAGATTACAGCCATGAATTAAAAAATCAAATTTAAAAAACTGCTGGAAAAAAACGGCAGACCGTTTTTATGATTTTCAGAGGTAGGGAGGGATTTCTTGAAACACAAAAGGCAAAGAAAACGCAAAGTGAAAAGACAAGCTACAGAGCCGGATAAGATACCTGGGAGGCAAGTAACTGACAAAGAATTAAAACAAGAATAACAACCAAAGGCAAATAACCTGACAGAGCAGTGGACAAAAGGCAACAAATTGGCAAATCACAGAAGAGAAACCCCAAACAGCGAAGAAACATGAAAACACTGAAGAAACATGAAAACACTGAGGTGTAAGGGAAATCAACATCAAAATCAAGACAGGCTTGAGGTATTGTGTCAGAGGTTGACAAAAACCTAAAAGCCTGAGAACACCAAGACGGGGCGAAATGGGGAATTCCAACTCTATACTGCGAGTGTGAATTGAAATAAGCACTTGAGTTGCAGATGCCTGTATGTTAAAGTGCCACGACTACACTTTTGGGCATCCACCCCATGATCCTTGGTCATGTACAAGGAAGATAGATATCACAATAGTGAAACACTTGGAACCGCTATGTCCATCAGAAAAATAATGAGTCAATGAATTAAAGTATATTTGTACATTAAATCTCTCTACTGCAGTTAAAATGAACAAGTTAGTGGTACGCATAGTGCCATGTATATTCTCAATAACTTAAATGTGGCATTTTAAAGTTTGGTGCTGAATGGTTTAAAAGGGTATGTATGTGTGTGTATGTGTAAATAACAGTAACAGCAGCAACAATAAATGAAAAAATGAGTCTGAGAACTAACATTCGAGCACTTACTATACAGAAGGCACACTTCTAACTGCATGTAGATGCCTAAAGACGGTCCTAGGAGACAGATTCTACTACTATTTCTATCTAACACGATTTCTCTTTTATGACTATGAGATTCCATTATTCATTCTACAGATGAGGAATTGAAGTGGAAAGAGGTGAAACTGATCGAAAGCCATGGTACTGCTAAGTCACTTCAGTCGTGTCCGACTCTGTGTGACCCCATAGACGGCAGCCCATCAGGCTCCCCCGTCCCTGGGATTCTCCTTCAAGAACACTGGAGTGGGTTGCCATTTCCTTCTCCAATCCATGGAAGTGAAAAGAGAGAGTGAAGTCGCTCAGTCGTGTCCGACCCTTAGCGACCCCGCGGACTGCAGCCTACCAGGCTCCTCCATCCATGGGGTTCTCCAGGCAAGAGTTATTGGGGTGGCTTGCCATTGCCTTCTCCGGCTACCCAGAAGCTGGGCACAAAACGCGAGCGCGCAGCCGAGCGGGCGCAGCACGCCTGCGCCGTACGTGCGCGCGCATGCTCCCCGCCCCCGCCCGCCCCCGCGCCCTGGCAGTGGCGAAAGCTCGCCGGCGCCTCTCGCTGGCTCCGTGTAGCCGAGGGACCCGCGGCCGCCCCCGGCCGGCAGCGCAGCCTCCAGGGAGTCCGGCCCCGAGGTGTGAGGTGAGCCCCGGGTCGTGGAGGCCCCTTCCCGTCCGGCGCAGCGGGAAAGGGAGTCGGGAGTGGGGACTGAGGAGGTGCCGCCCGCGGCTGCCCGCTCCTGGGTCTGAGCCTGTGCCGAGGAGGCACCGGCAGGCGCGGCCCCTCGTCCTCAGGGAGCGTTATTCGCGCCGCCGCCGAAACCAAAGGCTTGGGCGGCGCGCTGTGGAGGGGTGTCTCGGGGCTTTCTCGGGGCGGGCGGCGGGCCGGCGCGGCGCGGGGAGCCCGAGTTTGGGGCTGGGCGCCGCGGCGGGCCGATGCCCTAAGACGGGATTGACCCTCTGGGTCCCGAGCCCGCGCCGAGCAAGCTGTCGGAGTGTGGCCCGCGCTCCCTGCGCCAGCCCTGCTGCGGCTCGGTCGGCGCCGCGGGGGCGTGTGGCGCTCCCGGGCCGCTGGGGGCTGTAGGGGGCGGCCGCGGCCGCTGGCGGGAGGACAGTGCGCCGAGGGCTGGGTGCGGGGGCGCGGGGGGCGTCGCAGCATGTGGAATGCCTCCTTTTTCTAGTCCTGAAAGTTGTTCCCTCTCCTCCCTCCCGTCAGTTTTGCAGAGTCTGCATGTTCCTCCTCGAGGCTTCCCCCTCTGCCCCCTTGGACGCTCCGTGTGTTTGCCCTGGGGTACGGTGGGGAGGTTCATCCATAGCCTCTGAAATAAGGTGCTGTTAAACATGTCAAGGCATTTTAGCATCTTCCTAGAGGCCTTTATCAGAGTTCGGTGCCTTCCTCAATAAGGGAAAAAGGGGGGTTTTTTCTTTCTTTCTTAAAAGAAGAAAAGCATATGCCACTACTTGAGGCAGAGGAGTCAACTTGGAGTTGCAGCATGTCTAGGAAGGAGGACAAAAGGTCTGGTTTTTGGCCCAGAAGAAAGGAAATTTTGAATTTTGGTTCCCTTCTGACTGTAGGCAGACAGAGCAGCAGAGCAGCTCAGCAGCTATAGAGGTGAATGACTGCTCTATAAGGTTGGTCAAACAGGATCTTATTTTATATAAGTAGTTTGGAGAGACCTGTAATGTGTATTTACGGGAATGGGGTTGCTTGGCAAAGCCAATATCGCAGGAGCAAGGAAACAGAGACTTGACAAGGGGGATGTTACCTCGCTCTTGAGCCTTCTTTTAGCCTTTGGTGGTGTGCTGACAGTCAAAGGGATAGAGAAATCCGTAGTTCTGTCAGGAAGAACCGTTTACTCCTCAAGATAACGCTTTCCGTCCGTACTTTATTTTTTTATCCCCATCCATACTTTTCAGCAAATCAATGCCATCTTTTCCCTCCAGAAGAAGAAGGAAAAGAACAAAAACGTGTGTGTTTGAAGTACCACACCCCAACATAGAGGTCATAAGATAGGAAAGTGATGTAAAAGCTTAAGTGGGCTGGCTTGCAAGGATAGAGCTGAAAATAAAAGATAATTGAGATGGAATTCTTCTTACAGTGTTGCTGTTTCTTTAGTGAGATAACAGGTTCTTCCTCTCCCGGACTCCCCCCAACTGCTTTGAAACTGTCAGGAAAGTAAGGTAGTTAGTAAAGCCTACCGTCCGTCCTACCTTCTCTTTCTTCCTCCTCCGTTATTTACTTATTTTTTTCTCATCCACTAATATTCCCTGCCTCTGCGTCTCTCCCGAATCTACGAGTGCCCTATTAATAGAAGAAGAAAGGCTTGTAGGTTCTTTCATCCCTTCTTCATCTTAGGTACTGTATTGCTCTGAGCTTTGTTTTGTGCTTTGAACATTGAGGTGGATTTTTGTGGAGAGAGCCCCAGCCGTGATTGAGAGATTTGAGGCAGGGAGCCTTGCGGGGAAGATAAACAGTCAAGTGCACGTTCTTTCTTTGTATAGCACAATGCTGGGAGAGCGTCCTCATTGGGCAGAGAGAGGCGCTTTTAAAATCCCTGTAAGTCCACTGTTGCCCACTTCACAGGCAAAGAATCTCTCTCTCCAACTTAAGTTTCGTACGTGTGAGTAAAACTATGAGATTTCATACCGAAAACTTACTCTGAGCGTGTTAGTTTGTTGACATTAGACATATATCAAGTTTGTATGTTTGTATTAGTAAAGTTGAATATCTTCATATGTTTGTTGGCCATTTGTATTTCTTTTGTAAATGTATGTCCTTTTCCCCTTTTTCTATTCAAGTAGCGTTCTTTATCTGCTTTTTAAGAAATTCATTTTATATATTACTTTTGCTGAGCACATAAGTATGTGCAAATATCCTGTACTGTGTTAAATTATTCTATTTTAGGGTAGCATTTCTCAAAATACGACTTACAGATCACTTGTAACAGTACCGAGATAATCGTTAGAGTTGCATGTGTATCCTTCATTTTCCAGAGGTTCGGATTTCTTAGACCTATGGGTTTTCTATGAATCTGCTGCACATGAAAATTAGGGAATCTCTGATTTGGAAGAAAGAAATATAAATTCCTATTTTTTTTCTTATCTCATGGCATTCTACTGTTTTTTCTTATTTATCTTAATAATCATAAACTACCGTCTTAATGTATTAAGGTTTTATCCTACCCCAGCCTAACAGTAATTTTACAAAAATGTTTTGATATATGGAAATTTGAATGTTAAAGTCCATAAAGGAAAGCACTTTTGTAAGTCTGTGAGAAGCATTGTTTGTAAATGAGGCAAAAGGAATCACTGAGAGAAAAACAAGTAAAACAGAGTATAGAGAAGCATAGGGGGTTTCTCATCTAGTTTAAAATCTCAATATTACTTTGTTTCTTCCTTATGTTTTGTGTGGTAATTTCTTTGAACCGTAAATTTGGAACCCATACTGCTTGAAAAATAGTCTAAATGAAATTTTTGAAAGTTTGTTATATACGTATTGGGTAATTTTTTTTAAGTTGGAAGCAGATGAACATGCTGCATAAGCAGCAAACTACAAACATGGAACTTCTATGGATGTTTTGATACTGTAGCCAAATAAAGCTTTCAGGGCTTATTTGACCCATTAATGATAGGCATAATTGTTACCGGACTGCATTATAATTAAGCTTAAATATACATGGGTGTTCATTGGAAGGACTGATGCTAAAACTGAAACTCCAATACTTTGGCCACCTCATGTGACGAGTTGACGCACTGGAAAAGACTCTGATGCTGGGAGGGATTGGGGGTGGGAGGAGAAGGGGACGACAGAGAATGAGATGGCTGGATGGCATCACCAACTCGATGGCCATGAGTTTGAGTGAACTCCGGGAGTTGGTGATGGACAGGGAGGCCTGGCGTGCTGTGATTCATGGGGTGCCGAAGAGTCGGACACGACTGAGCGACTGAACTGAACTGAACTGATACATGACTGTGTTTAACATCACATTTCCATAGCCAGACATCACATTTCTGGGCCCAGCTTGAAGGAGGAAAAAATACGGCAGGCCAATAAGCTTTAACAAATATTTCTGATTTAGAGATTTCAGCGTTAGAGAGATTAGACTTTTGGGGCAGAGGTCACTTGTAACTTTGGTGTTCCTAATTCCTAAGGTTGTAGACTTTCCTTTTCCCTTCTTCTACTCAAGACCATATGCTTGAGGGAAAAATGGGAAGATTCAGCCATGGCTTTACTTTCTCCAAATAGTTTTTTTTGCCCCGTAATTAAAGCTTGGGATGCAGAGGTCCCTGTCATTGGTAGTGCACAAAGGACAGTTTCTTCCCTGCTTTAGCCAAGCCAGTTCAAGTTTTCAAGGTCTAAGGTGTCACGGGCCCTAATATCTATTTGAGTTGTCTTGTTAACCTGGGTCTCTGAGAATTTCTGAACCTGACCTTCTCATGTTTTCCCAACCGAGGTTGTGTACTTCAAACAGAAATATTTGCCATCTGTGAAACGCGAATAAAGTAAAAGCAGACTTAACATCATTACAAAACCAAATGGAAGTATGATAGTTTTAGAATATGCTTTTTTCCTACCAGTCCTGCCTTCCACTCCACCTACCCTTCCAGCCCCCAAAGAGATGCATATTTTTGTCCCTAGAAAGAAAGTGAAAGTGAAAGTTGCATCCAACTCTCTGTGACCCCATGGACTGTAGCCTGCCGGGCTTCTGTGTCCATGGAATTCTCCAGGCAAGAATACTGGTGTGGGTTGCCATTTCCTCCTGCAGGGAATCTCCCCAACCCAGGGATCAAACGCATGTCTCCAGCATTGCAGGGGGATTCTTTACCGTCTGAGCCGCCAGGGAAGCCCCCAGCAAATGCAGTGTCAAATCAGACTGTGAAACTTGGTAGAAACTCTTAACTGGAAATCATTCATGTCCCACGCTGTAACTTTCTAGGGTTGACTCTTCTCTGCATCCCGACTCTCTGTAATGAATCATTTGTTGGTCAAACGTTTTCTCTATCTGTGTACTAAATTTTTGTACTATCTAAAAGGATGACGCATTCTTGGGAAAATGTCCTGATACTACTTTTAGAATCTCCTGTTTGCCAGTTCAGTATTTTTTGATAGAAGTCAGTCTTCGTATCTGCTGTAATTCAGTAATAAAACTACCTAAAATTTGATGTTGCTTTACCTTTTATAGAGTACATTATTTTATAATTCACTTATGTACCATTTTTGATAGGGAGGTGCAATTTTTAGAAAGGAAAATTTTGAGCTCAGAGAAGTGATTCACACAGTTGGGAAGAGACTTGAATCCATATCTTTTATTTCTTTATATTTTACACCTTTCAGAGATACCATCTGCTGAATCATTTAATGATTAAAACATTTGTAAAGCTGCACTCAATATACTAGCAAATTTGGAAAACTCAGCAGTGGCCACAGGACTGGAAAAGGTCAGTCTTCATTCCAATCCCAAAGAAAGGCAATGCCAAAGAATGCTCAAACTACTGCACAATTGCACTCATCTCACACGCTAGTAAAGTCATGCTCAAAATTCTCCAAGCCAGGCTTCAGCAATATGTGAACCATGAACTTCGAGATGTTCAAGTGGGTTTTAGAAAAGGCAGAGGCAGCAGAGAACAAATTGCCGACATCCGCTGGATCGTGGAGAAAGCAAGAGAGTTTCAGGAAAACATCTATTTCTGCTTCATTGACTATGCCAAAGCCTTTGACTGTGTGGATCACAATAAACTGTGGAAAATTCTGAAAGAGATGGGAATCCCAGACCACCTGACCTGCCTCTTGAGAAACCTATATGCAGGTCAGGAAGCAACAGTTAGAACTGGACATGGAACAACAGACTGGTTCCAAATAGGGAAAGGAGTACGTCAAGGTTGTATATTGTCACCCTGCTTATTTAACTTCTGTGCAGAGTACATCGTGAGAAATGCCGGGCTGGAGAAGCACAAGAACTAAAGAGCCTCTTGATGAAAGTGAAAGACGAGAGTGAAAAAGTTGGCTTGAAGCTCAGCATTCAGAAAACTAAGATCATGGCATCCGGTCCCATCGCTTCATGGGAAAAAGGTAGAGAAACAGTGGAAAAAGTGGCTGACTTTATTTTTCTGGGCTGCGAAATCACTGCAGATGGTGATTGCAGCCATGAAATTAAAGGACATGTACTCCTTGGAAGGAAAGTTATGACCAACCTAGACAGCATATTAAAAAGCAGAGACATTACTTTGCCAACAAAGGTCCATCTAGTCAAGGCTGTGGCTTTTCCAGTGGTCATGTATGGATGTGAGAGTTGGACCGTGAAGAAAGCTGAGCGCAGAAGAATTGATGCTTTTGACCTGTGGTGTTGGAGAAGACTCTTGAGAGTCCCTTGGACTGCAAGGAGATCCAACCAGTCTATCCTAAAGGAGATCAGTCCTCGGTGTTCATTGGAAGGACTGATGTTGAAGCTGAAACTCCAATACTTTGGCCACCTGATGCGAAGAGCTGATTCATTGGAAAAGACCCTGATGCTGGAAAGATTGAGGGCAGGAGGCGAAGGGGGCGAGAGAGGATGAAATGGTTGGATGACATCCTCGACTCGATGGACATGGATTTGGGTGGACTCCTGGAGTTGGTGATGGACAGGGAGGCCTGGCGCGCTGCGGTTCATGGGGTCGCACAGAGTCGGAATGACTGAGCGATTGAACTGAACTGATGTGTCTCTTAATTTATAGTTTCTCCTTCTGTTTCCCTTCTTCCTTTTTGCTTGTAACACACTTGCCCTACAGATTTTCTCTGACTTTATTTTGCTGTTTGCATCCCTCTGGTGTTTTTGACCATGTTCCTCTGTCTGTCTTTGTTTTGAAAGAATCCTTCCAAGGCACTGTAATATCTGCTTTTTACCCTATAATTTTATTAGGGGTTTGTAAAATGGTGATATTCAATCATTCTTCATTTCTCAGCTAGAATACTTTAAACAAAAACTTTCTCACGTTGATTTTGGACTGTTGAGTTACTCTTATGTTCAGTTTATCTGAAAAAGACAGTAAATATGCAACTGTTCTCCTTTGTCAGGTTTTAGAATAATAAATTGATTCCCAAGAATCTTTCAAAAGTGACTAATGAGATCTTTGTCCTTTCAAATATCATTGTTCTCCTTTCAAGTATCATTATGAACTCAGGGATTTTTCCCATATTTTATGTGTTCCAGTCCATTGCACGTGTTATTTTGTTGTGGCTGAGTCTGTTCTATTTTTGGTAGTGAGCAACTCTTCAAGATAGCTCCTAAGTGTTTTTGATACTACCCTAGTGGTTTCTGATAGCTTCCTTGCTGTCTGGTATGATCCAACCTTATTTCATAAAATTCTGCCTCAGAACTTGAATTATCACTTTCTTTAGGGAGTGCTGGTTCCTTTTAGTTGGAGAGAATTTTCACGGATTTTTACAGACTGCTATCTGGATGCTATGTTTATTGATACTAGGTTAGTAATTTATAGGTCTCTTTAAAGATGGAGCTGCTGCTGCTGCTGCTGCGTCACTTCAGTCGTGTCCGACTCTCTGTGACCCCATAGACAGAAGCCCACCAGGCTCCCCCGTCCCTGGGATTCTCCAGGCAAGAACACTGGAGTGGGTTGCCATTTCCTTCTCCAATGTGTGAAAGCGAAAAGCGAAAGCGAAGTCGCTCAGTCGTGTCCGACCCTTAGCGACCCCACGGACTGCAGCCTACCAGGCTCCTCTGTCCATGGGATTTTCTAGGCAAGAGTACTGGAGTGGCTTGCCATTGCCTTCTCCGGACCTAGGAAATACTTTTTTAAAAAAAGATAGTTCAGCATGAGTTTATACTGATAACTTGTTTTTATTTAATATTTTTAGAATTTTTGTTTCTTCTCATGCTATACAGACGTTACTTAATTTCAGAATCATATCAGTATCGTTACTGAAAGCCCTGTAAGGTTTCTTTGTATTTCTTATGTCCTTAGGATGTATTTCACCAAGGATGTGCAGTCAGATTACTGTGTTTTAGAGTTAAGTACTCCTCTGTTTGGTTTAACTCAGTACAGTTTAGGTTTGTTTTTCATTTTGATTTTGAGGAACAACTTAAAATTTTTTTGGTTTCGATTTATTTTATAATCATGTGTAAAAACTTGATATATACGACAAGGTACGTTCAGAGGAGTCTAGTTTCTGGACTGTGTTTGTGCTTAGTCACTCATCGTGTCTGACTCTTTGAGACCCAATGGACTGTAGCCTGTTTGGCTCCTCTGTCCACGGGGATTCTCCAGGCAAGAATACTGGAATGGGTAGTCATGCCCTCCTTCAGGGGATTTTCCCATCCCAGGGATCGAACTCAGGTCTCCCGAATTTCAGGCAATTTTTTTACCGTCTGAGCCACCAGGGAAGCCCACGAATACTGGAATGGATAGCCTATCCTTTCTCCAAGGGATCTTCCCGACCCAGGAACTGAACCGGAGTCTGCAGGTGGATTCTTTACCAGCGGAATCGTAACCTTCTTTCCTTCCCTTGGCGGTAGTTGTTTTTTTTTAAAAGCTTTTTGTTTATCTTTCCATTAAAAATTACAGTAGTAATAGAAAATGTCTGTATAATATCTGTGTATAGCTATATATTCTTCCACGCTCTTTTGATATAGTGTCTTACTGTTTGTTTTCTCTACCTTGTTTTATTACTTAACAATATGTCCTGGCTATTTCATAGTAGCACTTATAGATAATGTTCCTCAGAGTTTTGTTTTTTTTTTTTAATTGTGGCCAAATATACCTGTTGCACTAGTGGTAAAGAGACCGCCTGCCAATGCAAGAGGTGTGGGTTCGATCCTAGGGTCGGGGATATCCCCTGGAAGAGGACATGGCTTCCAATCAAGTATTCTTGCCTGGAGAATCCAATGGACAGAGGAGTGCGACAGGCTACAATACTTAGTGTTGCAAAGAGTTGAAGATGACCGAAGTGACTTAGCATGCATGCACGCAAAATAGATATAACATAAAATTTACCATTTGAACCTTTTCTTGTTTGTTTTTTGGCATACCATGCAGCTTGTAGGATCTTAATTCCTCAACCAGGGATTGAACCCAGTTCCCGGCACTGAAAGTTCGGAGTCCTAACCATGAGACCACCAAGGAATTCCCCCATTCCAATCATTTTTAAGTGTGCAGTTCAGTGGCATTCAGTACAGTCACCTTGGTATGTCCTTATCACTGTCCTTCTTCAGCACGTTTTCAGCTTCTGAAACTGAAACACTATACCTGTTAAACAATAATTCCCTGTTCTCCCTTCCCCTCAACCTTTGGCAACCACCGTTCTCCTTTTTTTCTTTCTCTCTGAATTTGACGACTCCAGTACCTCATTTAAGTGAAATCATAGAATATTTGTCCTTTTGTGATTGGCTTCTTTCACTTAGCACAATGTCTTCCTGATTCATCCATGTTGTAACAAGTGTCAGAATTTCCTTCCTTTTTAAGGCTGAATAATATTTCATTGTATATTTATGCCCAACGTTTAGTTTAATCATTCATTCATCAGACTCTTGACTTCTTTCCACCTTTTGGCTATTATGACTATAGCTGCTATGAGTATGGATGTATAAATATTTGTTCCAGTCTTTGCTTTAAGTTTTTCTGGGGTATTCCCAGAAGTGAAATTTCAGGATAGCATGATAATCCTGTTTAGTTTTTTGAGGAACCGCTGAACTGTTTTGTATAGCAGCTGCTCCATCTTACATTTCTGCTAGCGATGCACAAGGGTTCCAGTATCTCTCCATCCTCACCAACACTAGTTATTTTCTGGGTTTTTGTTTTGGAGTGATAGCCGCTGTATTGGGTACGAAGTTGTCCTCATTTTTTAGTTCAGGTCCTGCTGAAGGACATTTGAAAGCTGAACTTGCTGTTGAGGTCCTTATTCATCTTTGGAGGGCCCGCAGCTAACATAGTACCTCACACGTAGTAACTGCTAAGTAAATGTCTGAGTGAGTTAACGCACTTCATCAACTGTGGATTCCGGAAGAGGTGGTAGTCATTTGTGGTTGTGTTGTAGAGGTGTCCCTCAGCACATGATCTCCGGGAACTGTCAATAGTTGTGGGTTTGTTGGGGTTGGTAATGGTAGTCCTGACAGGAGTAGCAAAGATACCACTGTCCTGTGAACACCAGTGTTTGCCTTTGCCCTTTTTTTTTGGAGCGGGGAAAGGTCAAAGCGACCTGAAGCTTTCAACATTATGTATTTACCCTTGTAAGTAGGATAGCAAAGTAAAGGAATAAAACAAACCAGCTTTCTTATCTCTAGACCTCTCATTCTCTTTGTGCCTAAATAATCTCATCTCCATCTTTGCCTGTCAAATTCTTTTTTTTTGCCTGTCAAATTCTAATGGTTGTACTTGATGTACCCCTCCAGGCTTCTCTGTCCATGGGATTTCCCAGGCAAGAATACTGGAGTGGGTTTGCCATTTCCTCCTCTAGGGAATCTCCCCGACCCTGGGATTGAACCAGCGTCTCCTGCTTAGCAGGTGGATAGTTTGCTACTAAGCCACCAGGGAAGCCAAATTTGATATATTAATTAACAGGAAAAAAATAGGAATAGATAATAAAATAATGTATGTGGTATCATCCTGTTTTTGTTGAAGAAAAGAAGTGTATTCATGTTCATGTAGAGTAAGTGATCTGGAAAGATTTTTGTCAAGACCAGCAGTGATTGTTCTTGAATTAACACGATTTATTTCTGTGTTCTGTGTTTTTCATTTAATGTTTGTGTTTTCTGATTTTTTTGCAAGAAACACATTGTGTTTTTAAAATAGTAAAATTAGTACGGAAACTTTATTTTTAAAAATCCCAGCTGTCCTTTTTTGTGTAGCTCCCAGTTGCAGTGTCTCAGACTTAGTATTTATTAAATATGTTTTTATCCGAATGACTGAAACTTCAGGAAGAACTTGGTGAATGCCATAAATAGGCATATAGTGCTGAGAGGATTCAAAAGAGAAAGGATCATGTGTGGAAAGGATCTGTTGCAGATTATGTTTGAACTGACCTTGAAAGGTAGGGTTTTGTTGTGTTTTGTTTTGTTTTAAGAGGATACTATAATTTAATACCCCTTTGTACCAGTGATTAACATTTTGTGGATAGGCATTTGCGGAAACGAAATTTCTTTGATTGTATTTATTCTTTAAATTCATGGCTTATATTTTTAGGATACATGCATTATCAGGCAGACTGACTTATTGACATCTTCTCTTTAGGTTAGTATTAATAAGGTGGTTTTCCCTGAGCAAACAACAGCCAAACAGAAGTGGATTGAAGAGCCTATCGTGTGACAGGGAAATCAGCCAGGAACTAGGAAACTTCTAAATTGAAAAACGTGAAAAATACACACGTAGTGGAGAATTAATTGGATTTAGTTATTTTTGACTTTAGGAAAAAAATAAAGTTTTAACAGTTTAATTGATTCTCTTGCATTTTAGATCACTGCACCGGGGGCAGATTCATGTCAATGTTATGGCAAGACCAATAAAATAATGTAAAGTAATTAGCCTCCAATTGAAAGAAATAAAAGAAAAAAAAAGAATGCCTTAAAATGCTTATTTTAAATTAAAGTATTAATTCTGATGAATTTGGTTTGTAAAGTTTTATCTTTTGAGACACTATAATTCATAACCATTCATGAATAAAAAAGTTGTACTTCCTGAAGAAAAGTCAAATTGTATGGGCTGCTTCAGGAGCTCCCCTTTGACCTGAGATAAATATACTCCTGTGATAAAGTCATATTTCTGCAAACTAGCTCACTGAACTCATATTGGGAAACATTTAATATGCTGTCATAAGACATTAACAAAATAAATTTATAAAAGAAAAGCAAATCTATGGGACTAAAGGTATTTTACAAACGTGGAATTTTTATATATCTATATTCTACCTGTTCCTTCTTGACCCGCACACAGGTTTCTCAGGAGACAGGTAAGGTGGTTTGATATTCGCATCCCTTTTTTATTTTTTTTATTGGAGGCTAATTACTTTACAATATTATATTGGTTGGTTTTGCCATACATTGACATGAATCCGCCCCGGGTGTACATGTCTTCCCTTTCTTGAACCCCCCTCCCACCTCCCTCCTCCCCATGTCCTCCCTCTGGGTCATCCCCGTGCACCAGCCCGGAGCATCCTGTATCATGCGTCGAACCTGGATTGGTGATTCGTTTCACATATGATAATATACATGTTTCAATGCCATTCTCCTGAATCATCCCACCCTCACCCTCTCCCACAGAGTCCCAAAGACTGTTCTATACACCTGTGTCTCATTTGCTGTCTCGTACTCAGGGTTAAGGTGGTTGTTGTTGTTCAGTCGCTCAGTCGTGTCCGACTCTCTGCGACCCCATGAAACACAGCACGCCAGGCCTCCCTGCCCATCACCAACTCCCGGAGTACACTCAAACTCATGTCCACAGAGTCGGTGATGCCATCCAGCCATCTCATTCTCTGTCGTCCCCTTCTCCTCCCGCCCCCAACCTTTCCCAGCATCAGAGTCTTTTGCAGTGAGTCAACTCGTCGCATGAGGTGGCCAAAGTATTGCAGTTTCAGCTTTAGCATCAGTCCCTCCAATGAACATCCAGGATTGATCTCCTTTAGAATGGACTGGTTGGATCTCCTTGCAGTATAAGGGACTCTCAAGAGTCTTCTCCAACACCACAGTTCAGAAGCATCGATTCTTCGGCGATCAGCCTTCCTCACAGTCCAACTCTCACATCCATACATGACCAGGGGAAAAACCATTGCCTTGACTAGATGGACCTTGTTTGGCAAAGTAATGTCTCTGCTTTTTAATATACTCTCAAGGTTACCATCTTTCTAAATTCCATATATATGCATTAGTATACTGTATTGGTGTTTTTCTTTTTGGCTTAATTCACTCTGTATAATAGGCTCCAATTTCATCCACCTCATTAGAACTGATTCAAATGTATTCTTTTTAATGGCTGAGTGATACTCCATTGTGTATATGTACCAAAGCTTTCTTATCCATTCGTCTGCAGATGGACATCTAGGTTGCTTCCATGTCCTGGCTATTGTAAACAGTGCTGCAATGAACATTGGAGTACATGTGTCTCTTTCAATTTTGGTTTCCTCGGCGTGTATGCCCAGGAGTGCGATTGCTGGATCATATGGCAGTTCTGTTTCCAGTTTTTTAAGGAATCTCCACACTGTTCTCCATAGTGGCTGTACTAGTTTGCATTCCCACCAACAGTGTAAGAGGGTTCCCTTTTCTCCACACCCTCTCCAGCATTTGTTGCATGTAGACTTTTGGATAGCAGCCATTCTGAGTGGTGTGGAATGGTATCTCATTGTGGTTTTGATTTGCATTTCTCTGATTATGAGGGATGTTGAGCATTTTTTCATGTGTTTGTTAGCCATCTTTATGTCTTCTTTGGAGAAATGTCTGTTTAGTTCTTCGGTCCATTTTTAGATTGGATCGTTTATTTTTCTGGAATTGAGCTGCAGGAGCTGGTTGTATATTTTGGAGATTAATTCTTTGTCAGTTGTTTTCTCCCATTCTGAAGACTGTCTTTTCACCTTGCTTATAGTTTCCTTTGCTGTGCAGAAGCTTGATATTTGCATCTCTTTAAGAATTTTCTGCAGCTTGTTGTGATCCCCACAGTCAAGTCAAAGGGTTTCATATAGTCCATGAAACAGAAGTAGATGTTTTTTTTGGAATTCCCTTGCTTTCTCTATGATTTAATTTATGTTGGCAATTTGACCTCTGGTTTCTCTGCCTTTTCTAAGCCCAGCTTGTACATCTGGAAGCTCTCAGTTCACATACTGCTGAAGCCTAGCTTGAAGGATTTTGAGCATCATCTTACTAGCATGTGAAATGAGCACAGTTGTCTGTTACTTAGAATATTCTTTGGCATTGCTCTTCTTTGGGATTAGAATGAAAACCAGTCTTTGCCAGTCTTGTGGCCACTGCTGAGTTTTCAAATTTGCTGGCATATTGAGTGTAGCACTTTAATTAACAGCATCATCTTTTAGGATTTTAAATAGCTCAGTTAAAATTCCATAACCTCCACTAGCTTTGTTTGCAGTAATGCTTCCTGAGGCCCACTTGACTTCATATTCCAAGATGTCTGGCTCTAGGTGACCACACCATTGTGGTTATCTAAGTCGTTAAGATCTTTTTGGTATAGTTCTTCTGTGTATTCTTGTATACCTTTTCTTAATCTGTTCTTAAAAGTTTATGAAGTATCTGACTCTGTGCAGGACAATATACAGTGCCTCACATAGTTCTTACATCTCTGTGGGGTAGATGTAAACATTCCAGCTTTATTGGTAGAAACCCAAGGCAGTGAAAATTTAAGTAACAAGTCTCCAATCCCATAGCAAATAAATTTTACCTGATATATGTTTGATTTCAAAGCTCTAGCTCTTTCCACTATAATGTGTGATCTCTGTCTTTTAACTGTTTCATTTTTCTTGAAAGGAGCCCTGTATCCAGATGGAACATCTGGAAAGAACGAGGATGATGACATGGTTCCTCCTGGCAAAAACTATACCTACGTCTGGCCAGTGAGAGAAGAGTATGCTCCTGCCCCAGCAGATGCAAACTGCCTGACTTGGGTGTACCATTCACATATTGATGCCCCTAAGGACATCTGTTCTGGGCTAATCGGCCCACTGCTGGTGTGCAAAGAAGGTAAGATGTGTCTTCTCCCCCTCTGTGCCTAGAAACCTCTTCCCAAGTGTGCTGAAGAGTGTATATAGTCTTCAGGTCTTGTCTTGCCCACCCCCAAAGAAAGGCAATGCCAAAGAATGCTCAAACTACTGCACAATTGCACTCATTTCATACGCGAGTAAAGTCAAGCTGAAAATTCTCCAAGCCAGGCTTCAGCAGTACGTGAACTGTGAACTTCCAGATGTTCAAGCAGGTTTTAGAAAAGGCAGAGGAACCAGAGATCAAATTGCCAACATCCGCTGGATCATGGAAAAAGCAAGAGTTCCATAAAAACATCTATTTCTCTTTTATTGACTATTCCAAAGCCTTTGACTGTGTGGATCACAATACACTGTGGAAAATTCTGAAAGAGATGGGAATCCCAGACCACCTGACCTGCCTCTTGAGAAACCTGTATGCAGGTCAGGAAACAACAGTTAGAACTGGACATGGAACAACAGACTGGTTCCAAATAGGAAAAGGAGTACATCAAGGTTGTATATTGTCACCCTGCTTATTTAACCTATATGCACAGTACATCATGAGGAATGCTGGGCTGGATGAAGCACAAGCTGGAATCAAGATTGCTGGGAGAAATATCTATATTTCTCAGATATGCAGATGACACCACCCTTATGGCACAAAGCGAAGAGGAACTCAAAAGCCTCTTGATAAAAGTGAAAGAGGAGAGTGCAAAAGTTGGCTTGAAGCTCAACATTCAGAAAACAAAGATCATGGCATCTGGTCCCATCCCTTCATGGGAAATAGATGGGGTAACAGTGGAAACAGTGTCAGACTTTACTTTTTGGGGCTCCAGAATCACTGCGGATGCTGATTGCAGCCATGAAATTAAAAGACGCTTATTCCTTGGAAGAAAAGTTATGACCAACCTAGATAGCATATTAAAAAGCAGAGATGTTACTTTGCCAACAAAGGTCCGTCTAGTCAAGGCTATGGTTTTTCCCATGGTCATGTATGAATGTGAGAGTTGGACTATGAAGAAAGCTGAGTGCCGAAGAATTGATGCTTTTGAACTGTGCTGCTGCAGAAGACTCTTGAGAGTCCCTTGGACTGCAAGGAGATCCAACCAGTCCATTCTGAAGGAGATCAATCCTGGGTGTTCATTGGAAGGACTGATGCTAAGGCTGAAACTCCAATACTTTGGCCACCTCATGCGATGAGTTGACTCACTGGGAAAGACTGATGCTGGGAGGGATTGCGGGCAGGAGGAGAAGGGGACGACGGAGAATGAGATGGCTGGATGGCATCACCGACTTAATGGACATGAGTTTGAGTGAACTCTGGGAGTTGGTGATGGACAGGGAGGCCTGGTGTGATGTGATTCAGGGGGTCGCAAAGAGTCAGACACGACTGAGCGACTGAAGTGAACTGAACTGAAAAGAAAGAGAAAGAACTCAAATAAAATCAGAAAGGAAAGATGAGAAACACAAAGGATCATAAGAGATTACTATGAACAAATATATACCAACATGTTGGATAACCTATTGGAAATGCATAAGTTCCTGGAAACATACAGACTACCAAGACTAAATCATGATGGAATAGACTCTGAACAGACTGATTAATAGCAAGTAGTAATCGGTAATCAAAAAACTTCCAACTAAGAAAAGTCCAGGAACAGATGACTTCTTTGGTTAATTCCATCAAACATTCAAAGAAGAATTAATACCAATTCTTAAAATCTTCCAGAAAACAGAAGAGGGAGAAACTTTTCCAAACATGTTTTATGAAGCCAGCATTGTGTTGATACCAAAACCAGACAAGGATGCCACACAAAAAAAGAAAAAATACAGGCTAATATTCCTGGTGAACACAGATGTAAAAATCCTCGACAAAATATCAGCAAGCCAGATTCAGCAATACATTAAAAGTTTCACAACCATGATTAAGTGGGATATATTCCAAGTATGAAAGGATGGTTCAGCTTCCACAAATCCATTGAAGTTGTGTGCCACAATAATAAAATTAAGCATAAAAATATATGATTATCACAATAGACATAGAAAAAGCATCTGACAAAATTCAACATCCATTTAGGATAAAAACCCTTAATGGAGTATAAATGGAACACACCTCAACATAATAAAGACCATATATGACAAGCCCACAGTTAAGGTTATACTCAGCGGCAAAAGCTGAAAGCTAATCCTCTAAGATCAGGAACAAGAGAAGGATGCACACTGTTGCCACTTTTATTCAACATGGTATTGGAAGTCCTAGCCAGAGCAATTAGGCAAGGAAAAGAAATAAAAATCATCCAAATCTGAAACAAAGAAGTAACTGTTTCTATTTGCAGATGACATGATATTGCATATAGAAAAGCTAAAGACTCCAGTAAATTTGAGGGATATACAATCAACACACAAAAAGCTGTTGCATTTCTGTACATTAATAATGAATTATCTGAAAGAAAAGTCAAGAAAGCCATCTCATTTACAATTTCATCAAAAGGAATAAAATATCTAGGAATAAATTTAACCAAAGAGGTGAAAACCCCACATATTGAAAATTATGATATTAATAAAAAAATTTAAGAAGACAAAAATAAATGGAAAGATATTTTGTACCCATGGGATTAGATGAATTAATATTGTTAAAATATTCAAGGCAATCTATAGACACAGTGCAATCCCTATTTCAATCTCAATGGTATACCATTTTTACAGAAATAGAAAAAACAACCTCAAATTTGTATGGAATCACAAAAGAACCTGAATAGCTAAAGCAATCTTGAAAAAGAACAAAGCTAGCGGCATCGTGTTCCTTGATTTTATTACAAAACTATATGAATTCAGGCTTCCCTGGTGGCTCAGACGGTAAAGCATCTGCCTGCAGTGCGGGAGACCCGGGTTCGATCCCTGGGTTGGGAAGATCCCCTGGAGAAGGAGATGGCAACCCACTCCAGTACTCTTGCCTGGAAAATTCCATGGACTGAGGAGCCTGGGAGGCTACAGTCCATGGGGTCGCAAAGAGTCGGACACGACTGAGCGACTTCACTTCATACTAATTCAAGCAGGACCATACTGGCATGAAAACAGACACAGAGATCAATGAACAGAATAGACAGCCATGAAATAAGCCCGTGCAGGAATATATATTTCCTTGGAAGGAAAGTTATGACCAGCCTAGATAGCATATTAAAAAGCAGAGACATTACTTTGCCAACAAAGTTCCATTAGTCAAAGCTATAGTTTTTCCACTAGTCATGTATGGATGTGAGAGTTAGACCATAAAGAAAGCTGACCACCAAAGAATTGATGCTTTTGAACTGTGGTTGGTGTTGGAGAAGACTCTTGAGAGTCCCTTGGACAGCAAGGAGATCCAACCAATCCATCCTAAAGGAAATCAGTCGTGAATATTTATTGGAAGGTCTGACGCTGAAGCTGAAACTCCAATACTCTGGCCACGTGATGCGAAGAAAAGCCCCTGATGCTGGGAAAGATTGAGGGCGGGAGGAGAAGGGGACGACAGAGGATGAGATGGTTAATGGCATCACCGACTGGACGGACATGAGTTTGAGCAAGCTCCGGGAGTTGGTGTTGGACAGGGAAGCCTGGCGAGCTGCAGTCCGTGGGTTCACAAAGAATCGGGCACAGCTGAGTGACTGAACTGAACTGCCTCATTCCTCCCTTCTAATCATTTCTTTTCCTTCTTGCTGCATGCTTTTGTCACTTAAGTAGCTACCGTATGTCAGCTTTCCCAACGTGAGGTAAGACAGGGTTTCTAGTTAACAGAACAGATCTGGTGGGGAAGGTACATATACAAATAGAGATGAAAGTAGGAGGTAGCCAAGCTGTCCTGGAATTATAAACAGCGCTTTGGTTTACTCCTGATCTCACTGTGTTCCCAGAGCAGCTCAAGGCTGTGTGCCTACTGCTGATCACTTTTATTGAGTGTTTTTCTCTTGAAAAGACTAATGCTTTTCATTCCTTTGGGGATTGCATTTTATCAAAGAAGCCACATTTTTTTCTGCACAAAAATATTACAACCCAGTGATTTTTGCTAGTTTTTCAGCTGTGCTAGAGTATGTATTACCTTTGTTTCTGGTTCTGCTGGGCTCTGCAGGGGAGTGTCTTTCACCGGTGTTTCTGTTTTTCAGCGCTCAATGGATACCTCTTTGGGAACTTCCCTGAACCTGATATGTGCGTTGGTGAATCAGTGTCCTGGCACCTATTTGGGATGGGGAATGAGATAGACATCCATTCCATCTATTTTTATGGTAACACCTTCATCAGCAGAGGGCATCGGACTGATGTCGTCAACCTGTTCCCAGCCACCTTCCTGACAATAGAAATGATAGTTGAGTATCCTGGAAAGTGGATGATAACCTGCCAAGTCAGTGATCACCTCCAAGGTAAAAAGGATGGAGGCCAGTGTGGAAATGCTTACAGTTGGTACAGTTAAACCACACAGTCAATGGTGTTCATTCAGTGCATGCTATTGGATGGATTCTTGTCTGTGTTATATTTATTCCAATTAAATATTCAACATAGGAAAATGTATAATGCCTATTTGGCATCTTATTGACATATATTTATTAATTAATTACCTCCTTATGAACCAGGTAAGAGGTGATTGAAAAAATTGATAAGACCTTCCTGGAACCTGGAATCTAGTAGTTAAATATAGTTACACATTTACAAAAGAATAAAATGTGAGGCAGAATGATAAATGCTCTTTGAGCTTTGTCACTTAAATGGAACAGTCAGAGAGACTACCTAAGGAGGGGGTCCCTAATCTGAGCCTATAAATATGGGTAGGAATTTGATAGATGAGGAATAAGAAAAAGGCTTTCCGAGTAGGGGAAGCAGCATGAACTGGGAAAAACACATGGGCAGTTCTAAATAGAATAAAATTTACAATCAGAAATGGGAATTTCTAGATAATCTGGACCAACCAGAAAGGGATTTCTAGATAATCTGGGCTACTCCCCTATCCAATTCTTGAATTCCCTTTTGGACATCTCTTAAAAAAATTTTTTTTAAATTTTATATTGGAGTATAGTTGATTTATGTATGATGTGTTAGTTTCAGGTGTACAGAAAAATGAGTTATACATAGTCAAACATCTGTTCTTTTTCAGATTCTTTTCCCATGTAAGTTTCCCATATTACAGAATACTGAATATAGTTACTTGTGCTCTACAGTTGGTCCTTGTTGATGATCTATTTTATATGGAGTCGTGTGTATAGCCCTAGCCTAGTAATTGTAGCAGCCCATTTCATCTCTGGGCTGCTCTGTGAGAGTTCTTCTTAATATTGAGAAGCAATCCAATGACAGGTGCAAAATCCTTTGAAAGGTGAATGATAAGCATTTGTTGACTTAAATACCTGTTGAATGATTCAGTCCAGGTTCCTTGGGACCACATGGAATAAGTCTACTTAGCTGGACCTTAGGCTCATGTCAGAGGAGTGACGAAGCAGAAGTTTTAGAGAGGCAGTTTGGGCCTCAGGGGAGCAGTTTTGAATGGCAAGGCTAAGGAACGTCGGGAAGGTAATGCATGCATGCATGCTGAGTCCCTTCAGTTCTGTCGACTCTTGGCGACCCTACAGACTGCAGTCCATCAGGTGCCTCTGTGGGATTCTCCAGGCAAGAATACTGGAGTGGGTTGCCACGCCCTCCTCCAGGGGATCTTCCCAACCCAGGGACTGAACTCACGTATATTACTTCTCCTGCATTGGCAGGTGGGTTCTTGACCTGGGAAGCCCCTGGAAGGTAATAGTGAGCCCTTTTAGTTCATTAGACACAGTGATTTAGGAAGATTTAGGAAGCTAAATATGTCTTCGTGCAGAGAAGATTCAGTGAAGAGATTCTGGCTACTGGATGCCAGTTAAGAAATATTGGCAACATTACAGATATGACATATTACAGGTTTGGCCTAGGAAGAGAAAAAGAAAAATGTTATCAGTTGGATAAACATGGAGTAAATAATGTATGATTCAATTTGGATCATAACTACACACAGTCACTACAAGGACAGCTATGCAGCACTTCAGGGCTGCTTTCATAACACGTTTTTATCCCCCTCAAACTTAAAGCAAACTTCAAACTTGTCCACTAGGTTATTCCAGTTAAATTCAATCGGCAAATGTTGAGTTGCTCAGTTAATACGTATCAGACACTCTCCTGAGAAGACAAAGGTGAACATGACAGCTACCATTCTCCACCCCGACTCCAGACTTTATTGAGGTATAATTGACAAAGAGGAATTGCATATGAATTCCTTGATATTTTGATATAAGGTGTAAACTCTTTAAACTACACACAAGCTAATTAATATATCAACCACCTCACATAGTTAAACTTTGTGATGTTGGTGATGGTGAGAGCACTTGAGATCTCAAAGAATACAAAGTTTCAGTTATGCAAGACAAATGGGTCCTTGAGATCTAATGGTGACTACTATCAACAATACTGTGTTGTATACTTGAGATTCCCGAAAAGGGTAGATTGTAGATGTTCTCCACAGAAGATCTTAAATTTGAAAAGAAATTAGTTTTTTTTTCTTTTTTTAAAAAATTCTTTTATTTTAACTGGAGGCTAATTCCTTTACATTATTGTATTGGTTTTGCCATACATTGACATGTATCAAGGCATTAGCAGCCATTTGAAATTAGTTAGATTCTTAAATTTGGCCAGTAGTTGTACACGTAAGCTGGAATACAGTACTGAAATACAGCATTTACTAAATTGTCCATACCCTCGGAGAAAATGTTTAGAATTGGAAGATATATATAATTCAATTTTAAAATTAGCAATCACCTCTAGAGATAATGGTGTGACATTTTGATGAATATCTTCCCTATTTTCTAGACCTTTATATATAAATACATAGTCTTTCCAAACTTTACAGTTTGATAACTGAACAACAGTATCACTTGATTACTATTAACGTTGAACTTTTTTGTTTGTTTGTTCTTGGGCCAGTAGTATTTCTTTTGTGAATACCCTATCAATGTTTTGCTCATTTTCTGTTGAAATATTTACTTTTTTCTTTCTTATTTATCAAAGATATTTACGTATTAATCTTTTGTCATATGTGTTAAAACACTCCTCTACCCACTGTTTACTTTTACTTTTAACTTTGTTTATGGTTCTACTTTCTGTACAAAAGTTTGAAATGTCCATGAAGTCAAGTGAATCAGTCTATTCTTCCTCTATGACTGCTTTTGGAGCATTTGTACATTGGCTCTTGGTTTTCCTCTGTTTTATAGCTGGCATGCTGGGGCAATACAATGTTGGTAACTGCAAAAGTGGTATTTCTCACCCCAAGATGAAGGGTCAACAGAGACACTACTTTATAGCGGCTGAAAAAATTCTTTGGGATTATGGTCCTCAAGGCTATGACAAATTCAGTGGTCTTCCCCTAAAGGCCTCTGGCAGGTAAGCTCTCTTTGCTGATGTTTCTGAGCCTCTCATAAGAGAGGCATCTGTTAAGCTTTTTGCTGTGATCTCATTTGTGTTCCAGGCACTGTTCTCACGAGTACATACTGCATAAATGGCATAATAGCATCATTTAAGGAGCTCTGAGTCCCATAATGTATATGCTGCTGAGAATTGTAGATACAATTGTATATACTGCAGATAACTGCAGAGTATCTCAGAGCTATGGTTTTTCCAATAGTCATGTATGGATGTGAGAGTTGGACTACAAAGAAAGCTGACCACTGAAGAACTGATGCTTTTGAACTGTGGTGTTGGAGAAGACTCTCAAGAGTCCCTTGTACAGCAAGGAGATCTAACCAGTCTATCCTAAATATTCACTGGAAGGACTGATGCTGAAGCTGAAACTCCAATACTTTGGCCACCTGACGTGAAGAAGTGACTCACTAGAAAAGACCCTGATGCTGGGAAAGATTGAAGGTGGGAGGAGAAGGGGACAACAGAGGATAAGATGGTTGGATGGTATCACTGACTCGAAGAACATGAGTTTGAGTAAGCTCCGGGAGTTGGTGATGGACAGGGAAGCCTGGTGTGCTGCTGTCCATGGGGTCACAAAGAGTTGGATACAACTGAGCGACTGAACCGAACTGAACTATTGCTTTAAGATTTGCGGGCAAAATCAAAGCACTGGATTCATGTATTCATCCATCAAACACTTCAGAAGCATCTACTGTGTGCAAGCTGCAGCATAAAGTGCCATGAGAGTTACTGAGCTGACAGAGAACAGACTAAGGTCTTCCACGTATTAAGCAGACAATTTTGAAGGGGGAATAAGTCAGGACTCTATTTCAGGGAGATGAAACAGCCAAGGAAGGTTACCTTTTTTGGTTCAAGGACAGCCTGATATAAGTGAAGCCCCTTCTGCCCAGACTTCATATTCCTCCCTGTCCAGTACAATGCCACTTTCCCCCTTCAAAATCTAACTCTACTGTAACTTCTTAAGTAAAGTCTCACTGACACCTGAATAATTTTCTCTGGGCTTCCATAGCATGTAATATTTTTCAAATTGAATCTAACAATTTATTAAGTGGATGAAGACCCATGTGACGTTTATTGTAGGATCGTATGCAAATATGTCTGGGAAAGCATTCCAAAAAATACAGTATGATATCAACAAGTATTGCTCTTACCCTATAATCCTTTTCATGTTTGAGGGAATGTTTAAAAAATTGTCTTTTTGATCAATAAGATTCTTTTTACTTCCTTCATTATAAATTTCATTCATTCTTCCACCAAAGTGATAACATTTAACCTTGCCTAAAGAATTTGTGTGACCACCTATGAAAAACTCTTTGATATCAACATTCCCTATTGACTAGCATTTTCCCATAAACAGAATAGTGAAAATTAACATTGAGAATTATGTCTTAGAAGCCTTCCAAAATTAGAAAGCACCTTATAAAATATGAAATATCAAGCTATATTCAATGGATATTTAGTGTAATATGTGAAAACACTATGTACTAAGTGACATGAGAGATGCAGGAAGGTCTAAGATAATGTCCCCGATCTCAGGTACAGAAAGAAGCTGAATATACAGGAGAAGAGAAGTGACTTTGCAAGTTACAAATAAGATTAAGATGAGCTGTCCAGACAGTGAGTTCTCTGGGCATGTAGAGAGAGTGAAGACAGCCAGAAATACGTCACAAAAGAAGGGAAACTAAGGTAGAGTCTTTTGAATGATAGAATTTATGCAAGTGAATTTGAAAGAGAGGGAAATTTTAGATGCAGGGGTTACTGCAAAGCATCTGCCATAAAGCAGAGTGACGAGAGCAGAGTGAATGACAGGTGAGGGGTTTGCGTGGGGCATGAGCACTTCCACAGAGCAGTGGAGAGAGGGCCGGAGCAAACCGGATGTCCTCTGCAGAGGTCCTCCAGTCTGTCTGAGCTTTACTTGATTGGCAATGGGAGCAACTGGAGAATTTGGAGCAGATAAGATGACAATGAAAATGACTATTTTAAAGGTTTTGGAGTATCAGTGCGTATGCTGAGAAAAAAACTCAAGGGAGCCAATGTGAGATAGAGGATGCTGCACAGATAGATAGGAGGTTGATACTATGGTCTAAACACAAGGCGAGGAGCACACGCATGCAGTGTGGTTGTGGGAAGAAAGGAAAGGAAAAGATGAAATAAAGGTGAAGAACAGGAAGGTTACACAGTCAGGATGAACAAGATAAGAGGAAGAGGCAGAAGAAGAAGACACAGCCGGCATGTCTGCAAGAGCGGTGGTACCAGTGACAGAAGCAGAGGAGGGATAGTACTCGTTGGAAGTTATGTTATTGTAATTCACAAGTTTGAAATTTGGTATTTCGTGTATATAGTTTATATGGTAACTCCACTGATTAACCTACTCGGTTCACTAGATACTCCATTCCTTAATCATGCCAGATATCAGAGCTTACTATTTGCAGAGACTATTCATAGTGACATCAGCAAGAGAGAGAGGGATGCTCCTTCTGCAAAGAAAACAGTTAGCGCTTTGTTACTTTGTAGGACGCCATCTGGGACTCCAATATTGGTAAGTAAGAAGTTTACCTGTGCCTCCTTCGGTTGCTGGACCTCTGGGGAAGAAAGTACAATGGCTAAGAGAGAAATGAGCTTGAGCACCAAAGAGCTTCTGAAGACTTTTAAGGCTGGTTGACTATTTCTGGGAACTTGGCTGAAGACTGTGCTATCTTTTCTGGGGAGATGGGTGGATGAATGGGCTAAGACAATACAATAAAGCTCCATAATTAAGGCATTTAATTATGGATGTGCAGAGGTGTATTCCCAGTCAACTCCCTTCTCTTTCCACAGTGACTCTGAGCTCTACTTCACACAAGGCGACAACAGAATAGGAGGGAAATACTGGAAGGCTCGGTACACAGAGTATGTTGATGCAACTTTTACTCGAAGAAAGAGATTCTCTGAGGCAGAAGCCCACCTTGGAATTCTGGGTACAGTGAAATATCTGTCACATTTGGAACGAGGGAGATGTTTCAGTGGGACGTGTAATCTAATAGGGAGTGACTCTTCTGCTTCCATTCACTTCTCTGTCTCTTTTCATCTCTTCTCCCTCCTCTTTCAACATTTCTCAGGTCCCGTCATCAAGGCAGAGGTGGGTGACACTCTATTAGTGACATTTGCCAACAAAGCTGACAAGGTCTACAGTATTTTGCCCCATGGTGTGATCTATGACAAAGCTTCTGATGCAGCCCCAAACGTAGATGGTAAGTCCTAGTGTGTGCCTTGGGAGGATCCTGGGCCCTTTACTTGCCAGCCCTGTGAGCTTGAGCAGCTTTTTCAACTTTCTGAACCTTACTGTTCTCCTCTCTCAAGTACAGAGAATGATGCTCACCTCAGAGGGCTTTGGGAAGGGATAGATGGGCTTCCTTGGTGGCTCAGACAGTAAAGAATCTGCCTGCCATGCAGGAGACCTGGGTTCAATCCCAGGATCAGGAAAATCCCCTGGGGAAGAGAATGGCTATCCATTCCAGTATTCTTTCGTGGAGAATTCCATAGATAGAGGAGCCTGGGGGGCGCTACATACAGTCCATGGGGCCGCAAAGAGTCGGACACAACTGAGCGACTATCACTTCAGACAGAATTCAGGACAGGGTCTGGCGCACAGTAGATACTTAGGAAATGTTAATGCCATTCCTTTACTCTCAGTCACATAATAAATCTCAAAGTGGGTTACTTTCACTGTCTCACTCCTCTAAGATGGAGAGTTTTCTGCTGCAGTTGCATGGGATTCTCTGGGTAAGGCTAAGGGGAAAATCTGATTTCCGACATTTTGTTGAAATGAAACTCTTACACATGGGCTTTGCTTTGTCTCTATGGGCAGATATTTATTTAAAACTTTTGTGGGCTTAACATCACATATGTATCCCCCAGTCACAGAGTATGTAGCACAGGCTGTCTACATGTAAGAAGAGCAGCTTCTACCCAGTGGCTGCAGGAACTGTACTTCCATTCATAATAATGTTCTTGGGAAATCCTGGCTGTGTGGGAAGCCTTTCTCATCGCTATAGCAGACACCATGACTCCTGAGATACTTCTTTATTCCCAAGTATGAGGCTGGTCCCAGTCCAGAGCAGGCTTTGCGGTGCTGGGGAGGGAACAGAGAAGGAAAGGATAGAGGCAGTATTCCCCAATTCCCTAGTCTTCCCCACCCTGTACCCCCTGCCTGCTGCAGCAACGTCTCCTGTGCCCGCATTCTCTTCCTTGGTCAAAATGCTCACGATGACTTTTGCAGAAAGAACCGTAATGACAGCTGAAACCTGTTGTACATCTCAGAAAACTTACTGCGTACCTGTTTGCAAGCCCTGGACAAAATGCAGGAAGTCTCTGACCTCAGTCTAGTTGAAGAGATTCAATGTGTTCATTTGACAATACAATGTGAAGGTCAAGTAAAAAGTCTTTGGAATCAGCCCTGGGTTTAATCCCAGATCTGCCATTTACCAGCTTTGTTACCTTGTGCCTTTGCTTACCTCCTCTAACTTGGAGTTATTTGGGTTATTTCCTAGTTCAACCTTCTAGATTTAAAACTCTGTAAAGGTAGGTCTCTTGTTCAACTTCTTGGGGTATCCTCTAAAGGGCCAAATATAGTAAATTCCACATCATAGAAGGTATTAAATGATATTTTATGGATTTACATTGATATATAAATGGGTAATTATCAGTCTTTAAGATAATTTAAAGACAATTATCACTCTTTTAATATTTGCTAAACTTGAGATTTGAGTAAGAAGTAGTATCTATGAAGATATTAAGTATAAACTGTGAAGAAGATAGTCCTTTGATATAAGCATCTATCTCGTAAAACAGCAGATGGTGGCACTGACCTCTCTGATAGCATACAGTGGAAACAACTGTCCTTCCACAAAGCACATCATCAGACAGAGATGCACCCTGAGCTGGAAAACCCAGTCTGACAAGTTTCTCATTCCTGGTTGTTGCTTTGAATAGCTGTTTTACTTGTCTCCGCAGGATTTCTGAAGCCAGGGGCACATGTTAAGCCAGGTGAGATCTTCACATACAGGTGGACGGTGCCTGAAAGTGTCGGCCCAACAGCTGATGACCCACCCTGTCTGACTTATCTTTACTTCTCAGCGGTTGAACCAATCAAGGACACGAGCTCTGGCCTTGTAGGGCCTTTGCCAGTCTGTAAAAGGGGCGTTCTCAATGCTGATGCGACACAGGTAGGCCTCAAAGGTCGCCGGGCTCACAGGGTTGTCTGTGAGGGAGGTCAGGACTGTGGCTAGAGAGTGAATAGTAATCGTCCATTACAAAAAGGTGAATTTTTTCCTCAGTGCTCTGGAAATCGACTTCTACATAATGAGGATTTTATTTTATTTTTCATAAATTTAAGATGCAAATTTTTATTTAAGTTAATTTTACTGTAAATTGAAGACCTGAAAGTTACTGATGCCTATGCAGAAAGCCAGGATCTCTGCTTGTTTGGCTGGAATTTGGTGACTCTTTCGCTGGGCATTGCTTTGATTCTACAATCTCCGGAGACCTATATAGAATGTAAATTGGGATATTTTGGGGGGCAGGGGGCAGATTTTCTCAAGGGCTTCCCAGGTGGTGCTAGTGATAAAGAATCTGCCTGCTAATGCAGGTAGACATAAGAGTTGCAGGTTAGATCCCCGAGTCAGGAAGATCCCCCGGAGGAGGGCATGGTAACCCACACCACTATTCTTGCCTGCAAAATCCCATAGACAGAGAAGCCTGGCAGGCTGCAGTCCATATGGTTGCACAGAGTCGGACAAGACTGACGCAACTTAGCGCGCATGCAATTTTCTCAAATTTGTCTACACATTAGACTTACCTGCCGCCCCACCTTTTAAAAAAAAAACCTGGAGCCCTTTTAGACATCCTTTATTCAGGTGTTTCAGACCAATTAAGTCAGAATCTCCAGGTGATTCCAATGTGCAACCAAGTTTGAGAATCACTGTAGCTCACCACTATAATGTAGGAGTTAATCACTATGACCAAAGAAACAAGAAAACAAGTAGATATTTTCTTGCAAGTCCCAATTTAGAGGCTTTAGATTAAGCCACACTGATTGCGGTGGCAAAGCATAGCATTTCAAGCTATATCTGCTGCTGCTGCTGCTAAGTCACTTCAGTCGTGTCCGACTCTGTGTGACCCCATAGACGGAAGCCCACCAGGCTCCCCCGTCCCTGGAATTCTCCAGGCAAGAACACTGGAGTGGGTTGCCATTTCCTTCTCCAGTGTGTGAAAGTGAAAAGTGAAAGTGAAGTCGATCAGTCGTGTCCGACTCTGCGACCCCACGGACTGCAGCCTACCAGGCTCCTCCATCCATGGGATTTTCTAGGCAATAGTACTGGAGTGGCTTGCCATTGCCACTCCGTCAAGCTATATCTACATGATATTAAACACACTGATAGAAAGAGGGAAAGTCAGCAACTTAATCATTTTGAATTACTTTACCAATCAGAAATAGCAGGCTATTTGTTTAAATGGTATATTTTATATTTGGCATTAATCCTAGTTCTGTAGAAAAGAAGAACCATTAGGATGTATATATAGATAGAAAGAAAACTATGATAAGGAGCAGGCCCACATGACTATGGAGGATGACAAGTTTCAAGATATGCAGGGCGAGTCACAGAAAGAGACTCAGGAGACCCAAAAGGGCAGCAGGGTCTTGAAAGGAAGAGGCTGTGTTTGAGTTTGAATTCAAAGGCAAGCAAAAGATGATGTTCCAGTTCAAAGGCAAGAAGAATCCCCTTTTACTTGTGAGAGGGTCAGATTTTTTGTTGTTCTCTTAAGGCCTTCAAATGACTGGATGAGGCTCCCCCACACTAGGGAGGGCAATCTTCTTCACTTAGTTGCTGAATCAAATGTTAATCTCATCCAAGCACACCCTCATGGAAATATCTAGAAATATGTTTGACCAAATATCTGGGCACCCGAACTAGTTGACACAAAGTTAATCACTACACAGGGTCCTATACCTACCTTCTAGCCTCCTCCTGGGCTAATTTCCCCTTTCACAGACCCAGTTGCCGTACAGATGACTCGGATGATGAGGCTCTCCGACCGAGTCCCTCTCAGTGGTTCCTTCTCATCCTGTGGACAAACACGGCCACGGTTAATAACAGTTAACACCAGGCACTTAGTATTTGCTAGAGGATGCGTCAAATATAGTATCAAATTTAGCCCTCCAGAAAATATGAAGTAGGGACAACTCATATCCTCATTTTGCAAATGAGGGAAATAGGACTTGGAGAAGACAAGTCATTTCTCTCGGTTGTCATAACATGTAAGCAGAATGGCACTAGAACCCAATATCTTTCCAAATATATTTGATCCCTTATTCCCCCTCCAGTTTTAATATTTTATCTTGAAAAATCTTAAGCCTACATTGTTTCTTTCCATAGCCCATGATCTAAAACTATTGCCTTCTAAAACACCATGTGATAAAAGCAGTAAGTGTCCATAAGGTATAGTAAGAACGTAAAGCAAAGAATACCTTACCTTCAATGAGGAGTTAAGAAAGCATCACAGAGCTGGGACAGCTAAGCTGCCCCTTGAAGTTGGATTCGGGTGGCAGACCATCAGTGTTAAGGGAGAACACGCATCAAGGTCAGAGGCCTGCTGAACACAGCAAGTTCAGATTGCTGCAAGGATCTTGGGCTTGCTTTGGTTCAGGTGTCAGGAGGGAACGGCCAAGAGATGAGGCTGAAAAGGTAGGCAGGGACCAATCACTGTGAATTGCATTGTATTGTCCATATTGAGAAGGAGAGAGATGTGATCCGATGGCACTGGTGAGGGTCCCTCTGGAGTAGACGACAGGATGAAGCGTAGATTGAGAGGGAGTCTGTTAGAGGTGGGAAGATGGTTGAGAGACAGAAAACACAGTACTTCGCTGGTTCAGCTTTAAAGAAGAGTAGATTTTGACAATTCAGTATGCTTTGTGGTCAGTAATATTCAAATAGATGGTTTAGGAATATCCACAATGGGAATTAGTCCTTCATTATCAACTCAATATCATTTAGCAAAGCCATGAATTACTTGAATTCATTATCTCACTCAAAAACATGTATTAAGTGTCTAGTTTTCCAGGCATTTTTGTTGGAACTGGGAATACAGAGAGATACCCAAAACTTCCCTACCCTATCAAAGCCTACATTACAGTGGGACAGCAGTCACACATTTAAGTGCATACATAAAGTATTTTAGGTGGAGATTAGTGCTATGAAGAAGAGTGGAGTGTGGAAAGGTGAGTGAGTTTGCAGGCAGGAGGGAAGATGAGGGACTTTTAGCTAGGTTGGGGCAAGGGCACTCCGGGGAGGTGATATTGGTGCAGGGAATGGAAGGGAATAAGGGAGGGAGCCAGGCAAGACCTAGGAGAACCTTCTAGACAATGGGAACAGCATGTGAAAAGGTCTTGAGGCAGGAATGAAGTAGGTGTGTTCACAGAAGAGCAAAAGACCAGGGTGGCTGGAGTGAGCTAGGGTGTGAATACAAGGAGATGAGGTCAGAGAGGCCGAGGGCAGGACACGGAGTTGAAAGTGACAAAAATAGCATGGTGCCTGAGAACAGGAGAACCGCAGATTAGGAAAACTTCTGAACAGGGACTTACTTCCTCTGAGGAGGTCACATGGGGAGGGAAAAGGATATAATGAGGAAGATGAATTTATTGGGTGTAGAATGAATTGATCAGAATCTTGATTTCCAAAATGATCCAGCAAATCTGTGGCTGATGTTGATCCTCATTTACTTTGTGTTACTTCGTGTTAACTTTGAAAGCAAAGTAGAGCTAAGAAGTCCTCCAAGCATTCATTCATTTCTTTCTTCTCTGTAGAAAGGAATAGACAAGGAATTTTACCTACTAATCACAGTCTTTGATGAGAATCTGAGCAGGTATCTTGATGAAAATATTCAGAAGTTTACCTGGCATCCCTCCAGCATTGACAAGGAGGACAAAGAATTTGTGAAGTCCAACCGAATGCACGGTATGAAAAATTGTTTCCTCTTGTAAAGTCAAATCATAATCACATTTGAAGTGAAAATGTGTGGAATGCTTTAATTATCTTAAGCTTGGTTTCTTGGGTATTGTCCTTGGTCATGACTGAAATATGTTGTGGCTTCAGCCTCACAAGGCATGGTGAAACTTCTCCATCTCAAGAGATGTGAGACTTAATTAATACTTCTAAATCACTTCATCAGCTTTAGATAAAATAATACAAAATCTGAACTAGCAAAGGTCACAGTACATAATAAACATAGAAAATTACTGTTATATATCTGTGGGTGTATATACAGATATATATATATATATATAATTTCATCCCAGAGCAACAGAATACACATTCTTTTCAAGTGCAAACAGAACATTCTCCAGGATAGATTATACGCTAAGTCACTAAACAAGCCTCTGTAAATTTAAGAAAACTGAAAACACATCAAGCACCTTTTTTGAAAACAATACTATATAAGACTGGAAATTAACTTTGAGAAAAAAACTACTAAAAAAAAAACACAACAGGTGAAGGCTGAACAATATACTACTAAACAACCAATGCATCACTGAAGAAATCAAACAGGAAATGAAAAAATACCTAGAGATAAATGCAAATGAAAACATGACAATCCAAAACTTATGAGATAGCAAAAACAGTTCTAAAACAGAATTTAAAAGCTTACTTCAGGAAAAAAGAAAAATTTCAAATAAAACCAGAAATAAGTGAATAGAGACAAAAATAGAAAGGATCAATGAAATTAAAAGCTGGTTCTTTGAAAAGTTAAATAAAACTGATAAATCTTTACCCAGATTCATCAAGAAAATACAATGGAGAGGACCCAGATCAATAAAATCAGAAATGAAAAAGGAGAGGTTACAAAAGACACCACAGAAATATAAAGGATCACAAAAGACTACTACAAGCATCTATTTGCCAATAAACTGGACAACCTGGAAGACATGGACAAGTCTTTAGAAGTGTACAATCTACTAAGACTGAATCAGGAAGAAATAGAAAATATGAATAGACCACTTATCAGTAAAGAAATTGAGTCAGTAATTTAAAAACTCCCAGCAAACAAAAATCCAGGATCAGATGACTTCACCGTATGGTAGAATTGGAATTCTACCGAATATTTAGAGAAGAGTTAACACCTACATTTTAAAACTATTCCAAATAATTGCAGAGGAAAAAATGCTTCCAAACTCATTCTATGAGTCCACCATCACCCTGATACCAAAACCAGACAAAAGTATCACACAGAAAAAGGAAAATTACCGGCCAAAATCACTGGTGAACATAGATGCAAAAATCCCCAACAAAATATTAACCAACTGAATCTAATAATGCATTAAAAGGATAATGTACGATGATCAAGTAGAATTTATCTCAGGGATGCAAGGATTTTTTAATACCCACAAAACAATCAATGTGGTCTACCACATTAACACGCTGACGAGTAAAAACAGTATGGTCCTCTCAGTAGATCCAGAAAAAGCTTTTGACAAAGTTCACCACCCATTTTTGATAAAAAATTCTCCAGAAAGTGGGCATAGAGGGAACATACCTTAATATAATAAAAGCCAACTGTGACAAATCCACAGCCAACATTATACTCAATGGTGAAAAGCGGAAAGCAGGTCCTCTAAGATTAGGAACAAGACAAGGATACCCACTCTTGCCAATTTTATTCAACGTAATGATGGAAGTCTAAGTCACAGTAATCCAAAGAAAAGGACATAAGTCATCCAAATTGGAAAGGGAGAAGTAAAACTATTACTGTTTTCAGGTGGCATACAATACACAGAAAATCCTAATGAAGTCACCAGAAAACTACTAGAGCTCATCAATGAATTTAGGAAGGCTGCAAAATATAAAATTAATATACAGAAATCTCTTGCATTTATACACACTAACAGTGCATTATAAGAAAGAGAAATTAAGAAGACAATCTCACTTACCATCTCATCAAAAAGAATAAAATACCTGGGAATAAACCTATTTTGAGAGGCAAAGGACTTGTACTCAGAAAACTATATGACATTGATGAAGGAAACTGAAGATGGAAAAGACGAAAACAGATGACAAAGATATACTGTGATCTTGGATAGGAAGAATCAATGTTTTTGTTTGTTTGTTTTTGGTTTTTTGTTTTCAGTTTTATTTATTTTTTCACTTTATAATATTGTATTGGTTTTGCCATGCATTGACATGAATCTGCCCCGGGTATACATGTGTTCCCCATCTTGAACCCCACTCCTGTCTCCCTCCGCATCCCATCCCTCTGGGTCATCCCAGTGCACCAGTCCTGAGCATCCTGTATCATGCATCAAACCTGGACTGGCGATTCGTTTCACATATGATAATATACATGTTTCAATGCCATTCTCCCATATCATCCCACCCTCGCCTTCTCCCACAGAGTCCAAAAGACTGTTCTCTACATCTGTGTCTCTTTTGCTGTCTTGCATACAGGGTTATCATTACCATCTTTCTAAATTCCATATATATACTTTAGTATCCTGTATTGGTGTTTTCTTTCTGGCTTACTTCATTCTGTATAATAGGCTCCAGTTTCATCCCTCATTAGAACTGATTCAAATGTATTCTTTTTAATTGCTGAGTAATATTCCGTTGTGTATATGTACCAAAGATTTCTTATCCATTCTTCTGCCGATGGACATCTCGGTTGCTTCCATGTCCTGGCTATTATAAACAGTGCTGTGATGAACATTGGAGTACACGTGGCTCTTTCAGTTCTGATTTCCTCAGAGTGTATGCCCAGCAGTGGGATTGCTGGGTCATATGGCAGTTCTATTTCCAGTTTTTTAAGGAATCTCCACACTGTTCTCCATAGTGGCTGTACTAGTTTGCATTCCCACCAACAGTGTAAGAGGGTTCCCCTTTCTCCACACCCTCTCCAGCATTTATTGCTTGTAGACTTTTGGATAGCAGCCATTCTGACTGGCGTGAAATGGTACCTCATTGTGGTTTTGATTTGCATTTCTCTGATAATGAGTGATATTGAACATCTTTTCATGTGTTTGTTAGCCATCTTTATGTCTTCTTTGGAGAAATGTCTGTTTAGTTCTTTGGCCCACTTTTTGATTGGGTTGTTTATTTTTCTGGATTGAGCTGCAGGAGTTGGTTGTATATTTTTGCGATTAATTCTTTGTCAGTTGCTTCGTTTGCTATTATTTTCTCCCATTCTGAAGGCTGTCTTTTCACCTTGCTTATAGTTTCCTTTGTTGTGCAGAAGCTTTTAATTTTAATTAGATCCCATTTGCTTATTTTTGCTTTTACTTCCAATATTCTGGGAGGTGGGTCATGGAGGATCCTGCTGTGATTTATGTCCGAGAGTGTTTTGCCTATGTTCTCCTCTAGGAGTTTCTGGTCTTACATTTAGATCTTTAATCCATTTTGAGTTTATTTTTGTGTATGGTGTTAGAAAATGATCTAGTTTCATTCTCTTACAAGTGGTTGACCAGTTTTCCCAGCACCACTTGTTAAAGAGATTGTCTTTTCTCCATTGTATATTCTTGCCTCCTTTGTCAAACGTAAGGTGTCCATAGGTGCGTGGATTTATCTCTGGGCTTTCTATTCTGTTCCATTGATCTATATTTCTGTCTTTGTGCCAGTTTCATACTGTCTTGATGACTGTGGCTTTGTAGTAGAGACTGAAGTCCGGCAGGTTGATTCCCCCAGTTCCATTCTTCTTTCTCAAGATTGCTTTGGCTATTTGACAGGTTTTTTTGTATTTCCATACAAATTGTGAAATTATTTGTTCTAGTTCTGTGAAAAATACCGTTGGTAGCTTGATAGGGATTGCATTGAATCTATAGATTGCTTTGGGTAGTATATTCATTTTTACTATATTGAAGGAATCAATATTTTTAAATGACCATTCTGCTCAAGGCAATCTACCGATTCAATGCAATCCCTATCAAAATATCAAGGGCATTTTTCACAGAACTAAAACAATTACTTTTAAAATTTGTATAGAAATACAGAAGACCCCAAAAAGCCAAACGAATCTTGAGAAAGAACAAAGCTGAAGGACTCAATGCTGACTGACTGCAGATAATCAAGGGGCTTCCTGGGTGCTAGTGGTAAAGAATCTGCCTGCCAATGCAGGAGACATAAGGGACACAGCATTCGATCCCTGGGTTGGGAAGATTCCCAGAGGAGGGTAAAGCAATTTACTCCAGTATTCTTGCCTGGAGAATCCCATGGATAGAGGAGCCTGGAGGGCTACAGTCCATAGGGTCGCAAAGAGTTGGACATGACTGGAGTGGCTTAGCATAGTAATCAAAATAGTTTGGCACTGGCACAAACCCAGACACAGATCAATGGAACAGAATAGGCTAAAAATAAACCCATGTGCTTCTGTAAATTACTCTATGACAAAGGAGGCAAGAATATAGAAAGGAGAAAAGACAGTCTCTACAATAAATGTTTCAGGGAAAACTGGACAACTACACGTAAAAGAATGAAATTAGAAGATTCTCTAACACCAGTATACAAAAATAAAATGAATTAAAGATCTAAATGTAAGACTGGATACTGTGAAACTCCCAGAGCAAAACAGAGGCAGAACACTCTTTGACATAAATCCCAGCAATAGTTTTTTGGATCTGTCTCCTAAAGAAAAAAAAGTAAAAATAAGCAAATGAGATCTAATTAAATTGAAAAGCTTGTGCACAGCAAAGGAAACCATCAACAAAATGAAAAAACAACCTACTGAATGGGAGAAAATGTTTGCAAATGATATGCCTGACAAGAGATTAATAGTCAACAAATATAAACAACTTGTACAACTCAAGATCAAAGAAACAGACAATATGATTAAAACCAATAAAATATTGTAAAGTAATTAGCCTCCAATTAAAATTTTTAAAAAATGGGGCAGAAGAACTGAAGAGACATTTTTTCCAAAGAGGAAATGCAGATGGCCAACCAACAGGCACCTGAAAAGATGCTCAACAACATTGCTCCATCAGAGAAATGCAAATCGAAACCACAATGAGATATCAGCTCACGTCAGGATAGCTATCATCAAAAAGAACACAAATAGCAAATGTTAGAGAGGTTGTGGAGAAAAGGGGGCCCTTATACACAATTGGTGGAAATGTAAGTTGGTGCAGCCATTGTGAGAAACAAATGGAAGTATCTCAGAAAAATAAAACTAGAACTACCATATGATCCAACAATTTCAGTTCTGGAAACAAAAACCCCAAAACCACTAATTCAAAATGATGCATGCAGCCCAATGTTCATGTATGTATACATACATACATACATATACATATATATATATAAGGAATAAAACTCAGACACAAAAAAGGAATGAAATTCTGCCATCTGCAACAACATGGATGGAACTAGAGAATATTATGCTTAGTGAAATTAGTCAGACAGAGAAAGACAAATATTGTATGCTTTCACTTTATATGTGGAATCTAAAAAATAGAACAAATGAATATACACAACAACAATGAAAAAACAGATTCACAGATACAGAGAACAAACTAATGGTTATCGGTGGGGAGAGGAAAGGGTGAAGGGGTAAGATAAGGCTATGGGATTAAGAAAAAAAACTGCTATGAATAAAATAAATAAGCTACAAGGGTATACTATACAACATATGGAAATATTGCCATTATTTTATATTAACTTTAAATGGAGTATAATCTATAAACATATTGAGTCACCATGTTATACACTTAAAACTAATATAATATTATAAATCAAATATGTTTCAATAAAAATTTATTTCAATGCCTAAAGCAAACATGGCAAGATAACAGACCTTGTTTTAAGACCAAGCATAGCATCTATTTATTGCTTTTAAAACATTATGAGAAAATAGTGAAATAGCCTTCCCCTTCTCTCCTAAAGAAGTGCAAAAGAATGTCTCTCTTTCTCCCATGGAAGCCTAAAAATGTTCAAGGCTCCAAGTGACCCACAGCACCAGCTCAGAATTCTGTGGTCTCGGATGCTCTGTTCCAACTGAACCCCTTCTTGGACCAATGGAAAACAAGGATTAATGCACTTCCAACATCATCTTCTACAACAATAATTTGTTATAACTGAAGACAAAATTGGTTCCCAACCTTTCTAATAGCCCATATAAAGGTAAACTAAGCTATAAATTAGGAAACGTAGCAATTCCTTAATGGAAAAGCTGCAAAAGGGATCTATATACAGAGAAGCCTATATATAGAAAACAGAAAGCAACCTAATGGATCATGTCAAATCCAGTCCCTTGCTGGTTTGGCAATTTGAAATACATCTGTATATTTTAAACCTGCAGAATATGTCATGTTTAAGGCAAAATTCAAGGAAATTATGTATTTAGTTTAAGCTTCACGTTAATCATAAATTAAATTTTGTCTCCAGTCTTGCTTGCATGAGTAGGAGAAAGTTGGCCACAATACCAAAGAGAAAATGCCTTACCTGGCATACAGTGTTTGCATTGCTCGTGTTATACAGTCTATGTTCCAATCTGCTTGTTGACTGTATAAATGAATGAATGAATGTTCCAGAAAAAGAGGCTTTTCTGGAGGGAGTGAGGGCATGCCACACAGCTTTGTGGTATCTTAATTCCCTGACCTGGGCCTCCAGCAGTGAGAATGTGGAATCCTAACTGCTGGATCACCAGGGAGTTCCCAGGAAAGAGAAGTGTTAAACTGGAGTTCCTGGGCAACAGAGAATTCTCTACCAGCCAGCCGAGGACTAAATTGTTAGCACGACAGTTTACAATGAGATGGAGAGGAGGTCAGAGGGGGGTTCAGGATGGGGAACACATGTACACCCATGGCTGATTCATGTCAATGTATGGCAAAACCACCACAATATTGTCAAGTATTTAGCTTCCAATTAAAATAAATAAATTAAAAAAAAGTTACAATGACATCTCTAACATTCAATGGACAAGACAGTTTATTTGCAACAGTATGGTCAAAGATTTCCTTCAGAAAGTGTGATATTCTTCTCAGCAGCTCCAGGCCTTATTGGAACTTCTGCTAATAATTCCAGATATTTGAGTAAAATTACCAAACACCACTCATTCAACAGATAAAGAAACAAAAGGTAATTTTACTTGACAATGAGATTCTAACAGGAGACCATTTACGTGTGTGGTGGACGGGCCGTAGGAGGAGTGGAGTGGGGGTGTCTCTCTCTGGGACATCAAGCCTGAGACGCAGTTAGGTGCAGTCGCCCCTCAGTGTACTCAGTCATAGCAGTCATCCCCCAGAGGGGGTGCATGTAGCCGCTGTAGTGAATTGAGGTTGATGTCAAAGAGAAAAGCAGTTTGCACTTCTGGAGGTACAAAGACTTTTCATATCTAAGTGATCATTATTCAACGTCTTGTCAGTTATTTTACTGAGGTTGGAAAATCAAAATTATCATAAGGCAAAATTATTTATTCAAGGACTAACCTCTTAAATAATCATGATGGTGTGATCACTCACCTACAGCCAGACATCCTGGAATGTGAAGTCAAGTGAGACTTAGAAAGCATCACTGTGAACAAAGCTAGTGGAGGTGATGCAATTCCAGTTGAGCTATTTCAAATCCTGAAAGATGATGCAGTGAAAGTGTTGCACTCAATATGCCACCAAATTTGGAAAACACAACAGTGGCCACAGGACTGGAAAAGGTCAGTTTTCATTCCAATCCCAAAGAAAGGCAATGCCAAAGAATGCTCAAACTACCGTACAATTGCACTCATCTCACACTCTAGTAAAGTCATGCTTAAAATTCTCCAAGCCAGGCTTCAGCAATATGTGAACTGTGAACTTCCAGATGTTCAAGCTGGTTTTAGAAAAGGCAGAGGAACCAGAGATCAAATTGCCAACATCCGCTGGATCATGGCAAAAGCAAGAGAGTTCCAGAAAAACATCTATTTCTGCTTTATTGACTGTGCCAAAGCCTTTGACTGTGTGGATCACAATAAACTGTGGAAAATTCTTCAAGAGATGGGAATCCCAGACCACCTGACCTGCCTCTTGAGAAACCTATATGCAGGTTAGGAAGCAACAGTTAGAACTGGGCATGGAACAACAGACTGGTTCCAAATAGGAAAAGGAGTACGTCAAGGTTATATATTGTCACCCTGCTTATTTAACTTCTATGCAGAGTACATCATGAGGAACGCTGGGCTGGAAGAACCACAAGCTGGAATCAGGGTTGCCGCGAGAAATATCAATAACCTCAGATATGCAGATGACACCACCCTTATGGCAGAAACTGAAAAGGAACTAAAAGCCTCTTGATGAAAGGAAAGAAAAGAGTGAAAAAGTTGGCTTAAAGCTCAACATTCAGAAAACTAAGATCATGGCATCTGGTCCCATCACTTCATGGAAAATAGATGGGGAAACAGTGGAAACAGTGTCAAACTTTATTTTTGGGGGCCTCCAAAATCACCGCAGATGGTGATTGCAGCATGAAATTAAAAGACACTTACTCCTTGGAAGCAAAGTTATGACCTACCTAGATAGCATATTAAAAAGCAGAGACATTACTTTGCCAACAAAGGTCCATCTAGTCAAGGCTATGGTTTTTCTACTGGTCATGTATGGATGTGAGAGTTGGACTGTGAAGAAAGTTGAGCACCGAAGAATTGATGCTTTTGAACTGTGGTGCTGGAGAAGATTCTTGAGAGTCCATTGGACTGCAAGGAGATCCAACCAGTCCATCCTAAAGGAGATCAGTCCTGGGTGTTCATTGGAGTTCAGTTCAGTTCAGTTGCTCAGTCGTGTCCGACTCTCCGCGACCCCATTCATTGGAGGGACTGATGCTAAACCTGAAACCCCAATACTTTGGCCACCTCATGCGAAGAGTTGACTCACTGGAAAAGAGTCTGATGCTGGGAGAGATTGAGGGCAGGAGAAGGGGATGACAAAGGATGAGATGGCTGGATGGCATCACTGACTCGACGCACATGAGTTTGGGTGAACTCTGGGAGTTGGTGATGGACAGGGAGGCCTGGCGTGCTGTGATTCGTGGGGTCGCAAAGAGTCGGACACGACTGAGCAACTGAACTGACTGACTGAACCTCTTAAAACTTAGTGTCCCTTCCCCACTCCTCAAATCCCTCTTCACTGCTTTGACATGCAAATATAATGTCAATCAATTGCAAGTCTTTCAAGTGATGCAAGATCCATAAAATCATTGAAGGGATGTCTGATAACTTCTAGAATGAAATGCAAAGCCATTGGCAAATGAGGATGTGACAGAATTAAATGAATAACTGAGGAAAAGACACTTAACAAGGGAGATGATAGGATAAGAGCCTGAAAAGAAAATGACTTCCATATCAAGAGTTTAAAAAAAAGACTTTGGGGAAATTCATGAAATCTGTAAATATTTTTTCAAGGATGATACTCTCCAAACCAAAATATGAAATGAAGGATATGATATAATGCTATCAAATAATTTTGTCAGAAAAAAATTGCTTCAGAAAACAACCTGTTTATTTCTTATTAATTCTTAGAATTCATGTCCTGTGTATACATTGTTATATAGAACAGTTTCACAGTTTTAGTGTATTTTCATTATTTATTATTAATTTCAGTCTCCATTTAAATTTGATATACCACCTGAGTTTTTCCTAGTACTCTTTATTCTCTGATAATAGGATCTTCTGTAAATTTTTAACTTGAACACCACTGCCTCCATATGCACTGATAATCCTCCACTAAGGTGATGTGTTTTCAGCACATCTACAAAATAATAGTGGGCTCTGCTCTCCTTTTCCTTCCATTTAGCTATTAATGGCTATATGAATGGCAACCAGCCAGGCCTAACCATGTGCAAAATGGATAGAGTCTCCTGGCATCTGATTGGAATGGGCACCGACACGGACATGCATGGAGTTTATTTTCAAGGGAACACCATCCACCTACGAGGGACTCACCGGGACTCTCTGGCGCTGTTTCCGCATGTCTCCACAACGGCATTCATGCAGCCAGACCGTGCAGGTAAACTTGGCAGGGCCAGCTCAGGTGACCAGATTCCTATCTTCAGGCAGGTATTCTTAGGGTCTTCCCCCAGAAGAAACTGGTTGAATCTGGGCATTTCTGGGGGTGCAGAAGGAAACAGAGCCTTGAGTAGAATCAGAGAATCCTAACTATTGTATTTCAAACACATAATGTGAAGGACAGAGGAAAAGCATCTAATAACATCCAGAAAGCAGAAGCAGGAGTCCTCTAAATGACCTGGCCTCACAAATTCTAGGAGAATGCTCTTGATTTATATCCATGAACAGTTCAGCTCCAAGAAAGAGTACTTTTGTTTGCTTGTTTATTCTCTTTAAACACAAACTTCATTTTAGTTGCTGCTCGGAAGCATCAACCAGACATGAGCAGCCTGGTGGTTGCTTCCAGGTTGTAGATGTGAACTTGTCTCCCCTCTCGAGAGATTGATAGTGGTCTCTTGATGAGTCCAAACAGGGACTTGCCTATTGTCATTCTCTTGGGTGCCCAGAAAGCAAGCTGTGTTGGATCCAGAGTCCATGGAGAGCCCATCGAAGTGCCAGTACCCATCCCTTCTTTTAGAGATTAACAAGTTAATTAGGTCACTGGGGCATTTTAATAAAAGATAAAGAGTAATATTTGGCAACATATACTCTCTGATGAAAAAGAAGACTAGTAAATGCTGTGGATATTCAACGTGTTTCTCCAAACCAACTTTTTCATTGGTCTTAAAATGAAACCAGTATGCTACTCAAGAGAAGTACTTGCCTGCTCTGTCTCCTTTATGAATCGGTATTTACTTCTTTCTGTCACACTGGAACTGCATTGTAGATGCCACTCTCTGTCACTGGTTAAGAATTTGAGACTTGAGGGAAAAAAATTCAAAGAGAAAAGCAGATAGAGCTCTTCAGAGCTACTCTTTTCTATTAACAAGTAGTAAATATGACTTACGTCACCTCTTTACACATTAAACATTTCTACCTGAGACAAATCTAAAATTTTTAGTCATGAAAGACATATATAGAAAACATATGGACCCTGGGAGCCACCTAACCCCGCCTCAACATTCACTTCTGGCTGCTGTCAGTGTAAATGCATCTTTTCTCCATGATTCAGTTATCTGTTTGAGAGAGGAAAAGTCTCCATGACTTACCTACCAAATAAAATACATCGATTAAAAATAAATAATAAATAAAAGCAAAAAAAAAAAGAGGCTTGAGCTTCAAAACATTTGCCAAAGAACTGCCTCAGACTAGGAGCTCCATCCTTGCCTTGTAAGCTTCTAGTATTCAACCTTTCTATGTTAATTGATTGATCAATTATGAATCACCCCAAGGGATGCCTTTGGAACAATTACTTTTAAAAAATTCACTCTTCAAGACCAGAAAGGGGACAAAAGGGAAACAGCCAAATAGTTTTAATCCATAGAAAGAGCATTCAAAGCTAGAGATGGCTGGAATAATTTTAGGGACATGGTTACTTACTCATGGGCCCTCCAGGCTTCTAAAGAGCTACATGACAATGCTTTCCTGTTTATGTTTGGCAGTGAGTATAAATCAGCGAGTGCTGAAAAGCTGAGTCATTTCACCTATTGCCGCCCCACCCTCTAAGCTGAAAGGAGTGCCCAAACATGGGTAGAGTAGCCTGTCAGCTGGAAGTCAGACATTTCCTCTTCGATCTTTCCTTTTTAAAACCACTTTGTTGATGTATGACTGAAACACAAAAAGCTGTATATTTAATACATGTAAATTGATGAGTGTGGAAATGGTATGCATCTGTGAGCATATCACCATAATCAAGGCTTTAAGCGCCTCTTTATTCTTAGAAAAGAAAATTCTTCCTCTGTTGAAGGGATGATGAGCATACAAATAGTGGGCTGCCTGGAGACCAGCACAGGCAGGGGAAGGTCTGGCCACCTCTGTTGTCAGAAGGGTCTTCTCTTTGTTTTTACAGAGGGTCACTGTTTCTGCCTGAGCGTGCTAGGGTACCCTATGAACCAATGGTTTGGGCTCATCCGGAAGGGATAATTTGGGAATATTTAGACATGATAGATGCTATCTCTGTGCACTGAAGATAGTTAATGAGACCCACACTCTCATTCACCTCTGAGAACAGAGTCAACTAGAGGAGATTTGTTGATCCAATAATTTCCCTGAGTTAACATCTTCCAATAATTTGATTTTGTATGATGATTTTATGGTGAATTTAATTAAAATATGCATATCTGATGCCAAGGCATCTAGAAAATTCAGCTTAAAAAATCATATGGTTCTCAGTCAGATATGATGGTTGCTGTTTCTGTTTCCTTTTCATCTGGCATGATGTAGACCTACCACTGGAAATGAGACCCTCCTCTGCTCAAGGGCTTAATGAAAAACATACATTTAGCTTTAAGAGTAATAGTTTATTTGTATATTGCACCTTATAGCTTATGAAAACCTTTAGGGCAAAAGCCATGACTTCAGAAGATTGACCTAATTTGAACTTTGTCTAGGCAAGTAATTAGTTCCTTTAAACTGGGCTGGGAGAAGATACATATCAATGATTTTTCCAGGAGTGACTATCCTCTAATAGGTGTGTACAATAGGGGAGACCCAGAGAAATCATTTCTTGGCAGCAACTTTACAAGTTTCTTTTGTTTTTGGACATGACAGATGAGTTTCAGATGGTATTTTCCCCCATACGTAAATATATTTACAAGTAATTTATTCCTCTTAGGGTCCTATTTTTAAATGCTATAGAGGGTTGATATCTTAAAAATCCACCTGACCGGTTATTTTGTAATAATTACGGAGGTTTGCTAGCAAACCAAAAGCAAACGCTCAAGCATCGCTCTGAACGCCAAGCCATTTCTCTTCCAGGCGTCTTCAGGGTCTTTTGCTCCACCCTGCACCACTTGGCGAGAGGCATGCATCAGATACATGAGGTCAGGAGCTGCGGCAATAAGGACCCTCCTGAACAGCCCTATGGGATGATAAGAACCTTTTACATCGCCGCTGAAGAGGTAGAATGGGATTATGCCCCTAACAAAAACTGGGAGTTCGAAAAGCAGCACTTGGACGCAGGAGGGGAAAGGTACCACAGGCCGAGCCAACGCCGTCTCCGGGGTGGGTTCGCACACGGGCATGGATATTCGGCAAACGCGGAACCTAAAAGGGCCCGGGTGCTGTCTGCCGTGTCCTGGCGGACAGACATGTCACCCAGGAACACGAAAGCCTAGGGAAGTCGCCGGCCCCCTCCGAGGGAGCGGTCTGAAGCCAGTGTGGTCTCCGAGAGGCTGGCGGGCCCCGCGCGTGGGTCTGAGCGAGCGCGGGGCAGGTCAGCGCAGGGGCTCGCCTCCCGGGGACCCGGGGGACGCGATGCGGAGACGCAGGGCCGCTGCGCAGAGCTGGGGGGCGCTGTAGATGGGCGGGGTGGGGGGCCGCCGGCGGTCACTGGCCGCCGGGACACCCGAGGGGCGGGGAAAGCGGAGAGCCCTGGGCTGGGCAGGAAGGGCAGGTCCCCTTGTTGGCCTGGTCCCCAGAGCGTCCGCGAGGCTGGCCCTCCTGTGGAGCCGCTGCCCGTGCAGAACACAGAGGAATCCGCGGGCTCAAGGACCTCGCGCGCTGCTGAGCACGGGTGCCCTCCGGCCGGGCCTTCAGGACTGAACTCTCTGGAGGGCAGGCCTGCAGGCCTCCTCCCTGGGGTTAGCACCTTCTGCCTGGGTGGCACCGCCCCATGTATGCAGGTGAGGGCTGGTTCACTCAGTCACTGGCAGAGGTGGAGTTGAACACTGACCTTTTTGAAGGACAAATCCGTGGTCTCATCACCATGCCATGCTGACGTTCATGCCCTGTACCTCTTTGATATTTATTATCACACTTCCCTTGCCCTCTGTTCCCCAGCCCTCATGCACCTTCTGTGGTTATGACCCCCACCAACTCCTCTACACCAGCTATTAGGAATCGTAGCCTGTTCTGTTTTTCTTACTCGGTCTGTTTTGAGGGTTCAGGCTCATGGAAAGAGTATAATGGTGCCACCTTGTGGATAAATGAAGAAACAAAATCACTCCTCAGTTTTAAAAGATTTGCCTCAAGGGTAGGATGATTTAAAATTCATTCAAAGATTCACCAGGTTTCCCTGGTAGCTCAGCTGGTAAAGAACCCACATGCAATGCAGGACACCCTGGTTCAATCCCTGGGTTGGGAAGATCCGCTGGAGAAGGGGTAGGCTACCCACTCCAGTATTCTTGGGCTTCCCTGGTGGCTCAGACAGTAAAGAATATGCCTGCAATGTGGGAGACCTGGGTTTGATCCCTTGGTTGCGAACATCCCTTGGGAAGGGCTGCTGCTGCTAAGTTGCTTCAGTTGTGTCTGACTCTGTGCAACCCCATAGACGGCAGCCCACCAGGTTCCCCCGTCCCTGGGATTCTCCAGGCAAGAACACTGGAGTGGGTTGCCATTTCCTTCTCCTATGCACGCACGCATGCATGCTTGCTAAGTCACTTCAGTCGTGTTTGACTCTGTGCGACCCTATGGACAGCAGCTCTCCAAGCTCCTCTGTCCACAGGATTCTCCAGGCAAGAATACTGGAGTGGGTTGCCTGGATGGGTAGCCCTTCCCAGGGAGAAGGAAATGGCAACCCACTCCAGTGTTCTTGCCTGGAGAATCCTATGGACAGAGGAGCCTGGTGAGTTACAGTCCATAGGGTCGAAAAGAGCAGAACCGACTGAAGAGACTTTGCACGCACGCATATGCGCCATACACCACCCACAGACTTTCTTGAGATCTTTACCGTGGAGAAACATAGCAGGGTACAGAACAACATATGGAATCTGAAGGAATGCACGGTGGTGGGGTGTGCGCATGTGCATGGGTGAACATGTTCCTGAGGTTGGTTGGTCCCAGGAGAATGTAATCTCAAAGTGCCTTTAGGAGTCTCTGACTAAGTCTGGCCCTATGCAGCACCCAGCAGGGTTTTGTTTTCTTTTAAATTGAGACTAATTGCTTTACAATGTTGTGTTGGTTTCTGCCGCACATGAATCAGCTGTAAGTATACATATATCGCCTCCCTCTCGAGTCTCCCTCACCGCTCTCTCCCCATCATTGGTGCCTCCAGGCCATCACAGAGCATCAAACTAACCCCCCGTGTTATAGAGCAGCCAGCTGGTTATCTATGCAGCATCAGCTCCCGATTTCACACACGGTGATGTGTATGTGTGTCAGTGACACTCGCTGAATTTGTCCTGCCTTCTCCGTCTCCCATTCGGAGAAGGCAGTGGCACCCCACTCCAGCACTCTTGCCTGGAGAATCCCAGGGACGGGGGAGCCTGGTGGGCTTCCGTCTGTGGGGTCGCACAGAGTTGGACACGACTGAAGCGACTGAGCAGCAGCAGCAGCAGCTCCTTCTCCCATTGCATCCACAAGTCTGTTCTCTGTGTCCCAGCAGGGCTCTAGAGCAGTGGTGCCCAAGAGTGGACCGTAGGCCAATACTGGACTGCCACATCTAAAGCCCCAGAGATGCTTTCAAATGCAGATTCCTGGCCCCACTTCCACAAAGCCTGATGTAAAGGACCAGCTCCCCAGGGATAGCCTGATCAGAGTCAGGTTTTGGAAGTACTACTCCAGTGCGGACACCTCCAAATCATGCAGAAGCACTCAAAGTTTTTCTTCCCTCTAACAACTTTAATTCCTGTTGCTTCTGATTTGCAGACATGGAGATATATTCATGAACCACACTGAAAACTGGATCGGCTCTCAGTACAAGAAAGTGGTTTACAGGGAATACACCAATGGACAATTTGTGGAGATCAAAGCTCGACCGCCACAAGAGGAGCATTTGGCACTCCTGGGTATGGCACAGATCACAGCCGTGCACTGCCAGCACACACATACACGCACACACACACCCGGTTAGACATCTTCCCAAGAATGAATGGAAGAACAGAGTAGCCTGACTGCATTCATACAAGGGAGACAGCCTGCTGCCCTCCCATCATCAGGGAGAATGCTGTGTGCTCAGCTCACACAAACAGTAGCATAAGAAGACCAGCAGATGACACACAAACAGGAATCCAGTCTAACCATCACCTGCTGCCATGAAGGTCCTTGGCCACCCCTCTGCTGAGCCAGGAAACTTTCATCTGAAACACCGATGCCTCAGAACAGCAGCCAGAGTGTTTACATGGCTTCACCAAGGTTCTCAGTCATCCATGGCCACTGCCTTCACAACACACCATGAAAATCATTCTGACAAAAGAGAAACCTTTTACTCGAGAAGCAGTGCTTGGGTGAACAGCATGGATTCAGTTCCGGTGGCCCTGACTTCCTGGCCTTCTCAGAACTGACTTCATCTGTCTGATGCCCTGAGCTGCCCATGAGATTGGATAAACTCTTCCTGCTAACCTTCCCCACTTGTCCTCACCTGAGTGTCACCCCATCGTGAAGATGAGATCTTAAAGCAGAGGGCTAATCTAGATGACTTTTCCGTTTTTAAATGTACAAGGCAACTTATATAAATACTAAGGCTTTAATATGTTTCTTATTATCAAAATAATGCATCACACGATTATTAGATTCATAAATTATTAACCGGCCCATCCATCTTCACCATCTGCTAACATCAGTTCCCAAGCTTGCTTTTCATACCAATGAGTCATCTCCCATGGGAACATTCCTTCTTTTGAATCTCTGAATCAGAGAACAGATCTCTGAAGAACGGGTGCTGATTCTGCAGAGGGGGCTGGGCTCAATTTGGTTTGCTCAGGAAAAGGAAACAGACCAGCGACTTCATCAGTCAAGCTCAGCACCACTTCAGTCAGGGGAGCAGAAGGCCCATCTGTCCGTTTGCTGCAGATCAGGGAGAGGCCTGAACCCCAGAAACTGCCAAAGCCCCCGGACAGGCACACTGGTCATCACTGCTCCCTGTGACCCACCAGGCAGTAAACCAGAAGGCATTCACCCCTTCTCACCAAAATAGCACAGCATGTGCAGTTTAAGCGGCAATGAAAATACGTTGATTTTCTTACATGTATGCATATGCCCCATCTATAACTCTATCCCAAAACTACTTTAAAAACCATGCCTAAATTTTTCTTTTCTGGCTTTATCATTTTAAAAAAAAACAGTGTGCTTTTCAGACACTGTCTGATTCATACTAAATATTTGTTTTAAAGATAATAGTAGTCCAACAAATTTTAGATTATTTAGGCCTTTATCAGTACAGTCCAGGACTGGTTCCGGGAACTTCACGGGCATCAGAATGCTCAAGTCTCTTGCAGTAAATGGCTTAGTACTGTTGGCCCTCTATGTCTGCATCCATGAATACCGACAGCCAACTGCATTTCTCAGGAAAGCACTAAAACCACGGTTGAACCAGTGAACAATGGATGTGTGTGGTCAGACTCTCAACTGTGAGTGTATTTCCCTGTGAACACACTGTGCAGATACATCCCTAGAACCTCAGGGACCAAATCTGTGGTGCTTCCACTGGAAGTCTGTTTCTACCTCTCTCAAGGGATCCCTGTGTGAGTGATGCTCTGTCAGTGTGGCTGAGCAAACTGCATTTGTGTCTTGTTCTGAGGATCAATGGGCACTTGTGCTGGGTGAGGGCATCCCATGGCAACGAGGGTACAGACCTCTCCAGGGATGTGTGTGCCGATTTCCACTGGCTCTCATGCTGGTTAACAGAAACGTGTACACACAACTTTCTGAAGAGTGCATGTCTCATGCAGATATCCAAATACTGAGAAATAGCATTGGATGTTTGCACATGCATTAGTGAAATCACCATATTGATCATAAATCAATATGTTTATGTTTTAATTTTATTGTCTTAGAAATTCCTTTTATACTCATTATTTCATTGCATCCTCACTATTATTATATTTACCAGATAATGAGCAATTTTAAACTAACCAAAGGTTACACACAGGGATTACAATGAAAAGTCACCACGCTAGCTGAGCAGAGCCCACAGGAGGAAAGTAAAATGGAAACGCAGGCTGTGGGTGTATCTCCCCACTGCTGGACCCAGGGACCCAAGCCCCAATCGACCAGCACCGCTTTGTGTATCCAGACACCAAGAGGAATAAACGCAGAGGTTGCCACAGGAAGTCGCAGCCAGACTCAATATCGGGGTCGCTGAGCACGGCCACACGGTCACTGGGGACGCAGGCCCTCCTCCGTGCTCACATCCTCTGTCCTCACAGAAATACAGTTCACTGCAGAGAACCCTCTGAGGGCACCCGTGCGCACTAGAAACTGGCAATGGTGAGACGCGGAGAGAAGACACAGAAGGAGAGACATGCCTCTGGGGCGCTGCACAAACTACCAAAGATCTAAAGTTCTTGATACGTGGCATTTTCTAAAAAGCTTCTTAATGTGTAAAAGCAGAAAGGACATTTCCAGGAGAAAGGACAAACGAATCTTCCCAATGGGACAATTTGGTATCCATGTGGGAAGGTAAGCTGGATCCCTACCTCAAAAAATACCACCAAACCAAATAGACACATACCAAAAACCAACTGAAGGAAAAACTTTACAAAATTTCGAACCATTTTTGATGAGAGAATACCTTTTCTTTAAATTGAAGTACTGTTGATTTACAATGATTTGTTTGTGCAAGGTGTACAGCAAAGTGATTCAGTGATTCAGCCTCTCATGTGCTTCCCTTCGGGAAGCCCCTGGGCCATGCCTTCTACTCAGAACAGCTAAGAATCCTGAATAGGCAAAGCAGCATGTGGCGGTGCTCGTGGGGGCTTTTAGACTGAGTAAATTATTCTAACATGATACAAGAAACAAGCCCAGAGGTTAAGAGAGGATCTCCAAACCTACCTTCAAACAGGAGGTCTTGCTCCCTTGAATGTGGGTGCATGAAACAGCGCTTGGGAAGGGAAGAGGTGTGTCATGAATATTTTTCCTGCAGAGGGCACAGCGGTATGTAGAGAGGAAGTGCAGGCACGTCCCAGGACACAGCACACGGACACAGTCACTGGACTCTCAGCCCTGCGCTGTGTGCACCGCACTGTCTCCGCCCCTGACACGGGGAGAGCAGCTCACACGTGTCCTGGAGAGTGTGGTCACATGACCTGGACCTGGCCAATCGGTGTGTTCCATCCTCCCTGGCCACCGTGATTGGCTCAGGGCTGGGGCGGTGACCAATCGGGGCCCAGGGCCGGGCCTCAGGCTGGAATCAAGGGAAGAGGAGCTCTGGTTCCGCCGGAAGGGGTGGGGCCGGGAGAGGTCAGGCTACAGCAGTGGGAGGGGCGTGAGTGCAGCCTGCGGCGGTTGGTGGCCTTCCCGCGCCCGCCGGGGCAGAGCCGCCGGCCTGAGAAGGAGGACGCTGCTGAGCCCCCGGGTTGAGAGCGCCGGTTTCTGCTGTGGTCCCCGAGCTCCACCTGAGACCCGGAGGGAAGCCGTCTGCCCGTGAGTCCTCTCCTGCTTGTCTGTCAGCTTGTTTGAACCACGCTGGGTTTTCTGTCAGGCTGCCTAAGTGGAGACCCTGGAAATGCACCTGTGTGGGTTTTGGCTGGCTTCAGGGAAGAAATGCCAGATGACACTGGGAGACTCCAGTTTAATCTGGATTTAGGTCCTGTCTCTTGAAAGTGAAGTGAAAGTCCCTCAGTCGTGTCCGACTCTTGGCGACCCCATGGGCTGTACAGTCCATGGAATCCTGCAGGCCAGAATACTGGAGCGGGTAGCCTTTCCCTTCTCCAGGGGATCTTCCCAGGCCAGGGATTGAACCCAGGTTTCCTGCTTTGCAGGCAGATTCTTTACCAGCTGAGCCACAAGAGAAGTCCAAGAATACTGGAGTGGGTAGCCTGTCCCTTCTGTAGCGGATCAGCATTCCTGACCCAGGAATCAAACTGGGGTCTCCTGCATGGCAGGAGGATTCTTTACCAGCTGAGCTATCAGGGAAGCCCAGTATCTCTTAAGGCCAGCTATTAATTGTAGGATTACCCTAAGTAGTCTTCACGGGATTAAGGTAGCAACCTGCTAAGGTAGCAGTCGATGTCCTTTTTCTAGAGGACAAAACTGGGGCTCAAAGAAGGGGGTAGCACAGCTACAGCAAGGAAGCGTGTACCTAGACAAAAGCCCCCAGATCCTACTGTTGGAACTCAGGGAAGCCAAATGGTGTGGCTTGTCCATGTGACAGGGGCTAAGGCATCCGGCCCACACTGGATACTGTGGGGACCTGACTTGGTGACTGCCTTCTGGCAGCTCTGAGACTCACAAAAGCAATTTGCACTGAAGAGAGGAGGGACACCTCCCTCCATACACCCCACCACACCCTCCGGGTACTCCCACACCCTGCCCCCTTTCTCTTGCTTTGTGAGGGAATAAGAGTCACGCTCATGTGACCACATTGGCTGTCCACTGTTCACGAGCTACCAACTGGAGCTGCTACAGGAGAGGCCAAGAGCCTTTGCCCCTGAGTACCTCTCTTTCCTTTGCACTGTGGGGGCCCTCCTCCACACCTGCACGCCGGAGGCCTTTTCTGAGACATGCAGGGACCCTCCTTTAGTTTGCAACAGGTTGCACATCCATCGCTGTCCTTTGAAACTCAGCTCATGAGCTCCGTTGTCTGCATCGCGGCCCACCTTGCTGCCAGGGGAGAGACAGAGTGACAATGAATCCAAAGCTCAGAACTGACAGGCGGGAATCTGTGTATAAAGGACCTGATTAATCACACTGTAGAGGCTGTAGTAGGCTCCAGGGATCCGTAACCAGGGCTTGGGCCAAAGTGACTCCACAGCTGTTTTAATGCCTGGGGAGGGTTCTGGCTATAGTGGAGGTGGGATGAGTCTCCTGAGGTTCTGGAGGCCCACTGTGTGCAGGTTCATGGTGCACAGAGAAGAGAAGGCGGAGTCCTTCCCTGGAGGTGGTCACAGCTCATGGGTGAGCCAGGCAGGCAGGCAGGGCAAGGTAGCACCTGAGCTGCCTTCATGAGTGAATGGTGTGGGACGAAGGAAGAGAACCAGGTCTGCTCCCTTATGTGGTGCCCAGGACAGGTTGTCACCAGACTAAACACTGCGGTGACGACCATCAGTCACTGCTGTCTGCAAAGGGTTTACATTGGTGTAAACCATCTGAGTGGTCAGGCCGTCTCTAAACTACACTGGTTATGGGCATTGCCTCTCTGGAACTTGACGTGTTTCATCTCTTCCTTCCTGAACATTCATTTCCAAGAGGGTTTTTGGGGCACAAGGATGTTGGGTTTTTTTCTAGCTTTGTCTCGTGAGGAATGCTTTTCTGGTTGTTGGTGTGGTTTGTTTTTCCAGCTCTCTTTCTTGGCTTATTTTGTGAATTTGCTTCTGCCAGAGGAAGAGCTCAGAATTTGCTTCTGGCTGTGATGTGACACTTAAAACAGCAACATCTACCTGGGTATTATGACCACATTTGCCAAAAGGGCTTTGTTTTGTAGAAGACATCTTGAAAGTACCTACACTGTCCTTTCAGATACCCAAAGGCTATTTGAAATGAAATAAAAAAAACAAGAATTCTCAAGTTTAGTCTTACAGTATGTGGGGAGTCAGAAAAATCCCCTGGAGGAGGGAAACACTACCCACTCTAGTATTCTGGCCTAGAGAATTCCATGGAGTGTATAGTCCATGGGGTCGCAAGGAATCAGACAAAATCTGATGACTGAACAGCAACAGCAATGAAGCTTCACCATTTGTCAAACAGAGACAACAGCAGTGTTTACACGACCGTGTGCATGTTCAGTTGCTCATTCGTGTCCAACTCTTTGCAGCCCTGTGAACTCCAGCCCCTAAGAACCTCTAACCGTGGAATTTTTCAGGCAAGAATACTGAAATGGGTTGCCATTTCCTCCTCCCGTGGATCTTCCCGAACCAGGGAGCGAACCCAGGTCTCCTGCATCTCCTACATTGGCTGGCGGGTTCTTTTCTGCTGAACCACCTGGGAAAGAAGTCATTACATCACTGGGTTATCCAGAGTGATACCGCACACAATACTGGGTGCCCTGGGCCGGGAACCCAGTGGAGGGGGGAGTGGCGGGTCTGGACAAAACGTGCCCATAACTTCGTGTATAGGACGGATGGAGGCTGAGCCTGGCCGACTGGCTGTGACCACAGGTGACCCACTTGCCCCCTACGCTCTGCCAGGCACCGTGGGCCCAGAGGGACTCAGCTTAAAAATTGCTTGCCCAGCCACCCACAAGAGGGACCCTGGTTGTCAAATTAGGATCTGACACCGTGATCCAAAAGATGGCCCCCGAAGTCAGTTTCACACATGAGGGTCCAGGAGGGGGGTCATGTCAGAGACCCCTGGGAAAGCAGACAGGATAGAAATGGTGGGGGAAGGTCCCGGAGGCAGGTGGTCCAGGCCTGCCTTCTGCAGGAGCGCCTCTTCCGCCCACCCCCAACTCTTCTGTCCCTCTGATGGCTTTGGGGTCAGCAGCCAGGGTTCCTAGGAAACGGACAAGAGCAGCTTGTGGGCCAGCATGTTTCCTTGTAACTGAAACCCATCAGCATTTTTCAAGTCCAATCTCAGAGCCAGGGCATTATTTATGTCCACTGGTCATTGCCGAGAAGGCCACACAGGAAAATCCCGGCTGTGTACTGGGGACGATGGAGGCCTGCACTGGCCTGATGTTGAACTTGACTCCAGCTTTGGCAGAATTGTTAAGGCCGCAGACTACCAGGTCAGTTTGCTTTCAAGCTGCTGTTCAGGGCTCGCCATCACACCCCAGGGCTGTAGTTTCTCCTCGTTCCTCCCCGGAGCTGGTGTGGCCCACGGCGGCATCTGTTTCCTGTCTTTGTGGATGTTGTTTTTTGAAAAGCAAGTGAGGAGCTGCCTGCCGGAGGATGGCAGCCGCCTCCACACTAGACTCCAGGACCCACGGTCAGGTGGTGAGGGTTCCTGAGCTCCCAGGGAGGCTCAGACCCCGCCTAGCCCCTCTGAGGCCACGTATGCGGGTCCAGACCCAGCCTGACCACTTCCTGGGGGCTGAGCAGCCTCAGGCACATGGCTTCCGCACTCAGAACCTCAGTTTTTCCATCTGTAGAATGGAGATGATGGCCCGTCCTCCCTGCCGGGGGATGGGCACGGTTGCCATGGACATGGGACAGGGGAGAGGGACGTGTCTCTTGCAGTTTCCAGCTGAGGCCTTGTGGGCATGAGCTGGTGTCCGAGACAGTTCCCCGACTTGGCTAAGTGTGGTGATGAGCATGGAGTTGGGGGCGGGGGTTCATCCTCATAGCCTGGACATTGGGGTGGGGGTTCTCGACTTTGAGGCACCTCAAGTCTAATTTCGACAACTCCGCATGTAAGGACAGTGCAGCAGCAGGTGTTCTTGGGGACTTGTCAGCCTGGACGCAAACCCCCATCCCCACCCTGTGGGGGCATCCCGACCCGGCTTGTGGTGCAGGGTCAGATCCTTTTACCGAGGGAAGGAACTGAGGCTCTGAGAGGTGGGGCAAGGAGACCAAGGCCACTGGGCCCGGCAGGGGCAGAACCAGCACTTGAACTTGGGTGCTGCGCCCTCGTGTCAGGCTCTGCCCTGAACCGTGAGAACTGGAGTATAGAGCAGTCTGAGCACCAAAGAATTGATGCTTTTGACCTGTGGTGTTGGAGAACACTCTTGAGAGTCCCTTGGACTGCAAGGACATCAAACCAGTCCATCCTAAAGGAAATCAACCCTGAAAATTATTCATTGGAAGGGCTGATGCTGAAGCTTAAGCTCCAGTACTTTGGCCAACTGATGTGAAGAGCCGACTCATTGGAAAAGACCCTGATGCTGGGAAAGATTGAGGGCAGGAGGAGAAGGGGGCGTCAGAGGAAGAGATGGTTGGATGGCATCACTGACTCCAGGGGCATGAGTTTGAGTAAGCTGTGGGAGATGGTGAAGGACAGGGAAGGCTGGTGTGTTTCAGTCCATGGGGTCTCAAAAAGTCGGACGTGACTTAGTGATTGAACAACAACAAAATGTGGTCTTCAGCCCCCATCTCACTCATACCCCCAGGCTTAGTGCCTATGCCATGAGCCTCTCCTACAATGAGGTGTCAGGGGCCATTGTCTAGTCCCGAAGCGATTCATATCTCTATTCATAATTCCACCATTACACATGCATTTCTTTGCCCATAAAATTTTTATGTCTCTTGAGTCTTAAGTGCTGAGGCTTTTATACACCCCACCTGGTTTCCTTTGGGCCTCTTTTGGTTTTGTGGAAGCGTACTTGTTATAAACTGGAGAAGGAAATGACAAAGTTATAAAGTGAATTCCAGACATGTTTAAAGAGTCTTGTCTTTAAGTTCCCCAAGGACGGCTCTGCGCGGGTCCCAGGTAGTCGGGCTGAAATCTGTGCCCCTCGGGTTGCGGTTCTGACGTCCTCCCATGTCTCTTGGCCGGTAGTGTGCCAGAGTCAGCTCTTTCTGGCTCATCGGGAATCCTGCCAGCAGGGTGTTAATCCTTTGGTACATGAATCAGGCCACGGCGGGAGTATTTACACCGCGGAAATTGGCAAATGATGCAGCTACAGATCAGGGTTGGTTTTTCTTCCTGGAGAGCAGGGGGTTGGGCAGGGGGCTGCACACATTATCAGCATGCCCCCTGCTCTGTGCCCACGTGTCTCCCTTTCCTGAAGAGGTCAAGTGTCTTCAAACGTGTCTGTTGTGTTTTCGCTTCTCGTTATGACACTTTTTATTTGGTTCTGTTTGGTTCTTTTCCAAGTTGGCTGTGTCGTTTTCTTTAATGGTTTCCTGTCTTTGCAGGACCTTTCTATCTTGAGGTTTATTTCTCTAAACGAGGTGAGCTTAGCTGATTTATTAGATTTATTATGCATCTAATCGTCTCAGAATCCCAAAGCTGAGGGGGTCACTTCTGCTGGTTCTACTCCAGCTGTCTTTCATCCTGATGGGCCTGGTGCTCTTCTCCACTGGCCACCACCCTTCCATAACCCACGGGACAGTTCCCAAGCCTGGGAAGAAGGTGCCCTTATCCAGAAAGACTTGGCACTTGCATTCTCCACTCATCTGAGGGCGTTATGGATAGGATCCCCTTGAACCACGGTCACGGGCTGATGTGCCTGCACCCACTGGGGTCTTCACCTGCTTCTTCCCCTGCTCGGCACCAGCACCACCTTCCTTGTAATTCCCGTGGCTGGAGGAGGGAGGCCCTTTCTGGGTCACCTGAAAGTGTCATCTCCTGGGAGTCTGGCTCCATGGGGAGGGAAGGGTCTTCTGTTAGATCCCTCATCTTGGGCAGTTGCTCCTCTGGGTCTTCTCGGGTCTTCAGCAACGTTAAGGCGTGACACTTTTTTTTTTTTAATAATTGTTTACCATGAGAGGGTGGATCTGAGTAACCTACCCACCCATCATCAAAGCAGGCCTGTGAATGAATACATGTCTTTTATTCTTTCAACAAGCCAGGCCTTGGGAGCCAGACCCTGTGCCGAGAGCTGAGGGGTAAATCTACCCCAGCCAGTCCTGCTGCTGCTACTGCTGCAGCTAAGTCATTTCAGTCGTGTCTGACTCTGTATGACCCTATAGACGGAAGCCCACCAGGCTCCCCCGTCCCTGGGATTCTCCAGGCAAGAACACTGGAGTGGGTTGCGATTTCCTTCTCCAATGTGTGAAAGTGAAAAGTGAACGTGAAGTTGCTCAGTCGTGTCTGACCCTTAGCGACCCCACGGACTGCAGCCTACCAGGCTGCTCCATCCATGGGATTTTCTAGGCAAGAGTACTGAAGTGGCTTGCCAGTGCCTTCTCCGAGCCAGTCCTGCAGCCCCAGTTAACTCAGAGACCACGTTCTGGGTCTGGCTCACTGGAGACAGTCGAGGGTACCATGTCTAGGATGTGTAGAAGGCATGCTTAGGCCAGCACCCATGTGACCGTGCCCGAGTGACCACAGCCGCTCCTCCAGGGCGGTGCAGATGTGGTCAGCAGGAACCACGGTGCAGAAAGGCCTCCCTTGCCCAGGGACTGAGCCCTTTCCTGTCCCCTCCAGGAGCCGTCCAGGTGGAGGGCGGGCGTGAGCAAGCCAGGGTCAGCCCCCAGTGGCGGTCAAGCCTGCCTCCTCGTCCAACAGAATTCAAGTGAACCCGAGGATGCTGCCAGAAGTCAAGGAAGGACCGCGGGAACATCCTCTGCAAGCACACAGTAGGAGCTCAGCAGGACTGTCCCCCCAACCCCCTGGATCAGTCGGCAAATATCATAAAGCCAGGCTCCCATGAGATGACACGTTCAGTTGACCCAGAAAGGGCCCCTGTCTTCCCAATCCGGGAACTAGAAGGAGGCTGGTCCTGGCGCCGATCAGGAGGAGGGGATGAGGCCTACTCCGTGCCAGCTGCTCTTCCTCCCGGGAAGCACGTCTGTCACCTAAGCAGACAGACCCAGCCTGGAACAGGCCTGCCAACTCACACGCATGCGGGACCCTGGTGCCAACAGGAAGAGCAGTCAGGCCCCAGGGCTGCCAAGAATGCAGCCGGTCATTAGGGACTGACCAGGCATCACGTGCCTTGAACACATTCGAGGAGAACACGACCCCTCCCACAGAGCAGCCCTGGCATCAGAGGCTCTCCGAGAGGTGGTGCTATCCTTGGAGCTGAGGAAGCCGAGGGCACAGAGAACGGGAGGTTGGCCAGGCCCCTGTGGTGTCAGAAGTCCAGCCCAGGCCTCCCACCGGGGCTCCAGGGCTTCCTGGCCGGCAGTGCTCAGGAGCCGTCCTGTGTGTCCCTGCCATACACACACGCCCCCCACAGCTCCTGCTGGACCGTGAGCCGAGGAGGGGTGCACACAGGATGTCATGGAGGCGCCCCCACCACCCTCGGGTCTGAGCACTCGGCACCCCCTAATTCCCTGATGGCAGTGACGGGGCCCTCTGGGGTGGGCGGCAGCTGTGGGCTCAGGGTGGGCTGGGGAGGTGTGCTGCCCGGGAACCCTCTGGGGGCAGCTAGGGACCCCAGCTCGGCCTCGCTGAGGCCAACCTTCCAACAAGCTCGGAGGCCTCCCCTCAGCGGAGACGGGTGACCGTGACGCACGACACACAGGCTCAGGCAGCCGTGAGGACGCAGAGGGGCCCTTGGCGTCCTCGACCACCAAGAGTCCCCCACGGGGATGGTGTTGCTTGTTCTGTGATTCCCTTCTTCCTTCGCAAAGGAAAGTGCCAGGAGTGACTGTGGTGGGGTCTCCGTTCGTGTGAGTTGAGCCAGAGCGGAGGTTTAACCCCATCCAGTCTGTGCTGGGCGGGCCTCCCCCCCACTCCACCTTGGACGGCGCAGGCCTGGTCACTCTTCTGGCCTTCTTGGCTCTTGAGCAGCTTTAAGGTGTGGCATTTGTTTTCTTACTTCTTGTCTTTGTCCAGCCTTTGGTGGCAGTCTATTGCAAGGGCCCTGACCCTGTCGCCTCCCAGAGCCCCTTGGCCCTCCCCACGCCCACGCCAAGCCTCGAGGCCCCTGCGGTTCTGTGGCCTCCAGACTCCACACCCGCAGGGCCAGTCCGGACAGAAGCCACCGTCTGGGGAGTCCGACTGGGGAGGGGGGTACCAGCGTCTCTCGGTTTCTTCCCGCAAGGAGCAGGCTGCTGTCAAGTTGGGTACCAGCATTTAAAACATCCCATGTATATAAGAACGAGGACATCCTGTTTGTCCAGTGAGTCCCACGACCCTTTCCTGATCTGGCCAGATGTTTTTCTGGAAGGGACCCTGTCACTCATGTAAACAGCGGAGCGTGTTTTCCCAGGGATGCCGGCCCGGGCACTGCTTATTAACCACCGTCGAGAGAAATCTCCACGGACTCGGAGGAATATATTTTGGGTCTTTGCGTGCGGCTGAGCAGAGCACACAGAAATAAACGTGGGCTGTAACAGGAAAGACGGGGTTGGTTGTATGGGGCCATCCACAGTCACTCCCAGTGCCCCATGTGGTCAACCCCTTGCCCGGGAGCCCCCAGGCTAGAGGCATTGCTGCCTCTTGGGTCTCGGTGCCCCAGGGCTCCTGGGGTAGGAGAAGCGGCCTCCAGCTTCTTTGCAAAGAGAGTCTGTGCAGGGGTGGTCTCAGCGGCCTCAAAGTCGTGGAGAGGCGGCATAGCCCCAGCCACGGGGTTGGGCGGGGCTGCTGAGAGCACCAAGAACTCCCCACAACTGTGAAGATAGTCACGTGTGGCAAAGATTTGCAGAGGAGCAAAAGGTGGGCTCAGAGAGGCTGAGTCACTCGCCAGAGACAACACAGCAGCAGACCAGGACTCCGACCCAGGTTGCTGACATCACGGCTCCCTCCTGTGCCCATCTGACCGGCCCCTTGAGGGCAGCAGGAAGATCTGGGCTCCCCTGGCCTGAGCCCCTGGGCCTGCCTCCTCTCATCCGTACTGGGATGTGTCCATTCCCAAACCATGCTCTGTGTCCCCCAGCCCTGGGGCGTCACGTCAGGCTCCAGGCTCCCTGCAGGTGAGCCCACGCCCACCAGCACACCTCTGAGCCTTGCCCATCTGGTCCCTGTGCCCTAGTGTCCTGATCCTAAGTGTGTTCTTGAGGCAGCCCAGGACTGGAGCCCTGCTTCTTCGACGCTCCCTGCACCAAGCCCAGTGAGGCTCTGCCTTGTGGCTTCGTGACAAGTGTAGTGGGCTGAGTGGTGGCCCCAAAAGCCATCCATCCTTCTGCAGCCTGCCAAGGTGACCTTATTCCGATGAAAGTTCTCGGCAGATGGAAGTAAGTTCCTGACTGCTGCACCAGATCACCTGGGATGCACGTGGACCCTGAATCCAATGATGGGTGTCCTTGGAAGAGAAGAGGGCGTGATCTGAGGCACAGAGCCACCCAGGGGAGAAGGTTTGTGCAGATGGACGCAGAGGTCAGGGTGATGTGGCCACAAGCCCAGGGAGGCCTGGGGTCTCCCAAGGGCTGGACCAGGCCAGAGGGACACTCCCCTGGAGCCTCTGGAGGGAGCTCAGCCCCGCCCCCACCTTGATCACAGGTTTCTGCCTCCAGAACTGGGGGAGCATGAATTTGTGTGGCCAGCGACTGCAGCTGTCCCTGGACACTGAGAGTGAACTTGCCGGCTCCAAGGTCCTCCAGTGGCAGGACCCACCCCCCACCCGCCGACACACAGTCTTGTCATGAGGTTAAATGAGTCAATACGCACTGATGCCTGAATCAGGGAATGACACTTGGATCTCAGCCCCCTTCACCTCCCCCTCATCATCTTCTCCGGCAATGTAGCGGCCCTCATCCACTCATTCAGTGGACACGTGGTGCTCCTGCCCGGCCCCGATGTGGGCAGCGGGGCCAGCGAGCTGGGAAGCTCCGCACAGGACTCAACCTGCCTGCTGAAGCCGCACGGACACGGTCTGTGCAGTGACACGGAGGTCCGGGAGAGGCTGGATCCTCTGGTCGTGGGAGGCACGGGGGCCTCAGCATCAGAGGTGGAGGGGTGGGCCGGGTTCATCCAGGGGGATGCAGCCCTTCACTCAAAGTGGGGGAAGAACCCCACGTGGCACCCGGTGTCCGGGGGCCTCCCCTTGCCCTGGTGGACGATGGGCACAGCAGTGGATGACCGCCGGGAGTCTGCATCTCACTAGGGGCCGAGGCTGGTGCTGAGTGAATCCTCAGTGAGGTTTTCTTCTTAAAAACCATCCTAAGTGACTTCTGCTCCATTGCTTTTTGCCAAAAACCTACAATGATCCCAAGAACTTTGTACACTCCAAGGGTGGTGACTGGACATGGAGCCCAGCACAGACCCAAGTCAGCCCTACCCTGCGTCCCACAGGCCGGCCACACCATCCCCCTTCCGTGGCCTGGCTTTCTTCTGCCAGGACTCCCAGAATGGTGGAAACGCGAGTGTGGCCTCAAGCTGAGGGGCCCAGTGTGGGATCCAAGCCCCTGGGGGTCCCCTTGGGAAGTCTGGTGGACCATAGTCCCCACTGCTGTTGGGCAGCTCTGTCTCGGGGAATGTCGTGTTTCTTTGCTTTCTGTTGTGATGGGGCACCCCAGTTATCTCGGGGCGATTGGGAGGTCTGCTGGGGTTACATGCTCCTGCCGTAGATGGGGAAACATTACGCTGCAATGACGCTGCTCACTTGATACTGGGAATCTGTTCAACAGAGATGGCAAGGGGAAGAGAGAAAAACAGAAACAAAAATGGAGAGTTGCTGGGTTGCTTCAGGTCTCACCTGTGAGTAAGAATGTGTGCAGCCTGCACGTGAACCCAGGTTCCCACACCTGCCAGCTGCCAGGTGCCAGGTGCCGATTTTAGACCCCCAGCTTCACTAAGGAGTCATTGACAGATACAGTTTGTGTGTGTTTCAAGTCTGCATTGTGATGACTTGATGCCCATAGACGTCGTGGAGTGATTGCCCAACACCCGTATCACCTCACACAGTTAACTCTGTGCGTGTGTGTGTGTTATGTTGTCCTTATAATCCATGAACACAGTATAGATAGCTCTCCATTTTGTTAGATCTTCTTTAATTTATCTTAGAAGTCTATAGTTTGCTGTAAGTCTTGTACATGTTTAATTAGATATCTTGATATTTTCAGTGCCATTATAAACTCCTAATAGATAGAGATAGAATTGACTTTTCTATATTCACCTGCTAAATCCATTTATTTCAAATCATCCTAATTGTATTTTCTTATGTACACACAACTATGTTTGCAAATAAGTGCTTTTTCCCCCTTTGCAACTGTGATAACCCTTTTCTTTTCCTTGCCTTATTGTGCGGACTGGGATCTCCAGTTCCCAGTACGGTGGTGGACAGAAGTAGTGAGAACACGTATCCTTGTCTCTTTCCCGTTACCAGAGGAAAGCTTTCAGTATTTCACCGTCACATATGATGTTAGCTTTTTGATAGATATTTTTAATCAAAATATGTAAATTATTCTCTGTTAGTTTACTATGCGTTTTTTCTTAGTCATGCACTAAAATTATTACATGAATTTTTCTTAAGTTTATTTTCTGTAGATTTTGAAACAGGTGATTTTCTTTTATGTGGTGATTTAACTTTTAAAAAATTTTGTGATTCTAAAACAACCCCAACCTGATCTCGATGTATTCTCCTTCTGTTGGATTTTATTTGTTAGTGTTTTATTTAGGATTATTTCATCTATATTCAGAGTCTGTAATGTTACTTTCTTGTACTTCTTCCTTGTTGGTTTTAGTATCAAGGTTATGCTAGTCTTATAAAACAAGGTTGGAGAGTGTTCCTTGTTTACCCCCAGAGTTCCTGTGAGATTACTGTTTCCTTCCCTCGATTTTTGGAAGAACTGATTGGCAAAACCAGTTGGTTTCATTGTGGGGAGGCTTTTAATTTCAGATGTAATGTTTTTCATGCAAATAAAATTTTCTGATTTTGTATGTCTTCTTGGTTCTAGTTATGTAAAGTCTTTCCCCGCTGCTAGGAAGTTATTGAGGCCAGCGGACTCTCCAATTAGTAAGTGAACTGTGGTTCATCACATCTTTCTTATCTGCAAGATGTGTTGTCTCCCCTTTGAAAAATCCTTGATACTGGTGATTTGTGCTTTGTCTCTTTTTCTTAATCAGTCTCTCTAGGGGTTTATCAGTTTTGGCAGTCCTTTCAAAGAGCCCACTTTTGGCTTTGTTTTGAAAAAATTCCATATTTGCTTTCGGTTTCCTTATTTTCTGCTCCTTTTTTCCCCATCTGCCTTGTGTTTAATTTGCTTGGCTTTTTTTTGAAAAAATTCCATATTTGCTTTCGGTTTCCTTATTTTCTGCTCCTTTTTTCCCCATCTGCCTTGTGTTTCATTTGCTTGGCTTTTTTTCTGGTTTCTGCAGCCCATGGGGTCGCTAAGGATCGGACACGACTGAGCAACTTCACTTTGACTTTTCACTTCATGCATTGGAGAAGGAAATGGCAACCCATTCCAGTATTCTTGCCTGGAGAATCCCAGGGACGGAGGAGCCTGGCGGACTGCTGTCTATGGGGTCGCACAGAGTCGAACACGACTGAAGCGACTTAGCAGCAGCAGCAGCAGGGATAGAGGCGTAATTGATGTTTAGCCTTCCTTCTTTCCCAGTATATGTGTGTAAGGCTTTAAGTTACCCTCTAAACACAGTTTGCTTCGTCCCACAAGTTTGAGTAAGTCAGATTTTTTATCGAAAAGTATTTTCTAGTTTTCATTGTGTTTTTTAAAATGATTATCCATGAAATTCTTCAGGCAGTGTGTCATTTAACTTAATGTTTGGGGGTGTTTTTCTGGTGACCCTTGTTTGGTTTCTCGCTTAATTCCTTGAAGAGCCCCGTCTTAGTCTTTTGGGGCTACTGTCATAAACACCATAGACTAGTTGATAAACAACAGAACGTTGTTTCTTCTAGTACTGGAGGCTGCGAAGTCCCAGGATCACCAGCAGGTGCCACGTCTGGTGAGGCCTGTCTCCTGGTTCCTAGACTGCCTGCAGCTTCTCCTTGTCCTCGCAGCACGGGCGCCCGTTCCCTCCTGCCCAGAGCCCTCCCAGAGTGCCTGCCTCCTGGGCGCATCACCGCGTGTGGGGTGCAGTTGGAGGCACATAGACCGCCAGCCCACTGCAGTCCCTAAGTGTCCCCCGCGTTAGTTCAGTCCTTTGAAAGAGTTTGAGCTTTCCTAATGGCCCAATATATATTCATTTTGTTACATGTTCCTTGGGCTCTTGAAAATAATATGTATCAGTGAGAATGCAATGTTCCGTGTGTATCAGTTAGATCAGGTTTGTGACTCATGTAATTCAGATTCCGGTAGCCACGTTTTGTAAAGCAGAAGTAGGTGAAATTACTTGCAATGTATTTTATTTTAACACACCCAAAATATTATCATTTCAGTGTGTAATCAACGTAATAAAACCGAATGACATATTTCACATTCTTTTGTTCATGCTAAGTCTTTAAAATCCAGTGTGTGCTTCATGCTTGCAGCACATCTCATCGTAGAGCCAGCCGCAATTCAGGTACTTCATGGCTGCAGGTGACTACGCACCAGGGAGCCCAGTTCCCTGAGAGATGTGTCTTTAACGTCTCCCACTGTGATTATGCACTTGGCTGTTACTCCTTTTCTATTTCTGTCAGTTTTATGTATTGATATCTTGAGGTTATGTTATTCGGTACCTTCAAATGTAGAATCTTCATCTTCTTGCTGGACTGAACTTGCATCAGTATGAGAAGCTCCTTTTTAAGGCTGGTGATGCTTCTTACTTTAGACACTATTTGACAGTGATATTGCCACATCAGTTTTCTGTCCTTGTTTGCCTGGGTATCTTTTGCCTTCACCTGTCTAAAGATCTTCCGTCTTAACAGGGACCTCTGAATAGTGTATAGTTTTCATTGTCATCAGTTTGACACTTTTTATCGTTTACTGAGAGTTATTTGCTCTGTTTATAATGTTGATATTTGAGTGTCTGTCTGACCTATTCTGTGTTCTTTTCTCTTGCTTCTTGTAGAAGTGTGAAGTCTCTTTTTCTAGTTCTGTACTCCTCTGTCAGGTTGTTGAGTGTCCATTCACCGATAGAGCGTGTGTTTTACATTCAAGTCTAACTTAGTACTTTTACTGCCTCCCTGACACGACTGTTTCCTCCTTGTCACTGTTATCAATTGCTAGATATATTTTTGGTGTTAACATCAATGTTTGGTAGAGTTAATATTTACTCTCACAGTTACCTCATTGTTGGTCTTTACTTGTTTTTTATATTTCTGTCAGAGACTACTTTTCTTTTACCAAAACCACTGCCCTAATATTTTTTTAGTTCATGTCTGTGGGTGATGAGTTGTCTCATTTCCATTTGCCCTAAAAGTCTTTATTTTGCTTTCACTTTGGAAGAGTGTTTCTGTGGGGTATAGCAGTCCAGGTTGGTGGTTATTTGTTTTTCAGCATTTTACAGATGCCAGTCCATTATCTTCTGACTTCGTTTTTCTTGAACAGTCAGCTCTCAGTGTTACTGTGCACTTCAAAGCCACACCTTTTTTCCTGAGCCCTTGAATATTTTCTTCTTGCCTTAGGCACCCGCAGAGCTGCTGAAACCAATGTATGGTTTTCATTTTTGAGTCAGTGGTCTGATTCTTGAACCAACTCTTGCCACTGTCCCTGTCAGTCAGTTCAGTCGCTCAGTGTCTGACCCGTTGTGACCCCATGGACTGCAGCATGCCAGGCTTCTTTGTCCATCACCAACTCCCGGAGCCTGCTCAAGCTCCTGTCCATCGAGTCGGTGATACCATCCAACCATCTCATCCTCTGTCGTCCCCTTCTCCTCCTGCCTTCAGTCTTCCCCAGCATCAGGTTCTTTTCCAGTGAGTCAGTTCTTCGCATCAGGAGGCCAAAGTATGGGAGCTTCAGCACCAGTCTTTCCAATGAATATTCAGGACTGACTTGCGTTAGGATTGGCAGGTTGGATCTCCTTGCAGTCCACGGGGCTCTCAAGAGTCTTCTCCATCACCATAGTTCAGAAGCATTGATTCTTTGGCATTCAGCCTTCTTCATGGGCCAACTCTCACATCCAGACATGACTGCTGGCTTTGACTAAATGAACTAGTACTAAATGAGCTCCTACATAGCTTTGGCTAAATGAACCTTTGTCGACAAAGTAATGTCTCTGCTTTTTAATATGCTGTCTAGGTTTGTCATAGCTTTCCTTCCAAGGAGCAAGCATCTTTTAATTTCACCGTCTGCAGTAATTTTGGAGCCCAAGAAAATTAAGTCTGTCACTGTTTCCATTGTTTCCCCGTTTATTTGCCATGAAGTGATGGGGCCGTATGCCATGATCTTCATTTTTTGAATGTTGAGTTTTATGCCAGCTTTTGCCCTCTCCTCTTTCACTTTCATTAAGAGACTCTTAAGTTTCAACCCCGGTAGGTGAGTCAGATTCCACACATTTTCTGAAGCAATGTGTGTTACTTGATAGAATATAAATGTTTTGTTGCCAAGGACAATGATTTACACAAAGTCAGAATTCAATGCAAGTTCATTTGATAATGCATTAATAATTAATATCCTGGATTTTCAATGTAAAACATATAAGTATTTATATTTTGTCATATTTATTAAGAAATTCATTCATCATTCATAGATACTAAATCTATTGTGTGACAGATATTATGCAGGTGCTGAAAAGCCCTTAATCAACTCTATGTGTATTTGGATAAGAGTGTGTTTCTGAGTTTCAGCCTCAGCCCAGGCATCTGAACCAACATCACCATCACAAGTAAAAATTTAGCCATTTATTCCCCATTTTCAGTTGCTGTCCAATGAGGAGTGAGATTGGACAATGTGAAATCCTGGCTAAATAGCCCACTGATGGTTATTTCCCTGAGATGTTGCACATGTTTCAAGAGTACTAGAGAATAGAGACTGTAATGCAGGATTCAGTTCAGTTCAGTTCATTTCAGTCGCTCAGTCGTGTCTAACTGTTTGTGACCCCATAGACTGCAGCATGCCATGTATCCCTGTCCATCACCAACTCCCGGAGTCTACTGGAACTCATGTCCATTGAGTCAGTGATGCCATCCAACCATCTCATTCTCTGTTGTCCAACTCTCACATCCATACATGACTACTGGAAAAACCGTATCTTTGACTAAATGAACTTTTGTTGGAAAAGTAATGTCTCTGCTTTTTAATATGCTATATAATGGTCATATATACTTATATATGTACTTATATGCAGAGTACATCATGAGGAACACTGGGCTGGAAGAACCATGAGCTGGAATCAAGATTGCTGGGAGAAATATCAATAACCTCAGATATGCAGATGACACCACCCTTATGGCAGAAAGTGAAGAGGAACTCAAAAGCCTCTTGATGAAAGTGAAAGGAGAGTGAAAAGGTTGGCTTGAAGCTCAACATTCAGAAAACAAAGATCATGGCATCTGATCCCATCACTTCATGGGAAATAGATGGGGAAACAGTGGAAACAGTGTCAGACTTTATTTTTTTGGGCTCCAAAATCACTGTGGATGCTGATTGCAGCTATGAAATTAAAAGACGCTTACTCCTTGGAAGGAAAGTTATGACCAGCCTCGATAGCATATTAAAAAGCAGAGACATTACTTTGCCAACCAAGGTTTGTCTAGTCAAGGCTATGGTTTTTCCCGTGGTCATGTATGGATGTGAGAGTTGGACTGTGAAGAAAGTTGATTGCCAAAGAATTGATGCTTTTGAACTGTGGTGCTGGAGAAGACTCTTGAGAGTCCCTTGGACTGCAAGGAGATCCAGGTTTGACCCCTGGGTCAGGAAGATCTCCTGGAGAAGGAAATGGCAGCCCACACCAGGATTCTTGCCTGGACAGAGGAGCCTGTTGGGCTACAGTCCATGGGTTCGAAAGAGTCAGACACCACTGCGCAACTAAACCAACTAAACCACTGTGTATCAAATAGATAATCATCAAGGTTCTACTCTAGAGCCTAAGGAGCTCTATACAATATTCTGCAATAACCTATATGGGGAAAGAATCTGAAAAAGAATATATATATGTATGTATACATATAATATATATGAATCATTTTTCTGTACACCTGAAACTAATACAGCATTGTAAAGCAACTAAATTCCAATAGGAATAAAAAAGTTTAAAAATAAAATTGCTCACATTCATTAAAAATAAAGAAAAGTAATAACATTCAATTATCAGGTGGCTCAGATGGTAAAGTGTCTGCCTGCAATGCGGAAGACCTGGGTTCGATCCCTGGGTTGGGAAGATCCCCTGGAGAAGGAAATGGAAATCCACTCCAGTACTCTTGCCTGGAAAATCCCATGGATGGAGGAGCCTGGTGGGCTACAGTCCATGTGGTAGCAAAGAGTCGGAGACGACTGAGCAGCTTCACTTCCATCAATTTGGGATGTTAGCTATTCACAAACACTAAAAATGGTTTAAACTAGGGTATATTAAGGCTTCCCTGGTGGCTCAGATGGCAAAGAGTCTACCTGCAGTGCAAGAGATGCAGGTTCTATTCCTGGGCATTGGGAAGATCCCCAGAAGAAAGGAATGGCTATCCACTCCAGTATTCTTGCCTGGAGAATTCCATGGACAGAGGAGTCTGACAGTCCATCATCCATGGGGTTGCAAAAAGCTGGACACAACTGAGTGACAAACGCTTTCACACTTTCAAACTGTTATCAAATGTTTTCTACTAAATATAAAGTATATTTAGGATTTTGTGATAAGGTTTTCAAAATCTTATCTACCTTTGGATGATTTCTTTTTAAATTATATAGTCATATATAACTTGAATTTAAAACAAAAATTTATTGAAATAAAGTAAAAAATGAAAGAGTCACGAGGTTACAGTCCTATACTTGGAAATGTATTTTTTTTGCTGTAAAGTTTATTGAAAAATACTACCATGGTATAGCAAAGTGCTTCCCATTGACATGAGTTGTCAGTTGCCATATAATCTACTACAGCAGAGCCCTTTGCTGGGGGAGGGGGGGAAAAGAAGCAGTTTTTATTTAACCTTACTAACCAAGGCTGTCTAAGCAGATAAAAAAAAGGGAAATTGAATTTCTCAGAAATAATTTAGTAATAAATGGGTCAGAATGCGATGGAAATGGGGAAAAAAGACAATACCACTCTACTTTCAAAATAGGAAGCAGACAGAAATTCAGTATGAATTGTCAATCAAAAGGCAGTTACTTTCCAGCCTTGCTGTATGTTTCTATTTGCAGCGAGCTCAAATAGCTATCAACTGGATGCTCTAATAAAGGTGTGATTTCTGGAGGAAATATCCTAGCTGTCCTATTTCTTATGGAAAGGGACAAAAATCTGCAAATTCCACGTTGCTTTCCCCACAAGATACAAAATAACACCCTCTACTTTTTCACTACTTTAAAAACTATGTCTTTGTAAAGAAATATTCATCTCTCATTGCTAGTTTTTTAAAGCCATAAAGAGCATTTTTAATAAAAGAATAACTATGGATATGCCTACCTGCGATACGCTCCAGTAATTTTCCTGTAAACACACTGCTGAAGATTTTCTGTCTCAAACAGCATGCATTCAAGTTATCTTGTAGACACAATTTACTTTCAAAGCGAATCCCAGTTGGAATCCATAATTGTTTGCCTGTAAAATGAAAAGTGTATGTTGCTAAAATTTTACCTAATTAGTTACTTCAAAAATCAAAGGAATAATTATCTAAAGATTAAATGAATCCTTTAAATATCCCACTGTGAACACAGGAATGTGCTAAGAGTTCTGTTCTGTGTGATTCTTACCGTCTAATTAGAATAAGCAAAATAACAGTTTACATATATTTTATATTTTACATAACAAGTTACTGAAGTATAGTTTCATACCTAGCAAAACATTTCTTACAAACTGCTGTCATGCCAATATTTAATGTCATTGTGTAGTTGCTAAGTCATGTTCGACTCTTTGTGACCCCATTCAGTTCAGTTCAGTCGCTCAGTTGTGTCCGACTCTTTGCGACCCCATGAATCACAGCACGCCAGGCCTCCCTGTCCATCACCAACTCCAGGAGTTCACTCAAACTCATGTCCATCGAGTCGGTGATGCCATCCAGCCATCTCATTCTCTGTCGTCCCCGTCTCCTCCCGCCCCCAATCCCTCCTAGCGTCAGACTCTTTTCCAGTGAGTCAACTCGTCGCATGAGGTGGCCAAAGTATCGGAGTTTCAGCTTAAGCATCAGTCCTTCCAATGAACACCCAGGATTGATCTCCTTTAGAATGGACTGGTTAGATCTCCTTGCAGTCCAAGGGACTCTCAAGAGTCTTCTCCAGCACCACAGTTAGATTTATTTAAATTCAAATTGCTTCTCAAAATCCAGTACATTTATTTTTTCCCAGCTTTATTGAGGTGTAATTGACAAATTTAAATTGTATGTATTTAAGGTATACACCATAATATTTTGAAGTTATGAAATCATTACCACAGCAAAGCTAATTAATACACCCTATCAAAACATTCAAACCAATACAACTTATATGTAGAAAATACATATTTAATATCTTTTCTCCAAAGTTGCATGAAGATAGATATTGGTTAGAAAAGGTATTTTTAAAACTCACATGCCTTAAAGACCAACAAGTGAAAGTTACACTCATTATATGTTACCTGTAGAATGTAATTGGGTTTCCCTTGTAGCTCAGCTGGGAAAGAACCCTCCTGAGGTGCAAGAGACCCGAGTTCAATTCCTGGGTAAGGAAGATCCCCTGAAGAATGGATAGGCTACCCACTCCCATATTCATGGGCTTCCCTGGTGTCTCAGACAGTAAAGAATGTGCCTGCAACATGGGAGACCTGGGTTTGATCCCTGGGTTGGGAAGATCCCCTGGAGGAGGGCATGGCAACCTTCTCCAGTATTCTTGCCTGGAGAATTCCATGGACAGAGGAGCCTGGCAAACTAGAGTCCATGGGGTCACAAAGAGTTGAACATGACTATGAGACTAAGCATAGCACAGCACATAGAACGTAACACTTTAGGGTCTTATGTTAGGTTCTTAGGCTTTAGAAAAACAAAATTCATATGCCTTAGCCTTTATTTTCTTTCCTAGTTCTGGCTCCTTAATACTGTCTGAACAAAATCTTTTGATGTTGCAGGACTGTTGCACTTTCAGATGTAACTCTATGCTTGGAAACATTGGCCCCATATTGTTAAGAATCCCATTCACACACACACTCACACACACACACCAGAAGTACTAAGAAGAGTCACAATATTTTATATATATATCTAGGAAAGAAAATTACAGGTGACCCATTTTGTAGCCTGTACCTTTATTTCTTAAAAGTCTTTCCTTTTTTCCTCAGTTCTCAGGATGTTAATATACCACAAATCCTAAAAACTTTGCTAGACACTCAGCCCCAGGATTGTATAGAGTTCTGATAAGATGAAAGGAAATCTTAAGCTGCCTTGGAATTGCTGTAAAGGTTCAGGTCACCACGTCACGTGGTTTTAAAACTCAGGCCCCTCACCTGGACCAGACAGAAGTGAGTCTCTTATCCAGGTCTTGTTTCAAACGGGTTGCTGCTTTCACAGGAGAAAATTGTGCTGAGATGTCACTTTGCTGTCTAGGCAGACACGTCAATGGTCCCAGAAAGAGTGGATCAGGTGGGAAATGAAAGATCACCTTACCTTGTCTTTCTCCAGTCATCTCTCTCCATCTGGGCTCCCCTTCTTGCCTAAGGATTCCATAAAATGATGACTTTTCCTAGTGCAGCCTGAACTGTCTTGAAAGTTTCTTCTCCAATAAAATGTAGACAGGCACTTCCCTGGTGGTTCAGTGGCTAAGACTTTGTGCTTCCACTGCAGAGGGCATGGGTTTGATTCCTGGTAGGGGAAGTTGTACATGCTGCTTGAGGAGTGGCCAAAAAAAAAAAAAGAAGTGTAGACAACTCCAAGGGTTATCAGGTTGCATTGACTACTTCCATTTTCAAAAGGACTAAGGCTTCTATAGGCAGTAATATTTCTAATGACATAAATTTAAATGAAATTTAGTAATAGACATATTTTGGAATAATCAAAGCCTTCCTGCTGTCACCAAGCTGAAAATATAAGAAATAGAACAATAACTTATATCATACCTATTGCATTTCAACAATTTTATGGTAATAACACGGAGAAGGCAATGGCAAGCCACTCCAGTTCTCTTGCCTGGAAAATCCCATGGACAGAGGAGCCTGGTGGGCTATAGTCCATGGGGTCGCTACTAGTCAGACATGACTGAGCGACTTCACTTTCACGTATTGGAGAAGGAAATGGCAACCCACTCCTTTGTTCCTGCCTGGAGAATCCCAGGGACGGGGAAGCCTGGTGGGCTGCCATCTATGGGGTTGCACAGAGTCGACATAACTGAAGCGACTTAGCAGCAGCAGCAGCATGGTAATAACAGTGACAAAGTATTAAATCATTATTATTTTCCCCACATTAATGATGATACAACAAGCTAAGAAAGATGATGCAATTGTCCCATATTATCCCCTTAGTGAGTGGTGGAGCACAGAACATAAACCTTCAATGCTGGACTGATAGTCTCTCCTAAAACTGGACTATGTTCCATGCTCATCTATGTCAGTGGATAGTGAATTTTATGACATTTTTCTTTGATTGCTTTGTGATCATTTGACCAAATGGTCCAAACTTTCCTCATTCAGTGAACCGTCTATTTCTTCTCAGAGTGGAACTATGTATATATACAACTACATACTTGAATTCACTGGGGTTTAGGGTTATTAGATAAAATAAAGGAGACCCAGCTAAATTTGAATTTCAGATACAAATATAAATAAGTTTTTAGTAGAACTATAACCCAAACATTGCATGAGCTATATTTGCAATATTTAGACACATATCTAAAGTTTTTTTCTGAAATTTGAATTGATTTAGTATCACACGCTTGCATTGACTAAATTCGGCCACCCTATTTTTTGGGCTCCAAAATCACTGCAGATGCTGATTGCAGCCATGAAATTAAAAGACGCTTACTCCTTGGAAGGAAAGCTATGACCAACCTAGATAGCATATTATAAAGTAGAGACATTACTTTGCAAACCAAGGTCCATCTAGTCAAGGCTATGGTTTTTCCTGTGGTCATGTATGGATGCGAGAGTTGGACTATGAAGAAAGCTGATCGCCGAAGAATTGATGCTTTTGAACTGTGGTGCTGGAGAAGACTCTTGAGAGTCCCTTGGACTGCAAGGAGGTCCAACCAGTCCATTCTAAAGGAGATCAATCCTGGGTGTTCATTGGAAGGACTGATGCTGAAGCTGAAACTCCAATACTTTGGCCACCTCATGTGAAGAGCTGACTCACTGGAAAAGAGTCTGATGCTAGGAGGGGTTGGGGGCAGGAGGAGAAGGGGACAACAGAGAATGAAATGGCTGGATGGCATCACTGACTCAATGGACATGAGTTTGAGTGAACTCCGGGCGTTAGTGATGGACAGGGAGGCCTGGCGTGCTGTGATTCATGGGGTCACAAAGAGTCGGACACGACTGAGCGACTGAAATAACCAACTAACTAACTAACTGGGGCACTCCCAATTATGGAGCTATCAGTTGTAAATCCATCACTTCTTATCCTTGCGTCTATCCTGCATTGGGTGTGTGACATTAGTTGCAAAATGTTGTATTGCATTTTGATGTTGTTCAGTCACTCAGTCATGTCTGACCATTTGCAACCCCATGGCTTCCCTGTCCTTCACCAGCTCCCAGAGTTTACTCAAACTCAAGTCAGTGATGCCATCCAACCATCTCATTCTCTGTCGTCCCCTTCTCCTCCCACCTTCAATCTTTCCCAGCATCAGGGTCTTTTCCAGTGAGTCAGCTCTTTGTATCTGGTGACCAAAATATTGGAGCTTCAGCTTCAGCATCATCCTTCCAGTGAATTTTCACGGTTGATTTCCTTTAGGATTGACTCTTTAGGTTTGATCTCCTTGCTGTTCAAGGGACTCCCAAGAGTCTTCTCCAACACCACAATGTTTATAAACATTATGAATAGTAATACAACGTATTTTCTTTCAGCACTAAAAAATTTCATTTTGCCCTAGAGCTAAATTCAGTGACCCTTCCAATAAAGCCTGTGGTGATTTGGTATGTTTCTCATCCATCACTGCTGGCAGTTTTAACACACTTGATTGACTATTTAATGAGAAGGACATTTGATTGTGCTTATTTTGTCATAAAGTTGTTTTTCTCCTTATTGCAGTTGAGAGCGCGTGGGTACATGAGTGGCAATTTTCAACAATAGGCTAATATCCCCAGGGGCCTGATGCACATAGAAAGTCTGTACAGATCAAAACTTAATACTATGTCCTTAACCTTTCTTTTGGTAAGAATAGTTTTATTTACTTCTTCCCAAATAATAGCTATAACCAAGAAATCGACCATGCAATACAATCATCACCCTGTAGTTTACAATGCATTTTTACCTAAGTTTTATTTAATTCATAATAATAGCCTAGTGAATTAAATGGCTTCCTTGGTGACTCAGTGGTAAAGAAGCCCTCTGTCATTGCAGGTTATTTGGGTTCGATTCCTGGGTTGGCAAGATCTCCTGGAGAAGGAAATAGCAATCCACTCCAGTATTCTTGCCTGGAGAATCCCATGGACCAAGGAGTCTGGATATCCTATAGACAGTCCATGGGATCACAAAGAGTCAGAGACTACTTAGTGACTAAAACAAAAAATAAGTGAATTAAATAAGGATTACCCCATATACAGCTGAACTAATTTTACTCCTTAATAAGGAAGTTTATGCCTTCCTGGGTTTTCTCAAATTCCGTAGTGGATTCATTTGGAAAAGGCAACCGTTTCTGAGCAAATAAGAGGTCTTTTATGAAAAAAGCATCCTGCAGTTTAAAACCTGTCAGCATGAGGGCTTTCTAACATGTAAAGACCTATTTGCTTTTTCTCTCTGCTAGTGCATTAAAATATGAGTGATGCACTGTTTCTTGTTGTTACATATACCCTTGCGTTGGATTATATGAGATGAGTCACAAAATGTTAGAGAAGAATAGGGCAACAGTATGCAAAAATTGCATTTGTTCAATACTTTCTTTTTTAGAGCAGTTTTAGGTTCACAACAAAATTGAGAGAAAGTGCAAGGATTTCCCATATATGCCCTACACCAACACATGCAAAAATATCGAATTAAATATAGATATTTCACCAGTTGTACCAATAAAGTCAGGAAAAGTTAAATGGGATTAGTGTTCTAAGTTTCTTGTGCTATCCTGCGAGAGTGGACAGGTATTGATTAATATTAAATTTTAATATATTAAAAAGCTGTCTATGATTTATATGATAGAAACAAGAGTGTGTATCTTCTGAATTAAGCATGGATGCTCAGTTGTGTCCGGCTCTTTGTGCCCCCATGGCCTGTAACCCACAAACCCCCTCTGTCCAAGAGATTCTCCAGGCAAGAATACTTGAGTGGGTATCCATTTCCTCCTTCAGGGGATCTTCTTGATCCAGGGATAGAAACTGCGTCTCCTGCATCTCCTGTATTGGCAGGCAGATTCTGTACTACTAAGGGAATATTGTATTCTTCTAATCATATAGTCTCAAAGTTGATAGAATTACAAGCAAAACCAAACCACTTCAAAATCACACTTAGAGATATCAACACATCTTCAGATGGACATAACCAGTGGAGATGTTACCAAAACTGGGGTTCGGTCGTTTGCCACTCAAAAGCCAATAAAGAGGCCAGCCTGGTGGAATGGAAAGTTTACTTTATTTTGGATGCCAGTAATGAGGCGTAGGGGAAGGCAGACATCTCTCCAAAGTCTAACCGCCTCCCTCCAACAATCAGAGGGCAAGAGCTTTTGTAGACAGAGGGAGGGGGCTACAGAGTCATCTTCAAACTGGTCATTCAGTGTTCTGACCAGCAGCATCTTTTACTTTAGGTACAGTCCATCTGCCATCCCGGGGTCGGTTTGTTTCCATTTCCTAGAGGCCGGTTCTCGGTACGGTAGCAACTTATGTCATGGCTATACTCTAGCCATCGTGTAGGAAACTCCCTCCACCTGGTGAGAGTTTCAGCATCTACAAGACAGCTCACAGGAGGTGGTTCAGAATATTATCTATAGCCCCTGGAAAGGAACGAAAGTTCCTTGACTATGCTTAATGACTGCATTATTATTACTTGGTCTCCTTTGGCTGTTTCCCTTTGTTTCTGTATGTTTTCACTTATCTGATTAAATTTATTCTTTGGCTAAAGTTTTCCACAGAAAAAAGGCAGGCAGAGGACACGCTAGGTGGTCGCAAGGACTGTAGGGCCCTATTCTGCTTCAGAGGGACACATTCAAAGAGAACGCAGATATTTTAAACAATAACATAAGCAAACTTGGCCAACCGAATATAAGTAAGAAATCATCACAAATGCAGACTGCGCATATTTTCCTAATGGATATGAAATATTTATGAGTACTGGTCCTACTTCAAGTCCTGAATGGCAGCTTAACAACTGGCTGAGCTTTTCAATAAGCACACATTCCAGGTGACAGTGAAATAATGTGTATCTGGCTTTTTAAGCTTTTGTAGAGGTAATATTAGAAATGAATAGTTTAATATCAAAACGTTTGTTGGGAAATTGCATGTGATTGTAACTTCATTTCACTTAATAGATCAACTATATTCTTCAGTTAGTAGTCTTCAAGTATATTCTTTCTAATATTATTTTTTATAGCATACTTTCTTATACTCTTATTCTTCAGTAGGTATGAACTGTACTGCAAACACACATAGGTCCAGTGTTGTTAAGGATGTTCTAATTACTCTTCCACTGTGATGGAATACACACATACAAGTGTGCATATTCATAATCACATATACAACATATATGTATACATACACATAAGGACATACACATGGGCACACGTGCAGCCATTTCCATATAAATAGTACATATTATAATCTTAGTCACTCAGTTGTGTCTGACTCTTTGCGATCCCCTAGGCTGTATATAGCCCATCAGACTCCTCTGTCCATGGAATTCTCCACAAAAGAATACTGGAGTGAGTTGCCATTCCCTTCTCCAGGGGATCTTCTCGACTTTACTATATCAGATAATTTCGAGCAGAATTTTTCACTATGTTTTAAATGAAGTTTTAACCATTATAACATTTGTATCACTCACCGTCTCAGGTTACGAATAATCTCTTACTTCTCCACCTGCAACCCTGGTTCAGAATCCACTCTAAGGAATGATTTTTGCATTTTGAAAAGAGTCTTTGCTAATATACTCTCAACTCTTTTTGTATTTAAATAATGGCTATTGATAATGATCCCCTTTGACACTTCTGATGGTGGTTCTCATTTGAAACTTTGATAGCGTCTGGCCCTGGTCAAACCCCACGTAGAAGTAGGCTGGGGCCTGCCAAAGAGGTTAGGGTGTGAATCACGCTGCCAGATGGTTGGAAGCGCATTTCCAATTACAGACAGCGAAGAGCTAATGAATAGAGAAGCCTCAAATCGAAGGTTACTGGAACAGTACATCTTATTCGGAAACTGCATTTCTAATAATGGTGTGAATGCACCTATGAATATGAACAACACAGAATTTCAAGCAAGGACCCTTTTTTTCCCTTGGAGCATATTTTTTTTAGTCACACTCGGAATTTGAAGGTGACATTCCCTCCAGGAAATTTCTACAGAGTTTGAAGGATTTTCCTCCTGGTAATTTTTCCCTTCATAAGAAATACTGATAGTAGTTTCTGTGTTGAGTTAAATCAGTCTAGACCAGTACCTTCCCTCCCTTCCTCTCTCTCTCTTTTCTCATTTTATTTTATTATGTGTCAGGCCTAACCATTTAACATTTTATAGCCAATTGGTTAGAAGGCAATGGCAAGCCACTCCAGTACTCTTGCCTGGAGAATCCCATGGATGGAGGAGCCTGGTGGGCTGCAGTCCGTGGGGTCGTTAAGGGTCAGACACTACTGAGCGACTTCACTTTCGCTTTTCACGTTCACACATTGGAGAAGGAAATGTCAACCCACTCCAGTGTTCTTGCCTGGAGAATCCCAGGGATGGGGGAGCCTGGTAGGCTTCCGTCTATGGGGTCACACAGAGTCGGACACGACTGAAGTGACTTAGCAGCAGCAGCAGCAGCAGCCAATTGGTTTATTGCTACAATTTCATCCCAATATTCTTATTTTCGGGAGTATCCCTTTCAAGGACTTCCCTGGTGGTCCAGTGGTTGGGACTCTGTGTTCCCAATGCAGGGGGTGCAGAGTTGATCCCTGGTCAGAGGACAAAGATCCCACATACCTAAAAAATATCCTCTCAGTCTATTCATGGAAACTATATAGGCAGAGAAGAGGAGAGACTGGGAGTGACTGATTTCTGAAATTAGTGTTTGAAACATCCATGGGATTTTCAGAGATAAAGGGATGTAGATGTCCTTCGTTGTCTCCAGTGCCATGCTCTTAGTAAGCTCCGACCAAGCAAGCAGATCTTTTCTCTGAGTCAGTGATACTCTCTCATTTTGCAAAATGAAACCTTTTAAGAAACTTGCAGCCATGAAATTAAAAGACGCTTACTCCTTGGAAGGAAAGTTATGACCAACCTTGATAGTATATTAAAAAGCAGAGACATTACTTTGCCAACCAAGGTCCGTCTAGTCAAGGCTATGGTTTTTCCCGTGGTCATGTATGGATGTGAGAGTTGGACTGTGAAGAAAGCTGATCGCCGAAGAATTGAGACTCACTGGAAAATACCCTGATGCTGGGAAAGGTTGGGGGCGGGAGGAGAAGGGGACGACCGAGAATGAGATGGCTGGATGGCATCACCGACTCTGTGGACATGAGTTTGAGTGAACTCTGGGAGTTGGTGATGGACAAGGAGGCCTGGTGTGCTGTGATTCATGGGGTCGCGGAGAGTTGGACACGACTGAGCAACTGAACTGAACTGAACTGAAGAAACTTGCAGACCAAGGGTTTACAATGAGGTGGCTCAGGAGAGAACACAGACGAAGGAAAGCCAGCAGGATTCTGCATCAGAACTTTAGAATTTGAATCCAGGTATTTAGACTTTATGTGTTTGGGACAGTCACTAGTCTCCATACACCTCAGTCTTAAATCCGTAAAAAAGGAACAAGACCCTTCATGAGAATGAATCTAGTATGAGCAGAGGCCCTGTGGAAATGGGTGTGCTACACTGTGTGTGCAGTCACTCAGTTGTGTCCAACTCTCTGTGGCCCCATGGACCATAGCCCAACAGGCTTCCCTGTCTGTGGGATTTTCCAGGCAAGAATACTGGAGTGGGGTACCATTTCCTCCTCCAGGGGATCTTCCTGACCCAGGAATTGAACCTGTATCACCATTTTCACTGTTCCTTTTACAGACATCTATAATTGCTTTTGATGAGAACAGGGATGACGCTGTCTATATCAAGGGGTCACCATGACGATTAAGTAGAAAAAAGGAATACTGTCCCCTTGCCTGGCACAAGGTAATGCTCAGCAAGTCCTAGAAACTGGTAGTGCAGCTGTTTCCTTTGAGTACTATCTCATCACAATATTTACACTTTTATTATTTGCACATCTGTTTCCCATCTGTGTATCTTGCCCTTTGAGGACCAGCATGATATGTCCTTCAGAAGTGTCTGTGAGCCTTGTCTCGAGTGGTCGAGAGCATCCCGATTCTTATACTTTATGGATGATCGTGTCCTGAGCAAGAATAACCTTCCCTAGAAGGAAGCAGAATTGCTGGGACACAAGGTGGAGGAGAGAGTAATTGGCAAGTCCCAGACTTGCTGACTGTTTCCAAGCTCCATGGTCCAACTCCAGGCACCACGCGGTTCAAGATGTTCAATTTTTAGCTGCTCAGGAGAAGCGGGTGTGAAATGATAGAGCCCAGTGCTTAATTGTTTTTACATCCTCATTTAAATGCAAGCTGAGTTTCAAAGATTCACATCCTTTCATATCAACAAAGGACAGATTTCACTGACAAAAGTGGATCCTAAAACCACCACCTCAGAGAATCATTAGACCCCAAATGTTTCATTGATGCTTGGTTCTGTTTTCCATCAGCTCGGGAGGCATTTACGAAAGCATGGGGCTATACTACAATATTCTGGCAGACTGTCTCCTCCAAGGTCAAGATGTCTATGGACACAATAGGTTTTACTTTAAGCTACACACAGAGGCCAAATTAGTCAGACTGGATTTTCAGGCAAGCTTTTGTGAGAGTGTTCTTATTAAATGCTGATTTACAGAAAGAATGTAATCACAAACAGAGATATTTAGTTTGACTAAAAACCACTTGCTGTATGAAACCAAAATGACCTATGATTTCCAAGCTTTTTGCATTGGCCCTGTCAAGTGAAAAATTAATAAATTGTTTAAAAGCAAGTTTAACCAGCCTACCAATGCCATATTACAATCTAAACTTAGGATTTTAAGGTAGTGTTATAAAACATTTGCTTGTGTTATGACCAGAAGCACAAGTATGTGCTTTGTGAGTTTGCGTGCACATACATACATAAAAATTTCAGTCTTTTATAATATGCCAGATAGATTTATTTTGTTTCAAAGGGATTTATTTAAGAAATACTAACAGAAATGATGGAAGAAATGAAAGAAAGGGGGAAAAAAAGAAAAATAGTTGTTTAAGAAGTAAAAATGAGAAAATAATTCAATAATGGGAGATGTTACTCAGGGTTTAACATGATAGAGTTTTAAATAAAGCTTAATTTTCTCCAAGCCAATAGATGTTTATGGCACATAGAGAGAGATTCTGAAATTTATAACTATCCAGTGTTGCATTAATTTATCAAATTGAAGTTCAAACTTCTGTCTCAAGCGACAGCACTCAGTTTTCGCTCTGTGGGATAGAAATGTTTTGCTTCTTGTTAAAGACTAATGGCCTAATTTAGGATTTTTTCAGCTTGAAATAATGATGTGAAATGATATAACCTGAGCCATCATACTAGACTGAAAGGAAATTTGTTATTGTGTCAAACAATTAATTTGATGCTCTGGAATAAAAATGAGCAAGGAGACATTTTTGGCATATATAATTATAATCAATGTACTTAATAATGACCGCAATATTTTATGAGATACTGAGATGCTTTTATAATTATCAATGTCTCAAATCCCTCAATCTGCCTGTGTTTTTAAAAATAAAGTGTCTATTTTCCCACTGTCCCTAAGGATATACTTCAGCAGAATGGGCCTGAGACTTGTAACATATTTTTATAAATCAAGTCAGATGTCTATGACTATCAACCCAGTTTAAGGAATCATAGCCCATATATGGTTATAGCTAGTTTTTTATGTACACAGTTTTTCTGTTGGCATTGCACTTTTATACAGTCCCTTTGGGAGCAAGAATCCTCCAGTCATTTAGTGTTACCCAGTTCAGTTCAGTTCAGTTGAGTCGCTCAGTCGTGACCGACTCTTTGCCACCCCATGAATCACAGCACGCCAGGCCTCCCTGTCCATCACCAACTCCCGGAGTTCACTCAAACTCATGTCCATCGAGTCGGTGATGCCATCCAGCCATCTCATTCTCTGTCGTCCCCTTCTCTTCCTGCCCCCAATCCTTCCCAGCATCAGAGTCTTTTCCAGTGAGTCAACTCGTCACATGAAGTGGCCAAAGTATTGGAGCTTCAGCTTTAGCATCGGTCCTTCCAATGAACACCCAGGATTGATCTCCTTTAGAACGGACTGGTTGGATCTCCTTGCAGTCCAAGGGACTCTCAAGAGGCTTCTCCAACACCATAGTTCAAAAGCATCAATTCTTCGGCGAGCAGCTTTCTTCACAGTCCAACTCTCACATCCATACATGACCACGGGAAAAACCATAGCCTTGACTAGACGGACCTTGGTTGCAAAGTAATGTCTCTGCTTTTTAATGTACTGTCTAGGTTGGTCATAATTTTCCTTCCAAGGAGTAAGCGTCTTTTAATTTCATGGCTGCAGCCAGTGTTACCCAAACCCTTTCTAAATGTCTCCAAGTTACACTTAGAGGAAAACTGACAACAGCAAAGTACAGCGGACCCTCATTTCACAGATTCTGTATATGTGACATTGCCTCCTTGAGAAAACTTATCCGCAGCCCCCCAATCAGTACCCACAGTGCTTTCACAGTCATTCTTGGGCATGTGCAGGGGCAGAAAGTTTGAATGATCTGACACTCACATTCACAACTGTGGATGCGCAAGGCTACACTCTGCCGTCTTGTTTCAGCTCTTATTCTGTAAAAGCATGCCTTTTTCTTGTTCTACTTAGTGCCATGTTTTTCTCATTTTTGTGCTTTTGGTTGGTGATTTTGCATTTTGAATGGCCCCCAGACGTACTGCTGAAGTGCTTCCTAGTGTTCCAGAGTTCAAGATGGATAGGACATCTCTTGCAGAGAAAATGCATGTATTAAATGGATTTGTGTGCCTGCGTGCTAAGTTGCTCAGTTGTATCAACTCTTTGTGACCCCGTGGACTGTAGCCCACCAGGCTCCTCTGTCCATGGGATTTCCCAAGAAACAATACTGGAATGGGTCACCATTTCCTCCTCCAGGGGATCTTCCCAACCCAGGGATTAAACTTGCACCTCTGAAGTCTCCAGCATTGCAGATGAATTCTTTACCACTAGCACCACCTGGGAGAGGCACGCACGTATACTAAGTAGATTACACATGCCTCAGAATAATTACTTGCTTCATGCCTGCTGCCTTAATAGAATGAGATTCCAGTGAAAGAGGGTTTCTTAGTTTCCCCATTATCCTGGCTTCTTCAGGATCTTGTGCAGAGCCTCGAAGATGAGCACAAAGGACAGAATGAAACACATTGGGCATGTGTCTCACGGAAGGCAGAATTTGAGCCCATAATCCATGCTAAATTTGCATCTTATTGTCACAAAGAGAAAAACGTGCTAGGAGTGTTATATCTTGAGAAGAATATTCATCCTCTCTCTGGGAATAAATAACATTGTCAATGCTGGAAAGCCACCAAATCAATCAGCGTCATATGTTTTGATCTATAAAATGGGAAACTGTTATCTATCCCTTACCTTATCTGTCCCTTCCTTCTACCCTGAGATACGTATGAATATTTAATGACGTACTAGTGGCAGAAGCAGTTTCAGATGCTTAGGGACATGGAGTCCTTCCCCTTTCCCCATCACTATTCAGTAGTTTCTGTCATTTTGTCAATGCTTCATTCAACATTTAGAATTTGATGATTCATTTTGAAAACTAAATTCAAATAGAATTCTTCATAGCTCAGGTTTTTCTGCTTGTCTTGCCCAAACTTATGAGAGCTGGACCATTTCTAAGATGTATCACTGAAACTTAAAGGTGGAGTTTCTTTAGTTTGTATTTTATATGTTTTCTCTGAGTTCATTTTATCCTAATATCTCTCTGCATCAGAATGAAATATGAAAACAAAGAAAAACAATTCTGTAAGTAGCAATCAATGGAATAAATATTTTTTTAAAGAGTTAAAAAATTTTCTTTGCATATTCAGCTTGAGGTCATTGGACGATACTTAAAATTCTGGCTTTATCTTCTCCCAAAAGTGAATAATTTAGCTTTTCAAATGGCTGGCAGGAAAATTTAAGAGCTACATTTTAGATTAGAGCAATTTATTTTGTTTTTATGATGTGATACATTTTAACACTCGATAAGCTCAATGAGAAAACTCTTGTGTGAAGCATTTACTCAATAAATATTGATGGGGGTTGATTTACAGCATTGTGTGCCCTGTCAGATGCTTATGTTTTAGGGAAACCAATTTAAAATGGTAAAATGCTGACGAATTTTACTTCCAAGAGCATGCTTCTTTCAGTCCACCGACTGCATGGATTACAAATGAAAATTTATTTCTCACAGCTCTAGAGGCTGCGAGTACAGGATCTAGGGGCCAGGAGATCTGGTGTCTGGTGAGAACTCACTTTCTGGTTCATAAACCCTGTCTTTTTGATGTAACCTTATGTGGCAGAAGGGGCAAGGGAGTTCTCTGGAGTCTCTTTTATAAGGAAAGTGGAAAAAGCTGGCTTCAATCAAAAAACTAAGATCATGGCATCCAGTCCCATCACTTCATGGCAACTAGATGGGGAAGCAATGGAAACTGACAGATTTTATCTTGGGTTCCAAAATCACTGCAGACGGTGACTGCAGCCATGAAATTAAAAGACGCTTGCTCCTTTGAAGAAAGCAATGACAAACCTAGATAGCATATTAAAAAGCAGAGACGTTATTTTGCCAACAAAGACCCCTATGATCAAAGCTGTGGTTTTTCCAGTAATCATGGGTAGATGTGAAAGTTGAACAATAAAGAAAACTGAGCATAGAAGAATTGATGCTTTTAAATGTGATGTTGGAGAAGACTCTGGACTACAAGGAGATGAAACCAGTCCATCCTAAAGGAAGTCAATCCTGAATATTCATTGGAAGGACTGATGCTGAAGCTGAAGCTCCAATGCTTTGGCCACCTGATGTGAAGAGTCGACTCATTAGAAAAGACCCTTATGCTGAGAAAGATTGAAGGCAGGAGGAGAAGGGGACGACAGAGGATGAGGTGGTTGGTTGGCATTACTGACTCAAGGGACATGAGTTTGCACAAACTCTGGGAGATAGTGAAGGACATAGAAGCCTGGCGTGCTGCAGTCCGTGTGGTTTCAAAGGGTCTGAGCTTAGTGACTGAACAACAACATAAATGTGTGTTGACCAACTGTATCTGCCTCTTTGCCCCATGGACTGTAACCCACCAGGCTTCTCTGCCTATGGAATTTTTCAGGCAAAAATACTGGAGTGGGTTGCCATGCCCTCTTTCAAGGGATCCTCCTGACACAGGGATCGGACCTACGTTTCTTATGTCTCCTGCATTAGCAGGTGACTTTTTTACCACTAGCACCACCTGGGAAGCCCAAGGGCTCAGTTGAGTCATTCCAGAAGCAGAAACTTTTTTTTTAAAGGTTTTGTGTTGTAACAGCATGATTGGTTAAGTATCTATCTTCTCTATCTGACCTCTTTGAGGTAAGTAAGACTCATTGTGTATGAAAACTGATTTGTTTCTTAAAACTGGATTTATATAATTTGATAGCCCTGAATCACATTAGAATGATAAACCCAAACAACAACTTTCTAGTAGAGTATATTCTAGTGTCCTCAAAAATGTTGACACTAAAACTGCTTGAACACTTGATAAAGCAAACAATTTCTTTTAACTAAACACCTCACCAGTCCTACAAATGTCACTGATCAAAGCCAGTAGTGTTAGGGATTTAAGCTGAAAGTAAATAGCACACCGAAGCAGGGAAGATTCTTTAGCCATAAAACTATAATCTTCTCTTAATATATGGGATTTCATTGCTTCACCAGAGTTGAGAGGCATAGTTTTGCTAGCAAGTGGATAAAAGCATCAGAAGGAAGGTGACAAAGATAATGCCAGGGTGTTTTTTTTTTTTTTTTTTTGAAAATTCTGTATTTAATGTGAATATGAAACAATAACAGATTTTTGGAATTTTGAGTTACTGAGGGATGGAGAAGGGGTCTTATTCAACTCTCTTTGCTCCCTTAACACATTATAATGAGGTTATGTTGGCTTTGGAATGTTCCAGTTCTCATTCTGATATTACTTAGAAACTTGCCTTCAGTTCCAATAAGCTTTTACTACTTAACAAACATCCTCAAATTTAGTGCTTTAAAACAGTAATTTATTATTTATGATTATTCTCTTACCGATTTGCATATTGACTGGGCAGTTCTTATGTAGGGTTTCTCATGTTCTTGTCAACTGTTGGTTGGAGATGAAGTCCTTCAAAGGTTTGACTAGGCTAGACATCCAAGATGGTACATTCACAAGTTAGAAAGTGCATGCTGTCTGTCAGCTGGGAGCTTAGCTGTGGTTGTTGACTGGAGCACAAACCAATATATCGCCTTTCCATGTGGCTTCAGGTTCTTGCAGCATAATTTCTGGGTTCTGAGATGAGAAGTCCCAAGAGCAAGTCAGAAACAGGAAGTAGAGATGACATTTCCTTAATGATAATGCCAGGGTGTTTTTTAAAAGTAGAACTAAGGAATCCTTGCTTGGCACTAGGTGCTCCACTTACCTTAGGAGGTTTGTAAAATAACAGTCAAATAACTACATTTCTCTTTTATCAAATGCAAGTGATCTTACTATATTTAAGTGTCAAATGACCTCCCTATGAATGGAATAGATATGTTGCTCATAATTTGCACCTGTTTAATTTCTAGGTTAAAGTTGATAACAGTGCATTTATGTGGTGAGTGAAGTGTGATCCTCTAGTTAAATAGAAGCATTACTTGAGTAATGAGATAAATATAGAGAAAATAATAAAAAATAGCTATGCACAGAGTCAGAAATGACATAAAATGCTGGAAAGTTTGTTTACTTTTAAATTTTAAATGAGCCATCACTTAAAATGCAGCTCCATTTCCCCCATCCCCTAGTTCCCTGCAACCACCATCCTTGAAAACAATCTTGATAGATCCTGATTCTTTGCAGAAAGCTTTCCCTAATTCACTCAGTGGGTCTTGTTTCTTTCCTGTGATTCTATAGTTTGTGATTTCCTCTTCAATTAAAGTGTTTATAACAGTTGTGCACTGGCTTACTGATAATTGTGGAATTCTTTCCCACAGTAGCTAAAGCAAAAGAAGCAACTTTCTCCTTTTCCCGTCCTCCTGTACTGTTTCCAGTCCCATTGGTTGTCAGAATGAAAAAGAAGAGATTTGGATGCAGTGGATACAGATTCCACGCTCTTCTTTCCTCCCCAGATTCCTCTAGCCAACCACGCACCACCACAGCCACTGTCATAAGACACACTCTCTCCCCTCCCCTCCCCAAATGTGTTCAGGAGAACCAGTGCTTTCCATCTCTGAGAGACACTCATTACAATACTTATCAAACTCCCATTTTTATCATTTAGATAATACGCTATATTAAAAATAGTAAACTTTGGGAGGAAACAACTCCACCTCCCAAATCTCATCTAAGTATGTTTTTGGCCTTTTCTAACCCAGTTTAACCAAGTTGACAGTGGACCCATCTGACACAACCTCCTTAAGCTTCAGCTCTCTCCAAGAGATGGGGTGAAGTGTAAATGAAATAATTAGGCACTTAATTCACTAAAATTCAGTTCCATTTTAGTAAGTTTGCTTTTTCTTGGTCGTACTGTTACAAAATAATCTATGTGTCCATTTTAAGGGAAATGGCCTCATTGACACAGCGCAGGAGTGTTTTATGATGCGTGTTTGTGTGCTAAGTCACTTCAGTCATGTCTGACTCTGTGCAAAGCTATGGATTGTAGCCTGCCAGGCTCATCTGTCCATGGGATTCTCCAGACAAGTATACTGGAACGGAGAGCTATGCCCTCCTCCAGGAGATCTTCCCAACCCAGGGATCGAACCCATGTCCCTTACATCTCCTGCATTGTCAGGCATGTTCTTTACCATTAGTGCCACTGGGGAAGCCCATGTTTTATTATAATTGTAATTAAATGTTAATATAAAAGGAGAAAGAGATTTCTTAAATTTATATGATTAGGAAAACACAGTAAATTTTAAAAGAACCCAACAACTAAATTAACAAATGTATCTAATGTGAGAGATGCTGAAATAAATTTTCTCTTCCAAAATTGCCTCTGGGCACAGTGCCATGTTCTCTGTGTGATGACTGAATTCTGCCACTTATTTCTCCATGAACTTCAGAGAGATAGGCTCAGCACACCATGCCAAGACATTATTTGACTTTCAGTTGGCTTAAATCAATCGTATTACAGTTCTCTTCTCTTTACAAGAGGATCCAAAGAATTCATAAACACAAATTGAATCTAGAAAAATAAAAATATCTGATAGAATTTGGATAAAGAATAGTCATGCAGATAATCTAAAATGATATTATTATCTATTCATTGTTCATTTTTGATAATTTTATTTTTCACTATGGATATATTTTTGTGATATATTACATTGTTATAGGTTGAATTCATTTTTTACAATGTATACATATTTTAAATAATTGTTCCCTATTAATAAAAATGTAAGTTCCAGAACCTTATTTTTAAAATGGTGCTATGCATGAAAAGATGTTCAATATTGCTAATCATTAAAGAAATTCAAATCAAAACTTCGGTGTACCACCTCACATCTATCAGAATGGCCATCATTTAAAAGTCTAAAAATAACAAATGCTGGAGAAGGTGTGGAGAAGAAAGAACGCTTCTACACTGTTGGAGGGGATGTAAATTGGGCAGCCAGAATGGAGAACAGTATGAAAGTTCCTCAAAAAACTAAAAACAGAATTTCATCTTGATCCAAAAATCCCACTCCTGGGCCTCTATCTGGAAAAAGCTATACTTTGGAAAAATACGCGCACCCTTTTGTTCACTGCAGCACTGTTTACAACAGCCAAGACATGGAAACAATGTAAATACCATCAATAGACAAATGGACTATGTGACACATATAGCCTATGTGACACATATATGCAATGGAATACTACTCAGTCCTAGAAAAAAATGAAATGATGCCATCTGTGACCTCATGCAGGGACCTAGAGTTTATCATATGAAGTGATGTAAGTCAGAAAGAGAAATACCAAAGGATATCACTTATATGTACTTCCCAGGTGGCAACACTGTTAAAGAGCCTGCCTGCCAATTCAGGATACATAAGAGATGTGGGTTTGATCCCTGGGTCAGGAAGATGCCCTGGAGAAGGAAATTGGAGAATCTTCATGGACAGAGAAGCCTGGTGGGCTACAGTCCATGGGGCTGCAAAGAGTCGGACATGACTGAAGCAACTTCGCATGTCTAACTTATATGTGGAATCTAAAATATGACACAAAGGAGCTTATCTATGAGACAGAAACAGACTCACGGGCGCAGAGAACAGACTGTTGTTGCCAAGGGGCCAGGGGCTGGGAGGGGCGGTTGGGACTTTTGGGTTAGCAGATGCAAACTATTATTTGTATGTACAAATGAACACACCAGAAGCTAATGCAACATCATAAATCACCTATACTTCAATAAGGGAAATTTACAGAACAGTGCTGTGAGTATCCTTGAATGTGTCTCCTTGTCTTAATCACCAGATGTACAGCAGGACACAGTTACCTCCAGGTGCATATCGCACACTCTCTTTTTTATTTGTCTCTCTGTCTCTGTCTCTCACCACTTCCAGTTCACCCCACATGTAGTTCACATCTATGCATTCACACTCCAAGCGTTAGATCACTGCTTTATAAAATAAAAGTCATACTATATGTAAGTTAGAACGGCTACCATCACAAACAAACAAACAAACAAAACCCGAGCAACTCTTCATCGTAGAGATTTAGTATTCTCTGGACCAATTTCTGGTGAATGTGATATGAATAGTAGCTTGACTGAGCAATAATAGATATGTCGATTTCCTTTGTAAACCCACATTGGAGTCCTGTCTTCGCTGGGAATAACCACTGGGATGGAAATTGAGTCACTTGATGAGAATGCCCTTTAATGAACTGTGTTTGCAATTTCCTAAATGGCAGGAGTGAGGGTGGAGCGTAATTACACCTCCTCCCTAAATGATGGGAAGATGTTCACTAATCAGGCCTTAATGCTTTTATGTACTACTGTCATTACTAGGAAAAAAAAAATTAAAATCACTTTAACTAAGGATTAAGCGTATGTGAGGATAGAAAGGCCATCGCTGGGCCCAGCAGTTCACTGTTCTTTGTAATCATATTTCTGTACATTAAACGGCAAGAGCAACATGCTCAGATCAGGGGGTTGCGTTAATACCGTATGGCAGCAGAGCAGAGCACTGGCTTCCTGATCTACTCGCTGAAATACTTTCTTGCAAAAACATTAGACGATGTAGTGCCTCTGGTCCACTTGATTGCAGGCTGTAGTCTCTAAATCAGTTAGGTTGGCTGAGCCTCTCAAGCTGAGTTGAATGCACAGTTAGTGGCAATGACAGTGAAGGTCCTCTCCACACAACCTTCTAAGCTATTTACTGTTTCATTCATTAAATGTGTGAATTAGCAAAATCACTTAACCTAGTATATGTACATTGTGCCACTTATAAATGGGATACAGTAGGCAGTAGGGAGCAGCAAGCCATCACTGCTACTGCATCAACAGTATCAATGCAATTTTAAAAGTTGCAGATTTAAAGATACCAGAAAGATTTTTTAAATAAAAATTTTATTGCTGTATAGTTGATGTGCATTGTTGTGTGAGTTTCAGGCAGGCAGCGAAGTGAATCGGTTATATATATATATATACATTTGTTGTTGTTTAGTTGCTAAATCCTATCTGACTCATTGTGACCCCTCCACTCTCTTCTGGAGTTTGCTCAAACTCATGTGCATAGAGTCGGTGATGCCATCCAATCATCTCTTCCTCTGTTATCCCCTTCTCCTCCTGCCTTCAATCTTTCCCAGAGTCAGGGTCTTTTCTATTGAGTTGGCTATTCGAATCAGGTGGCCAAAGTATTGGAGCTTCAGCTTCAGCATCAGTCATTCCAATGAAAATTCAGAGTTGATTTCCCCTAGGATTGACTGGTTTGATTTCCTTGAAGTCCAAGGGACTCTCAAGAGTCTTCTCCACCACCATATTTGGAAAGCATCAGTTGTTCACTGTTCAGCCTTTTCTAAAGTCCCTTGGAGTAGGAAATGGGGAAATATTCACTCCGGTATTCTTGCCTGCAGAATTCCATGGGCAGAGGAGCCTTGTTTCCTACAGTCCAAGGGGTTGCAAAGAATTGGACATGACTGAACACACATGCACACACACACATTTTTGTTGTGCAAGTGCTTTTGCTTGAGTTTCTCGTGGAAGGTGCTGAGTACACTTACTTCAGTTCAGTTCAGTTGCTCAGTCGTGTCCGACTCTTTGCGACCCCATGGACCATGGCACTCCGGGCCTCCCTGTCGATCAGCAACTCCCAAAGTCCACCCAAACCCATGTCCATTGTGTCGGTGAAGCCATCCAACCTTCTCATCCTCTGTCGTCCCCTTCTCCTCCAGCCCTCAATCTTTCCCGGCATCAGGGTCTTTTCAAACTAGTCAGCTCTCTGCATCAGGTGGCCAAAGTATTGGAGTTTCAGCTTCAACGTCAGTCCTTCCAATGAACACCCAGGACTGATCTCATTTAGGATGGACTGGTTGGATCTCCTTGCAGTCCAGGGGACTCTCAAAAGTCTTCTCCAACACCACAATTCAAAAGCATCAATTCTTCGGCGCTCAGCTTTCTTTATAGTCCAACTCTCACATCCATACATGGCTACTGGAAAAACCATAGCCTCGACTAGATGCACCTTTGTTGGCAAAGTAATGTCTTTGCTTTTTAATATGCTGTCTAGGCTGGTCATAGCTTTTCTTCCAAGGAGCAAGTGTCTTTTAATTTCATGGATGCAATCACCATCCACAGTGATTTTGAAGCCCCCCAAAATAAAGTCAGCTACTATTTCCACTGTTTCCCCATCTATTTGCCATGAAATGATGGGACCAGTTGCCACGATCTTAGTTTTCTGAATGTTGAGCTTTAAGCCAACTTTTTCACTCTCCTCTTTCACTTTCATCAAGAGGCTCTTTAGTTCTTTCTCACTTTCTGCCATAAGGGTGATGTCATCTGCATATCTGAGGTTACTGATATTTCTCCTGGCAATCTTGATTCCAGCTTGTGCTTCCTCCAGCCCAGCGTTTCTCATGATGTACTCTGCATGTAAGTTACATAAGCATGGTGACAATATACAGCCTTGACGTACTCCTTTCCTATTTGGAACCAGTCTGTTGTTCCATGTCCAGTTCTAACTGTTGCTTCCTGATCTGTATACAGGTTTCTCAAGAGGCAGGTCAGGTGGTCTGTATTACATCTCTTTCAGAATTTTCCACAGTTTATTGTGATCCACACAGTCAAAGGCTTTGGCATAGTCAATAAAGCAGAAATAGATGTTTTTCTGGAACTCTCTTGCTTTTTCGATGATCCAGTGGATGTTGGCAATTTGATCTCTGGTTCCTTAAGAACCTATCAAATTGCTCAAATTCTTCTCTGCCCCACTTGTGTGTCCTTTGTAGAACATGCTATTCTGCCTTTCACAAATTTACTGAGAGTCAGGCATTCAGATGTTATTATTTCATAACGGAGAACTACAGTGTGCGCTGTGGCCACTCAGTGCTTTACCTGGCAGAGGGGCTTAGCCACCCCGCAGGGTGGATCATGGCTCACCAAATGCCAGTGTTTCAAAAGGGCTGGAACAGAAGTTGTCAGCACCCTTAAAGGACAGCTTGGAAAGCATCCGGTGTCACTTCTTCCACAGATGATTCAATGACCATAGTAACAGACAAACTCAGCTTCCACGTGGGAGGGACATGAAGTTACAGATGGAATAATCTTAAAAAATGATTTAGTGTCCTTCTGACTTAAACACTGAATCTTTCTTAACTAAGAAATTGGGGAGGCCACTTGCCAGGCAAAACCAAGATGGAGTCTCTAGACTGAGCTGCTCCGCACCACCCTCCTCTTCATAACCTTCTGGTCCCTCTCAGTGACCGTGCTGTTTGTGTCATGCACCGTCTGTATTGAATTCATCTTTTTCACAGATCAGAACTATCGGTATGAAAGCATAAAGATGCTCAGTTTCTCCATTATTACTATTCTCAGTTTCTCCATTATTATTGTTCCTATCTCCCTGCCGTGTGTTTACAGTCATCTCCTTCCCCATTTGCACAGCTATGGTCCATTTTCTCCTTTACTGTCTTCTTGGCTTTGTTATGGCATGCACTGGCGACATGCCATGGCAGCGTCTCTGGTTCATCCTGTCTCCACAACAAGTGACAGCAGAAGTGGCCGTGAGCACCTGGACGTGGGTGGCGAGGGCCACCTGCAGGATATGATTCAGATAAAAGGGCCCCTTCATGCATAAACAAAGCGACTTGAGTCACCCACTATCTTTCATATTTCTCAATACAGCCGTTGACAGTTGTATTATATTGCCATGTTATACCTCCAATTGACAATGACAATTTTTCAGCTTCGAAAGGCTCTATTGAAAACACAGGGTCCATGCTCAAATTTATGTTCATCCCAAAGTCAGTCTGGAGTTATGTACAGTGAAAATGAAAGTCACTCAGTCGTGTCTGACTCTTTGCAACCACATGGGATTCTCCTGGCCAGAATACTGGAGTGGGTAACCTTTCCCTTCTCCAGGGTATCTTCCCAACCCAAGGATCGAACCCAGATCTATCACATTGTAGGCAGATTCTTTACTACCTGAGCCACAAGGGAAGCCCTGAGTTATGTATAAGCTTATTCTAAATAATATTTGATTACAAAATTTAAAGGAAGAACAAAATGAAAGTGAAAGTGTTTGGTCAGTTGTGTCCGACTCTGTGAACCTGTGGACTGTAGCCCACCAGGCTTCTCTGTCCATGGAATTTTCTAGGCAAGAATACTGGAGTAACTTGACATTTCTTACTTCTGGGGATCTTCAGACCCAGGGATCGAGCTGACGTCTCTTGTGTCTCCTGCACTGGTAGGCAGATTCTTTACCACTGAGCCACCTGGGAAGTTTATATCTTGAGAGAGATTTAATCCAATTTTTACGTGACTCCAGTGCTGTGCAGTATGTTTTAAGGCCAATAATTCTGTGACTAAGTTAACTCTATTTTCATCCGTGCTTCCCTAAAGCCCTGGGGCCATCTTTACAGAGGTAGAGGTTGGCCCCGAGAGCCTTCAGCCTGGATGTATTTGAAGAAACACAAGTTAGGCTAAGAGAAACCCTACCCAAAGGGTTATATTATTTCTTTAAATGTAGTCTTCATTTTCCTATAGTTCTTTATTTTCTTACAAAATCCCTCATCCAAGCTCCGGGTGTGTTGCACTTGTTCATTCACTATCTCTTTCACCCATCCATCTGTTCATTTAGCAAATGACCATTTCACTCTCACTCACCATCAAGCACCATCCTCAAAAGCAGACCGAGATCAAAGTTATGTAACCAAATGGGGGTCTGGCTGCTTGATGCTCAAAAGCCATAAAAGAGGCCAGGTTGGTGGGAAGGAAAGTTTATTTCGGAGACGAGCAATTGGGGGTGGGGAGGAGGAGGGCAGCCACCAGTCCAAAGACTGACTCCTCCCTTGACAATCAGGGGGCAAGAGTTTTTACAGACAGAGGGCGGGGCTCCATGCAGAACTCCTCAGACCGCTCTGACGCTCATCTTCAGATTTGTTACCAGTGGTCTGACCAGCATCATCTTGATGGTTTCCTGTACAGCTAGTTTTCAGTTCCAGTCTCAGTTTGTTTCCATTTCCTTGAGGCCAGTTCTCAGAATTGTGGCTATGTCGTGGCTACAGTCTGGCCATTGTGTCATTAACTTCTCCCACCTGGTGGGGATTTCAGTATAAGACAGCTCACAGGATACGGTTCAGAATACTAGCTTTAGCCCTTGAGAAGAAACTAAAGGTCCTTGAGCAAGCTTAAAGACTGTATTATTATTATTTGGTCTTCTTTGACTCTTTTTCTTTGTTTCTGTATGTTCACACTTCTCTGATTAAACTTATTTGGCTAAAGTTTCTCTACAGACAAGAGGCAGGCAAACGACATGGGGGATGGCACCAAGGACCGTGGGGTCCTGCTCCGTGTTCTCGAGACATACCTCTCCTCCAATAGACTGCCTTCCAGCAGAAAGGGTATGTTACTAGGGAACTATGTGACAGTGTGATTTGTGCTCTAATAAAAGGATTGCCATGCATCCTGTTTAACAGGTACATGTCTTTATAACTGCCAAACTAACTTCCCATCTTTCCTGGGGTGAAGTCCCAAATTTCCTTTGGTAACCAAGTCTCCCCTGATCTGTTCATGCTATTTTGGATCATTTTGATTTAAAACAAGCAGAGTATCACATTTTCTTGGACCACAATTAGTTCTAGGAGGGTCTTGGTCAGGAAGAATACCATGGGGCTTCTAAGAGCTTCCATCCAGTGGGGAGAAGCTGAGTCATTTAAATCCCCAGGATGAAGCTATGGGATGATCCAATTGTGACCTGGGTTCTTAGGACCTGAGTCCCGGATCAAGCTGTGCCTGAGATCATTGTTACCTTTCCAGTCGTGAGAACAAATAGATGACCTTTACTTTTAAAATAAATTTTATTTAGCATCTCTGCTGCATGTAACTGAGTGATTTCCAAAATACATTTGGAGATCACTTGTCATTTTACTATAATCCAGCATGCCCCAAGGCGTGCTTCTGTGCAAGTAATAAGTACTCTTCTGATCAGAAGACATGAAACAAAAAGTCACTGATTTTCAAACTCAAGTTGTTTTTGCCAGCTCATCTGGGACTATGCTTTTTGAATGTCATTTGAAATCTTAAAGGGTCCAAGAGAAATCTGTATAGGCAATGCTCGGTTGCTGTGTATATAATTTCTATAGGCACTTAAAGAGATTACAGGATTGATTCAGATGCTTGATTTGATTTGAGTAAAGTAAGTCTGGGCCTCAGAAAACTTTGTTTCTTCAGAGACTATCCAATGCCATTCCTCAATGGCAGGGGTTGATGAATGATTAGGAAATGCTTAGATGAAAGAACAAAGGGTCCGAGTGTAAGTCCTAGAGAATCAGAGAAAAGCAAATGCAAAATGATTGTTGCTTTTTTTCTTTTCTCTATAAATTATGTGGGCTTCCCTGGTGACTTAGTGGTAAAGAGTCCACCTGCCAGAGCGTGAGATGCTGGTTGGATCCCTGGATTGAGAAAATCCCCTGGAGGAGGAAAGGGCAACCCACTCCAGTATTCTTGCCTGGAGAATCCCACAGACAGAGGAGCCTGGTGGGCTACAGCCTATGGGGTCGCAGAGAGTTGGGCATGCCTGAGCGATTAAACAACGACTATAGATTAAGTAACCCCTGCCATAGAGTTTGTTGATGTTGCCTGAGGCAGAGAGAGTTAACGAATAAACCACAGGGGGAAAATGGAATAGGACATTTTTTTTTTCTTCTTAGTAAAGAGATATCACTGACTTCCTTTCTATGTTATTGATCTGCTGGTCTGCAAATAAATAACACATTTTCCCATTTTTAATATATTAGTGACTTCTGACAAGATGTTATTTGGATATTTAAGGAAATTTGAAGTAGAACACAATTATATTTGTAGCTCTCCAAGTATATTCAGTAGCATAACCTTGGTGAATGAGAGGCTTGGATGCTCATGGCATGAGTATATTTGCATGAAGGTCCTGCTCGGAGTAACAGGTGTCGGTGTCCCTTTGCACCTTCAGTAAGTCCCTTTTGTGTGTGAAAGGAATGTAAAGACCATATATTACCCGTGATCTCCCCATATGCCAAGTAAGTATTTTTCAACTTACGGTATCTTTGCTTTCAACACAATGGAATAGCATAAACCAGGAAAAACAGCATTAAATTATTTTTTAAGTAGATTAACATTCTAGTTGTTTCCTATTATCATGAATTTGATAACTTATGCAAGAAGGCCAAGATAAATAAGCCATAAGAAGCTCATTTGATGCTGAAATACCACTTAGGACTGATTTGCTAATTGGGAGACAAGCTGTATTGACAATGCTCTTACTTCATGGGTGAATCCTCTTCAGTTTCATTATTCTCAAGATCATGAAATTGACGTAAGTGTCTTATTAGACTACTTCTTAAAGTACAGTATAACAGCACTGAGTAATTTTAATTAAATTCCAAACTCCATTAAAGAAAAGTAGTATATACTTATATCTTTTGTCTAAACACATCCCACTTTTATTATTTCCATTTTGATATTACTCTGAGACAAAGAAAAAGTTATGTCTAATTACATGTTCACTGACTTATGTCTTATTAACTTTGGCTAAATATTCATTGTTCTACTTAACTCTTGAATTTGTCTTTATTATGTGTGTGTGTGTGCTAGATAGCTTCAGTCGTGTCTGACTCTTTGAGACCCTATCCACTGCAGCCTACCAAGCTCCTCTATCCATGAGGATTCTCCCAGGCAAGAATACTGGAGTGGATTGCCATGGCCTCTTCCAGGGGATCTTCCTGACGAAAGGATAGCATTCTTGTATCTTGGATTTCTTGCATTGACAGGTGTGTTCCTTACCACTGGCACCACCAAGGAAGCCCATCTTTAGTATATTTGTCATATTATTAAAAGTCATACTGATATACATACCAGCTTGGTTAAGTTATTTAAGACATCATCTTTTTAGGAAGCATTTTTGTTCAGTTTCAGATGAGCTATACAAGACAAATTTTGAAGCTGGTCAGTATCATGTGCACCTATAGTGATGACAATCAAACTTTTCAGGAGCTCCACTTGGAATGGCATTTGAGCACGAGACCACAACAGGAAGGAGGGAAGGAAGGATTTATTTTCCAACCAGCACAGACGTTGGAGCTCATTATTCCGTCTATTTCCCAACTTTACTCCTATTACCTTAACGTTGACAGTTAAGAACTTCTAGAAGAGACAATGAAGGAAAAACAAAATCACTATGAACCCAGTACAAATAAATGTTGAGATGGGAGCTTTGGCTTTCTAATCTACCAGTAGGTGAAAGCATGATGCCAAATGCTACTGCAGGAGATTTTATCAGTCTTGAAGGTGGATTAAGGTTGTTGGTCAGTTGCTAAGTTGTCTGACTCTTTGTGACCCCATGGACTGCAGCACACCAGGTTTTCTTGTTCTTCATCATCCGCCAGGGTTTTCTCAGACTCACGTCCATTGAGTCAGTGATGCCATCCAAACATCTCATTCTCTGGCATCCCTTTCTCCTCCAGCCCTCAATCTTTCTCAGCATCAGGGTGTTTTCTAAGTTGGCTCTTTGCATCAGGAAGCCAAAGTATTGGAACTTCAGCTTCAGCATCAGTCCTTCCAAAGAATATTCAGAGTTGATTTCCTTTAGGATGGACTGGTTTGATCCCCCTGCAGTCCAAGGGACTCTCAGGAGTCTGCTCCAACATCACAGTTTGAAAACATCAATTTTCCGGTGCTCAGGCTTCTTTATTACCCAGCTCTCACCTCCATGTATGACTACTGGAAAAACCATAGATTTTACTATACTGGTCTTTGTTGGCAGAGTATGTCTGCTTTTCAATACTCTGTCTGGGTTTGTCATAACTTTTCTTCCAAGAAGCAAGCATCTTTTAATTTCCTGGCTGCAATCATTGTCCACAATGATTTTGGAGCCCAAGAAAATAAAATATGTTACTGTTTCCATTTTCTCCCCTTCTATTTGCCATGAAGTGATCCCACTTACACTGTGACCTTAGCCCATAACACCAACTCCTGCATCTGAGAGCAAACCTTTGTCTCTATGAGGAATGTTTGAGTCACACTTGAAGCTATATCGTGGACAAGCTTCTTGATAATTCTTTGAGCATCTACAAGTGATTAAGATGCATGCAGATTTAAAAATTCCAAGAGGTAAAAACTTCCAGCTATGAAATAAATAAGCCACAGGGATGGATTATACAGGATAAGGAATATGGTCAATAATATTGTAACAACTTCATGGGGACAGATGGTTGCTACTTATCGTAGTACATTACGTACATTCATAATGTACGTAAATGTCTAATCACTATGTGGTATACCTGAAACTAAAATAATATTGTATGTCAATGATATTTCAATGAAACAAGTAAAAATCCCAGGAAGTAAATAATTACCTTATGTGAAATCACTATGACAGATCCCTAATATTTGATGAGATTTGCGAAGAATTCTGAGTCTCCTCTGTCTACTCCTTAGAGCATTTTGGAATTCTCCAGCAATCTCAACATGTCTGAACAAATATATTGGAAAAGCAACACTCTACAGAATGACTGAGCATACTACATAGAATGATTCAGCTGGAGGCAGAGGAAAAAGGACAGAGAAGAGGGAGTTACCTTTTGACAGTGATTACTCTAGCAGAGGCTGCAGTTGCTTTTCTGTAGCTGAGCATCACTGAGAACCCCCAGTCCGCCTCCACTACAGAACGCAAGAGCTACTGGGAAATTCTTCTGCAGCAACCTATTTTAATACGTCTCTTCCTATGTTACAACTTTTGCAGGTTTTCTTTTCTCCCGATAATTTATTTGGGTTGATTACAGCTAACAAGTGGGAGAAATGAAGTCAACCTTCAGATTCTGGTCAATCAACAAAATACTATAAATGCCGAACAAGAACTAAGCAATGTGAACTCTGAAGAGATGAGATATTTATGTCTAACAGGTCTCTGAGCAGTGGTCCAACCTTGTCCTGAGGCACATACCTTTTGAACAATGACATCACTTCTCTGAATTTTCCACAATTTTGTGATCTGTTCTGAAACTCCGAGAAGTTTTAACTTGAATATATGATCAAGTTTAACCTGTGTCGTGGAAATGTTTGAAAAATTAACCTTTCTATCATTGTTAGAGTAACTAAGGAAATGTTGCAAAATTCTGCTTAGTTAACAAGTACGCTAACAATATTTAAATTGTATTCAGTGCTGGCCGTGATGGATTTTCCCTGTTATTCCAGTGTCACGATGTCAAGTGAGGTTTAACAGAATTTTAAACATCATTTTCACCCTTTTAATGATCCTAAGAAAACTTGGGCTTCCCTGGTGGCTCAGAGGTTAAAGCGTCTGCCTCCAATGCGGGAGACCCGGGTTCGATCCCTGGGTCGGGAAGATCCCCTGGAGAAGGAAACGGTAACCCACTCCAGTATTCTTGCCTGGAGACTCCCATGGACGGAGAAGCCTGGTAGGCTACAGTCCACGGGGTCGCAAAGAGTCGGACACGACTGAGCGACGGAACGGAACGGAACGGAAGAAAACTTAGCATATGGGTTTCCTTCTGTGTTTCTTATTTGCCTGGATGCTTCAAGTTACATCGGTTGGAGCTGCCCTTGTTTGAAGCTTGGATTCCAGTGCGTCCATGCTGGTTCAGTAAAACAGATGTTACAGATCTGTATGGTGACGCCATTTCTGGAACAGCTTTGATTCGTAGGTCCATGATCCAAGTTGTTTGCCTTTGTTTTTGTTTGATTCTCACAGGATGTGAACTTTTATAGTGTGGGAAAAAAAGTTTTTGGTTTTTTTTAAACAATAGAAATAGTCTTGCCACTCTGGTGTTTGATATAACCTGATTTTAAGAACAAAATCGTCTTGCTTAATATCCACCTTTCTGCTCATGTGTCTGGGGTTTAATTTCATAGCTCTGTGGTGGTGACAGTCTTAAATGTGTGAATACAAATTGTAAACTGGTATTCACCTTTCGCTCTATCATTATGAAAGCTCCAGAGAAAATGGTGCCTGGAAAATGATTTTGTGTTCGTGCTACCTCCGCTTACATTTTTTTCTACCTTGATTCCTTGTACAAGTAGATGCATTTTCATTGAAAAAAGGTTCAGTGGTCTTTTTTCAATGATTGAGAATGGTGCTCAATCATGTACTCTGACCTCAATCTTCTTCCTGAAAAGAGTCACCATTGTCATGATGAGTTATAATCCTTCAAATATAAATACATATACATAACAACAGATATTTCTATATCAATCAATCATTCAAGGACGTGTCTATATAATCTATCATATTTCGTTTTTCAAATATAAATGATATTGTATTGCTTTTTGCTTTTTTTCACTTAATCAATAATTTGTTGTGGAGATCGTTTCTATTTTATTTATAGAATGTCATATATGTTAGATATGTATATGTTTCTCTTGGTAGAAATTCAGATAATTTACAACTTTCCTGCTTCAATCATTCATACAAGTACCTCATTATAAACATCTTCATATCTGTGCAAATATATTTTCACAAATAGGTACAAAGTTTTGAAAATTTTTGAATCTTTGCATGATATGTGAATAATATGTTGCTTTGGGAAACTTTTAATAAGCTAAGAAAATTTTCCCAGTAAAAGATATGTAATATTTAAAAAAATGTATCATATTGTCACAAAAATTTTTTGTATCTTCAAGCTTCTCATTTTTTCTAATCTGGCAGTTAAGAAAAATTATATTCCACTATTTACTTTTCATTTTACTGATTATTACTACAATTGAGCATCTTTTTCTAGGGTTCTTCAGTTCAGTTCAGTCTCTCAGCCATGTCCGACGCTTTGCAGCCATGGACTGCAGCGCGAGGCTTCCCTGTCCATCACCACCTTCCAGAGCCTACTCAAGCTCATGTCCATCGTGCAGGTGATGCCATCCAACCATCTCATCTTCTGTTGTCCCCTTCTCCTCCCATCTTCAATCTTTCCCAGCATCAGAGTTTTTTACAATGAGTCAGTTCTTTGCAACAGGTGGTCAAAGTATTGGAGTTTCGGCTTCAACATCAGTCCTTCCAATGAATATTCAGGGCTGATTTCCTTTAAGATGGACTGGTTGGATCTCCTTGCAGTCCAAGGGACTCTCAAGAGTCTTCAACAACACAGTTCAAAAGCATCAATTCTTTGGTGCTCAGCTTTCCTTATAGTCCAACTCTCAGATGCATATGTGACTATGGGTAAAACCATAACTTTGACTAGAAGGACCTTTGTTGGCAAAATAATTTCTCTGCTTTTTAATATGCTGTTTAGGTTGGTCATAGCTTTTCTTCCAAGGAGCAAGCGTCTTTTAATTTCATGGCTGCAGTCACCATCTGCAGTGAGCCCTCAAAAATAAAGTCTGTCACTGTTTCCCCATCTGTTTGCCATAGAGTGATGAGACCAGATGCCATGATCTTAGTTTTCTGAATGTTGAGTCTTAAGCCAATTTTTTCACTCTCCTCTTTCATTTCCATCAAGAAGCTCTTTAGTTCTTCTTCACTTTCTGCCGTAAGGGTGGTGTCATCTGCATATCTGAGGTTATTGATATTTCTCCTGGCAGTCTTGATTCCAGCTTGTGTTTCATCCAGCTGAGCATCTTGCATGATGTACTCAGCATATAAGTTAAATAATCAGGGTGACAATATACAGCCTTGATGTACTCCTTACCTGATTTGGAACCAGTCTGTGGTTCCATGTAAAATTCTAACTATATGCACGTAAATGCATACAGATTTCTCAGGAGGGAGGTCATGTGGTTTGGTCTTCCCATCTCTTGAAGAATTTTCCACATTTGTTGTGATCCATAGTCAAAGGCTTTGGCAGAGTCAATAAAGCAAAAGTAGATGTTTCTCTGGAACTCTCTTGCTTTTTCAATGATCCAGCAAATGTTGGCAATCTGATCTCTGGTTTTCTGCCTTTTCTAAATCCACCTTGAACATCTGGAAGTTCACGGTTCACGTACTGTTGAAGTCTGGCTTGGAGAATTTTGAGCATTACTTTACTAATGTGTGCTGCTGCTGCTGCTGCTGCTGCTAAGTCACTTCAGTTGTGTCCGACTCTGTGTGACCCCATAGACGGAAGCCCATCAGGCTCCCCTGCCCCTGGGATTCTCCAGGCAAGAACACTGGAGTGGGTTGCCATTTCCTTCTCCACTAATATGTGAGAAGAGTGCAATTGTGCAGTAGTTTGAGCATTCTTTGGCATTGCCTTTCTTTGGGATTAGAATGAAAACTGACCTTTTCCAGTCCTGTGATCACTGCTGAGTTTTACTGATTTACTGGCATATTGAGTGCAGCACTTTAACAGCATCATCTGTTAGGATTTGAAATAGCTCAACTGGAATTCCATCACCTTCACTAGCTTTGTTCATGGTGATGCTTCCTAAGGCCCACTTGACTTTGCATTCCAGGATGTCTGGCTTCAGTTGAGTGATCACACCATCATGGTTATCTGTGTCATGAAGATCTTTTTTGCATAGTTCTTCTGTGTATTCTTACCACCTCTTCTTAATATCAACTGCTTCTGTTAGGTTTATACCGTTTCTGTCTTTTACTGTGCCCATCTTTGCATGAAATGTTCCCTTGGGATCTCTAATTTTCTTGAAGAGATCTCTAGTCTTCCCATTCTATTGTTTTCCTCTATTTCTTTGCACTGATCACTGAGGAAGCCTTTCTTATCTCTCCTTGATATTTTTTTGGAACTCTGAATTCAAATGGGTATGTCTTTCCTTTTCTCCTTTGACTTTTGCTTCTCTTCTTTACTCAGCTATTGGTAAAGCCTCGTCAGACAACCATTTTGCCTTTCTTTTCCATGGGGATGGTCTTAATCACTGGTTCCTGTACAATGTCATGAACCCCCATCCATAGTTCTTCAGGCACTCTGTCCGTCAAATCTAATCTCTTGGATCTATTTGTCACTTCCACTGTATAATCTAAGGGATTTGATTTAGGTCATACCTGAATGGGCTAGTGGTTTTCCCTACTTTCTTCAATTTCAGTCTGAATTTGGTAATAAGGAGTTCATGATCTGAGCCACAGTCAGCTCCTGGTCTTGTTTTTACTGACTGTATAGAGCTTCTCCGTCTTTGGCTGCAAAGAATATAATCAATCTGATTTCGGTGTTGACCATCTGGTGATGTCCACGTGTAGAGTCTTGTCTTTTTTTGTTGGAAGCAGTTATTTGCTATGACCAGTGCGTTCTCTTGGCAAAATTCTGCTGGCTTTGCCCTGCTTCATTCTGTACTCCAAGGCCAAATCTGCCTGTTACTCCATGTAACTCTTGACTTCCTACTTTTGCATTCCAGTCCCCTATAATGAAGAGGACCACTGTTTTGGGTGTTAGTTCTAGAGGGTCTTGTCAGGCTTCATAGAACCATTCAACTTCAGCTTCTTCAGCATTACTGGTCGGGGCATAGACATGGATTACCACAATAGTGAATTATTTGCCTTGGAAATGAACAGAGATCATTCTGTCATTTCTGAGATTGTGTCTAAGTACTGCATTTTGGACTCTTTTGTTGACTATGATTGCTACTCCATTTCTTCTAAGGGATTCTTGCTCACAGTAGTAGATATAATGGTCATCTGAGTTAAATTCACCCATTCCACTCCATTTCAGTTTGCTGATCCCTAAAATGTTGATGTTCACTCTTGCCATCTCCTGTTTGACCACTTCCTATTTGCCTTGATTCATAGACCTAACATTCCAAGTTCCTATGCAATATTGCTCTTTACAGCATCGGACTTTACTTCCATCACCAGTCACATCCACAACTGGGGGTTGTTTTAGCTTTGGCTCCATTTCTTCATACTTTCTGGACTTATTTCTCCACTCTTCTCCAGTAGCATACTGGGCACCTACCAACCTAGGGGGTTCATCTTTCAGTGTCCTATCTATTTGCCTTTGCATACTGTTCATGGGGTTCTCAAGGCAAGAATATGGAAGTGGTTTGCCATTCCCTTCTCCAGTGGACATTGTTTTGTCAGAACTCTCTGCCATTACCTGTCTGTCGTGGATGGCCCTACATGGCATGGCTCCTAGTTTCATTGAGCTAGACAAGGCTGTGGTCCACATGATCAGTTTGGTTAGTTTTCTAGGGTTCTTAGCAAATGTGTTAGTGAATCAATTATTCAGTTCCTTTGCCTAATTGTTTTACTGTTGTTGGTTATTTTTTGCATAAAAATATACAGGGCTTTGCAAATATTCTGCACATGAATTCTTTGATATTTATTTGTAAATAATTTCCCCAATCTACCAATTTACTTTAAAATATTTTAATAATATATTTTGTTGTAAAGCAATTTTAAATTTGGAAGCAATATATTGCATTAAGCTTTTTCTTTGTGGATTTTAGGTTTGTGTTTTGCTTTAGAATACAATTGTTTACCATTGAACCACCAGAGAACCCATATATTTTACATCTGAACAGATAATTTCATAAATTTTATCATTTAAAATGTTCCCCATTGATCTGAATGCCAAGCTTTACTAAGTTTGTCAGAAGGTTGCTTTCCCCACCCTGCCCTTGCTATTCCTGAAAGCCAGCTAAGACCTCCTTCTCATTTGGCTTCTTTTTAGGGTAGATATTGGGAGGTTTAGACATGCACTTACCTGAATTCCTTTTCTGCTGAAGGTAGTCATATGACTGAGTTTTTACCTGAGCAATGCTTGTAGAGGTTAGTGAATGGGCATTTCTACAAAAGATTTTTCTACAGGTCAAACTAACACTCCCCTTTTGGCCTTTGCTCTGTCATGTTCTTCCTACTTAGAATATGAAGGTGAATTTGAAGGTGAAAATATCTTCAAGCCATGTGTGACGGAAATGCTTCAAGAACGGTATAACAGAAGGAAGAAAGATCCATGTTTCTGATGGCATCACTAAAACACTGTTTTCAGCGCTGAATTATTAACCATAACTTATTTAATCTTATATTAGATTTCTATTAACTGCAATGAATACAATTTTAACTATTAGAAGTACAAACCAAATTTGAATGTATTTCCCTAATTCTGTTTTTAGCTTTTCTCTTTGTTTCCATCCTGTTGTTTTTATTCCTACACCAACACCATAATTAATTAGCATGTAATTCATACAGATTATGTATATGTAGTTTTTAGTATCTGGAAAGGCATGACCTCATCCTATATTCTTTATCCAATTTTTCATAAACTTTTATGCTTTCATTTGATTATTAAATTTATTATTTTGTCATGTTGCCTAAAGAATCCTTCTTAGATGTGATACATGTTAAACATTATTGAATGTTTATCTGTTTTGTTTTTGTATCTAAAGTGATCAGATTGTTCCCAGGTTTAGTGTAGCAAATTACAATATCAGATGATCTACTTTGAATGGTCTTGAATCACAAAGCTAGGTGGGCATGGAGTACTTTTTAATTTTAATGCATTTTGATAAAATATGTAAAATTGTACAACCCTGTTTATGACTAACATTAAATTGCATTTTCTTTCTTTTCCTATCATTTTCTGGCACAATACCATGATTATTTAGGTCTCAGGAAATGATTTGGGTATTTTTCCATTGTTTTCTCTGGAATGTTTTGTATAAGTTGGGGATTATCTGTTCTCAACGTTTGGCAGAACTTGTTCATAAACTATTTAGGTGTTATGTGTAGGCTTAGCTCTTCAACTTCAAGGGTAGAATTTTTATTTAGAATGCATCCTTCAAGCATCTTATATAATAACAATTTCAATACTGTTAAGTTGCTGATTTTACCATTTATACTTCATTATTCTCAGATAAACATAGAAAATAAAATAGTTAAGTAGATATAAATTTTATGGATTAACATTTATTAATAAAAGATAGCATTAAGCTTTTGAGTTTAAGTAACAAAAGGAATCCCTTATCTCAAAGTAGAATTGCTTTTAAGAAAGTATTTTTTTAATTTTATTCGGCCCTTCTAAGTAAAAGTACAGATTCTAAATTTTATTTATAATTGTCATAATATGCTTAAAATAATACTGATTTAATGGTGATAATATCGAAATCATCAAGTAAGTACACTGACAAAGAAAAATGTAAATTCTAGTGAGTGTTATATAATATCTTACAATATCATTTCTTATGATTATAGACATTTCTTTTTTTTAATTTTTATTGGATGCTCATTATTTTACAATATTATATTAGTTGGTTTTGCCATACATTGACATGAATCCACCCCGGGTGTACATGAGTTCCCCCTCCCGAACCCCCTCCCACCTCCCTCCTCCCCTTATCTTCCCTCTGGGTCATCCCCGCATACCAGCCCCAAGAATCCTGTAACATGCATCGACCCTGAACTGGCGATTCGTTTCACATTTGATAATATACATGTTTCAATGCCATTCTCCCAAACCATCCTACCCTCATCCTCTCCCACAGAGTCCCAAAGACTGTTTTATACATCTGTGTCTCTTTTGCTGTCTCGTTTACAGGGTTATCATTTGCATCTTTCTAAATTCCATATATATGCGTTAGTATACTGTATTGGTGTTTTTCTTTCTGGCTTACTTCACTCTGTATAATAGGCTCTAGTTTCATCCACCTCATTAGAACTGGTTCAAATGCATTCTTTTTAATGGCTGAGTAGCTGTGATTCATGGGGTCGTGGAGAGTCGGACACGACTGAGCGACTGAACTGAACTGAATACTCCATTGTTTATATGTACCAAAGCTTTCTTATCCATTCATCTGCAGATGGACATCTAGGTTGCTTCCATGTCCTGGCTATTATAAACAATGCTGCAATGAACATTGGAGTACATATGTCTCTTTCAATTCTGGTTTCCTCTGTGTGTAAGCCCTGATTATAGGCATTTTCTATAAATGCAATTTTGAATTAATAACAGGCAAATGACCTATTACTTCTTAAAAAAAGTAGGCACCTTTTCATCTTCTAAAAATACTGATCATAAAAACATATTTTATATTCTAATAACAGGCCTATTCATAGTTCAAATATTCAACCTATTATTAATAACACCATTGAAAGTCACTCAGTCTTGTCTGACTTTTTGTGACTCCATGGACTAAACAGTTCATGGAATTCTCCAGGCCAGAATACTGGAGTAGGCAGCTGTGTCCTTCTCCAGGGGATCTTCCCAACCCAGTGATCAAACCCAGGTCTCCCGCATTGCAGGTGGATTCTTTACCAGTTGAGCCATGAGGGAAGCCATTAACACTATTACCAGGACTCTTAAGTGCTTTGAAGGTAAAAATTTTCATTTTGAATATATTTCATGGTAATATTTCATATAGCATTGTATTCATCTAGAATTGAAAAGCCATACATTTAGACAGTCAGAATCAATGATAATCATTCACTTATCTGGAGGACTTCTTTTTCAAAAATAAATACATGTATTGGTATGGACTGAATTGTGTAATGTATTTGATGAAGCCCTAACTCCCAATGTGATGATGTTTGAAGATGGAGCCTTTGGAAGAAAATTCGATCATGAGAGTAGAGCCCTCTAAATGGACCTAATGCTCATATAAAGAGAGATGTGAAAGACACGACCTCTCTGTCATGTGAAGATACAGCCAGAACGTGGTCGTCTCCCAGCCCAGAAGAGGACACTCACCACACGCTGAATCTGGTCTGCTAACACCTTGGTCTTAGATTTCTCAGCCTTCAGAATCGTGAGATATAAATGTGTGCTGTTTAAACACCCAGTTCATCAGCCTGAGCTGATGAGGGTAAACATATTTTCAGAATACCCTTCTCACACGTATGAACACAGACACACTGATACTCCATAGTACATGTTTGGAAAGCACCTCAAACTTGATATAGCTTTAAATTAGATAAATTATATGTTATCAAGGCTAACATCTCAATTTCTGCATTTGAATATCAATTGATCTAAATTAAATTGAAGTCGTAGTAAATATTTCAAAAAAGCAAATTAAAGCCCAAATAGAATTTTATAATGTTTAAAACTTTAAAAAGCCCAAATTTATTTTTAAAAGTCCATACAAGAATATCAGACTGTAATAATTTAAATCACCTTAATTTTTTTAAGTAACCTATTATATACATTGACCATACCCAGGACACACATTTATAATAAGTGTGATAATGTAATATATAAGTAACAGAGGTCAATGATATTATAAATTTGTCCCCAAAACTAGTTTATTTGAAAGTCCTTAAAAATCTAGTAAAGATTATGATGATGTTTTATTTTTTTGTTTGTTTTACTTTAAAAGATATCAATAGCTTTTTATACAGAAACATTTTAGAAATTAAAGTTAACTATTTCTTTCCTTTTCAGCTCATCATCAAGGTTTATTGTCTCTGTTTTGTTTCATTTTTAAACTGTAGAACTAACTGCATAATGTAATAATGTAATGTTAGTCGCTCAGTCATGTCTGACTCTTTGCGACCCCATGGACTGTAGCCCGCCAGGCTCCTCTGTCCATGGAATTCTCCAGGCAAGAATACTGGAGTGGGTGGCCATTTCCTTCAGGGGATCTTCCTGACCCAGGGATAGAACCCGGGTCTCCTGTGTTGCAGGCAGATTCTTTACCGTCTAAGCCACCAGGGAAGCACTGAATTACTTTAGTATAAATAACTGTAAATTTAAAAAAGCAAGAAACTTCCAAAGTTATCTTGCAATGTTGTTTTTAAGCAGCCACTTTTAAACTGTGAGGAAAAATCTCAATTTATGCTCTTTTACTGAAATTTTGTCATAGCTGACATGGTAGCAAGTTGTCTCACTTGAGTTCAAAACATATCTGTGAAAAACGTGTTTTTTATTTTCTCAGACTTACTAAGTTTATTCATTTAATTTTTTTTTTTTTTTACATTTTAAAACTTTTTTTAGACCTTACTGGTTCTAGAATACATATTACAGGGAGAGACCTCCTGGGTAGTCTTGGGGTATGGCTGATTGACAAACAAGGTTATGACAGTCTCAGGTGAACAGCAAAGGGACTCAGCCACACACATACATGTATCCATTCTCCCCAAACTCCGCTCCCATCCAGGCTGCACATAACACTGAGCGGAGCTCCCTGTGCTCTGCAGCACGTCCTTGTTGTTATCCATCTTAAATATAGTAGTGGATACATGACTATCCCAACTCCCCAACTATCCTTTCCCCCATCTTTCCCCCGGCAACCATAACTTTGTTCTCTGTCTCTCAGACTTACTTTAAAATGGGGAAACACAAGGCTTGGAGACTCTTATGATTACTTAAATAATAGATCTGAGTTTGATTAACTAAAGCTTCCTTATTTTAAAATCAGATTTTCTTACCACTAAATCTGCGAGGATTCTCAGAAAGAATAATTAACTCCTTCTTGTCACTGAAGTTGGTAAAAATGAAGTAGCTGTTCCTCGCAGAGGGGAGGATCTCTGGGCTCGGTTTCTACATGGAAAATTGGGCTACATGAGACCGTTGAGAAATTAGGTTAGTCCAAACACTGAATGAAATGTAAAGCTTTTTTTCTTCTCAGTTCATCATCAAAGATTTTTGTTCCTATATTTCATTTTTAAACTGCAGGTCTAAAGGCATAATGTCAGAAAAAAATTGAAAAAGACACCCCTCTCCCCTTCCCACCACACACACACAGTCAGAGAGAGAGAAAGACAGAAACAGAAAGAAAAAGACAGGTGGAGGACAGACAGAGATGGAGCTGCACCCCTTCATCGTCTTTTGTGAGATTCTCACCAGCCCCGCTTCCCAGCCCGTGATTACTGCCTCCGAAGAGTGAGATGCAGTGTGACAAGAGAAATTTACTCCTGTGAATAACAGCTGAAGGCACACACTTACCTCCGTTATCCACAACAGGAAAACAACAGCGCATTCCCTTTGCAATTTTGGTAGTTTGTTTATTTCAAAGTTATGTTAATTCGATTCCTGTAAGGTTGCACAGGTTTCTTCTTTTGTGAATTTCCTTTTTATTTATTTATTTATTTTTTTTTACTGTTGCTTTAGTGGTTTCGATTTCTTCGAGCCACAAACACCATTAACTTTTTATTACTTGCCTGATACTGTACTAGGTTTTGCCCGCTGGCTTCCCCAGGGAACGAAGGCTGACAAGACTGAGGAGTGCCAGCAGCTCTGTGGGTTTGCTAGGAACCGGGGGTCCAGCCTCTGAGAAATACAAATGGAAACTGGCTGCAGTCCTCAGAGAAGCCTTCCAACAGTGATGATGATCTGACATCTGCGGGAAAGGAAAGCGGGTGGGAGTTAGGTTGAAGGACTCTGACCACGATCCCAGAGCTGACAGTCTAGACCATGCCAACAAGGAGCTCCAGGACCAGGACTGCTGGTGGAGGCGTCGCACGGGGCAGGTCCTGGTGTCAGCTCCATGCTGAGAGCCTGGCTCTGCTCTGTCTGAAGCAGCCCCCAGGGACCACCTCTGGAGGAGACTCAGGAGATATGAGTTTGATCTCGGAGTCAGGAAGATTCCCCTGGAGAAGGAAATGGCAACCTACATCCATTGACAGAGGAACCTGGCAGGCTACAATCCATGGGGTCACAAAGAGTCAGACACAACTGAGCATGCAGGCCATGCCATACCAACCTTAGACCTGGATTCTCCCAATACCCATCATTCACTTTCTTGTTCTGACTACAGCTGTATTCCCAATTCCCACATCTTCCTAATAGATCATCACAATTTGATTGATTACAGTTGGAGAAGTCCTGGCCATTCCTCCATTTGATAGGGTGATGGGGACTAGCTGGAGGAACAAAATTCATTTCTAGTGGAGTCATAGATTTTCCAAAAAAGAAAGTTGAAAACATAAATTAATGTTACATTTCTAAACTGTCTTTGATATCAGGATCTAAAGCTCTTGGTAGAAGACAAATTGAAAAATATTTTGGTTTCTAATTTTTCAACACAAAGCTGAAGTTACATTAGTCTTTATGCCAATCAATTTATATTCATTCATGCTTTATTCTTTCAACTGTTTATTGTTTTTCCAATAAAAATGTAATTAAGCAGCAAGACGAGTTGACTCACTGGAAAAGACTCTGATGCTGGGAAAGGTTGGGGGCGGGAGGAGAAGGAGACAACAGAGAATGAGATGGCTGGATGGCATCACCGACTCTGTGGATATGAGTTTGAGTGAACTCCGGGAGTTGGTGATAGATAGAGAGGAATGGTGTGCTGTGATTCATGGGGTCGCGGAGAGTCGGACATGACTGAGCGACTGAACTGAACTGAACTGAACTGAAGTGTCAAATATTTCCATCTATTTCCCATGAAGTGATGGGACCAGATGCCATGATCTTCGTTTTCTGAATGTTGAGCTTCAAGCCAACGTTTTCACTCTCCTCTTTCACTTTCATCAAGAGGCTTTTGAGTACCTCTTCACTTTCTGCCATAAGGGTAGTGTCATCTGCATATCTGATGTTATTGATATTTCTCCCAGCAATCTTGATTCCAACTTGTGCTTCTTCCAGCCCAGCGTTCCTCATGATATACTCTGCATATAAGTTCAATAAGTAAGGCGACAATATACAACCTTGACGTACACCTTTTCCTATTTGGAACCAGTCTGTTGTTCCATGTCCAGTTCTAACTGTTGCTTCCTGACCTGCATACAGGTTTCTCAAGAGGCAGGTCAGGTGGTCTGGGATTCCCATCACTTTCAGAATTTTCCACAGTTTATTGTGATCCACACAGTCAAAGGCTTTGGCATAGTCAATGAAGCAGAAATAGATGTTTTTCTGGAACTCTCTTGCTTTTTCCACAATCCAGCGGATGTATCAATAACCTCAGATATACAGATGACACTACCCTTATGGCAGAAAGTGAAGAGGAACTCAAAAGCCTCTTGATGAAAGTGAAAGAGGAGAGTGAAAAGGTTGGCTTGAAGCTCAACATTCAGAAAACAAAGATCATGGCATCTGGTCCCATCACTTCATGGGAAATAGATGGAAAAACAGTGGAAACAGTGTCAGACTTTATTTTTTTGGGCTCCAAAATCACTGCAGATGCTGATTGCTGCCATGAAATTAAAAGACGCTTGCTCCTTGGAAGGAAAGTTATGACCAACCTTGATAGTATATTAAAAAGCAGAGACATTACTTTGCCAACAAAGGTCCGTCTAGTCAAGGCAATGGTTTTTCCCGTGGTCATGTATGGATGTGAGAGTTGGACTGTGAAGAAAGCTGATCGCCGAAGAATCGATGCTTTTGAACTGTGGTGTTGGAGAAGACTCTTGAGAGTCCCTTATACTGCAAGGAGATCCAACCAGTCCATTCTAAAGGAGATCAATCCTGGATGTTCATTGGAGGGACTGATGCTAAAGCTGAAACTGCAATATTTTGGCCACCACATGCGACGAGTTGACTCACTGGAAAAGACTCTGATGCTGGGAAATGTTGGGGGCGGGAGGGGAATGGGACGACAGAGAATGAGATGTCTGGATGGCATCACCGACTCTGCGGACGTGGGTTTGAGTGTACTCCAGGAGTTGGTGATGGACAGGGAGGCCTGGCGTGCTGTGATTCATGGGGTCGCGGAGAGTCGGACACGACTGAGCGACTGAAATGAACTGAACTGAACTGAACTGAGAGGATGTTGGCAATTTGATCTCTGGTGCCTCTGCCTTTTCTAAAACCTGCTTGAACATCTGGAAGTTCACAGTTCACATATTGCTGAAGCCTGGCTTGGAGAATTTTGAGCATGACTTTACTAGCATGTGAGATGAGTGCAATTGTGCGGTAGTTTGAGCATTCTTTGGCATTGCCTTTCTTTGGGATTGGAATAAAGACTGACCTTTTCCGGTCCTATGGCCACTGCTGAGTTTTCCAAATTTTCTGGCATTTTGAGTGCAGCACTTTCATAGCATCAGCTTTCAAGATTTGAAAGAGCTCTACTGAAATTCCATCACCTCCACTAGCTTTGTTCGTAGTGATGTTTTCTAAGGCCCACTTGACTTCACATTCCAAGATGTCTGGCTCTAGGTCAGTGATCACATTATCGTGACTATCTTGGTAATGAAGATCTTTTTTGTACAGTTCTTCTGTGTATTCTTGCCACCTCTTCTTAATATCTTCTGCTTCTGTTAGGTCCATACCATTTCTGTCCTTTCTTGAGCCCATCTTTGCATGAAATATTCCGTTGGAATCTCTAATTTTCTTGAAGAGATCTCTTGTTTTTCCTATTCTGTTGTTTCCTCTATTTCTTTGCATTGATCACTGAGGAAGGCTTTCTTATCTCTCCTTGCTATTCTTTGGATCTCTGCATTCGAACTCCGGGAGTTGGTGATGGACAGGGAGGCCTGGCGTGCTGTGATTCATGGGGTCGCAGAGAGTCGGACATGACTGAGCGACTGAACTGAACTGAAGTGTCAAATTAACTTTTTAGGTGCAAGGGATTAGAAGATAAGTAACATTCAGTCTCTGCTATTAAGGATCTTCAAGTTTGGTGAAAGATATAGACACATAAAAAGACTTGTAGTGGGCTTCCCTGGTGACTCAGTGCCAAGTAATCATATGTTGGATTCCTGGGTCCTGAAGATCCCCTGGAGAAGGAAATAGTATTCATTCAGTATTCTTGCCTGGAGAATCCCATGGACAGAGGAGCGTGGTGGGCTACAGTCCATGGGGTCACAAAAGATTCAGACATAACTTAGCAACTAAACGACAACAGTTATGAATATTATTTTTATATGGGAAAGCCAGTGATAGAGATATGGTTAGTTGCCATAAGGTCAGATTCCCCAAACTGAAGGATGTGGTTAGAAACTCTACCTCAAAGAAAATGTCATGGGTTACTTTTGGTGTGCTTAGCTTAAACAAAGGGATGTGTGAAAGCAGCAACATTTATGAAGGGAAAAGCCAAAGACTGAGCTAATCCTGAGTGTCTTTCAAATTCTTAACATATGGTACTAACAGCACAGCCTCTGCGTTTCACCAAATATGATCCCAAAGAATGAACTCAGAAAACTTGGATTCCGGAAACTGCTTTGTGCCTCTCTTCTGCTAGGGGTCACAGGATTCGGTCCAGCCCTGTGAGGTGATGCTAACTAGATTTGGCAGTTTTATAAAATAGAGCCACACCTCATTTAAAGGTAATAGGGATTAATGCTCATTTTGCCTAACATAGTGGTAAAAATACAAATTACGACATGATATTTTAAAAGTGTATAGGTACCACAAATAAATTTGCAAATTTGTATAAAAAACAGAAAATTCTTATTTTTCTGCAGTAGCAAGGCATGATTTCTTGCCAGAATATGAATATTTTCTCTCTGTCTGAAGATCTATGTCTAATCAGAGTTGTCAAAATTTTACCTTGTGGTTTATGATATGAGCAACTGGATATTTTAAGTTCAATTCTAATTAAGATATTGGATGACATTTGAAAAAAAAAAAAAAAGAGTAAAATCAGTTAATATTCTGCCAGAAAAACCATCCGGTGTTTTCCTGTTGATAAATCCAGACCATTAAGTTGTTTCTTTGTGTATTTCAGACGACTATGGTACCATCATTGGAGAAGGAAATGGCAACCCACTCCAGTATTCTTGCCTGGAGAGTCCCAGGGGGGAGCCTGGTGGCTGCCGTCTATGGGGTCTCACAGAGTCAGACATGACTGAAGCGAATTAGCAGCAGCAGGAGCAGCAACATGGTACCATCAAGGCGCTTGTAAAATGTCTGATTAGTTTTATCACGTTTAACCTTTTACCAAGGAGTGCAGTAGTGCCCTAGTACTGGAGTAAGAGGAGGCATTAAGCTCTTAGAAGAAAATTCTCTTCTCTGAAGTTTTGGAGATTAAATGTATTCTTGTCACATTGACTGAGAAATGACCTTTTTTATGTTCTTCCTAACAGCTTCAAGAGATGTTTGATTCTCTGAAATTGAACAAAAGGGAGCCAAAACATTGTCTTTCTCTCTCCTGTCTCATTATGAATTTCTCTACTTTCCAACATGTTCTTCAGGATCTTCAAATTAAAGTCAAACTAATGTCTAGCATGTCATGCGATCAGAGAGCTAGGACTCTTCAATATTCCCATGGACTAACACGCCAGCCCACAATTAGACAATCTAGGAAAGACTGATTTTTAACCTGAGTTCCTTAAAGTTGGTATTGAAAAGTCCCATTTTATTATTACTTTAAAATTGTATATGTGATTGTATGCATCCTAAGAAGTTCAGAGGGAGAGAGTTCTACCCTCTGTAAACTCAGAAGTGGTCACACAGGAATTCTTTTACTAGCACTTTCCCTAACCAACTTGGATCATTTTTTTAAAAAGCATCTTTTTCTCACGTCCACCCTGTTTCCTCAGTATGGTTCACCTGGATCTGTAGTTTCTTGGTGGAGGTTTTCTGCTGTTGTTGTTGCATTGTCAGTTATACAGCAGGCGTCCATTCCACAGGGTAGCAGAGTGGAAATCAGAATGAGCAGAGAATTGAGAGTGGCCCTGGCTTTGTCAGATAGCCATGCCCTTAGGCAAAGCATTTAACTTAGGTTTATACGCCTAGATTGGGGCATTATGAAGGTTATTTTGTTTAACTTCTTATTCAAACATGAATCAGCTTGTTGTTTTTCTCAGCTGCGAGTTAATTTGAACAATTTTATTTATGGCATAAGAGAGCTGGGGGAGCTGGAATAAGATGCTGTGTGCAGAGTTCTCAGGGTGATGCCTGACACTTGAAGAGTCACTCATACGTGTTAGACACTGCATGAAGTGGAGATGGGGCATGCCCTCATCCAGGCGTTCAGGAAGGATGAGGATGGAGGTAAGATCACCCAGGAAGAGCGTGCAGAATCAGCCGAGACCCCGGAACGACACAGGCTGATTCAGCAGCCGGTGGCTGCTGCGGCTATTTCTATTGAAATTAATAAAGTAAAAACTTCAGTTCACTAGTCACACCAGCTGCATTTCAAGTGCCCAGCGTTCTGGTGAGTTCAGTGACAATGCAGACGTGGAACATTTTCATCATCACAGAAAGTTCTGTGGGAAGCAGTTATCTAGAAGTTCTTCATTCTTTACGTGTAAGCTCCTGCTCTATTTTTGAAATTTCTGTAACCTTAAGTGGTGATGAAGATTGGTGAGAATCGTGAAATAAACATTCTTAAAATGGTTCTTTTAAAAAATATTTATTTGTTTATTTGTCTGCATCAGGTCTTAATTGTGCGATCTTTTAGTCAGGGCGCACAAGCTTTTAGCTGTGGCGTGTGGGAGCTAGTCCCCCGACTAGGGATTGAAGCCAGACCTGCGTTGGGAGCACAGAGTCGTAGCCACTGGGCCACCAGTGAAGTCCCTAAAAAATATTTCTGGCTTTTCTGATTTTCTAAGCCAAAAGATGTAGCAGATTATCTACCCAATTGCAATTTTTTCCAGTTTTATTGAGAAATTACTGACAAACAGAAACTCTAAGTTGTCCGCATGTTTCGTCGTATGTGTGCTTCGCAAAACGACGCTCACAGTCAATGTACGAGCGCATCATTTCCTCACTTAGTTACCATATTTTGGTGGTAAGAAGACAAGATCTACTCTGTTAGCAAATTTCAAGTATGCAATACACATTATTAACTGCAATTACCTTGCTGTACATTAGGTCCCCAGAACTTTCATCTTATAACTGGAAGTTTCAACACTTCCGCTAATATCTCCCCAATTTCCCCACCATTCAGTCCCTAGTAACTACTGCATACTCTGCTTCTAGCAGTTCTAGTTTTTTAGATTCCACATACATGTGAGATCATGCAGTATTTGTCTTTCTGTATCTGGTTTATTTCACTGCGCATGACATCCTCCAGGTTCATCCATGTTGTTGCAAATGGATTGTCCCTCTTCCATTTGGTTGAATAATAGCCCAATTTGCATATATAGATATGCGTATATATGTATATGTGTCTAGATATATGCATATGTAGATACAGTAGATATGTGTATATAGATATATAGATACATATACGGACATAGATATCACATTTTCTTATCCATTCATCCATCACTGGACTTTCAGGCTGTTTCCATGTCTTGGCTGTTGTGAATAATCCAGTGGTTCCTGTTAGTGTCTGGCTTGGAAGTCAAACCAACTCCTTGGGTGACAGCATAAATACTAGCACAGTTCTCTGATTTAAAGTCCAAGGCTTGTCCACCTGTTGTCTCTCCCTGGTGTATCCCTGAAGCACACAGTGCTCTTCTCATGCAACCCCCTTCAGTTCTGAAGCCTATTGTGCAGCGCTGTAGTTGCGTGTTCAGTCATGGCCGACTCTGCAATCCCATGGATTGTAGACTGCCAGGTTCCTCTGTCCAGGAGATTTCCCAGGCAACAATACTGGAATGGGTTGTCATGTCCTCCCCAAGTGTTCTTCCTAACTCAGGGATCAGAACTCCATCTCCCACATTGGCAAGTGGATTCTTTACCACTGTGCCACCTGGGAAGGTCTGTGTCAAATATTTCCCTTAAGCATAATTAAAATGGGGTATAAATCATTACCTTTCCTTTTTCCACCTGAAGAAAACCCTCAAGGCAGTGGCTTGATGGCCCTGGCCTCTTTGTATTTTCCTCCTCCTATTTTGCATTATGTCAATAGGAAAAACTGTTTAATGCTTTTGTTTGTTGAAGTTTTGACAACACTGTAGATTTATCATCCATCATGCCAGAGGATAAAATTAACACAATCAAACGGTATTGTAGTCACTCTGAAGTAGAAAATTCCTTTCCAGGGACAATCACAGTTTCTTTCCAAGACACTGCTTCCTCCCTCTTCTTCTGCCAGTCTCTCACTTGACAAACCTTTGCTTATTTTCCCCCCCAAGTGACATTTTGATGATATGTGTGATTCATGTGATGCTAATACTAGTTTTTATATTCAGCTCATTTTAGCTTCTATATACTTACATAAGCAGAAAATTGCTATATTTGTATAAAAACAGTTCTACAGAATTATCTGTGAACTTACAGAATTATGATGTCAGTTTCACACTAGAAATGTCACCGTTGGATTATTCCTGCCATCCTACCAATCATCCTCTGAGATGGAATTTCATGTTAAGAGAGGAAAATGATGTTCTTAAAAAAAAAACACAAGAAGAAACAAACCAGCATCTATACCTCAAAAAAAAAAAAAACAAAAAACATGACACCAGCCAAATACATCAGGACTAGCCAGTTAGAGAAGAGTCTTGATTGACATTTATTCTCACAGGAAAATGTGTCACATCAAGAAAGCTATTGTTGAAGATACTAAAATGAGGAACTTCCCTGGTGGTTCGGTGGTTAAGAATCCGCCTTGCAATGCAGGGGCCACAGATTCAATCCTTGGTATGAGAACTAAGATCCCACATGCACAAAACAACCAAACCCATGCCCCACAACTAGAAAATCCATGTGCCGCAATGAAAGATCCCATGAGCTGCAAGTCAGACCTGATGCAGCCAAATCAATAGATATTAAAACAGCAATAAAATGATTGATAACACTCTTGCTTCTCTACGTTCAGTAAACGCTTCTCGACGAACTACCAGATGCCAGTGTTTATGCAAAAGTACTTTTTAAAAAATGCAAATGTATGACAGTTGCAGCAAAACATCTCTGAAGTCTTGATGCTCGGAGCCAATACTTTGTGTTCATCAGGTATTCTTAGACTCTACAATGGGATATGAAATGTGAAAGAAAGAAAGAGTTAGTCACTCAGTCATGTCCGACTCTTTGCGACCCCATGGACTGTAGCCCACCAGGGTCCTCTGCCCTTGGGATTTCCCAGGCAAGAATATTTCAGAGGGAAATTTGAGGTGGAATTTTAACTTCCCTTTGGGATTTTATAGACTTCCCTGGTGGCTCAGATGGTAAAAGCACCTGCCTACAATGCGGGAGACCTCGGTTGGATCCCTGGGTTAGGAAGATCCCCGAGAGAAGGAAATGGCAACCCACTCCAGTACTCTTACCTGGAAAATCCCATGGACAGAGGAGCCTGGTAGGCTACAGTCCATGGGGTCACAAAGAGTTAGACACGACTGAGTAACTTCACTTGAGATTTTATATTTTTAACAATAAAAATCTTAAAAAGCAGTTCCATTTTATTGTCACCTTTAAAGACTATATACATAAATATGATAAATATTTATATACATAAATATGATAATTAATTAGAAAATTATACATATGTTCCACTATGTACCTTACACCTATTCAAGTCAGTGTAAAAAAAAAAAATGAAATAGGGATTTCTCTGGTAGTTCAGTGGCTAAGATTTTGCCTTCCAATGCAGGTGTGGGTTTGATCCTTGGTCAGGAAGCTAAGATCCCGCACATGTGTGTGTGTTAGTCTCTCAGTCATGTCTGACTCTTTGCAATCCCATGGACTCATCTGTCCACAGAATTCTCCAGGCAAGAATACTGGAGTGGGTTGTTATTCCCTTCTTCAGGGGATAAAGGGATAAGATCTTCAGGGGAAGATCCCACATGTCTCGTGGCCAAAAAACCAAAACATAAAACAGAAATAATATTGTAAAAAATTCAATAAAGACTTTAAAAATGGTCTATATCATAAATAAATAAAAGAGACAAAACGAAAATCCTGATCTCTGCATTCAATAATTTTGCACAAACCCCAGAACCAAAAAAAGTCACTTAGTCATGTCCAAGTCTTTGCAGTCCCGTTGGCTGTACCCACCAGATTCCTCTGTCCATGGGATTTCCCAGGCAAAAATAGTGGAGTGGGTAGCCATTCCCTCCCCCAGGGGATCTTCCTGACCCAGAGATCAAACCCGAGTCTCCTGTATTGCAGGGGGATTCTTTATCAACTGAGCAACCAGGGAAGCCCACACTCAAAATAATGTTTCACAAAAATAAAAATTGAACATAAAGTGTGTAAGAAAATAATTTGTAAGCTACTTAAAGATATACCATTATTAATACTCATTAAAATTGTTTGAGAAGGATGCATGATTTGATGTTTAAAATAGACCTCAAGGAAGTGCTAAGATTTGGATGAAAGTCTCCAAAATATGTGAAAAGGTTTAGCTGATGAGAGACAAAGAATTGGTTAGGTAAAATATCTAAGAACCAAAAAAAATAATAATAATAATAAATCATAAAATATTATAACACTTGTGTTATAAACAAAATTATGGTTATAAGAATTTGCTTTCTAATGTATGTATGCAAAGGAAAATGAATTTTATTTTGGCTGTTTAGTTCCAAATAAAGGAAATTCATGTAATTCACAATGATATAATGGTTATCACTAAAACAAACTGGAAAAATTATTTATATCCTTCTGACTATTTAGCCTTATCATAAACATTTTCATACATAATATAATGTGGACACAAATTACTTTTATGTCATCCAGTTTGCCTTTGTGAGAAGTCTTCTTTGCCACACTTGGGTCCTTTTGGTTTGTTGTCATGAGGTTTTGCCAGTTTACTTTTTATTTGTTGTTCAGTTGTGAAGTCTTATCCAACTCTGCCACTCCCTGGACTGAAGCACACCAGATTTCCCTGTCCTTCACCATCTCCTGGAGTTTGTTCAAACTCACATCCATTGAGTTAGTGATGCCATCCAACCATCTCATCCTCTGTCATTCCCTTTAAGACTAGATGTGTCTGGGGAAGAAAAGTTTCAATGGTTGTATGTTTTGATGTTCTTATGCATTCACATATATCAGGGGATATGGGGAAACAGGGCCTGATGTAACTGTCAGGGACTTACTTTGACTGACATGAGATAGAATTAGCTGACTTTTCAGTTATTCATTCAGCTAATTCTGTCTCACATTATCATTAAAAATTAAAAGTAAACATGAGAGAGTCATAGATGATGCAACCATTTCTAATACTAGGATAAATTATTAGCAACAGCAAAAGGGCATAAGGGGGAAACTTCATTGATAATAAATGAAATCAATCCTTAAAAGAGCTGTGTATTCAATGCTGAGAACTAGTACATTCACGTGTGTTTACTGGCTGAGAAGCTGTACGTGCTGAAAATCCAAATGGGCATTTTCTACTGAGATAAAAAGAAAGTGCAGTCCTCCAAGGGTGACTCACCGTGAACACAGCCCCAGGGAGGCTGTGGCAGGGTGCAGAGTTGAATGGACTCTGATGGTTAACCTCAGAACTAGGAGCATCCACTGGAGAGACAGAAGGCTGAGTCCTGGTCTGGGAGGGTGCCCTGCTTTACTAGGGCTGCCAGACACAGCAACACAAACAAACATGACCAAAGTTTGTTGTCTTACGGTTCTGGAGGCCAGAAGCCACGATCAAGACTCCAGCAGCTGTGATTTCTTCCCCGGTTTGTAAGGGAGACTCTGTGTCACGCCTTCTCCCCGGCTTCTGGCAGCTTGCTCAGAACCTTTGACGTTCCTTGGTGGGTAGATACACCACCTGGCCTTCACATTCACACGGAGGTCCCTGTGGGTCTGTGTCCAAACGACCCCTTTTTATAAGGACACCAGTCACATTGGAACAGGGACCCACCCCACTCCAGGATGACCTCATCTTAATAAATTACATCTGCAATGACCCTCTTTCCAAAGAAGTCAGATTTTGAGACTCTAGAACTTAGGACCTCACTATATGGATTTTGGGGGCTTCCCTGGTGGCTCAGATGGTAAAGAATACACCTGCAATGCGGAAGACCTAGGTTTGATCCCTGGATTGGGAAGATCCCCTGGAAGAAGACATGGCAACCCATTCCAGTATTCCTGCCTAGATAATCCCATGGACAGAGGAGCCTGGTGGGCTACAGTCCATAGGGTCACAAAGAGTCAGACAGGACTGAGTGACTAAGCACTGCACAGTGGATTTGGGGGGATACACTTCAATCCATAACACAGGGAAATGAGAGATGAGATGAGATCCACAGGGCACCAGTTCTGTAGATAAGAGAACAGACTCAGGGAGAGGGTTCCCCTTTCCCTTTTCCCTGTCACTCCAAAGGGATCACAGGCACCCTGGTAAAGAGAATCCATTTACCAGTCCAGCATCAAGTAGAGGTGGCAGTGTGTATTAGTTTATTGTTGTTGCTATAACAAATTACCAGAGATTTGTGGCTTGAAACAGAACAAATTTATTGCTGTTTGTCACTGGAAAAGACCCTGATGCTGGGAAAGATTGAAGGCAAAAAGAGAAGAGGGTGACAGGGGAAGAGATGGTTGGATGGCATCACTGAATCAATGGACAAGTACTTGGGCAGTTCATGGGGTCACAAAGAATTGGACACAACTTAGCAACTGATCAACAACAATGATACTTCTGGGGATCCATAATCTTGATATTATTACTCAATATTTTATATTTTATTTTTCTGATTTTGTGCCACTAAACATGAAATTGAAAAAGATTTCTAAACCTTCCTTTGGAAGTTTATATTTCCAAAAATAGAACAACACTTCTAAACAAACTCCATTTTGGGAAGTAGCACCTTTACGTAAACAAACAAATAAATATATCAAATAAGACTTCAGTCAGTTCAGTTCAGTTGCTCAGTCGTGTCCAACTGTTTGTGATACCATGGACTGCAGCACACCAGGCCTCCCCATTCATCACCAACTTCTGGAGCTCACTCATACTCATGTCCATTGAGTTGGTGATGCCATCCAACCATCTCATCCTCTGTCATCCCCTTCTCCTCCTGCCCTCAATCTTTCCCAGTGTCAGGGTCTTTTCCAATGAGCCAGCTCTTTGCATGAGGGGGCCAAAGTATTGGAGTTTCAGCTTCAGCATCAGTCCTTCCAATGAATATTCAGGACTGATTTCCATTAGGATGGACTGGTTGGATCTCCTTGTTATCCAAGGGACCCTCAAGAGTCTTCTCCAACACCACAGTTCAAAAGCATCAATTCTTCTGCACTCAGCTTTCTTAATGTTAAATTAATTAGGAAATTTATATTGTGGTTTACCATGTGCTTGTTGTTTAGTTGCCAAGTCAAGTCTGACTCTTTGCAACCCCATGGAGCCTGTCAGGATCCTCTGTGCTGTGCATGGGATTTTCCAAGCAAGAATGCTGGAGTAGGTTGTCATTTCCTTCTCCAGGGGATCTTCCTGACCCAGGGATTTAACTCAAGCCTTGGCAGGTGGATTCTTTACCACTGAGCCACCTGGGGAAGACCCAGTCACCGGAGCAGACTCAGCATAATATAGGCCTGAGATCTGGGTATAGATTAGTAATTTATACCTCACTGACATCTGTTTTTGCCAGCTTTGTTTTCACTGATGTGTGAGGACCCAACATTTTTAAAGTAAAAGATTCAAAAGCTCCAATGGCAATGTAACTTACTCAAGAGGGATTACCTATATTTTGGATGTATTATGATCAAAATTTAAATTATTTATACTTTCATATTTCCCCAAATGAATATTAGCATATATTTCTCAAATTAAATATTAAGAATATAGAAGAGATAATGTTAGGATAAAGGTTTTCCAAAGTCATCATTTCATTGGAACCAGAGCTAAAAAAGAGAAGAGGTGATTTTTTTTTTCTTGGTAATTCTGAATTATTTTGGAACTTGATTCTTATTAGTTTCATTAATATTATTATATCCTATATCAATGGGTTTATTTTATTGTTCTTAGTATCTTAGCCAAGAAAAACCAGTGTTGTTAAGAGAGGGCAAGGGTGTGCTTTTAAAGTTTGCATCTTCATGGGGAAGAGAGTGTCAGAGTCAGAATATGCTGTTGGTGATAACTAGGAAAGTAGATTTTCTGTAAGGCTGTGTTGAGCTCATTAAATATTTAGAAGGTCCTGCGTGAGTAGTCAGATCAAGGATATGCTGTGTTCAGCATTATGGGTTCTGGTCATCAAGTAGATGAAACCAAACAGCAGCTCTTCAGTTTACTTCTAGTATTTTTTTTGTCCTTTTATGGTGAAAAAGGTTATTTATCAAATAGCAATTTCATCTTGATCATCACAGCGAGCAAACATCCAGGGCTGGCAGTTCTCTATGTCTTGAACTTAATATGTCTCTGAGAAAAGCAGTGTTGGTCCTTCTGACCACTACAGTGCCACGAAGTCAGGCGTGCTGTTAGGTCCATTGGTGAGTGGCAGAATGACCTTGCCCTGTCCCGGGGAGAGAGCTGTCAAGCGGCTTCTTTGTTTACTTCTTTGTTACTTCCCCCCACAACAAAACTCCCTATTCCCACCTTCACCCCAGGAAAGAAATGAAAGTGGTTTAGAATATTCTACCCCCAACTATGCCACTCTGGTGTAATGATTACTCTGAGTCAAAGACGATAGAAGAAAAAGTAGACAAAGGATAATTCTCTTCCCCACTCCCCTATCTGCCTGGAAGCAGACCCTAAATTCCCCGTGTAGAGCGACCCTAGGCAGCCCCCACTGTACTGGAAGGGAGACTACAATTCTCCAGTGGAACAAGGGGTGAGCAGTCGACACAAACAAGACTTACTCCATGCTCATTTCCATTAGTCTCCTCCATATGTTTACCTTCCCTTAGTCTGCACCCCTAAAAGCCTGACCCCTTTACCTGTGTCTTTTACAAACATGTTGTTCCTTTCAAGGTGCTATACAGTCCCAGGTTCTAATCACCCTTCTGAATTCCTCATCACTGGGTTTCTTCCTTATGTAAACCCAGGGCACATGCTAATAAACTTTGAGTACCTCTTGTTAATCTGCCCTTTGTCAGCCTTATTTGCAGTACCCAGTCACGAACCTGTAGGAACAGAGAACTTTTTTTTTTTCTTTTTTCATTTCCTATGCAATGGCAAGCCACTCCAGTACTCTTGCCTAGAAAATCCCATGGATGGACCAGCCTGGTAGGCTGCAGTCCGTGGGGTCGCTAAGGGTCGGACACGACTGAGCGACTTCACTTTCACTTTTCACTTTCACACATTGGAGAAGGAAATGGCGACCCACTCCAGTGTTCTTGCTTGGAGAATCCCAGGGACGGGGGAGCCTGGTGGGCTTCCAACTATGGGGTCACACAGAGTCGGACAAGACTGAAGTGACTTAGCAGCAGCATGGGCTTCCCAGGTGGCTCAGTGGTAAAGAATCAGCCTGCCAAGGCAGGAGACATAGGTTTGAGTCCTGGGTCAGGAAAACCCCTTGGAGAAAGAAATTACCACTCACTCCAGTATTCTAGCTTGGAAAATCCCATGGACGTAGAAGCCTGGTGAGCTTGAGTCCATGGGGTTGCAAAAAGTCAGACTCGACTTAGCAACTAAATAACAAAAATAGCAATAAAAGTAATGGGGAAATTAAGGAATATAACTAAAATATTTTCTTGTATCTATGAGTAGGAGACTCTATAAATAAGATAAATTTTGAAGGGAGACGGTGTTTCATCATCTCTATAAATAAGGCTGGGGAAACTAGCATGGTGGTAAGCCATACAGTAGCAGGACATTCTGCACTGAAGGTACAAAATTTATAGGTCCACCAGGAATACTTCAGAATGTTCTGTGATGGGAATTTGAAACTGTGAGAATCCAGGGCTCTTTCGTTCCCTGGAGAGATTGTCTTAGAGAAGTCAGTGCACTGGTTCATCAGCCTGGCAGCCTCCTTCCAGGGCTGGGGATGTAGCTCAGTGGTAGAGCATATGCTTCGCATGCATGAGGCCCCAGGTTCAATCCCTGGCATCTCCATGTCTTTCAACTAATGGTGCTAATTTGTTTTTTAGTTTCATTTTTAAGACAGTATGACTTCACAGGAGGAGACGTCACCAGTGTTACACATTAATATAAATTACAGGTACCACCCTACCATTTTCAATGAACTATGTGTAATGCTAACGATGTGATAGTATCTTTTTTCAGTATTAATAACATAGTTTTTATTAATCCAAAATAAAAATAGCCTTTCCAATAAATCTTTATTACTCTATTTGATTCAAATACATTTCTGCTAACATCCACCTTCTTTTAATAAACCCATATAAATGGTCAGACAGAAATTTACCTGCTATGCTGTGGGCATGACCCAATTAAAGAATAAAAAGTACAACAAAGATATTTATAACAGTCCTTATTTCTAAAGTATTTGCATCTGTAATGTGTGCATGCTCTGTCACTCAGTCATGCCTGATTCTTGGCCCCTGTAATATTGTGTTAGTATTTGCAGCAAAGTTATATAAGCTAACTGTGCCAGAACTGCCTCGTGTGATTCACACAATTTTGTTATTGCTTTATTATCCTAGACAATTACATGATTTCGCTGTAGTATAATCCATGGGATTACAGTGGATTCATTGAGATCAAGCCTTTGATAGCTATCTCAATTTTGATCACCATATATAAGGGCATATAGAATAAAAGCTTTTTTAAAAGCTCCTGTATATCTTGGGTGGAGAGGAAGTTGACTCAAATCTCAGGATAAGTTTTGGGTTCTCCCCGCCCGCACAAGTGGGCATTGCTCAGACCCGGAACTGGAGGTGGTCCACTTTCTGCACACCACAGAGGTCATCACTGACGATCACGCGGATGCATGCGTTTGTGGTTCACTCTATGCCATGAAGTATTATTCTGATTTGAAGAGGATTCCACCTTCTTCGGGGTGAAACAATAGTGCCATGAATTCAGATTAGCATGATGTAATGACAAAGTCAACTGAGGTCTCTGGTAAGTCCTCCTTTCTTGCATTATGGGCCTATTGATTCTTTGGCTATATTTTTCACTCTGCCATCTGTTGAGCTGCACTTATGGTTCTCATGTGAACAGAATTAAGATAACCCTTGGGATGCCAATCAGCCTTTCCTCTTGGATAACACTTGACAATATTTGAAATGAATGAAGCTTCAGTTTCCCCTCCATGCTAAACCTCACCCAAAAGTTGGCACTGATGACCTTCACTTGTTTGCATGATGAATAAATCCTCAAGATGAGCTGTTCATCGCATAATTTGCTAGGATAAATCTAGGCCTGTCAGATCAAAGACATTTTTAATTATGTAACACAAGGTAGTACATGGGTTCATATTTCAGAGGAATATTAAAAACTCCCTTAACTTAGTCACAGTCTTTGAGAAGCTATTAAACCTGAGACAAGAAGCAAGCAGTCTAATTACGAACATCTATTACACATTTATTGGTTCTTTTGAAATCGTATCTCTTCTCACCATGCTCTCAATGTCAGGGTTCCTTTTCTTATGCCCGGAGATGTTTGGAAAAGGGAGAAGTGTTACAGGCACCGACTCTGCCCCTGTCACTACCTGCCCGAGCTGTGACAATCCCCGTATTTTCCTGACAGCCTTAACTACATCCTTCTCTTTCTCTCAGCACTTAGGTGTGACTGAACCGTCAAGCTCTTGAACTGGAGTCAAATGCTATTTCATTTTTTTTTTTTTCATATTCTGCAAAATGAAAGGACTGTCACAGAAGTAAAAGCTGAAACCATAAAACAAACAAGTAGCTACTGCATGTTTGCTGTGCCACAGAGAACAGACGCGAGAAAAGGGAAGGGCGTGACACCCGGTGCAGTGAAGGCAACAGAGATCACCACGCGTCTGGCTTCACTCCCAGCACCTCATTCGTTCTGCAGAGCGTCCTTAGGGGGTGGGTGCTATTTTAAGCCGTTTTAAAGCTGAGGAAACTGGTGAACCAGGGCACCGAAAAATTGCCTCTGGTGGTATGTCTAGCACGGAGTGTGGCCGCGAGACAGAAGGGAGAAGCAGTCTGGCTTTGAGGCTAAGCAGTTTTATACTGTTGTGGAATGCGTTCGTTTGCATGGGGCTCCGTTCCCGCGCTTGCACACAGGAGGTAGTGGACGCCAGAGCAGAGAGAGTCTGAGCTCTGTTGCTAGTTGGAGTCCACACTCAGGATTTGGACTACGTGTCTGGGAAGGTTTTACAGATGCACGAATGCCTGCTAAATTGCTTCAGTCGTGTCCGACTCGTTGTGACCCCATGGACTGTAGCCTATCAACACCCCTCAATAGCTATATTTCACAGAAAATGGCATTTGGGGGGATTTGAAAAGTTAACATATTTTACATGCCTTGCGGAGTTCCTGATACATTGGCAAGTCCTATTGTGCCCTTCTCTTATATGATAGAAAGATAGTATTCATGAAGTCTTATAATTCTAAAACAAAGAATTTTAAGAATTCTCCAAATTTTGGACTATAACTCATGAAAAATATATCAGTTCAGTTCAGTTCAGTCGCTCAGTCTTGTCTGACTCTCCACGACCCCATGAATCACAGCACGCCAGGCCTCCCTGTTCATCACCAACTCCCGGAGTTCACTCAAACTCATGTCCACAGAGACGGTGATGCCATCCAGCCATCTCATTCTCCGTCGTCCCCTTCTCCTCCCGCCCCCAACCTTTCCCAGCATCAGAGTCTTTTCCAGTGAGTCAGCTCGTCGCATGAGGTGTCCAAAGTATTGCAGTTTCAGCTTTAGCATCAGTCCTTCCAATGAAAATGCAAATAATCCCAAAATGAAATATTTTAAGAAAAATTATTGAAGAATGATTCAAATGGAATTCAGAGTGTGGAAAAGTGTTTCGAGTTTGGAAAAGGTTGGAAACTTCTGGAAAGGCTTGGGAGTTTTCCAAGGTTAGGGAGACAGGCTGCAGAGCCACTGAAGGAGGCAAAAACCCGTTCACCATCCCTAAAGGGACCAGACATACAGCAGAGGCCAGACGGTCCGAGGCTTGCTGCAGAGGTCGATGGACAGGGGCGGCGAGTTAATAGTGCCACAGAGGCAGAGAGCAGGAGCTAAAGCACGGCAGGAAGCTTTCAATCAAAGCTGAGATGACCGCAAAAGTCTAGGGAATTGGCTCCTGAGCCTGGTGATCAAGGCAGCTAACCATCTAGGTTAGACTCCATGGATTTTTGCATTTCCTCTTTTCCTTGCTTCTCTAACATTTACTTTGGAATCATTCTCTCCTCCAAGCTTCCTCAGGTCTGCAGGCTGTTATTCTGTGCATCTCCACTGAACTCTCATACATCCCATGCCTCCTTTGATTACAAAACTTACCACACCTGACTGCAGTTTCTTGGCCACGTGTCTCCTCTTTCAACTATGAGCTCCCAGAGAACAGAGATCATCTCTTCCTCATCTACATGCTTTTTATAAACCATTTAGATTTATAGAAAAATTGAGAAGGTAATAAAGTCCCCATGTACGTCACGCAGTATATATCTTTTCAAATTGTCCATTTTATCTATTATCTATCAGATTTCTTCATGTTTTCCATGACCCCATTTCATATGAATAATTAAAATGTGACAAAAATAAAGTTTATATGATGGGAGTATGCTTTCATCTACAGTGGTTATCGTGAGGTACCTGGGGTTTTGTTATTATTATTATTAGTTATTTGTTTTGTTTTTTGTTATTGCAGATGTTTAGTGCTAAAGTCAGGGGCACCTGTGATTCAAGGGTATGAATTAGGGAGTCTTTAAATTGTCCAAAAGTATATGTGTGTGTGTGTATATATATATATATATATATATATCAGTTCAGTTCAGTAGCTCAGTCATGTCTGACTCTTTGCAACCCCATGGACTGCAGCATGCCAGGCTTCCCCGTCCATCACCAACTCCTGGAGTTCACTCAAACTCATGTCCATTGAGTCAGTGATGCCATCCAACCATTTCATCCTCTGTCATCCCCTTCTCCTCCCACCTTCGATCCTTCCCAGCATCAGGGTCTTTTCAAATGAGTCAGTTCTTTGCATCAGGGGGCCAAAGTATTGGAGTTTCAGCTTCATCATCAGTCCTTCCAACGAGTATTCAGGACTGATTTCCTTTAGGATGGACTGGTTGGATCTCCTTGCTGTCCAAGGGACCCTCAAGAGTCTTCTCCAACACCACAGTTGAAAAGCATCAATTCTTCAGCACTCAGCTTTCTTAACAGTCCAACTCTCAGGTCCATACATGACTACTGGAAAAACCATATCTTTGACAGGACGGGCCTTTGTTGGCAAAGTAATGGCTCTGCTTTTTAATATGCTGTGTAGGTTGGTCATAACTTTCCTTCCAAAGAGCAAGCATCTTTTCATTTCATGACTGCAGTCACCATCTGTAGTAATTTTGGGGCCCCCCAAAATAAATTTTATCACTGTTTCCACTCTTTATATACACAGACATATATTCATGAGGGCTATGTCTTTTTTTAATTCAAAGTTTTCTTCCTCTAACATTTTTTTAAGCTGGAATCACACTCAAGCTATATTTGACACTTGTGATAACACATTACATGTCTTATACTCTCAAAAATCTATTGGTGAATTAAGAATTTCTAATATTGGTCACTGGTCTTCCCAGGTGACTCCGTGGTAAAGAATCTGACTGCACTGCAGGAGATACAAGTTTGATTCCTGGGTTGGGAAGATCCCCAGGAGAAAGGAACGGCAACCCACTCCAATAAACTTGCCTAGGAAACCATATGAAGAAAGGAACCTGGCAGGCTACAGTTCATGGGGTCACAAAAGAGATGGACACGACTTAGCGATTAAACAGCAACAAGTATTGATCACTAGAGGAAAAAAGCAGATGCTTATGGTGATTTTGATTTCCTGTTGTTTTAACTTTAATGGTAAAACCTCAAATGTGTTCTGTAATTGCTGAAACACACTGACAGAAATGTCTGTCTTGAATAATGACATGAAACAGTCACCCATAAGCACCCTTTAGAAAACTGCAAATTATTGTCTATTACAATGTCCAGAAAGGTAAGCTTCAGAAAAAGAAACAAATCTCCTGGAAATTGAATCTCTGGAATGGTGATTCAGCTGAGCCCCAGCTCTGATCTGAGCACTTCTGTGAATGACGCCCAGACAGCCATGATGAGTGAGGAAGTAGGTCAGGTCGTCACTGTGAGAAGAGGATTTTTCCATTCACTACAAATACCTGGTGGGGACAGGGGGAACTATTCTGGGCCCAACCTGCTTATCTTCACCTTAATTTAATTCCTCTCCTTTTATAGAACCGCTAAAATTTTTAGCTCTAGCTAATAATCTGTCTCTTTATCAGTAAGTCAAACAGAAAGCACGTTGGTACTCAGACCCGAGGTGTTTGCAAAGAATACCCACTAACCCAGGGGCTGTGAGTGCCCAGTGCCGTGTGATGTCCTGGACTGCCAGGCCACTGTCTGGAGACAGAGGAGCCAGGGGCTTCTCCACAGTTTTTCACTTTGCAGCTCTCCCAGACATGACTGCACTTAGATTTCCTTCAGTTTCTGGTCCTTGTACATAAACGTTCTTATTTCTGTAACTCGTGGTGGCTTTTTCCTGATTCGCTCAGATTGATGTCCTGAGATTAGTATTCTTTTTTTTTTTTTTTCTTATCAAATAGTTGAGGATTTATTTGCACATTTGTAGATAGTTACAGATTACTCAGTGGTATAAAGATTCCCCTACCAATGCAGGAGACACAAGAGATGTGGGTTTGATCCTTAGGTCAGGAAGATCACCTGGAGAAGGAAATGACACCCCACTCCAGTATTCTTGCCTGGAAAATTCCACAGAGGAGCCTGGAGGGCTGCAGGTCGCAAAGAGTCTTAGACACGCCTGAGTGTCTGCGCGCTCATGCACACGCGCGCGCGCACACACACACACACACTGTTATATTTTATGTATTTACTTTACCTAAGAGCAAAAAAAAAAAAAAAAGTGAGATGCAAATTACACATTGAGTGATTACTTTTTTCTCGAACTTATACTCAGGTGAAAAATATTTTTAAATGTCATTCAGTTCAGTCGCTCAGTCATGTCCGACTCTTTGCGACCCCAAGAATCACAGCACGCCAGGCCTCCCTGTCCATCACAAACTCATGTCCATTGAGTCAGTGATGCCATCCAGCCATGTCATTCTCTGTTGTCCCTTTCTCCTCCCACCCCCAATCCCTCCCAGCATCAGAGTCTTTTCCAGTGAGTCAACTCGTCGCATGAGGTGGCCAAAGTATTGCAGTTTCAGCTTTAGCATCAGTCCTTCCAATGAACACCCAGGATTGATCTCCTCCAAAATGGACTGGTTGAATCTCCTTGCATTCCAAGGGACTCTCAACTCACCAAATAATTATAAAGCTCACCTCAATGCAGGATCAATGGGAGCCCTGAGCTTGTTTTTCTGCAGCTGGAAGGTTCCCTCTAGGGGTGATGGGAGAGTGATGGGGAGGGGCTGTAAATATGGATGAAGCTTCTAGCAGTTGCTGGCCACTCACCTCCTGCTGTGTGGCCTGGTATTTGTCCCTGGCCTGGGGGCTGGGGACCCCTGTTTAAACAATGTTATTCAGATGTGGGTCCGGAAGAAATTCTTCTTAAATATGATAAATACTGATTTTATCTGAAAATTTCTTTCATGTGTACAAGCAATGCTCAAAATCAAGATTTAAATATACATGTCTATGTGTTCAATTTGCATGCTCAAGAAATGGTCAATTGAGCTTGCTACTTGGCTTTTTAAATTTTTTAGAGATGTAGACCATTTAAAAAATCTTTATTAAATTTGTTTTAATTTTGCTTCTGTTGTATGCTTTTGTTTTTTTTTTTTTTTGACCATGAACTATTGTGGGATTTTAGTTCTCCAACCAGGAATTGAATCCACTCCCCCTGCATTGGGAAGGGAAGTCTTAACCATTGGATTGCTATGGAAGTTTCAACTACTTGAGTTTTTACTTGGCAATTATTGTGATCCAACCTGTAAAAAGAGAATACTAGTTCCATCAACATGTTGAGAAAGATTTAATGTCCAGTTGTCAAAGCTGCTATAAAGTCTGTCCTACAGTCTTTGCTGAGCACTCCCCAAGTGTGTTCTTTTGCTATTTGATGGTATTTGTCACATTTGAGGCTGCCACCTATGATGATGCCAACTAGACTTGCTATTATCACTCAGAATCCATTTCACAAACAGCAATGGATATGGTGGAAGATGAGAACAAAAACATCTTCCGAAAATAACTGGAGGATTGCGCACTGTCATCTCTTTCTTTTGGCCATAGATGGGTGCTTTCTCCTTACGTGTGTGTGAAGCTGGGGAAGAGTCACCACGTCTTGATGACCTTGTGGGTGGGGAGGTCTTCACAGTTTCACATTCACGTGGTGCCCCCTTGAGGGTGCTCTCAATACCTTTGTATTTACCTTTGGAGTAAAATACATTACACTTTCTGATGTTTGTGTATTTAAAGATCATTTTATACCTTCTTCAGGGATAATATTCTGGACTTTGCAACTCTGAGGTTGGTAAATGTGAAAATGTCCAATTACAAGGCATTATTAAGCTATACATTATTAAGTCTCTATTTCTGTATAATGCAAGAGTAACTGAAAAAAAGCATTTGAGAAGTGGAGCTTCTCTATTAATAATACATTTTTAAAACCACTTCTCTATGCTATTAATTTCAGATTTCTTGAGACAGCAATTCTATTATCATGGTGTTTCATATTGCTCCAAGTCTTCTCTATGAATATCCAGTTAGTATTCCAAAAATTATAGATTCCTCACACTCTTCAGAGAATCCAATTTACTAGGATTGAGGCTGAGATCTGACTTTTTCAGAGTGATATCTGCATTTCGGAGCAGTTTAGCTTTTACAGTTTATGTTAGAAATAAACCGGTCCTTCAGAAGTTGTGATGCATCTGTAAGTAATCTGTCATGTAGAAAATTATATATAAATGCATGCTTCCTCAATATAATGCTACTCAATTTACAGAGTAAACAAGAAGCAAATAAGAAGACTGAGGCAACTTTACATTTCTCACTAAGTAAATAGATTTACATGATTGACATAATCAATCATTGTTTCCCCTCTCTTGAAATAAAGATGTTAAGAAGCAAACTACTTAAAATACAAAGGCAGTAGAACATTCCCCTTTTTCTATGTTAGGAAATAGAGAGAAAAGTAATTTTGTCCAGGATAGTATGAATAACAAATATGGAGGATATTAAAACTCTTAGTTTCCTCCTATTCTTTGCTGACAAGCAAATGTTGTTGATCACCATGCCTTTAAGAAAGAATTCAACCCGTACATGGAAACGGCAACAGACTCCAATATCTTGCCTAGGAGATCCCATGGACAAAGAAGCCTGGCAGGCTACAGTCCATGGGGTCACAGAAGAGTCAGACACGACTGAACGACTAAACAACAACCCATACAGCAACATGCCCTTTTGAATCTATCAGTTGTGACTCTGCAACTCATTTTCTACTCTTGCAATGTTTCAACAAAATGTTACTTCATTGTAAATAAACAGCTGCTTAAATGTAAGCCTCATGAATAATTTCCTTTGGTTGGTTGTCTTCTATATACCTATACACACACTCAGATTGAAGCAGCAAAGCAATCAAATCGTTATAGACTTTCTCATGGATCACCAATATGGTTGACTTCTTTGTGGTTGTGATGGGTATCATCTGCAAACTAATTTCTCAAAAATATCATTTATGTGGGCAAAAATCTATAGGAAAACTGACTAGCCTTTTTGAAAAAAATGAAAAAAAAATGGTTTAAGGTAGGGTCACAATTTTGTGCACACATCGGATCTCATAGACTAAATAAGCAGATACAAATGTTAAAGCCTTACCAAGGGTGTGAGCTCTGGAGTCAGAATTTCAGCTTTAATAGCTGTGACCTTAAGCTAGTTATTTATACTTTCTGTATCTCTGTTGTTTATTTAATAAGGGATGGAATGATAGTATCTATCTGATAGGATTGTTGGGAAGATTCAATGAGCTAATAAATGTAAAATATTTTGAAGAGTGATTGGAAATGATGTTTTGTAATTGCTAATTACTGTTACCTCATTTAACTTTATCAAAACCCTATGAGTTAGTAATTTTACTTTTCCATTTTTTTGAGGTGAAAATCTCCTGAGATTAGCAATTTTAATTAACTTGCTCAAGGTCACACATCTTGTTAAGTATTTTAGCTAGAATTATAGCCCAGACTTTATGATACAAGTCCATGTATTTAATTTCTATGCTATAATTTCTCAACCCCTAGCAATGGCAAGCCACTCCAGTACTCTTGCCTAGAAAATCCCATGGATGGAGGAGCCTGATAGGCTGCAGTCCATGGGGTCGCTAAGGGTCAGACACTTTTCACTTTCACACATTGGAGAAGGAAATGGCAACCCACTCCAGTGTTCTTGCCTGGAGAATCCCAGGGAAGGGGGAGCCTGGTGGGCTTCCTTCTATGGGGTCACACAGAGTCAGACACGACTGAAGTGACTTAGCAGCAGCAGCATACATTTCTCATCTCCCTCTTTCATTGTTCTTACGTTTCTCTAAGATTTCCACCACAGATAATGTTATGGCACAAGCTATAACTTATCTATGTACTGTGTTCAGTAACACTAATCGCCATGTGTTTTACTTTTGCTTGCAGATCAGTTAGAATCTCATCAAAGACGTGGACTTAAATAATAAAACTCCTTCAAAGTCTATACTATCATCCTGAGGGAGTTCAGTTCAGTTCAGTTCAGTCGCTCAGTCGTGTCCGACTCTCTGCGACCCCATAAATCACAGCACGCCAGGCCTCCCTGTCCATCAGCAACTCCCGGAGCTCACCCAAACTCATGTCCATAGAGTCGGTGATGCCATCCAGCCATCTCATTCTCTGTCGTCCCCTTCTCCTCCTGCCCCCAACCTTTCCCAGCGTCAGGGTCTTTTCCAGTGAATCAATTCGTCGCATGAGGTGGCCAAAGTATTGCAGTTTCAGCTTTAGCATCAGTCCCTCCAATGAACATCCAGGATTGATCTCCTCTAGAATGGACTAGTTGGATCTCCTTGCAGTACAAGGGACTCTCAAGAGTCTTCTCCAGCACCACAGTTCCAAAGCATCGATTCTTCGGCGATCAGCCTTCTTCACAGTCCAACTCTCACATCCATACATGACCACGGAAAACTGAGGGAGTACCGTTTGCTTAATAAACATGATTTGATTGGAGCAATTCTGGAAAGACAAGCTCAGAAATGTGCACAAATTCAAGTACAAATTTCTGTATAAATTTTCTGAAGTGTTGCCAAATATATTTAGCAATATTTTCCATCAATCTGCAGTCATAATTCCATTCCTCAAAGTTCTTGAGGCTTAGGTTAAAAGTCTGAATAGGGCTTTTCTTCATAGTGCTGACAAGAGGAAGAAGTACACTGGGGCCAAGGGAAAAAGCATGTGGATCGTGCCACCTGGTCACAAGGCACGTGTAATAATTTAACTGCACAGTGCAAATGGCATTCGAAATCTGTGTTCCTGCTAGTTGCCAAGTCTAAGCTTGCTTCACAAAACTAGAGTTACTTGGAGTGATTCTGAATTATAAAATGGCAGTCTGCAAAGAATATCTGTGGTCTAAACTTTAGTTTAATAAATGTGAAACGTGTCTATACAGGGTAATCTAGAATAAAATGTACTTGCTTGAGTTAGTGAATTAGTGACCTTGCTAAGTGGATAGACATTTACCTCATCTTAGGCAGCTGAATATTTACTATGTCATATTTTGCACTATAGAGGCAATAGATCAAAGATTCTGGTGGGACTCAAGTGTCACGTGTAAAACACTTAGCAGCAGTAACCTACGACTTCACTCCTTTCCTAAACTTAGGGTAAGTGTCTATATTCAACCACACTTATAACCACTTGGGTGAATGCCAGGGTATACATATAGTAAGAGGAAATGAATATATAGTTTGACGTTCTAATAGCACATGCTGGTGTGTGCTAAGTAACTTCAGTCACATCTGGTTGTTTGCGACCTTTGGACCATAGCCCACTGGACGACTCTGTCCATAGGATTTCCAGGCAATAATACTGGAGTGGGTTGCCATGCCCTCCTCCAGGGGATTTTCCTGGCCCAGGGATCAAACCTGCATCTCTCTAAGTCTCCTGCTTTGTCAGGCAGCCTCTTTACCACTAGTGCCACCTGGGAAGCCCTGTAGTGCATTAGTTCAGTTCAGTTCAGTCACTCAGTCGTGTCCGACTCCGTGCAACCCCATGAATCACAGCACACCAGGCCTCCCTGTCCATCACCAACTCCCCATGAATCACAGCAGGCCAGGCCTCCCTGTCCATCAGCAACTCCCCATGAATCACAGCAGGCCAGGCCTCCCTGTCTATCATCAACTCCCGGAGTTCACTCAAACTCATGTCCATCGAATCGGTGATGCCATCCAGCCATCTCATTCTCTGTCGTCCCCTTCTCCTCCTGCCCCCAGTCCCTCCCGGCATCAGAGTCTTTTCCAGTGAGTCAACTCGTCGCATGAGGTGGCCAAAGTATTGGAGTTTCAGCTTTAGCATCAAAACACAAATCAAAATTGTAATAAGCCACCATGTCATCCACTGGCATGACTAGGATCAAAGTGATAGGGGACAGGGCCTTCCCAGGCTGTCCAGTGGTTAAGATGTTATGCTTCCACTGCAGGAGGCATGGGTTCGGTCCCTGGTCAGGGAAGTAAGAGCCTATGTGCCATCTGATGTGGAAAAAAAGAGACAGAAATGACAATGTATTGGTAAGAATGTGGAGGAATCTGGACTCTCTCATACATTTTTGTAGGAATATAAAATATGTCTCTATTTTGGTGATCAGTTTGGCAGCTCCTAAAAATGTTGAACAAAGAATTGCCATACAGCCCAGAAATTTCACCCCTAGGTATGTACCCAAGATAAAGGAACACATAGGTCCACACAAAAACTCGTGCATAAAAGCATTATTAAGAATAGCCAGAGTGAAAACTACTCAGTTGATGAAAGGATAAAGCAAAAGTCATACATAGTCTTATTCCTGAATATTATTCATCCATGACAAGGAAAGAAATATGACAAATTTGAACCTTGAAAACGTTATGCTTAATGAAAGACATGAGACACGTCAGATCATGTGTTGTATGATCCTATTTATATGAGATATACAGAATAGGCAAATTCATAAAGAAAGTAGAGTACTGGTTTCTAGCGACTAAAAGTAGTCAGTAATTGAGAATGGCTGCTAATAGTTATGGGGTTTCTTTTTAGGCTGAAGAAAATGTTCTAAAATTAAATAATGGTAATGACTGCATAACTCTGTGAAAATACTAGACCCTACTGAATTTATACTTCAAATGTATGAATTTTCTTTCATATGAATTGTAGTTTATAGTGCTTTTTTACCTTTCACTTCAAAGAATAATTTTTTAAAAATATTTATTTATTTATTTTTGGCTGTGCTGGGTCTTCGTTGCTGTTTGTGTTTTTCTCTAGTTGCAGTGAGCTGGGGCTACTCTCCAGTTGTGGTGCATGGGCTTCTCATTGTGGTGGCTTCTCTTGTTGGGGAGTACACGCTCTTGGTCTCTCGGGCTTCAGGAGTTGTGGGGCGTGGGCTTAGTTGCTCTGCAGCATGTGGGATCTTCCTGGATTAGGGATGGAACCCACATCTTCTGCATTGACAGGCAGATTCTTTACCACTGAGGCAAGAGGGAAGCCTAAGAATAATTATTTTTAACAACCAATGGAAGGCTTTTTGGAAGTGTGTGTTGAGAAATATGGAAACTCCAGAAGGTGGTGGTAGACTGGTTGGTGCGCATGGAGGCCCTGCTTTTGCTCCAGGCAGACGGAAAACCCTAAGAGACTAAGGGTCCAGACATCCCCCCGTCAGCACACACCAGTTTAGATGATGAAGATGTATTAAGAACTCAGGGAAGCCCCCACTCCCATTACTGCTGGCCCTTGCAGAGGAGAACAGGATGTGAGACTTCATCCAAGCTGGAAGGGCAAGCTTTTCCAGTTTGAATTGGTCCAACAGTGTTGAACTGGTAGGAAAGACAGAGGGCAGGCAGTCTGAACAGGGTAGGACTTGCCTCCTTCACATGCCCATCTCCACCCTGACCCAAAACTGCAAAAGGCCCTCAGGCCCTCTTGTCCAATGTAGAAGCTAAAACTTTATATGAATGATGCTTTTGGAGCCACAAGTCTCTGACAATACAAATGTATTTTCATCATCCAAAGTCGTGTCACTCTACGGTTCATTCATTACCGCTACCATAATTATCTCTTACTTTCCAGGTTAAAAATGTAAAATTGTCTTTTTCTTGAGACCTGAGGAGTTCTCTACAGTTATCCATATGTTTAAACAAATCCCTTTTGTATGGAAACATATTTCGTTCAGCACATGCCAGGCTCATTTGGTGTGCACTGCAAGTCTTACTGGCTCTCTTCATGCCCGCAACTAAACCATAAGTTCCCCCTAGAAGTGCACTTCTGAACTCCTATGCTGAGGGGCTCAAAGAGAGATCTGCCCAGAGCCATCGAGCTGCTGGATTCCAGGTTGGAAACAGACCCCATCTCCTGACTCTGATCCTGTGTTCCGTCTGCAGCACTAAGCTACTGCCACTTCAAACCAACCTAAAAGCTCATTCTTTTTACAACTGAAATCATGGTCCCCAGGTTTCATCTTAAGGTCACTTATCTACTTTCATTTAAAAACTCTCAGATGTTTTTGATGATTAAGATGCACTTCTGGCTTAATACCGGAATACCATTCCCAAAGAAACCTAGTCTGAGTAAAGCACCCTCCTGCTGATCTAACCTCAAAGGAGGGGCAGGAAAATTATAAATGGCATTGTCTTCTCACCTTGGGCCTTCATGCTGTTGTCTTTCTGTCTGGGGAGGGCTCCTACACCTGACCCCATGTGGTGTCCCCTGGTGGCCCCAGGGCCACTGTTTCCATCACCTGGGGAGAGGCTGTGAGAAGTGACGGTGCACACAGGGCTGTGTTTCTGACAGCTCTGGGGGCAGGAAGCACACCACATTCTTGTAGCTTTCAAGTTGCCCCCTTCTCGATCCCTGATATAGGTAACTGATATCCAGAGATATTTCTGGTCACTCTGCCACCATATCTGACTCAACCACCCCCAAGCCCCTGCTCACCTCCCCTTTCAGGTTAGTTTCCATAAAAAAGTGGGAACTGAACTTTAAGGACAAATGTCTGCAACTCTGAATTTCTATCTTCCTTCATCATTTCCTTAAAATACTCTTAAAAAAACACAACAACATTCTTTTACCTCCTGCATACAGCTCATGATAATCTCCACCTCGGAGGCAGTCCACAGAGCTGATCACTTGTGCCCGTGAACACAGTCATCTGGAGAAAGCAGCAAGATTCACGATGGACAGAAAAGAAGGAGGGAAATCAAGGTCCCGTGTCTGGTGTGACACTGAGGTGCCCTGGGAGCACAGGGCTCACTGTCCTGCAGCCATCCCAGCCCCACCTGGGCAGGCCCAGTGACTGAGAACTCTGCATGGGGGAGAGTATTCCAACGTGTTTTTTTTTTTTTTTTTAAGAAAAATTAGGATCACAGAGCCTGGTGTATTTTTCTTTATGGTGTGAATGGAATAGAACCACACGGCTCAAAATTCAAAAGGTATTCAGTGAACAGTCTCCACAGGAACCAGTGACTTCAGTCCTCTGTTCCTTCAAAAGGCATCTCGTGCACGTGAGAGCAGCGTCTGTGACCTGCATCCACTTTCCCTCTTCTCTAACAAGCAGCACGCTGCCCACCGGTCTACTCTGATTGTTTTCACTTGGATGCTTATAGTCCTATGAGGTAGGTAGGTATCTTGAACTTTCAGGTGCTCCTGAACATCAGAAAGGTCAAGTAGTCTGGCTCCTGTCTTGTTAAGTGCCCACAGGGACGTCTTGTTACTATGATAGCAGTACTTTCCTTGGAAAATCCTTCAGGGCTAGACTCTTCCAGTGATCCTGAAACTGCCCCAACCTTGAGGGACCAAGGAGGATCCTAGACATTCCAGTACCCACTGACTGCTCGCTGGTAGGGGCCTGGGGCTGAAGCACTCAGGATTCCTCAGCTTTTTCTCCTGCTGTGAAATGCTGTGTTTACCCTGAACATACTCAGGGTATCGAGGGAGCTACTGTGTTCTTTCACAAAGGACCCCTTGTAATTAAAGTCTCTCTTACAACAGGGAGTTAAAAGGAAGCTCACACATCACTCATTTTTCCAAGCTCCTCACTGCAGACAGAAACCCAGCCCAGCACTCCAGACCCTGCAGCAGAGGCCCCGCCCACCGAGGCACCACCCCGAAGCCCAACCCATACCAAGGAGCCACCCCAGGCCTCTCAGGTGAAAGCAATCACAGGACATCAGAAGCACAGGTAGATTCTGATGGAAAATCATCAAAATATGCACAAAGGTGAAAAGTGGAAACTGTAAAAGCTCATCAAACAGATGAAGCTCCCAGGATGAAGCCAACAGAAGTGCTGTATTAGAAAGGGTTGAAGGACTGGAATGGGTGAATTTAACTCAGATGACCATTATATCTACTACTGTGGGCAGGAATCCCTTAGAAGAAATGGAGTACCCATCATGGTCAACAAAAGAGTCTGAAATGCAGTACTTGGATGCAATCTTAAAAATGTCAGAATGATTTCTTTTCGTTTCCAAAGCAAATCATTCAGTATTACAGTAATCCAAGCCTATGCCCCAACCAGTAACACTGAAGAAGACGAAGTTGAACGGTTCTATGAAGACCTACGAGACCTTTTAGAACTAACACCCCAAAAAGATGTCCTTTTCATTATACAAGACTGGAATGCAAAAGTAGAAAGTCAAGAAACACCTGGAATAACAGGCAAATTTGGCCTTGGAGCACGGAATGAAGCAGGGCAAAGGCTAATAGAGTTTTGTCAAGAGAACGCACTGGTCATAGCAAACACCCTCTTCCAACAACACAAGAGAAGACTCTACACATGGACATCACCAGATGGTCAACACCGAAATCAGATTGATTATATTCTTTGCAGCCAAAGATGGAGAAGCTCTATACAGTTAGCAAAAACAAGACCAGGAGCTGACTGTGGCTCAGATCATGAACTCCTTATTGCAAATTCAGAATGAAATTGAAGAAAGTAGGGAAAACCACTAGACCATTCAGATATGACCTAAATCAAATCCCTTATGATTATACAGTGGAAGTGAGAAATAGATTTAAGGGACTAGATCTGATAGATAGAGTGCCTGATGAACTCTGGACGGAGGTTTGTGACATTGTACAGGAGACAGGGACCAGGACCGTCCCCATGGAAAAGAAATGCAAAAAAGCAAAATGGCTGTCTGAGGAGGCCTTACAAATAGCTGTGAAAAGAAGAAAAGCGAAAAGCAAAGGAGAAAAGGAAAGATATAAGCATCTGAATGCAGAGTTCCAAAGAATAGCAAGGAGAGATAAGAAAGCCTTCCTCAGTGTTCAATGCAAAGAAATATAGGAAAACAAGAGACCTCTTCAAGAAAATTAGAGATTCCAAGGGAATATTTCATGCAAAGATGGGCTCGATCAAGGACAGAAATGGTATGGACCTAACAGAAGCAGAAGATATTAAGAAGAGGTGGCAAGAATATACAGAAGAACTGTACAAAAAAGATCTTCACGACCAAGATAGTCACAATAACGTGATCACTGACCTAGAGCCAGACATCTTGGAATGTGAAGTCAAGTGGGCTTAGAAAGCATCACTACGAACAAAGCTAGTGGAGGTGATGGAATTCCAGTTGAGCTATTTCAAGTTTTGAAAGATGATGCCATGAAAGTGCTGCACTCAATATGCCAGCAAATTTGGAAAACTCAGCAGTGGCCACAGGACTGGAAGAGGTCAGTCTTCATTCCAATCCCAAAGAAAGGCAATGCCAAAGAATGCTCAAACTACTGCACAATTTCACTCATCTCACACGCTAGTAAAGTCATGCTCAAAATTCTCCAAGCCAGGCTTCATCCATATGTGAACTGTGAACTCACAGATGTTCAAACAGGTTTTAGAAAAGGCAGAGACACCGGAGATAAAATTGCCAACATCCAGTGGATTGTGGAGAAAGCAAGAGAGTTCCAGAAAAACATCTATTTCTGCTTCATTGACTATGCCAAAGCCTTTGACTGTGTGGATCACAATAAACTGTGGAAAATCCTGAAAGAGATGGGAATACCAGACCACCTGACCTACCTCTTGAGAAGCCTGTATGCAGGTCAGGAAGCAACACTCAGAACTGTACATGGAACAACAGACTGGTTACAAATAGGAAAAGGAGTGCGTCAAGGCTGTATACTGTCACCTTGCTTATTTAACTTATATGCAGAGTACATCATGAGGAACACTGGGCTGGAAGAAGCACAAGCTGGAATCAAGATTTCTGGGAGAAATATCAATAACCTCAGATATGCAGATGACACCACCCTTATGGCAGAAAGTGAAGAGGAACTAAAAGGCCTCTTGATGAAAGTGAAAGAGGAGATTGAAAAGGTTGGCCTGAAGCTCAACATCAGAAAACAAAGATCATGGCATCTGGTCCCATCACTTCATGGGAAATAGATGGAAAAACAGTGGAAACAGTGTCAGACTTTATTTTTTTGGGCTCCAAAATCACTGCGGATGCTGATGGCAGCCATGAAATTAAAAGATGCTTACTCCTTGGAAGGAAAGGTATGACCAACCTTGATAGTATATTAAAAAGCAGAGACATTACTTTGCCAACAAAGGTCCGTCTAGTCAAGGCTATGGTTTTTCCCTTGGTCATGTATGGTTGTGAGAGTTGGACTGTGAAGAAAGCTGATCGTCAAAGAATTGATGCTTTTGGACTGTAGTGCTGGAGAAGACTCTTGAGAGTCCCTTGGACTGCAAGGAGACCCAACCAGTCCATTCTAGAGGAGATCAATCCTGGGTGTTCCTTGGAAGGACTGATGCTAAAGCTGAAACTGCAATACTTTGGCCATCTCATGCGACGAGTTGACTCACTGGAAAAGACTCTGATGCTACGAAAGGTTGGGGGCGGGAGAAGAAGGGGACGACAGAGAATGAGATGGCTGGATGGCATCACCGACTCTGTGGACATGAGTTTGAGTGAACTCCGGGAGTTGGCGATGGACAGGGAGGCCTGGTGTGCTGTGATTCATGGGGTCGCGGAGAGTCGGACACGACTGAGCAACGAACTGAACTGAACTGAAGGACTCAAGGAAGCCTTTACAACATGAAAAGTGAGAGAAAACACAATCCCAGAGTAAGTCTACAGTGTGACCCAATCAGATTGAAAAATATTGTACTTGGGCTAAACACAGAACAAAGCAGCAAGGCCCATCCCCAGGCTTGGACTCCTACCTGTGCCACGTTCCAGCTCCTGCTCAAGCTGTGTTCCTTGAACCAGCAATGCCAGCAACATCTGCAACTTGCTGGAGATGCGTGACCTTAGGCCCCAGGCCTAGGGACTCAGAATCTGCAGTCTAACAAGATCCCCAGGGACTCAGGTGCACACTAAAGCCTAAAAAGCTGTGTCATGAACACCCCCAGTAAGCACCTTGCTAGTTACTGTTATGGGCTAGTTTTTAGTACCCATTCATTAATTCATTAAGATTGCACTGAATGCCCAGTATGGCCCTGCTAGTGTTGAGTGTCTTCACGAGGCTGATGGTTTGTTTGAGAGCCCAATGTTGAGATGTTGAGTAGTAATCAGATGTGCAAATGTGTAAGGACAAACTGAGAAAAGTACACAAAGGCGCTGTATGACAGGCGTAGGCCCTGGTTTAAACTGAGTGTGTGAGGAAAGCAGTAATCAGACGAAGAGAGGGCCAGAGCGCACCCCACACCAGGGCCCGGGAACAGGCGGGCAGGAGCTCCCTGCGCGCTAGAGGCCCCAGGGCAGCCCTGTGGGCTGTGATGCCTCACATCCCTCTTTCTTCATCGAGGTGGGTCCTGGAGTCACAACCAACACAACACACCCAACCGTGAAGGAGCACGAACACGTCAGGGCCACTTCAGGACGGGGCCAAGGAGCATGCGCACACACGCAAGCCATGTAGAAAACCATGGAGAGACGTCCATTTACGGGATGATCAGGCAGCACAGGCTGCCAACCTCACGAGGCCTCTGTCAGAGCATGGGACCTGCCAAGGGGTGACCTCCGGGGTGGACACGTTGGGACAGTTTAAAATCAGGCCACAGACCTGTGAGTCAGATGGGCTGGGGCGGACAGCAGAGCCTGGCCCCTTGCGGCCCCGTCCACCCACCTCAATCCGGAGCAGTGATGGCGCAGCCGTCAGCACCTGCAGAACTGCTCAGACAAACAGCGGCTCCTGCGTGAGGCTGCCAAGCAGCTGCCGGGGGCTGTGTGAGCCCTGCGTGTGCTCTCCAGGTCACAAGTGTGATCCGCACCCGTGGGTCCAGGACTGCTGAACGTAGGAGTGGGGCAGGGCCGAGAAGGGAACAGAGAGTTCTTGGGACACGGCTGTGGTCCCGACCTGGCAGGGGTTTCCACGGTGGGAGAGAAGGTGTGGTCCGGGTCAAGCTCCCCTCACAGCACCCCAGAGGTGTCGCTGTTCCCGTTTTACAGACCATGAAGCTGAAACCCAGAAGGTTCAACAACTGTGCACAGGCACAAGGCTACTAGCAAAGAAAGGACCTGAGGCTGATACAGGAGAGGATCTAGACAAGATCTAAGGAGCGCCAATGATGGGTGTGAGAATTTCACGGGACAGTGACGCCCCATGTCAGAAGGGCCGACACGCAGACCAGCTGACAGCGTGGACAAAGGCGGGCCATGGTGGGCAGGAGAAGCCTTAAAAATTTTTATTTATTCCAACTGTAATTTATAAATTAGTGAATTTTACTTTGTGATATCTGATTCACGACTAAGTTTAGAAAATGAAGCTAAATCTCTTGTGTCTGGATATATGAGTGTCTCAGTATATGTTTTTGGATAATATTGCTATGGTTAATTTCTAAATGAGCTCTATTTAATTGGCTTGAAGAAAAGTAAGTGCTTACAAATCAAACAATTCTAAATACAAGAGAAGTTAAATGAATTTCAGGTTCACTTGAACTGGGAAATATTCAGTATTAAATTAATACCTGGTATTCTCTTACAAACTTATCAACAAGAAAAGTAACTCAATGTTACTCAAGATCCCCTTGAGGAGGGCAGGGCAATCCACTCCAGTATTCTTGCCTGGAGAATTCCATGGACAGAGGAGCCTGGCGGGCTACAGTCTACAGAGTTGCAAAGAATTGGATACAGCTGAAGTGACTTTACACACATGATGGGCGGAACAGCACAGACCAGAACCAGCTGCTCTAGAAGCTGAGGTAAAGGTGCAAGGAGCCCTGCTGTTGAGGTGGAGCTGGCGGGCTGGAGGGTCCATCTGGGCCAGAGTGTGGAGGTCAGTGCCAGGCTGCTCATCTGTCTCTCCTTCACAGCACTTCCCCGGAACAGAAATGTACTCAAGCAGAGGCCTGGAGCCCCAGCCCGAGTAGGGAAGAAAGATCACATCTGGACCTGAGCTCAGGGAAATCGCCTGGAAAAGAGGCAGTGTCCAGAGATGGGATGGGCTGAGGGGGACGCTGCCTGGGTCAGTGGTGCCTTAGCAGACAGAAGGCAGAGGCATCAAGAGGCAAGGCCCTGGATGGAGACCTAGGTTCAAACTCCTGACTCACCTTGAACTGACTGGTGACTCTGGATCATTTAAACTTCTCCAAGCATATTTCCTCCTTTGTAAAAGAAGGACACAATATATTCGTCTGTTGTGAGTCCTGAATCAAATCCGTGTCCTGTTCTGAGTGAGAGTCCATTGAACAGCAGTTTGCACTCGATCGCCTTGTTCCAGAGCTTTTGCTCTTCTTGGCCAAGTGCACGTGGAGAAGCTGTACAGGGCACACCAGGCTTCCACACGCACCCCAGGGCTGCCTGAGCCCTTCTCAAGCACCCAGACTTGCAAGCACCACACAGTGAGACCTCTGCCCGTGTGGTATATAAAAGATAGGGCAGGAAGCGTGCCCCGACAAGAGCACAGTTCAGTTCAGTTCAGTTCAGTCCAGTTCAGTCACTCAGTCGTGTCTGACTGTCCGCGACCCCATGAATTACAGCACGCCAGGCCTCCCTGTCCATCACCAACTCCCGGAGTACACTCAAACTCATGTCCACAGAGTCGGTGATGCCATCTAGCCATCTCATTCTCTGTCGTCCCCTTCTCCTCCCGCCCCCAACCTTTCCCAGCATCAGAGTCTTTTCCAGTGAGTCAACTCGTCGCATGAGATGGCCAAAGTATTGCAGTTTCAGCTTTAGCATCAGTCCCTCCAATGAACACCCAGGATTGATCTCCTTTAGAATGGACTGGTTGGATCTCCTTGCAGTATAAGGGACTCTCAAGAGTCTTCTCCAACACCACAGTTCAAAAGCATCGATTCTTCGGCGATCAGCTTTCTTCACAGTCCAACTCTCACATCCATACATGACCACGGGAAAAACCATTGCCTTGACTAGACGGACCTTTGTTGGCAAAGTAATGTCTCTGCTTTTTAATATACTATCAAGGTTGGTCATAACTTTCCTTCCAAGGAGCAAGCGTCTTTTAATTTCATGGCTGCAATCAGCATCTGCGGTGATTTTGGAGCCCAAAAAAATAAAGTCTGACACTGTTTCCACTGTTTTTCCATCTATTTCCCATGAAGTGATGGTACCAGATGCCATAATCTTTGTTTTCTGAATGTTGAGCTTCAGGCCAACCTTTTCACTCTTCTCTTTCACTTTCATCAATAGGCTTTTGAGTTCCTCTTCACTTTCTGCCATAAGGGTGGTGTCATCTGCATATCTGAGGTTATTGATATTTCTCCCAGCAATCTTGATTCCAGCTTGTGCTTCTTCCAGCCCAGCGTTCCTCATGATGTACTCTGCATATAAGTTAAATAAGCAAGGTGACAATATACAACCTTGACATACACCTTTTCCTATTTGGAACCAGTCTGTTGTTCCATGTCCAGTTCTAACTGTTGCTTCCTGACCTGCATACAGGTTTCTCAAGAGGCAGGTCAGGTGGTCTGGGATTCCATCTCTTTCAGAATGTTCCACAGTTTATTGTGATCCACACAGTCAAAGGCTTTGGCATAATCAATGAAGCAGAAATAGATGTTTTTTCTGGAACTCTCTTGCTTTCTCCATGATCCAGCGGAGCACACCCCTCTTCAATTAAGCCACCTTCCTAATTTCTGAATACGAGTCACGACATTTTTAGGCCCTGTCCCTTCCATCACTGGCAGTTATTTTTCAGGGTTTATTTATTTATTTATTTCACAAGGAAACCACTTTTTTTTTATTACTCTGTGAGAGAAAAGTGGTGCTCAGGAGCATGACCTTAACTCTGATCTCTACATGGGGACCCAGAGCTGAGCTGAGCAGATGCTGCCCACTCCAGCCTTGCAGCCCAAGGGGCCACTGCTCAGTCACTGCTGACACTCTGAGCACAGATGCAGAGGTGCGCTCTGCCTGCAGCACCCCTTCTGCCCCCAGCAGACTGCACACAGGCCAAAGCACATGGTGCAGCCTCGGAGAGGGGGATTCCTAGGACGTGGGAGGGATACTGAAGAGGCAGTGCAGCCCCGAGCCAGTGTCCTGGAGGGGCTGGGGAGGGAGGGAGAGCGATACACACTGTGGCTGCAGAGCAGTCCGGACCAGGTAGGTGCTGTCCATTTTCCACGAGGTGGAATCGGGGATAACGAGAACTAGGTGAGAAGCAGGAGGGCAGAACAACAGAAGGTTGCCGGGGCCTTGTTTGGGGCAAGTTAGCAGCCTGGTCCAGACCCCAGATCTTCCTCTCTGCAGCCCACAGGTATGGTGTCATGAGCATCACGGAAGCACCCGAGCTGAATGCCCAATAGAAGGGCTGGCACAGAGCCGATGCTCTAAGAAAGGACATTGTAACCCCGAGCCGAGAGACGGACTCAGGTGATGTGATTGGGTGGCAACTGCTCCTGCCAGGCTGGACCGAGCTCCTGGGGCAGGGAGGGAGCCCAGAGACTGTGGCTCACCCCGTAATTCTCTCCCGGAAGAACCACAGAGCAACCTCAACAGTGCACGCTAGCTTACTCTCCAGGGCCAGGTGCGGACTCTCCTCCGATGAATGGCTGTGCCCGGAGTCTGTGACCACATGGGCGGAGAAGAGGCATTGTGAGAAGACAGACAACACCCACCTGGTGCGGATGCTTGCGTGTGTTGTTCTCCCTCCCTCCCCAGTCCCTCCTGGACCCTCAGCTCACCGCTGACAAGCAATGGGTCACATTCTTGGGAAACTGTTCCCAGTTTGGGTGGGGGAGCACAGTGACTCCAGCTCCGGGTGAACAAGGACAAAGCTGCTCCAGGGCAGCCCCCCTCCTGAGGGTGGAGCGCAGCTGCCCCAGCACACCATTTCTCACGAAAGCATCCCGGCCTGTGCAGCCTCGGCATCACCTTCCAGGCAAAAAGAGCGCGTTCCTGTGAAGTTTCCTGCTCATCCCTGCAGCTGCTGCTAGAGCTAGGGGCTCCTTCTCCATGAGGGGCCACACTACAGGCAGAGTATTTGTTTTGTCCCATAGCAACACCCCGTTATTATTCCAGAGCGGCGAGGGAAGCAAGGTCACGATGTGTGGGCGGGGAGCCAGTGGCTCAGGCCCCCGAGCCATGGAAAGCAGGATGCGAGCAGTACTTTAGTCTCCCAGTTCCTCTCGCACAGCCCACTGCGTAAAGATGACATTAGCAGCCCGCGTGGTTCTCTTCCATGGCCCTTACCCAGGGCCCAGGCACAGCAGCACACCTCCCAGGAGAGGCCATCTGAGGGGGCTTTCTGGGCCTGTGCACCAGTCCCCCATGTCCTGTCTCGGAAGCAAAGGCGCAGAGAGATAAGCTCTGTAGACCAAAGGACATACAGTCCAGCTTTTGACAGACACACTGACGTGATGAAGCGGAAAATAAACATACCCGATCACTAGGCAGGACTTTTAGGAGGAGCAAAGAAATTCCTAAAGGCAAAGAATGTGACTCACCAACACCCTCAGGTGTGCAAGTGGGCAGCTGCAGGGTCGCACAGGCAAACCCCAAGTGAAGGCCACCTGAAGCGCGTGGCCCCACAGCCCACCACCATCAAGGCTGCTGCGGTGTCTGCATTCCACACGTGAAACTCAGACAGCTTTCAAAAGGACAGCGGTTCACCTTCATCGAAGACATTGTGGCACGTGCTGTCCTGGACCCACTGAGCAGCACCAGGCCCGTCCCTGTTCACCTGGTGTCTCAGCCCCCCAGGAGGGCCACAGCGGGTAACGGAATGCACAGGACGGCATGAAAGCTGTGAGGCAAAGTGCAGAATTAAAGGAAGGGCTAGACAAGTAATTAATAAGCTGTGGTTCAAGGTCTTCAGGAACTCCTGAACCCTCAGACCTCCAACAGCAGCTGCTCCACCTGTACACTCAAGTCCAGGGCTGGGGTCTGTACAGGGATCCGGGACAGCACACTGGGCTGGGAGGAGGCTGACCAGGGCTATGCCCAGCCAGCTCACAGCAGCATCGAGAACCGCTAGTGGAGTCCACAAGTGTGTCGAAGAGGAGCTCACAGGAGACTTTGGGCCCCTGAATCTCCATCCATATGGACAGATGCATAAGGAATACTCTGAATCCATTCAAAAAAACGATCTCCGGACGCACACAACATGGATGGACCCTCTGGACGCAGAGTGCACTGTGACATTGAGTCTGAGCACCGGTATGCTCACCCTGGTGACAGAGCCCTGACAGTGGTTACACTGGGGGCGGGTGCTGACATGGAGGGACCTTCTCAAACGCTGGAATGTTGCACACTTACTGTGTGCACAGTGTTCACCAGGTATGCAAACATGTAAAATCTCATCAGCTTGCACGCCTGAAATTAGTGTGCTTTACTGTCATGCAGAGCTTCCCTGGTGGCTCAGATGGTAAAGAAGCCATCTGCAATGTAGGAGACCGGGGTTTGATCCTTGGGTTAGGAAGACCCCCTAGTGAAGGAAATGGTCACCCACTGCAGTATCTTGCCTGGAGAATCCCATGGACAGAGGAGCCTGGTGAGTGAGCTACAGTCCCTAGGGTTGCAAAGAGTAGGACACGACTGAGCCACTAACACACACACAGACGCACACACACTGTCACGCACGCTGAACTCCACACAGGAATGACTCCGGTGTCACATGTGAATAGGTCCCTGAAAGGCAGCAGCCTCAGCCTCGAGGCACAGCAGAGCTTAATGGGCAAGTGCAAGAGAGGATCTTTTTCTTGGGGATGGTCTTGATTCCTATCTCCTGTACAAAGTCATGAACCTCCTCCATCCATAGTTCATCAGGCACTCTGTCTATCAGATCCAGTCCCTTAAATCTATTTCTCACATCCACTGTATAATCATAAGGGGTTTGATTTAGGTCATACCTGAATGGTCTAATGGTTTTCCCCACTTTCTTCAATTGAAACCTGAATTTGGCAACAAGGAGTTCATGATCTGGGCCACAGTCAGCTCCTGGTCTTGTTTTTGCTAACTCTATAGAGCTTCTCTATCTGTGGCTGCAAAGAATATAATCAATCTGATTTTGGTGTTGACCATCTGGTGATGTCCATGTGTAGAGTCTTCTTTTGTGTTGTTGGAAGAGGGTGTTTGCTATGACCAGTCCATTCTCTTGGCAAAACTCTGTTAGCCTTTGACCCGCTTCATTTTGTTCTCCAAGGCCACATTTGCCTTTACTCCAGGTGTTAGAGTCTTCTCTTGTGTTGTTGGAAGAGGCTATTTGATATGACCAGTGTGTTCTCTTGGCAAAACTCTGTTAGCTATCACTTCATGACAAATAGATAGAGAAACAGTGGAAACAGTGGCTGACTTTAGTTTTTTGGGCTCCAAAATCACTGCAGATGGTGACTGCAGCCATGCAATTAAAAGACGCTTACTCCTTGGAAGGGAAGTTATGACCAACCTAGACAGCATATTAAAAAGCAGAGACATCACTTTGCCAACAAAGGTCCATCTAGTCAAGGCTATGGTTTTTCCAGTGGTCATGTATGGATGTGAGAGTTGAACTATAAAGAAAGCTGAGCACTGAAGAATTGATGCTTTTGAACTGTGGTGTTGGAGAAGACTCTTGAGATCCAACCAGTCCATCCTAAAGGAGATCAGTCCTAGGTGTTTATTGGAAGGACTAATGCTGAAGCTGAAACTCCAATACTTTGGGCACCTGATGTGAAGAGCTGACTCATTTGAAAAGACCCTGATGCTGGGAAAGATTGAAGACAGGAGGAGAAGGGGATGACAGAGGATGAGATGGTTGGATGGCATCACTGACTCAATGGACATGAGTTTGGCGTGCTGCAGTCCATAGGGTCACAAAGAGTCGGACACAACTGAGGGACAAAACTGAACGGAACTGAACTGCAGGAGAGGATCAGGTGCAGAAGAGCAGCCTGTGGACCTGGGGAGGCCAACAAACGAAGAATTAATGGGGATGGGCAGTGCAGAAGGATCCAGGTGGTTTTTGAACTCTTTAAGCAGCAACATTTTTTTTTTTTTTTTTAACTTTCCTCAAGTAAAATTCAGAGAATGCAATGGCAGCCCACTCCAGTACTCTTGCCTGGAGAATCCCACAGACAGAGGAGCCTGGTAGGCTGCAGTCCATGGGGTCGCGAAGAGTCAGACATGACTGAGCGGCTTCACTTTCACTTTTCACTTTCATGCATTGGAGAAGGCAATAGCAACCCACTCCAGTGTTCTTGCCTGGAGAATCCCAGGGACGGGGGAGCCTGGTGGGCTGCCGTCTATGGGGTCGCACAGTGTCAGACACGACTGAAGCGACTTAGCAGCAGCAAGTAAAATGCTACACGCTTTCCCCAAAATATAGAGCAGATGCTCTGGCTGGGGATGGTAAAAGGAACCATTCCCTTGTCTCCTCTGCCAACAAGCATCTACACAGAGCCCCAGAGGAGCACAGCCTTTGGAAGTTGGAGAGCCGGACGGTGGGGTGTGGGACACACCTCCCGGAGCCCAGGGACCAGAGAAGTACTGAATGAGGGGAGGGGGAAAGGAGGTTTCAAAGGTCACTGATGCCCCAGCTGCACCAGCGAGTGCCCGGCCCTGCCCCGCCCCGTCCTGTGGGTAACAGGGCAGCCCGGTGGCTCTGAAGGAGGCGGGGGAGCCTGGTGCCATCTCCAGGGAAGGGGTGTGAGCACCGGGCAGGGAGATGCGTGGGGCTGGCTCTGAGGAGGTGCCCTGAGCCCCCGAAGCTGTCAGCCTAGAGTCTAGCACTAAGGAAATTAGGTGACGCTGTCAACGTGGACGTCACAAACAATAATTTCATTTGTTTCACTGGCTGTGCTAGGGCTTCATTTCTGCGTGAGCTCTCTTTAGTTGTGGTGAGCAGGGGCTACTCTCTAGTTGTGGGGCGGGGGTTGCTCACTGCAGGAGCTTCTCTGGTTGCGGCTCCCGGGCTCTAGAGTACAGGATTGGTAGTTGTGGCACATGGGCTTAGTTTCTCTGGCCTATGGGATCTCCCTGGACCAGGGATCGAACCTGTGTCTCCTGCATCGGCAGGCAGATTCTTTTCTGCCTGAGTCACCAAGGAAGCCCCCAATGCGGACTTTTAAATCAGCTTCCTTTGGACTTCCAAAGCTTCTCTTTTTTTCTTAAGCTCATCTTGTACCGCTTATCTTCCCTCCATGGCACTAGCGGGGAGGGGACAAGGCCCCTGAGCCCTCTCAGACATGCCCTGGGGCTAAGTCAATTAGTGAATCCAGCTTTGGTCACCTTTCTCAAAAAGCAGTTTAAGGTACCCTAAAAGACCACTGCTGAACTAGCCATTGTTGTTCAGTCTAAGTCGTGTCCAACTCTTTGAGACCCCATGAGCTGCAGCATGTCAGGCTCCCCTGTTCTTCACTATCTCCTGGACGAGCAGCCATCTGGAAAACCCATTGTTCCTCATCTGAATTTAACTCGAGTGACATTTACTGGGCACCTACTGCATGCAAAGCCCTGCTGCTCACTTTAGATACTGAATCTTTCCTTGGAGCATATCACTGAGAAATGCAGGGCTGGAAGCGAACTAGAGACCCCAGGTGAGGAAAACTGGAGAGCAGAGCCCAGCTGCTCCTGGAAGCAAGGAGGGGGGAGGGCGCTCGGCCTCAGCTCCAAGCACCCGCGCAGGCGCTGCTGCCGGCAGGTTTCCGAGAAACTGAGAGCAGCTCCTGGAGGCCCGAGCACCGCGACTGCCCCTGCTGTGCGGGCGGGCGGCAGGGGGATGGGAGACCTCAGCCTCCAGCTGCGAGCCTGTGGCTCTGGCGATACTTTGGTCATCAGGATCAAGGACCCCCACGCCCACCCACTCCAGGCTGCCTACACACGACTGGACCTTCGTTGGGCCGTTTGCTTTCAAGCTGGGGACAGTGGCTATCTTGGTTACCGTTGTACCCCAGCATGAACCCCATGCCTCGCATACAGTAGGCGCTCAGTAAATGAATACATGAATGGATGGTAAACTTTTAAGAATAACTATTGGAGAGTGTACTTCCCTTGAGTCCACACAGCTAAAACCTGCTGCAGGGATGCAAGCTAAATAGAACTTCCTTCCTCAGAGCAATAGGCCTAAGCCTTCCAAACTCTGGATCCAGAGAGCCCAAGGGGTCTGTCTCATTCTACATGGGAACACCTGTGTCAATATCTGGACCGGACTTGAGGGCTTGTCAGCGGAGGCGGGGCAGGAACCCTGCTTCACTAGGGCCACAGACAGTGCATGGCAGAAACTGGAGTCTGGAGCCGAACTGCCTGAGTTCTCCGACCTGGGCCAGCTGAGCAGAACTCCCCGGACTTTTCAGTTTATAGTGGGGGTGATAACAGAACCTATCTGGCAAGGTTGTGACAGAGAGTAATGAATTATTATTTGCAACTAAAATGTATTTATGAATATATATATATGTGATTAAACTTATTTTAATGCTTCTGGGACTTCTCTCATGGACCAGTGGCTAAGACTCTGTGCTTCCAATGGAGGGGGCCCAGGTTCAATCCTTGATTAGGGAACTAGATCCCACATGTTACAACTAAAAGATCTTTCACGGTGCAACTAATACCTGGCGCAGAAAAAAAAAAAAAAAACTATATATATATATATATATATATATATATATGTATGTATGTATTATACACACACACACACACACAAATTTGCTTCAGTCATGGCCAACTCTTTGCGACCCTATGGACTATAGCCTGCTAGGCAATTCTCCAGGCAAGAATACTGGAATGCGTTGCCATGCCCTCCACCAGAGGATCTTCCCAGCCCAAGGATCAAACCCATGTCTCTGATGTATCCGGCACTGGCAGCTGGTTCTTTACCATTAGTGCCAATTGGGAAGCCTATATATATATATATATATATATATGTATGTATGTATGTATGTATAAAGAAATACTTCTGGATGCAACCTGTTCACAAAGGGCAGTGTCCAGCCTGGACCCTATGTTCAGGGGCACCTCACAGGAGGGCTGCAGGGTATTTACTGGGACTTGGAAGGTGTACAACACCTCTCGTCGCTCCTCAGGATCACAGTAGGGGAAACCTGCGAGAGGAGGTGGGGAGCAGTGCGCAGGTGAGCAGCCCGCTGGACTCTAACCACGCTGCAGCTCCCTGGCCCCCGAGGTCCGTTTCAGCGATGCTCTGATGTCACTCCGGGCTCCCTCCTTGCCTCCCTCTAAAAGTCCAGGAGGCCCCTCCATGGGAAAGGGGCAAGATGCCACTCTCTTTCTGTCGATTCACAAACAGTAGCCCTAACCCTAACCCTGACCCTAACCTTCTGACTCCTCAAAGCAACTTGAATGGCTGCATCTCCCAATCCCTGACATGCCTTCCCTGCCCTAAAATTGGAAGACCCCTCTATTTGAAGTGTCACGAGTCCCAGAAAAGGGCTGGAACCTCTGCTAACTGGGTGCCCCCATGAGGGTCCACAGGGGCTTTCTGCTGCTCACAGGGTGTGGGCAGCACCACTATCCATGCCCACCAGATGACACTCCCCACCTGGGTCTCTGATGACAGTCTCCTCTGGACGCAACTTCCCAAATCAAGTCACCAAACCTGTTTAAACACAGACGTGCACGATATAACAAAACCAGAATCTTAAAAGGGTGTAGCTGCACACAGAGGTGAGTCAAACAGTGTCAGGTGGTTCTCAACTGGCCCACAAGAGGCAAGTGCCCAGCTATCGTGTGGGGAGGACATGGACCCTGCTCCAGCCCCCAGATGGAAGGGCATGGCCAGGCAGAGACAAGATCTGGGACTACAGGGTGCACTGACGCCTAGCAGCATCTGCACTGACTGGGAATTCTCCCGTGGATGAGCAGGTCCATAACTCAATGAAAAATAAGATCACTGACAAAAGAATGCAGGCAAGAATATGGCAGCTAAAAACAGACACAGAGATATCTAACACATAGAAGAAAATTCTATTCACCAATAACCCAAGACTACAAATTAAAACAGTGGGGTAGTGTTTCACTTATCTAATTTGTAAAGAATAAGAAAATACCCAGTATTGGAGGGTATACCAGAGGGAGGGAGGGAGGGGACAGACATGAAGCAGGGTGTACACGTTTATAGAAGAGACTTTCTGGAAGAAAATTCAGCAATATGTATTCAAAGTCTTAAAAAATCTGCATACGTTTCACTTAGTGATTTCACTTCTAAGAATCTGTCCTAAAGAAATAATAAAGGTCCTGCAGTGAAGTAAGAGAATAAATATCTTTATAAACTTGGCGTGCTCAGTCATGTCTGACTCATTGTGACCCCATGGACTGTAGCCCACCAGACTCCTCTGTCCATGGGATTTTCCAGGCAAGAGTACTGGAGTGGGTTGCCATTGCCTTCTCCAATCCCTGACATGCTTTATATACTTTATATGATATATATTCTATATGTACTGTTTATAGAAACGTTTAAATGCAAAGTTGTTATTCACAACATTGTTTACTCTAAAAAATGGAAAATAACCCAAATAGGATATTGGTTAGGTTAACTATGGTTCACATATAAGATGGAATACTGTGTAGTCATTTCAAAAATATATCTTCTGAAAATATTAATGACATAAGAAAACACAACACTTCACTGTTAAGTTGAAAGTGGAAAGTTGAAGGCTACAGGAAAATACACCTATAGAATATGACCCTGATTCTGTCAACGAAGACATCTGCATGTACAGATGCACATAAAGAGTCAGAAAGACGTGCGGCCACACTTGGAGTGTGAGAGCCACCTCTGCTGTGTGCCTGTTGTGGCTTCCACGTCTCCCACAATGACAGTGTATTTCTTCAGAATACAGAAACGCCTCCAGCAGTAGGGCTCCCCTGAGAGCTTGGTTGGTTAAAGAATCCACCCGCAGTGCAGGAGACTCCGGTACAACTCCTGGGTTGGGAAGACATGCTAAAAAAGGGGTAGGCTACCCACTCCAGTATTCTTGGGCTTCCCTTGTGGCTCAGCTGGGAAAGAATCCTGCCAGATGCAGGAGATCTGGGTTTGATCCCTGGGTTGGGAAGACTCCCCTGGAAAAGGGAAAGGCTATCCACACCAGTATTCTGGCCTGGAGGATTCCATGGACTGTATAGTCCATGGGGTCGCCAAGAGTCAGACTGAGTGACTTTCACTTTTCAGCAGCCAACACTGGATTAAAACCTTTAGTGGTGTTATTCTCCCCCCACACAATGGACACCAAAGGCCATGAGTGTGTCACATAGCCCCGGGCCCTCGTCACAAGTACCAAGGCAACAAAACGAGAGAAACGTGGGGAAGGGGCACGGGACAAAGAATGCTCGGCCTGCAAAGACGTCAGACGGCTTGGCAGGAGGAATGTCAGGATAGCGCTTATTCTTGGAGAAAACACTTCAGGTGAGGGAAGTCACATAACCAGGGCCCCAGAGGCCAAAGAGAAGACAGAAGAGACCTGACTGCTAAGGAAGCTGGGACACCATGGACCTCACCTAAAGCAGGGGTCTCCATGCGGGGGTTGGGTGGGGGGTGCAGTGTAGAGCACACTGCTGAGATGGGGAAGCTGTGTTCCTTTAGATTTTTCTGGCGTATGTAGATGCTGGTGGGGCTGATGAGACAGTCACATAGTGAAAGCCACTACAGAGTTCACAGTGGCTCTGTGTGGCCTTCTGTCTTCCCCTCACACATCCAGTCAACTCCAACTACTTGGCCCCTGTAGACTTCTTCCCAGCACTGGACTTCCTGCTATCCCTCTGAAGGGCCAAGACTGCTCCCCTTGGCCTGAGACATTCTCCCCAGACATCTGCATAGCCCCTTCCCACTGTAGGTCTTCTGGGAAGAGAGGGAAAAGTCAGATTGAGTGTGAAATGGCAGCCCCATTACCAGAACTGGGGAGTCAGAAGTGCATGCAGCTGACTGGCAGAGGAACAGACAAATCACAGGTATTTGACAGAAATGCTGGGTAGAGTTAGGGGCTACCTGATGGGGGAGAGCCACCAGATCCAGACAGTTTCTCTTTCTCAAGGCTTTGGGAATTGACCAGCTGTGGCAGAGGGCTAACACCAGCAATTCTGAGAGGATCAGAGGCAATTTTCAGACCTGATATCCTGAAATGCCATACAGTCCTGATCTGCAGTGCTTAGCTCTTACAACTGTGAGTGCTCTGCAGTTTAGACGTGCTTTCCCATTCATTGCCTCATTTGATCCTGCCGGGCTACCAGAATAGGTTCAATGACCATTGTACAGATGAAATAACTAAGGCTCAGAAAAGTTAAATGACTTGCCTGAAAGCTCACAAGTTTGGGTGGTAGAACTGGCTGGATACTGGCACGATTTTGTTCACATGAAAACCCAGGTGTTATGGTGAACCATTTAGATCAGATAAAGACATCACTGTCATAATGGTTTGCCTCCCATATTTTGACAAGAACAGCTGGAATAAGGCTCCCTCCAGAGATGGACCCCGTGGGTGGGTGAAAGAGTGATACAGAAAGGGGAGCCATGTGGCCCCACTGGACAAACAGTAAGGCAAGCCACCTTATCCAAAAGGGCCTGGGGCGGTGGTGGTGTGTGTATAACCAGCCAGCCCAGCAGGGCCCAGGCTGGTGTGGCCCTCCAGGACTGTTCCCAAATTCAACCAAAACTTTTCCCTTCTGCCACTCACCCCTGGCAGAGCAGTCACTGCATCTGAACTTGAACCCAGGCTCGGGCCATGGAGCAGCCCTCCTTCTTCACTGGGGGGTCAAGGAGGAGGGGCAGCCTGAGGTAACCCACTGGGCCACCAGAACACCCATGGCCCCCAGTTCCCCGGGAGAGGCAAAGGCAGACTCTTACTCTTCAGGCCTCAGGGGTCAGCAGTGTCCAGAGTGCAGGACTGCAGGATAAAGGCTGGTGAGGGCATTTCCTCCAGGACTAGCCCTCCGGAGTTGCATCTGGTCAGGCAGCTGCCGTCCACAATGGCTGCGGAGCCCAGGGAATTCGGCCAGTGAGATTCGTGAACAGCCTATGCTGTTCATCACTTAGAACCAAACAGATGCCTTGCAAGGGTGAAAGGCTGCCAGGAGGTCCCCTCGTGATGGAAGTGGTCCTCGTGGAGACGGCTGGGCCTCAGGAATGCACGCGTGACAAACTGTGACCTGAAAACACTGCACGGCCCTGGGTGTGACACTGTGATACAGGACAGTACCTGTGGGGAAGTCTCTGTTCTTTCTCACAGCTGCCTGTTCATCTATGATGATCTCAAAATAAACAGTTACAGCGAAACACCATGCGTGCTCAGTGGCTATTGTCAGGGGACAATGACTGCTAAGAAGCCACATTCCCACTGAGTTGAAGAAACGTCAGTTAGTTGGTGCTCCCACTCAGGCTTGTCAGTTCCTCCCCCCACACAACTCACAGCGGTCACTTTTGATTTGGGGGTGTGGGGAGTTCTGGGGCTAAAAAGAGATGAGTGCTGGGCCAGGATCACAGAATTAGCATTGGAGGTAATTAGATAGGAGGGTTTATAAATAGACTGCCCAACAAGATGTGATGAAATCCCACAACTCATTCTGTGGGATTCCCGCAGAGAATCCCCATCCTCGGAGGAAGCCCTGGAAATCCTACGCCAAAGGACCCCATCTTGATCGGTACGCGGCAGCCCAGACAGGGGCCACCGGGTTAGTCTTCCCAGAGAGCGAACCAGGACACGCACGCCGGCGACCAAGCGTGCACATATTTGGAGGTCTGAGCCCACCCTTGGGTCTGGCCCCTCTGCCACCACTCAGGTTCTTCTCCTTGACTGACCAAGCCGGGCGGGGGAAGCGCAGAGAAAGGGCCAAAGCCGTATCCCAGGCAGCTGTAAGCACGAGGCCCCCTCCTCCAGGACCCTGAACAACTGCTGCTCTTCATCTGCGGCAAGGTCCACCCCTGAGACCCTCGCAGACAAAAGCTTCTACCGCGAAGGTGCCGCCCCCGCCAACGGGCAGAAGCGCCAGATCCTATCAGCCAATTATCCAAACGCGCACAGCCACCCGCAAGTTCCGGCACGCTTGGTCCGGAGCGCGGACAGCGGGAGGGGCCGCCGGTCCGACGCGCCCGGGGAACCTGGGCCTGGGGCGCGTCGGGAGGCTGAGGCGCTGATACGCAGGGCCGTGCTGGGGACCGGGGGTCCGGTCCGGGGATCGAGGACTCGCTGCCTGTCTCCCCCTCGCCGGTTCCGAGGCTCCTCCGCTGCGAAGGAGGCGGCGCAGCCAGGGCCCTCCCCCGGCCCGGGCCCCCAAGGCCCCTCCAGGGCCCCGAATCCGACTAGCCCCCGGGTCTCCCCGGAAACATCGCCCCTCCACCGCGCGGTGCGCGGGATCGCCACCGGCTTGTGGAACCAAAGAGCCACTCTCGCGAAGGGTCCGGCGGCCGCGCGGCCCTCCGAGCGCAGGGGCTCGAGCCGAACCTTACCGGGCAGGCGGGCTTTGTGCGCGCTCAGGGGCGGGAAAGACAGCGGGACCCCGGCGCATCACACGGACGCGCTCCGCGATCCGAAGTCGTGGCCGGCGCCGGCCCCTCTCGCGCCGCCGTCCCGGTCGGGGTGCCCTTTCATTCGTGCGGCGTGGGGGTGCGCAGACTGCCGGCCCCCAGCTCACCTTGCTCTTGACTTCCACCGCGCTGCAGTCGTAGAAGCGAAGCGAAGGGTCTGAGACTTGTGGAAACTCCGGTTCATGGTTCTGGTCCCGCTTAGCCTCGGCTTCGCCCTCGTTCTTCGCTATGGGGACTGCAGAAGGACCCTGGGTGCGCCACCCGCCGCCGTGGCCCCGGTCCCGGCCCCGGCCCGCGCTCGCTCGGCCGCGGGGCAGCTCGAGTGCAGCGGCCCGAGCAGGGCTGGCCGCGCGCCTTGGGCACTCTAGGGGCCGCGCGCGGGAGGAGCGGGGTAAGGCGGCTCGCGCCGCCCCAAGGACCCGCCCCCCGATACCCTAGAACCCACATCCCGCCTCGAACCCGGAGGATCCGCCACCAATCCCTGCCCAGCGCCCAGAATAGCCGCCGCCAGTCCCCGCCCTGGACCCAGAGCACCGGTCCCCAGAGGACCCGCCCGGAGCCCGGAGGACCCGCCCCACGAACCCCAAGGGCCCACGTCCTGCTCGGCGGCCCGTAGACCCGCCGCTAATCCGGTTCCCCGAGGACCGGCCCGGCGCCAAGAAAACCCGGCTCACATCCCGGGGACCGGTCCCACGAGCCTCAAGACCCAGCCTCGCGCCCTGAGGACCCACCCTCCGAGTCTGGAGGACACGCTCCCCGGTCCCGAGGACTCACCCGACGCCCCACCCGGGGCTCGTCAGCCCGCCCCCGAGGACGCCGCTCCCTCGGGTGCTCACTCCCGTCCGCAAAATCAAGAGCCGGGGAGAGAAGCCCGGTTGAGCCGTCCGGGACGCCCCATTCCCACCTCGGCGCCCACACTTTTTCTCCCTTGCTCGCTTCCGCCAAGATTTTGTTAGCATCCTCCCGTCGTCCAGGAAAGGGGTCTGTTTTGGCTGTTTTTTAACGTTGTTCTTGGGTGATACCGGACTCACGGAGACCTGACCCCCTTGGGTCCACCTGTCTGTTAGAGCTGCCAGGTGGTAGATGGTTGGGCAGAGGTTCTGCAGGGAAGCAAAATCCTAAGGCGTAGTCTAGCACAGGCCAAAGGAAGGGTTCGGAAGGGTCAGAAGCACCTACTGGCCTGTCTGATGAGAAGGAAGACTTTTGCCAGGGCTGGTGGCAGCAAGAAACTGTTAGAAGAAAGACGTCGTCAGTTGTGAGCAGTGTCATGGGTGCTTCCTATCTAGAGCGCTCTGGAAGCGGGGCTGCGGAAACCGAAATCCTCGCTCTTGAGGAATCTCTGATGAAGCCAAGAACAGAGAACAAGTAGGTGCTTCAAGAGTGCTGTGAAGCGTGCTACACAAATTTACAATCCAATTTAGTAGATTATATCACTTTTTCTTAGTTGAATTCATAGGAGAAAAAGGAAGAAGAAATACAAGCATGCTAATTATACACACAGAGGGGTGTATTAGTTAAATTTACGGCTTTAAATGTAATAAAAAACAGAATTAGAACAAAAATATAGCCTCTCCAAATTTTCAGAACATTCTATGCATATATAGAGTGCAAAACTAATGCAAACATACTGTGAAATACTTATAAAATCCTTTAGATAGGGACTTACCTGGTGGCCCAGTGGTGAAGAATTTACCTCCCAATGCAGGGGACAGGGTTTCTATCCTTGGACAGGCAGCCAAGGTCCCACATGCTGCCGAGCAGCCAAAGGCGCATGAGCAGCGGGAGGAGCTGCAGACTGCAGTGCAGAGCCCCTGCAGCCAGAAAGCAGTTCCACAGACAGAAAACACAGCTTAAAATAAATGGGAACTGCGCGCACATACACCTGCATGCCTATAAACGTGAATGAGATAAACACACCTATCTTAAGACTTCCAGATTTGTTCATTAAGTAATACCCAGTCAAAGATGGCAAAGGAGATACAACTACAGCACAGTGACACAGGAAGGGTGAGATTCAACACAGTGAGAGAGAGGGGACGGGCCTCTTAAGGTTACGTGGCTTTAGCGACAAAGGCGTTACCCTGTCCATCGGAAATGAGAAACCACAGGTGAGAGGGTTTAAAAAAAATCATAGGGACAAAAATGTTTTAAGGACAATGTTATTCCTTACTCCTGTTAAGTTTACTCAGTTGTTATCAACTCTTTTCACCAGACTTTGGAATCTCTTACATGATATTTAAGTAAAAGGCTCTATTTTTTGGGACACATACACACAATGAGCCTTTATAATGAAAATGGTGGTATGCCAACATGAAGATCTAGTATATGTGAATACTGCATTGATCAGCATTCACAAAATAAAATGACAGGAAATAGAGTGTGAACTTAACTACTGTACCTTTGCTAAAATGCACTGTGCTGTGCTAAGTTGCTTCAGTCATGTCCGACTCTTTGCAACCCTATTCAATGTAGCCCGCCAGGCTTCTCTGTCTGTGAGATTCTCCAGGCAAGAATACTGGAGTGGGTTGCCATGTGCTCCTCCAGAGGATCTTCCCACTCCAGGGATCTAACTGCGTTTCCATTGTCTCCTACCTTGCAGGCGGATTTTTTACCCACTGGGGCGTCCCTGGTGGCTCAGATAGTAAAGCGTCTGCCTGCAATGCAGGAGACCCAGGTTTGAACCCTGGGTCGGGAAGATCCCCTGAAGAAGGAAATGGCAACCCACTCCAGTACTCTTGCCTGGAAAATTCCATGGACAGAGGAGCCTGGTAGGTTACAATCCATGGGGTTGCAAAGAGTTGGACACCACTGAGCAACTTCACTTTCTTTCTTTACCCACAGAGCCATCAGGGAAGCCCATAAATTTATTGTGAAATAAATCTGGAGAATTCAAACACAAAATAGAAAAAGTTAAAATCAGTCAGTCATACTACTTAGCAATCAATTTTATTACCTTTTGGTATATTTTATCTTTATTTCTTTTTCTGCATATATATTGATATATCTTACAAAATTTTGATCTTTTTTTTACCTCATGTTATATAAGAAGCAGTTTCATTAAATGTTCTTAGAAAATATTATTTTTAATATTTGAATACAGGTATAATTTTAATCATTCCATTACTGGATATTTAGAATGTTACCAGTGTTTAGATTTTATATAATCCTGTGTTTCTTGAATTTACTTATTTCTGATTTCATTAGAATCAACTCCTAAAAATGAAAATACTAGGCCATAAAGCACACATATCTCTAACCTCTTCAATACAGATTGCAAAATTGCAGTACTTAAATTTTAATTTTTATTTCCTTTTAGTAAATATGCTGTTGCATGCCAGGGACTATGATCAGAGAGGCAGTGATTTACAGTCCCTGCTCTTAAGAGAAACAGCTGGCTGGCCAGAACTTGAGTTCCAGAACAAGTGAAGTAAACAGGCAGACAGAAGAAATGCTGAGAGATTTCTGCAGAGTCAAGAGGAGACTATTCCAGACAGCACACTGAGGATGAGCATTGTTCTGACAGCTAGAAAGGACTGGGATCAACCTGTCATCTACACGAAGTCTCATTCATTCCAGGTAGAACCAAAAAATGTCAAAGATACACACTGGGCAAGTAGCAGAGAGAACTGTGTACAGAAGTGCTGACTTTCCCTCAAAGGAAAATTTCCTAAGCTTAATGCAGGTTTTCGGCCCCAAGGACAGTCTCAGGTTGCTGCTGCCACTTGTCCCCCGGGTGTAGGAGCAGCTCTGGGTGTGCTCACGGCGTGCTCCCGCCCAAACGTTCTAAGAAGGAGGGAAAGAGGCTGAGGGCAGATGAGCACCTCCCTGGGCGGGGGAGAGAGGAGGCTGAGGCCACCGGACTTGGTGGAGCAGCTGTCACCTTTGCCACACTGGTGGCCCATGGTCAGAGCCCCACCACATCTCTGCTCAGTGACCCCAGGCTCGCTGCTACCTTTCCTATCCATCTCTCCTCTCCTCTGCCTCAGTCTCTCGTCAGTTGGCGCGATCAGCAGGAGGAAAGGCTGGGAACACGGGCTGGTTGCGTGTGGAGGCCAAGTGTCCAGCTGAGACTCGAACAAGGTCCTTGAGGGCTTCAAGCCTGTGGGTGGGTTCAGTGTAGACAATCAACTTGCCTAGCAGAGTCTTCCAATGGGAAAATCTCTTCAAAGTCCAGAAACTTGATTGAAAACCTCCCTGTGAGTCCTGACCTGACTGGCACCATAGGGTCATGGAGCCTTGGGAGGCCTCACTGGGAGTCTGTCTGAGGCTGGCAGGTACAAGCCTGCCCCACAGTCCCAACGTAAGATGCGGTTCTGTTAGTTACCACTGAGCTGGCTGCCTCAAGTGTCCAGAGCTGTGAGTGCAGTTAAATGAGGAGGCCCTCAGCAGAGGGCTGGGAGCACAGGGAGGCCTTTTACTTCAGTCGTGCATCCTGCTGGCACCTGTGAGGGGCCTGGGTCTGGCCGAGCTTGGACTGTCCTCTCAGCTGAGCCTCAGCCTTCTCTATTTGTGAGGTGGGAATCGCGGCTCTTCTCTCACCCACTTCATGGCCGTATCCTGGCAGCAGAAGGACACCACGTGGCCCCGCTTTGCTGTCTTTACAGAGGCCTGTCAGTCAGAGAGGCTGCACCGTCCCTGGACCACAGCTGGGCCTCGCGGAGAGGGTGTCGGGAGTGTGCACAGCCCAGCAGAGGCGTGTCTGCGTGGAAGGCCCAGCTGCAGAGGTGCACACTCCCCATGTTTACATGGCTACAGACTAGTTACACACAGAGACCAAGAAGGAAAACGGGCAGGTGCAGGGGTGCAGTCCTCCTCATGTCTATGGCTTCAAAGAGTCCATCTGAAACTGGTACCCCATCCCCCCAGTATCGAAGGAAACATGCCACAAACCCAGTGAATTATGTTTCCCCAAAGTCCTGGGTATGCCCTCACAGTCATCAGTATCCAAAATGGAAGTAGCAGTAGACTTAAAATCTTAACCTCTAGGGACTTCTCTGGTAGTCCTGTGGCTAAGACTCCACACTCCCAATGCAGGGGGCCCAGGTTCGATCCCTAGTCAGGGAACGAGATCCCACAGGCTGCAACCCAGAGATCGTATCCTGCAACTAAAGGTCCTGCATGCTGCATCTAAGAACCAGTGCAGCCAAACAAATAAATGGAAAAAAAAGGATATCTTAAAAAAAAAAAAAAAAACTTCTAGGTATTTGAAGACCAAAAGTGTTTCATCAGAATGAAAAGGGATTTAATAATGAAAACACAGAGATAAATTGTTTTTAAGACCCTGATAACAGAGAGGAGAAATGTCATCATCACATGAGTTACTAAATCAACAGGATTTTTGGATGCCAGCTGCGGTGGAGAAGAGACTCCAGTCCCATCCCCGACTCCAGAGTGCCTGGTGAGTCATGCCTGCGGGCGACCTGGGCTGACCAGAGCAGGGGGGCAAGTGAGGGGCTCCAGGTAAGAATCATGTGGCCCTCCCTGCCGGGACACTCAGTGCCCAGGACAGCCCTACACAGAGCAGTTCAGTCCAGAATGTCAGCATTCTGGAGAGGAGAAGGGGGAGAAGCCTAGGCATGTGGTAATGCCGGCCTACAGAGAAGGAGGACAGCCCATCCCTCTCCCTGCCCACGAGTCAGGGGCGAGCCTATCCTGTAGCTTGGTGAGACTCAAGGACATTTTGTTGTCCACTGTTTGTGAGTGACCTGGTGGCCTGGCCTCAGGAGGTGGAAATCGAGGGCCTGGTTAGACCCCGATTCCCTGCTCTCCCCTCTGCTGTGGAGCAGGGTCTGAAAAGTCAGGGGTGCTGCTGGGCTTGGTGCTAGCAAGCTTGGTCGTGGTCTCACTGGTAATACTTAATGTGGAATTTGGGTAGAAAGAGACAGACCGGGCCAGTTAGTAGTGAGGCCGTGGCTGCTCTGTGGAGCACCCTTTCGTCACATGGCTCTGGGTCAGCTGATAAACAGGGGTCTGACAAGGACACAGACTCACACCAAGTCTGCAGCCCGGGCCCTTCAGAGTGTGCCCCTCCAGATGGCTCTCCCAGCCAGACACCCCCACCTCGACCCTCAGCGTGCTGCCAGCTCTGCCCTGGACATCTAGGGGTAGTGTGGGATGTGATGTCCATCCCAGACTAAAGTCCAGGTCAGAGGAGTCAGTCAGCCTGAGGCAGAGAGGACATGGATCCATAAGTTAGTGGCAAGTGTGTCTTGGGATGGAATCACAGGGAGTTTTGACTTCCTCTCCATTATTTTCTGCATTGTAAAAATATCTGCATGAGTATACATTTCTGTAATCAAGATCTTGTTAGAATGGAAGCTTAGTGGGGCAGCTTTGCAAAAGGATCCTGCCCGACTCTTGACCCCCTGTGTGAAGTTGGGGCCTGGCCAGCAGTGCTGACCTTCTGAAACAACGTACAACCTGTAGACAGGGCATGCTCCTTTCTGGGAGACTTGAGTTCTGTGGTTCTCAGCTTCCTCAAATCACTACGGACAGGTGACTGCAGCCATGAAATCAGAAGATGATTGCTTCTTGGCAGGAAAGCGATGATAAACCTAAACAGTGTGTTGAAAAGTAGAGACATTACTCTGCTGGCAAAGGTTCATATAGTCAAGGCTACGGTCTTCCCAGTGGTCATGTATGGGTGAGAGAGTTGGACCGTAAAGAAGGCGGAAGACCAAAGAATTGAACCGTGGTTCGAGGAAGGCTGGAGAAGATTCCTGGAAGTCCCCTGGATAGCAAGAAGAGCAAACAAGTCAATCTTAAGGGAGATCAGCACTGAATATTCACTGGAAGGACTGATGCTGAAGGTGAAGCTCCAGGATTTTGGTCCTCTGATGCGAACAGACGACTCACTAGAAAAGTCGCTGATGCTGGGAAAAATTGAGGGCAGGAGAAGAGGACAGCAGTGGATGAGATGGCTGGACAGAATCACGGATGCAATGAACATGAACTTGGACAAATTCTGGGAGGTGGTGAGGGACAGGGAGGCCTGGTGTGCTGCAGTCTATGGGGTTACGAAGAGTCGGACAAAACTGAGCAAATGAACAACAGCAACAGCAGTGCTCCACAATGTCCACAGTTGCCCGTGGAGATCGCTACGCTGGGCACAGACCTGTGCTAGAGAGGGGTGCTGCTGGCGTTGCCCATCACAGTTCAATCGCAAACACCCAGAGCACAGCTCTTTGCTTTATATTTTTCTTCGCCTCTGTGGACGTTGGCTGGCGCTTGGCCTTGGCCTGCAGGGCATGTCGTCTTTCGTGTGTTGACCGCGGAGCCAGCACTCTGCTGTGGGCTTGTGCTTGAGTGGAGGACGGGGCTGTGAGGGGGGCTTGCTGCCCCTCCTTCCCAGGCCCACTTCCTCTTGTTCAGTCCCAAAGTCTGCCTCTGCTTTTCCTGTGAAAGCAGCTGCTTCCTGTCCTCTGGGACCTGGGCTCGCCCGTCTGTCTCCAATTTTCCGTGTGCTCATAGCTGGGTAGAAACCTGCCTGGGGTTGTTTTTCAGGCAAACTTGAAGTAACTTGCCCACATAGATTAGTCAAGAGCCTGTAAGTCTTGAGAGGATTTGTGGAAAGGACCTAGCAGAGTCTCCAAGAACCCGAGGAGGCAGTGGCTGGAGCCAGGTGAGCCACAGGTTAAGGATGTCTGGGTCTCATTGTGTGCGAGAGTGGCTACATTCCTGCACTGCCCCGCCTCAGGCCCTCATCCATGAAGTGGACATAGTGATGAGAACTCCCCTCACGAGGTTGTCATGAAGATTAACGTGTGACCCCACAGGACACACAGAGCAGCCCCTCATGGCAGGAAACAGCTACACGTGAGCCGCTGTTGTAGCCTGATGGCTTCACTTTTCTCCACCAGCTCCTTCTCCAGTGGGAAGCAAGGAGGGGAGTGCTAGGGGGAGAAAAGACCAGGAAAGAGGAGCAGAGAGGTCCAGGGAGCAAGGGCTTCTGTTGCCCGTGCATGGGTGGGTGTGGGGTCCAAACTCGGTGCTTTGTACCAGAGTGTGTGAGCAAGGGGCTGGGGCCGGGAGGAGAGCATTCACCGACCTCAAGTAGGTCTGGACAGAGCAGGAAGACACCAAGTCTCTGCTGCTACAATCCAAGCTATAAAGGCCCAATGCAATACTTCACCCTCCTGAGTCCCTTAGAAGCTGGGAGGTGCTGGTGCAGGGCACAAATTTCAGTGACGCCAGATGAATAAGTCCTGGAGGTTGGCTGTTAAATACGGCTCCTGTACTTCACAATACTGCACCGTGTACTTAAAATTTACTGATAGGATGGATCCTATCTTAAGTAGTCTTACAATACACATAAATGATGATGATACCGGTAATTATAAATAAATATTTATGGTGTAGACTGTGGTCATGGTTTCATGGGTGTAACCTGTCTCCAAACTCAGCTTTCTGTATGTCAATCATACCTTCATAAAGCGGGTTTATAGAAAATGGAATAGGGGAGAATACAGTCACACAGAGTACTGAGCACATTGCCTGTCACAGTAAATATGCAGGTAAGTGTAGTTATGGTTTAACCTCGGCTCGGGGCTGACAGTTGGTCCCACAGGCACTTTGCTGGTGGTTTCTGGGTCAGCTGCTCCCCCGTCTCAGCACAGGGCTAGCCCATGCAGAGACTGGCTCCAGATGATGCTCCTGACAGAAGGTGGGCTGGCCACAGACACTTGGTTTCAGTGACTTGCTGTTCCCTCCCACACACACCCTCTCACTGTCCTAGTCCCTAACCTTGAACTCCTGGAAGAAGCTGGGTTTGAAGATTCCTGAAGACATTTTGCAGCAGGCAGACCTGTTTTGTCATCTCCCTTGTGTCTGGAGATGAAGGTGGGAAGACAGTACTCTAAGAAAACAATCCTAAACACCAGGCGAGCTCACCCTCAGGTGACTCAGACTTCAAAGAAATGGCAAGCTAAGCAGCTCGTTTTATACATGGCCCTCTTTAACTACACATCTATGCACATAAAATGAAACTGTACTGAAATAAATGTTATAACTGAACGTTTGCTTTGCAAAAGACACTTTGGTGTAAAAGTCCCTAAGAAGATGTGTTTTGTAAAGGACCAGAAATGCATGAAAGTACAAATGCAAAGTATGATTCATAGGTAAAGAGCTGTTTCCTAGTAACTCAAGGTGAAATGAGTGGACTGTGCTATTTGGACTCCAGCTGCATCTCGTGACCACTCATGAGAGTTGTTGGCAGGACGTTGAAGGGCTGGCTGGTGGGCTTCAACTGGGAGGATAGTGGGCATCCCTGGTGCTCTGGGTTCAGCAAGACCTGAGGTGGGTGAGAAGGGATTTGGGTGGAGGTGGGTGAGGACACAGTTTTGCCCAGAGCTATCTCGGTGGCCTGTGTCTGGGGAAACAGAAGGCCAGAGCAGCCCTGGGTGACCCAAGGTGCTGGCTGATTGTCTTGAGCTGGGCCAGCCGTCGTCTCTTCCTGGTGCCTGGTCAGCACCTCAGCGTCCCCTGCTGGTCGTTTCCTGGTCAAACCGACCCCTGTAGCTGTTGAAGGAAACCGTTGTGTCCACCTCCTTGAGCCTCTACAGCCCCAACCCCGGTCTGGCCGGCCCTGCACACCTCCTTGGCCCTCCTGTTGTCTGAGTTGTTCCCCTGAATGTCTCCTCTCGTAGCACGTGCCACACCACATTGTCATTTTCTGTTTCTCTGTCCGTCCTTTCCACTGGATGTGAAATTCCACTGGGTATGCTGGCTGACGGACAGCAGCTGCCTGGATCCTGGACCGGTGGTCCTAGAACAGGAGGCGCAGGGCAAACCTTTCTCTCCACATGCCTCCAGCCTCGGAGGGTGCAGGGCCTGGGACAAGGTGGGGCCTGGGATTTCTGGGTCCTTCCAGGTGCAAGTTGTTGTATGCAAGTGGATTCTGCCTGACAACATCGTGTAACCACGTAACATGGCATTAGTCTTATATAATAACTGTTTGCAAATAGGAACACCCACCAATGTTTAAATTCCCAAGGGATTTGCGAAATAACTGGCTAATTCCCAGTGAAAAAATCATCCTTTTGTCTTCAACTACAAACTGGTTCTAATGGTTATTTTGTAAAATTAAAGGGTGAAAGACAGACACAGCAGAACCACCCCCAAGAACAACAAGCAGTTTCAGGGAGCTCCCTTGTGGTTTTTCCCCTGCTTCCCCTGCAGGGGGCACCAGTGTGGTCAGGGAACTAAGAACCCGAAAACCATACTGTGACACCGATAAATAAGCAAATATAGATAAAACCAGAAAAATAGCTTTCTAAAAGAAGAAGGAAATAAAAGCAGTTCAGGACACAAATCAGAGTTGGTAAATTGAACTGATGCGGAGTGTAGGCCTGAACCACCTCTGTTCCCACAGTAACTCCTCATGAGACCATGCGGTGCCTGTGGGCTGCAGCGAGCACTCCTAGCTCCACGTTTTGTGGGCTCTTAGTCAAGGCTATGGTTTTTCCCGTGGTCATGTATGGATGTGAGAGTTGGACTGTGAAGAAAGCTGATCACCAAAGAATTAATGCTTTTGAACTGTGGTGCTGGAGAAGACTCTCGAGAGTCCCTTGGACTGCAAGGAGATCCAACCAGTCCATTCTAAAGGAGATCAATCCTGGGTGTTCCTTGGAAGGACTGATGCTAAAGCTGAAACTCCAATACTTCGGCCACCTCATGCGAAGAGTTGACTCACTGGAAAAGACTCTGATGCTGGGAGGGATTGGGGGCGGGAGGAGACGGGGATGACAGAGAATGAGATGGCTGGATGGCATCACCGACTCGATGGACATGAGTTTAAATGAACTCCGGGAGTTGGTGATGGACAGGGAGGCCCGACGTGCTGTGATTCATGGGGTCGCAAAGAGTCGGAGACGACTGAGCGACTGAACTGAACTGAAATGAACTGAGGGGAGCACGAGTCTGAATCCCCCTTGACAGAGGAGGCTCTCCTAGCTCCACGTTTTGTGGGCTCTTAGGGGAGCATGAGTCTGAATCCCCCTCTACAGAAGAGGCTCGAGACGCCTTGGGCCAGCCCTGCAGCTGCGCTCCAGTGAACGACCAAGGGTTAGGCCTGCCCAGGGTGATGCGTGAGGGGAGACTGCATCCCACTGCAGTCATCCCTGCAGCTGAGGGAAACAGAAGCAATCTTTCCCCACACTTAAAGTGTTTTTTTGTAGGTAAATTATGTTCTGAGATAAAATTACAAGTTATTGTTTAAAAGAGCCAACAACTTCTTAAATGTATTTATTAAATAGTCACTGGTCACCAAGACTTTAATCTGTAAAGGTGGGGGTTAGGAGAAAATCAAGAGGGTGACTCTTTTATGACTGAATATCTGTTACAGATATATATATATCTCAGACATATATAAATACAGATATATATCAGAGGAAATATATTGATTGCCTGTATATATATCAGGCATATATATATATATATATGTTTTCTAAGAAAATATCTCTAAGATATGTTTTGTCTGGATAATAGGAAAGCATTACTCTAATATTTGACTCAGTTTGCAGTTGTATTTACAGCGCAACCTAAATTATTTTCTGGAGAAGAAGAAGTGAATTTATTTTAGGATTTCCTTTGCTGTGCAAGTGCTGTTGAGATTAATTAGGTACAGTTTGTTTATTTTTGTTTTGTTTTTGGTTATTGTAGGAAGTGGATCCCAATAGAACTTGCTGTGATTCGCATCAAAGGGTGTTCTCCTATGTTTTCCTCAGGAGTCTTATAGTACCCACCATTATGTTTAGATCTTCAGACTGTTGGAAGTTTAATTTTGTGTGTGGCGTTAGGGAGTATTCTAATTTCACTGGCCTTTTCATTGTTTAAGAAAGCTCCACTCTGTCCTCCAGAGTGGCTGTTCGCAATTTGCATTGCCAGCATCAGTGTGGGAGGGTTCCTTTTTCTCCATACTGTCTCCAGCATTTATTCTTTGTAGGGTTTCTGCCAATGGCCATTCTGACCGCTCTATGGTGATCCCTCGGTGTAATTTTGGTATGCATTTCTCTAATATTTAGCAATGCTGGCATCTTTCTTTTCATGTGATTTTTTAAAAGGGTATGAGTGAAACATGTCTCTTGAAATTGGCTTCTTGAACTTCTGCTGTGTATTGGACTCTTTAAAATCGATGACCATGCCCAGGGCATTTCTTGAGAGCAGGTGAGTTTTACTTACAGCCCCGTAGGTCGTGTGAACATTAAATGCCCATCAGTACACCTTTTAAGTGCTTTCCTGGTGGTTCAGATGGCAAAGAATCTGCCTGCAATGCAGGAGACCTGGGTTCGATCCCCAGGTGGGGAAGATCCCCTGAAGAAGGGAATGTATACCCACTCCAGTATTCTTGCCTGAGAAATTTCATGGACATAGGAGCCTAGCAGTCTACAATCAATGGGGTTGCAAAGAATCAGACATGACTGAGCTACAAACACACCTTAAAAGTTGCTGTTACAATGAATGGCTACAAGATGGCAGCATTTCTTCACGCCCCAATTTTTTTTTCTTTGGTAATTTCATTTTTATTGTTGTTCAGTTGCTAAGTTGCGTCTATTCTTTGCAACCCCATGGACTGCAGTACACCAGACTTCCCTGTCCTTCACTAAATCCAAGAGTTTGCACAAACTCATGTCCATTGAGTTGATGATGTAATCCAACCATCTTGCCCCCTTCTCTTCCTACTTCAGTCTTCCCCAGCATCAGGGTCTTTTTCAATGAGTCAGCTCTTCAAATCTGGTGCCAAAGTATTGGAGCTTCAGCTTCAGCATCCTTCCAATGAATATTCAGGGTTGATTTCCTTTAGGATTGACTGGTTTGATCTCTTTGCTGTCCAGTTCAGTTCAGTCACTCAGATGTGTCTGATTCTTTGCAATGCCATGAACTGCAGCACGCTAGGCTTTCCTGTCCATCACCAACTCCCGGAGCTTGCTCAAACTCATGTCCATTGAGTTCGTAATGCCATCCAACCATCTTATCCTCTGTCATTCCCTTCTCTTCCTGGAGAGGAAAAGTTAAAATTTTACCTCCTTCTGCCTCTGTAATCATCTTGCTCCTTGCAAAGTCTGGATCACGTAGTCTCAGAAAGTGGGGACTTGCAATACTAGGAACTGGAGTTTATCTCACACACCCTTGTCCTGCTCTTTGCAATCACCCAGCCCCTGCAAACCTGCTTAATCATGCCTGTCCAGGTCAGGTATCCCCCTCCCCATCTTGACCGCTGTTCCCATACGTGTGAAACCCCTTAGTCTAAACCAGCCTATTAACACCTAGTGTTGCCCACTACAGTCTGTCTATTAAAACTCTGTAATCCCTTCGTTCAGGGCTCAGAGCTTGGAGTGTTAACTCCTCTGAGCCCGCTGGCATAATAAACCTGAGTTCTCCAACTCTCCAAGTATGGTGCTTGGTTTCTTGAGTACTGGTTTCTGCAACATTTCTGAAGGCCCCAGCGAGATTCCAACCACGCCAGTCCCTTGAGGCGCCAGACTGGTGGCTTGGCTGGGCTGGAGTGAAGGAACCCCGAGATGAACGAGGAGGCGCGCCACCTGACTGTATTCCGGGTTCTCTTTTGGACTGGTGTTCCGACTCTCCCGACGGCTGATCTCCAACTGTACTCATTGGAGGGATGGACCAACCCACCAGGAATGGCCACAGGATGAGGTAAGGCCACAGGATGAGGTAAGGCCCCAGGGCCAATCCCCAGGCAGGAACCTACCCCAAATGGGTGGAAGAGGAGACTGATCACCTCTTTGGGCTCCCAGGAAGGAAGCATCAGATAGAGAGACCTGGGAACTCAGGGTAAGGGAAGCTTTGTGACAGCCTCTGAATGATTGTGAGTGTGTGATTGCTGATTGAGGAGAGTGAGAGAAATTTTTCTTTTTGGAAACTGCAAAACCAATTCTTTTTGCATATGCAATTAAAAACAACTAGCTTATAAAAAGACCTGCTGAAGGGAAAGCTTGAAGTAAACTGTTTCCATGTCCTTGAAGTACACAGCCAGCTTTGCCTGAGACCTCAGCCTTGGGCAAATTAAAACTTCAAGTGAAGGGAAAAAAGGGGTTAAAGATATATCTTATTTTATTTTGCAAAATGCAGCAAACATTTTAATTTATACATGAGAAATGGAAGTGTTCAAAAGGGTATGCATTTCGAGTTATTGCAGGTTATTTGTGAGAGAATTTCTGCAGGTAAAACGTTTAAATTTAATCAACAGTAGAGTGTCAGTGTATTTAAAATCATGACAAAAATCTTCTCTCTGGTCATGCTGCCCACAGCAAATTATTATGATGTTGTATGTTTTAGGGCAAGATGTCAATACAGCATAAATCCCATGGCATTTTGGTTTTCTTCTGGAGATTAAAGCTGTTTTGTTTTTTTTTTTTTTGTCTTGGGATAAATGCAGCAGCAAAACACAAACCAGTTAATCAAAAAAAAATTTCTGCCATAACTCCAATAATTTTCAGGACACATCAACCCACAGTAGTTTTGCCATTCCCTTTCATTTAAGGGTTATGTCTCTGCACTGATGCCTTAAGTATGTCTGTAAAAGCTTGTTCTCTGTTAAGCCAGTTTACTGACTACAGCCTGGTTGAGAGAATTTAGTTGGTTGGACCATTTATCTAGTGCAGTATATTGGGCACCACCCCTCTTCTGATGATCCAGTTCAAGGAGTTGGTTGACTTGATCAATTCGGCCATGTATAGTGTTATCCAATATGCACTGCACCAGCAAGCTCTCCACATCAGCTACATCCATGTTTAACTCCTTAGAAATAAAAGGAATATGTGTTCTTGTGTAAGACTTAATTAATTTTATAAGCACTTGTGTTCTGATGTTTCGCAAAAGCTCTTCAATGTGTTCCCTTATGAAAGGATAATCCATGATGTTGCTGTGATTTGTTTTTAGAGTCTTTTCAAATTCAGTGATGTCATTATTCTGATAAGCACTTACTAAATTCGTCATTGCTAGAATTTCTGGATTATTTTTTTAAGGTTTGGCCTCCTGTGAGTCAAATGGATTTATTCCCGATTTCAATAGCTATTTGCTAAGACTAAATATTTTAAGCAAATGGTTCATCTTGGACTTCCCAATTCATCATAATTCTTAAAGGCTTCAAAAAAATCAGTGTGTGCCTTTTCAAATTCACCTTCTCTCAAGTGCATTTTACCACCACATTCTCTGATAACTCCCATGATCAGTGGATGAGGGATGGCAGACTTGATGTGAAGTGACTGTTCATAGAGTGTTTTAAGTTTGTTATTTTTCTGTGCCATGTACATTTGAATTTCCAAAGCATATATTTCTAATAACTGTGTGCCTTTTTTTCAGGTCATCTTCTCCATCATCAGTCTGGCAGGACTGATGTAACTGTAATAAAATATTTTGAAGTTTTCCATATTCCTCTCATTCTAAATATAATTTCCCCAGCTTAGTGTTTGTCTTAAACTACAGTCTGTCATTCTTAGCATCTTTCAAAGCTTCCAGTGTTGTTTCATAGAATTCCTGCAGTAAATCATGCTGACATAAAAAATCAGAATTCTGCTTAGAAGTAGAGATATAATTAAGAATAGAATTAATAGATTTTTCAGAATAATTTCTTGTGACAGCACTCCGAATATAGGTCAATAGTTGTTTATATCTGTTCATCATCTCTGGAAGGTTGTCAACTTGAAGTTAATCTTATTTATTTGTTTCAGTGTTTTAAATCCCCATACTCCTTTTTCACCTTCAAGTTCCAAAACCTTTTGGAAACTGCTTAATGCTGCTTTTAGGTCATGTTCTTTTAATGCTTTGGAATTAGAGTACTAATTTTCCAAATCCACATTTGGCTCAGAGTTACTATCTTCGGAGTATTCCAGGTCATAGGCCTCCTCATCATCACATGAAATCATCCTCCATGTCAGGCATCTTGGCTGGGACGCAACGATATATTGTAAATTTCAAACAGAAAACTATAAGATCTCAGTCAGTCAGTCTGGATTTATGTATGTCTCACTATATAGCTTTTTTCTGAAAATATTGCTGAAGTTGTAAATGAGTTCTAATTTAATTGGAGAAACCTGTATGCAGGTCAGGAACCAACAGTTAGAACTGGACATGGAACAATAGACTGGTTCCAAATAGGAAAAGAAGTACGTCAAGGCTGTACATTGTCACCCTGCTTATTTAACTTATATGCAGAGTACATCATGAGGAATGCTGGGCTGGAAGAAGCACAAGCTGGAATCAAGATTGCCGGGAGAAATATCAATAACCTCACATATGCAGATGACACCACCCTTATCGCAGAAAGTGAAGAGGAACTCAAAAGCCTCTTGATGAAAGTGAAAGAGGAGAGTGAAAAAGTTGGCTTGAAGTTCAACATTCAGAAAACAAAGATCATGGCATCTGGTCCCATCACTTCATGGGAAATAGATGGGGACACAGTGGAAACAGTGTCAGACTTATTTTTTTGGGCTCCAAAATCACTGCAGATGCTGATTGCAGCCATGAAATTAAAAGACGCTTACTCCTTGGAAGGAAAGTTATGACCAACCTAGATAGCATATTAAAAAGCAGACATTACTTTGCCAATCAAGGTCCGTCTAGTCAAAGCTGTGGTTTTTCCCGTGGTCATTTATGAATGTGAGAGTTGGACTGTGAAGAAAGCTGATCGCCGAAGAATTGATGCTTTTGAAGACTGCTTTTGAAGATGCTGGAGAAGACTCTTGAGAGTCCCTTGGACTGCACGGAGATACAACCAGTCCATTCTAAAGGAGATCAATCCTGGATGTTCATTGGAAGGACTGATGCTAAAGCTGAAGCTCCAATACTTTGGCCGCCTCATGCGAAGAGTTTACTCACTGGAAAAGACTCTGATGCTGGGAGGGGTTGGGGATAGGAGGAGAAGGGGACGACCGAGGATGAGTTGGCTGGATGGCATCACCAACTCGATGGACGTGAGTTTGGGTGAACTCCGGGAGTTGGTGATAGACAGGGAGGCCTGGCGTGCTGTGATTCATGGGGTCGCAAAGAGTCGGACACGACTGAGCGAATGAACTGAACTGAACTGAAAGAAAAGTAAGCCCTTACAGATCAAACAATTCTAAATACAAGAAAAAAATTAATCTAAATAAATTTCAGATTTAAGTGAACTGGGAAATATTCAATGTTAAATATCTAGTATTAATGTTTGTTTGGTAATCTAATAAGAAAGTAGGATGTATGTTTTTAATAAAGAAAATATAAAAAAATAAAATTACATTTTATAAAGGGAAAAGAAAGTAGGTCTGATTTACAGGTGGCTGTTACAGAAAGTGATTAAAAACTTTGTGGAAGGTGGACCCTGAAGAAGTTTTGTGCATGGTCAGGGCTGACTAAGTTTAAAATAAATTTAATTAAGTTTACCTAAGTGAGTTTAAAGTAAGCTGGTGGAAAAACAAATTCGGCCTTTCTCTCTGTTACGAGGGCAAACTTTCTTCAGATGTTGAACTGCTTTTAATAATAGATTTGTGTTTTTTTTACCTCTTAATTGACCTGTTTTATATTTACCTTTAAAATCTTTTGTTAACTTTGGCTGAGTAAATAACTATTATTTCACGGTAACTTATATGATCCTACCTGACTGAGTATTATAAACCCTTTTGGTATTTATTGACAAAACTTCCTAAATAACTTGGCTTCTAGCTAACTTTGGGATGCTTCAGAGGCCTCTGAGACATCCCACAGAGCTATTAAGCTACCTGGGTTCATTGGACATGTTAAATTACTACATGGGAAGTACTGTTAAAGGGGTGAAAAATCTTTTCAGGTTATACTGTCTGGTTGATGTTACTAATGTAGATATTCTAAAATTATGTGAAATTCATATATATCTGATATTCCCTGATGAAATATGGTCAATTATAATTCTAGTTACCATATTAAAGTGTTATGACCAGGTTTCTTTGTCAATTGCAATGGAATCAGATTTTAAACATGCCTTCTATGGTTTTACTCTCATACTTTTAGAAGAATATTGATAGTTCCTCAAGATTTATGGAAAAGACTTTCTAAGTTTAAACAGATAAACAAATTTTGTTATTAACAGTAAGCTGGTATCGGACTGGAATTTGGTCTTCTCTCTGTTTAGAGAACAAAGTTTTCTTAAAATGCAGCTTTTGATAACAGATTATGAATTTCTTTGCCTTTAAGTGATTTATATTTGTTTTTAAAATCTTTTTGTTACTTTGGTAAAGTAAATAAACATTATTTAAGATTATAGTATTTGTGGACAAAGCTCATTCTGCTTCTGCAAAAAGTAACCCCTCATTGCTATCTTGATATCCTTAAAACATGGCGATAGTCTGCTCTTAAATCAGGAAATTAAAAATGGATAAAAAACAACTGAAAATCAAAAAGCCAGGGCTATGGGAAGTCCAAGATGGCCGCTTGGCTTTTCCCAGTTCCCTGACAGACCTTATTTTTATTTGATGGGTTAAAGCCTTATCTGGCTACACTGTTAATGCCCTCACAATGAGTTCTCCAGAAAAAAAAAAAAAAAAAAGAAAAAATTATGTGTCACTAAATATTAAGTTCTAGTTTTGTTAATTAAGGTCTGTGCTTACTAAGACTCACTTCTGATCTAGTTCCTTGTTATGCTATATTGCTAAAAGTTTTAATTAAGTTATTAGAAAGGACACTCTAAGATTGTTTCCAAAGCTTACCTCGGTAACCAGTCTTTGGATAAAGGTCAGATGCTCCATGGTGTACAACCAGGAGATTGACACTTGGCTATAATCATTGAACTGAGACAGGTGACCTGGGGTGTACCGGGCTATATCCAATGAAAGTTCTTGACTTCAATTCTTGCTTGTGACCTTACTAATGACCGCTAGCTATATTATTTTCTATGTAGCTTGTTTCAGAAGATTATTTCTTATGTTTCCAAATGTGTAACTGAGCCTATGATAAAATGATGCTATGCAGTTCCATATGAGATCAACAATCGTAATAATGTAAACCTAGATATGGGAAGAAGCAACAAGAGGAAATATTTTCCTGGACCAAGAGGCTAGTAAGATAGGTAGGGTCCAATGACTTGCTACTTACAAGGCCTGGTCTAGTGACAACACATTGAGTCAGTAGAATCTTTGTTAGATCCAGTGGGAATGAGCCTTCCCAGCACCGCAGGACACAATGACCATGAAATGTCCCCAAAACACGGTCAAATATGACTATGAAGGGGCCCTGCTGACTAGAAGTTGGCCCTTGCCAGGGATTAAATCATGGCCACTACAAGATTCCAACCTTCAACACCCCCTTGAAAGGAGTTCAGGATTTGAAAATATAAGGCATTCTGTGCTCAGGGAAAACCCAGAAAAACAGGCTTTTGGATAGTCAGATGTTATCAGGTAAGGATTTTTATGAGTCCAAGTTCTTACACCTTCTCATACCTAGAGAAGCACTAATGTCACCAACCAATGTCTGGACCTGGTTCTTCTAGCTAGTGCCTTGGCAGCTTTCCTACTTCTATTAATCTTTGGGCCATATATCTTTAACTTTCTTGTTAAGTTTGTGTCTCCAAGTAGTAGTACGACAAGAATATCCCCCGGACAACACCCAGACAGTGCTGCCAGAACAAGCTGCCTTATTCTCACTTCCCTCTGTAAATGAACCCCGAGGTCCTCAGGCTCTTCTCCCTTTGAGATCTTATATGGAAGACCACCCCCAGTGATCAAAAAGCTCAAGGGAGACCACCAACAACTAGCTGACCTGGAGATGTCCCAACATCCAGGCCCTCGGAGCAGCCTTCTGCCATATCGCCTGAGAAACCTGAGAAAGGACACCCATTCCACTGGGTAATTGGGTTCATCCCTGTCAGCCAGGAGATGAGGTATGGGTTAAAGATTAGAAAAAGGAACCACTTCAGCCAGTTTGGACATGCCCTCACAGGGTCATCCTGGCAACCCCTACTGCTGATAAAGTTACAGGCGTCATCCCTTGGATCCACCGCACCAGAGTTAAGGAGGCAGCAGCTTCCTGTGATGAGGACGCCTGAAAAGCAGTTAGGGACCCCAAAAACCTCCTCAAGGTCCGGTTCCAAAGACAACGGCCCTCACCCATGAAGGATGCTGAGCTCTGCTCTGGTTGTTCTGGGAGCTGACTAGTCAACGCACAGCAGAAGCTTGAGGATTCTACAGCCTTGCTCCAGCCACACGCTGGCAATGCATGGTGGAAGCTTGAGAGTCTGGCTATCAAAATATTAATGGATTTTCATTGTCAACTCTGGACTCTATCCCGATTGCTATTATTGCTGTGCTGTTTGCTACAGGATTAGCCTCAGTCGCACCCTGGGATTGGGATTTGGGTCAGAAGCTGCGGTTAGCTGTCTGTCATCTCACTGTGGTGGAAGCCCCATTCTTTTTAGCTGTCTCTTATGATCAATTCTCCCTATTAACTAAATTGCCCCACAGTATAACTGACCCCCCTTCATGATAGGCTCAGTTGCTATAGCCATGACAACCCAAAGATGGGGAGGAAACCTTTTGCTAGTGTTATCTGTTACATGCAGGCTGCTTTGCAGCCTTTTTGTGTCCTGTGCTGTAACAGATGGTGCCGCCCTCATCAAGGCCTTTTCTTCATTTGTGGGACAGATGCTTACTTATGTCTACCTGTCAATTAGATGGGTATCTGCACCTTAGCCTTCATCAATCCCTAGATGAATATTGTCCCTAACAACCAGACTCTCACCCTATGTCTCACAGCACATATGCCATCAAAAAGAGCCATCCAGTTTATACCCCTACTTGCTGGTCTGGGAACCATGGCTGGGACAGTTATGGGAATACGAGGAATTGCTTCATCAACCACCTTTTACCGTACACTATCAAAAGACTTCACAGACGACATTGAGAGAGTAGCCAAATCTTTAGTGGCCTTACAGGACGAACTGGATTCCCTGGCTGAGGTGGTTTTACAGAAAAGGAGGGAGTTAGATCTACTGACAGCTGAAAAGGGAGGACTCTGCCTCTTCTTGAACGAAGAATGCTGCTTTTATGTAAACCAATCAGGCATAGTTTGGGACATGGCCCAACAGCTAAGGGAAATGAACCATAAAAAGGAGAGAGAAACTAGTAAATTCCTGGGGTAACTGGAACAATATCTGGAGCTGGACATCGTGGCTTCTCCCTTTAACCTGTCCTCTCTTCATGTGCTTTGTGACGCTCTTCTTTGGCCCTTGTATTTATTCTCAATGCTATTACCCAGTTCATAACCTCTCAGATTGAATCCATAAAGTTACAAATGGTAATAGCTCAACATAGCCCCCTAAACAATGGGGAGCTCTGTTTATCCTACTTCTAACTTGAAGAATTTTGAGCATTACCTTGCTAGAATGTGAAATGAGTGCAATTGTATGGTACTTTGAATATTCTTTGTCATTGCCTTTATTATATATTGGAATAGTGTGTTTTTTTTAGGTGTCCAGGAACTTGATTCAGATATATGTAGATTTGTGTCTATTCTTGCTCTGAACAGTGTGTTCAGTAGGGCTCTCTTTGCAACTCAGTATGTCCTTTATGATTATCTATCGGATATATATTAGTGTATATGATAATGCAAAAGTCTTAAGTTATCCTTCTTCCTAATTTTTTTTGTAACTGTAAGTTGGTTGTCACAGTTGGTAAGTCTGTTTCTCTTTTATTTAGTAGTTTATTGGTATAAATTGATAGATTCCGCCTATAGGTGATATCTGATGATATTTCTCTCTCTCTGATTGACTTCACTGTGCATGGTCGTGTCTTGCTCCATCTCTGCTGCTTCAAAGACGTTATTTATCTGATTCTGCTCTGTGAATGAGGAGGATTCCAGTATCTGGTTGTCTCACTCAGTCTTCTCTTTCCCGCCCCTGAACTTGCTGGCTGAGTTTCCATCTCAGCTCTCATAAGAGTGCTGCTCTGGATACAGGGGCGCACAGGTCATTTCAGATTATGAGTTTCTCCATATCTGAGTCCAAAAGTGGCACTGCTGGATCATATGCTACCCATGTGTTGAGTTTTTTAAGGAATCTCCCTGAAGCACAAGCTGGAATCAAGATTGCTGGGAAATATCAATAATCTCAGTTATGCAGATGACATCACCCTTATGGCAGAAAGTGAAGAAGAGCTAAAGAGCCTCTTGATGGAAGTGAAAGAGGAGAGTGAAAGTTCAGTTCAGTCGCTCAGTCGTGTCCAACTCCTTGCGACCCCATGAATCACAGCACGCCAGGCCTCCCTGTCCATCACCAACTCCCGGAGTTCACCCAAATTCATGTCCATCGAGTCGGTGATGCCATCCAGCTATCTCATCCTCTGTCGTCCCCTTCTCCTCCTGAGCGACTGAACTGAACTGAACTGGAGAGACCTGATGACACACTCTCTACTGATGCTTCTCATTCCTTGACTGAACATAGGCTTCTCAGCTTTCTGTGTGCTCAGAATCACACACTGCGTGAAAACACTTGTTGGGTTGGAAGTCATTTTTCAGTCGCAATATCCCCCAACTTTGTGACCATAGGGAAGGCCTGCACACACACTCGGAAAGGCAAAGCAACAGCTAAGCATCTATTCCATCGTGTTTTCTCTGCAGGAGTGAGCCAGAGAGCCCAGGTGTGTCTGGAAACTTCTTGGGTCCTGCTGGGTCACATCCTGAGTGTGAACCTGGGCACTGGACCGTGGTGACAAAATTCTCAGTTTTCTCTCGGTGGGTACTAAAGCGGTGAGGCATAGCAACTGCTTGAAAATCCATCCAGTTTCAGTTTTCTTATTTCTGGCAGTGCTTGCTTTGCACCACCGTTTGGGATTTCTGAAGCAAGTGGGCAACTGGCAAGTCCTCATCTCGGACCCATTTGCACTGGAATGTCACCTCAATGAGGTGACCACAGAACGGCACTCAGCACTCTCAGGCACATTCCGACAGCCTGCTTCCTCATGGGCAGTCTCAGTATGATGTAAGAGTGTGTTTACAAGGCTCGGAAAGTGCAGGGAGAGACACCGCCCTGACTCTGAATGTTAGGTAATCTGGGAAAGCCTGGAGGTCTCACATCTTAGAAGCTAGACAGTCCCTGATGAACAGAGGCCTGAAAACACACTCTCTGTTAATGCCTTTCCTTCCTTGAAGGAATATAGCGTTCACAGCATCCTGTGTGCTGAGAGTCACACACTACTTGAAAATGCTCACTTGGAGGTCATTTTTCAGTTGCAATTTCCCCTGAGGGTGTGACCTTAGGGAATGCCCTCATACTCACAGGGAAATGCAAACCAACATCCAAACATCTGTTCCATCACGTTTTCTCTGAAGGAGAGATCTAGTGATCCTAGGTCTGTCTGGAAAATTCTTGGACCTGCGGGCACATATTCTGAGTGTGAATCTGCATACTGGGCCTGTGGCAACATTTTCATTATTCTCTCAGTGGTCCCTAAAGCAGAGTAACCTAGCAACTGCTTGAAAATCCATCCAAATGCTGTCTTCTTACTTCTGACAGCGCTAGCTTTGGTTCAACCTTTGGGATTTCTGAAGCAAGCAGGCAGCTTGCAACTTGTAGCCACAGGCCCATTTCCAGTGGAATGTCACGTCATGTAGGTAAGCACCGTATGGGACCCGGCACTCTCAGACACACTCCCACAGCCTGCTTCCTCATGGGCAGTCCCAGTATAACCCAGGAATGTGTTTACAAGTCTCAGAGAGTGCATAGAAATACATGCTCTGAGTTGGGATGTTAGTTCATCTGGGCAAGACTGGAGGTCTCACGTCTTACAATCTAGACAGTTCCTGATAGATAGAGGCCTGAAAACACACTCTCTGTTGATGCCTTTCCTTCCTTGAAGGACCATAGCTTTCTCACCATTTTAGGGCCAACAGAGAGGAAAATGTGAATTTTGTCACTGAGGTCTGGTATCCAGGTTCACACTCAGGATGTGTCCCTACACATCCAAGAATTTTAAAGACAGACCTAGGTTCACTGGATCTCTCCTACAGAGAAACATCCTACAGAAAGATGTTTGTATATTGGTTTGCTGTTCCTTGTGAGTGTGGTGGCCTTCCCTACAGTCAAACCATCAGGGTAAACCGTTACTGATAAATGGCCTCCAAGCAAGCATTTTCAAGCAGTGTGTGACTCTCTGCACACAGAATCCTGGGAAAACTATGTTCCTTCAAGGAAGAAAAGGCATCAATAGAGAGTGTGTTTTCAGTCCTCTATCTTTCAGGATCTGTCTATATTCTAAGATGTGAGATCTCCAGAGTCGCCCAGAAGACCCAACTTCCAGAGTCAGGGCAGAGTGTTTCCCTGCAAATTCTGAGCCTTGTAAACACATTTCGAGATCACATGGGAATGCCCATGAGGAAACAGGCTGTGGGAAAGTGTCTGAGAGTGCTCGGTGCCATACTGTCCTTACCTAGATAAGCTGATATTCCACTGGAAATCGGCCAGGGGCTAGGAGTTACAAGCCGCCTGTTGCTTCAGAAATCCCAAAGGGTGGAACAAAGCTATCATTGTCAGAAGTAAGAAAATAGATATTAAACGGATTTTCAAGCAATTGTTATGTCTCACCGTTTTATGGCCAATGGAGAGATAAATGCGAATCTTGCTCCCAAGGTCTGCTTATGAAGGTTCACAGTCAAGCGTGTGTCCCCACAGTATCCAAGACTTTTCCAGAAGGACTTAGTCTCACTATCTCTCTCCTACAGAGCAAAAGTGATGGAATAGACATTTGCATGCGGTTTCCCTTTTACTGTGAATGTGGGGCCTTCCCTCCAGTCACACTTTCAGGTGAAATTCCTACTGAAAAATGGCCTCCAAGCAAGTGTTTTCAAGCAGTGTGTGACACTCAGGAAGCAGAATGCTGGGGAAACTATGCTTCTTCGAGGAAAGAAAGGCATCAAGAGATAGTGAGTTTTCAGTCCTTTATCTGTCAGAAGCTGTCTAAGATATGAGACCTCCAGTCTTGCCCTGTGGACCTAACTTCCAGAGTCAGGCAACGCGTTTCCTTGTATTAACCCAAGCTTTTAACCACATTTCTATGTCATATCAGAACTTCCCATGAGGAAACAGGCTGCAGGAATGTGCTGAGAGTGCTGGGTGCCATACCGCTGTTACCTGGGTGAGGTGACATTCCATTGGAAATGGGCCATCAGTAGGACTTGTGCACGGCCTGCCTGCTTCAGAAATCCCAAAGGGGGGGGGGACAAAAGCTATTGCTGCAAGAAGTAAGAAAACAGCAGTTGTATGGATTTTCAAGCAGTTGCTAGGCCACACCATTTTAGGGCCAACCTAGAGAAAAATGTGACTTTGCCATCAAGGTCTGGTATCCAGGTATCTGGTAAACTAGATGGAACCTTGCAGTATCCTAGAATTTTTCAGACTTACCTAGGCCCAGTGGATCTCTCCTTCAGAGAGAACATGATGAAATGAAATGTTGTTGCTGAATGAAAAGACGCCGGGATTCTTGGCCTCTGGAGGAGAAGATTTCAATCCGGGCCAGAGACGAGGCTTGATCGCTCAGAGGTTTTGTATAATAAAGTTTTATTAAAGTATAAAGGAGATAGAGAAAGTTTCTGACATAGGCATCAGAAGGGGGCAGAAAGAGTACCCCCCTGCTAGTCTTCAGCTGGATGTTATACAGTCACTAGCAGTCTGTTAATGAAAGAAAGGAATGTCTTAAAACTCAGAATGGTACTAGGCCCCTCATCCATGAGATGCATTTGGGGATAATCATGGCACCAGATGATTCATCCCAGGCCATAAAATGATTGACTTGAATCTTGTAGAAGGGCAGATTACCATACAAATAGTTTCGTTTACATAGATTCAGTTCAGTTGCTCAGTAGTGTCCGACTCTTTGCGACCCCATGAATCACAGCACGCCAGGCCTCTCTGTCCATCACCAACTCCCAGAGTTCACTCAAACTCATGTCCATAGAGTTGGTGATGCCATCCAGCCATCTCATTCTCTGTCGTCCCCTTCTCCTCCCGCCCCCAATCCCTCCCAGCATCAGAGTCTTTTCCAGTGAGTCAACTCTTCGCCTGAGGTGGCCAAAGTATTGGAGTTTCAGCTTTAGCATCAGTCCTTCCAATGAACACCCAGGATCGATCTCCTTTAGGATGGACTGGTTGGATCTCCTTGCAGTCCAAAAGTCTTCTCCAGCACCACAGTTCAAAAGCATCAATTCTTTGGCGATCAGCTTTCTTCACAGTCCAACTCTCACATCCAAAGCTTTGACCAGACGGACTTTTGTCGGCAAAGTAATGTCTCTGCTTTTTAATATGCGGTCTGGGTTGGTCATATATTTTCTTCCAAGGAGCAAGCACCTTTTAATTTCAAAGGTGCAGTCACCATCTGCAGTGATTTCGGAGCCCAAAAAGGTAAAGTCTTTTACTGTTTCCGTTGTTTCTCCATCAATTTGCAGTGAAGTGATGGGACTGGATGCTATGATCTTAGTTTTCTGAATGCTGAGTTTTAAACCAACTTTTTCACTCTCCTCTTTAACTTTGATCAAGAGGCTTTTTAGTTTTTCTTCGCTTTCTGCCATAAGGATGGTGTCATCTGCATATCTTAGATTATTGATATTTTCCCAGCAATCTTGACTCCAGCTTGTGCTTCATCCAGCCCAGCATTTTGCATGACATACTCTGCATATAAGTTAAATAAGCAGGGTGGCAATATACAGCCTTCACATACTGATTTGGAACCAGTCTGTCGTTCCATGTCCAGTTGTTGCTTCTTGACCTGCATACAGAATTCTCAGGAGGCAGGTCAGATGATCTGGTATTCCCATCTCATTAAGAATTTTCCACAGTTTGTTGTGATCCACACAGTCAAACGCTTTGGTGTAGTCAATAAAGCAGATATTTTTCTGGAACTCTCTTGCTTTGTCGATGATCCACTGGATTTTGATCTCTAGTTCCTCTGCCTTTTCTAAATCCAGCTTGAACATGTGGAAGTTCACGGTTCACATACTGTTGAAGCCTGGCGTGGAGAATTTTGAGCATTACTTTTCTAGTATATGAGATAAGTGCAATTGTGCGGTAGTTCGAACATGCTTTGGCATTGCCTTTCTTTGGGACTGGAATGAAAACGGACCTTTTCCAGTCCTGTGGTCACTGCTGAGTGTTTCAAATTTGGTGACATATTGAGTGCAACACTGCAATAGCATCACCTTTTAGGATTTGAAATAGCTCAACTGGAATTTCATCACCTCCACTAGCTTTTTTCGTAGTGATGCTTCCTAAGGCTGTGATTTCACATTCTGGGATGTCTGGCTCTAGATGAGTGATCACATCTTTGTGATTATCTGGGTCATGAAGATCTTTTTTGTACAGTTCTTCTGTGTTTTTGCCACCTCTTCTTAATACATTCTGCTTTGTTAGGTCCATACCATTTCTGTCCTTTATTGTGCCCATCTTTGCATGAAATGTTCCCTTGGTATCTCTAATTTTCTTGAAGAGATGTCTAGTCTTTCCTGTTCTATTGTTTTCCTCTATTTCTTTGCATTGATCACCGAGGAAGACTTTCTTATCTCTCCTTGCTATTCCTTGGAACTCTGTATTCAGGAGGGTATATCTTCCCTTTTTTCCTTTGCCTTTAGCTTCTCTTCTTTCCTCAGCTATTTGTAAGCCCTCCTCAGACAACCATTTTGCCTTTTTGCATTTCTTTTTCTTGGGGATGGTCTTGATCACTGCCTCCGATACAATGTCATGAACCTCAGTCCACAGTTCTTCAGTGACTATATCGGATCTAATCACTTGAATCTATTTGTCATGTCTACTGTATAATCATAAGGGATTTGATTTAGGTCATACCTGAATGGCTGCAAAGAATGAAATCAATCTGATTTCAGTCTTGACCATCTGGTGATGTCCATGTGTAGAGTCTTCTCTTATGTATGTAGAAGCAGGTATTTGCTCTGACCAGTGTGTTCCCTTGGCAAAACTCTGTTAGCATTTGCCCTGCTTCGTTTTGGACTCCACGGTCAAATTTGCCTGTAACTCTAAGTATCTCCTAACTTCCTACTTTTTCATTCCAGTCCCCTAAAATGAAAAGGACATCTTTTTGGGTGTTCGTTCCAGAAGGTCTCATAGGTCTTCATAGAACGTTCAACGTCAGCTTCTTCAGCATTAATGGGATTCCTGGGAGTTGATATACTACTTAATGTATGATAGGGAGTAGGAGAAAAAGGCATCTTCTGAAAAACAGGTGACTTGGGCGAGGCACTTATGGGAGAACAAATCACATTTAGGAAAGATAAATCCTTCGGAGGATATATGGGAGATAGGGGAGTTTTGTGATATTGTCTGTTTATCTGGTGCTTTTTCCAAAAAATAGTCTTTTCCCAGACTTTTTCCAAAAAGCAAAGCTAAAATAGATCGATTGGTAGGTAGGTAAAGATAAGGTGAAAAGTCTTAGGCAAATCATATTTATCCATGACGAACTTTCTCTGATTTTAACACTGTCTCCAAAAGTAAATCAAAAGTCAATTAAAACTGACTCAAATGCATTCCTTGCTATAGTTGAACAATACCCAGCTTCTTTATCCATTCATTTGTTGACGGACATCTAGGTTGCTTCCATGTCCTAGCTACTGTAAGTAGTGCTGCAATGAACACTAAGGAACATGTGTCTTTGGGAATTTGCTGTATGATGCAGGGAACCCAAAGCTGGTGCTGTGTGACAACCTAGAGGGGTGGAACGGGGAGGGAGGTTCAACAGGGAGGGGCCATATGCACACCTATGGCCAATTCGAGTCAATGTTTGGCAGAAACCATCACAATATTTAAAGTAATTATCCTCTAATTAAAAATAAAAATTATAAAAAGTTAATTCATTTAAAAGGCAAAAACGCAGGCAAATCTTATTTCTCCCTGAGCAAAGGCCTATGATTCTGAGTTTAAAGTTACATACAGTAAGTTTTATGCCACTGTTAACAATTGTAATACATCAAAACATTGACGGAAGACATAACAGCAGTATCTAAATCTTTAGGTCTATATATAGTGATAAAAACTGGAAAATACAAAAACGCTACCAATCAACACCACTAAATATTAAAGACAAGTCTGGTTGTTTGGGTGCTGTTTAAACAGCTGGTATTAGGGCTCAGTTTGAGTTTGTAAAGGGCGTCCCCAGTGGCTAAAATGGTAAAGAATCCACCTGTAATGCAGGTGACCTGGGTTTGATCCCAGAGTCTGGAAGATCCCCTGGAGAAGGGAATGGCTCGTCACTCCAGTATTCTTGCCTGGAGAATGCCATGGACAGAGGAGCCGGGTGGGCTACAGTCCACGGGGTCGCACAGAGTCAGACATGATTGACTAACACTATCACTTAGAATATAGAAATTCAACAGTGCTGATGTTTAAATCTGCTAAAAAGTAACTTAGATGCAGAGAAACATCATTTAAAACGCTATATAAATTTTCATCATACACATATAATACAAAAACATTTTCTGTTAAGAAAGATTTGCTCATCATGTTTAACAGGAAATAATGAAACGTCATGGAAACAGTCCAGTAGGGAAACTTTTACTATTTATCTTTCTAAATCATGTGTTTTTTCCTTCCAAATCTGTGTATCTTGTTCTTCTGTTTACAAAACTGGGTCATCACACATTTGACCCTTCTGTAGATCCTCGAGAAGACACTCTAAAGGCATCAGATGCAAACTGAGCATCAACTGAAAGAGAAGGAAAGAATTATATTTTTTACAGAAAATACTTGGGCTAACTAAGATTAGTAAAAGAAAACAAAAAAACAAAAAAACCCTGAGACCTTTCCTAGTATTCTGAAAAATGAAATTTATCTACAGATGACACAACATAAAATACTGATCACGATTACAATTTTATGATCAGCTCATGGCCGCATGTGGGGCTGCGTATCAGAGCTCCTGGTTTTCTCACTCTTCATTCATTCACTCAATAACTATGTGCAAAGGTTCTGTAACAAGCACTGGAATTACAAGATGAAGGTGACCCAGTCCACCCTGAAAAATAATATGCCCTTAACTGGAAAAACAGACAAACAGGCAATTTCCACAGAGAGTCACAAATACAAAGATATAAAAGATGGCACAAGGAACGCCTGGAAGGGGCAGCCGGCTTTGTGTCAATACTGCCAGCTTTTTGGTGGAAGTGATATGTATGTAGCTGCCTGAAGGACAGGAGAAAGTACAGGAGATGGAGGGGAGAAGCACGTACAAAGACCGGAGGTGAGGAAAGGAATCTGTGGGATCCCACACAGTTTGGCTGGTCAGATGCAGAGCTGAGGGGCAGAGTAGGTGGGAAAGAGAGAAGGCCGACTACCTGGGCAGGACCCAAATTGATGTGGGTGTTTGGAGCATTTCCTGAGGGGAAAAGATAAACTGGTGACGTATTCAGTGACAGAGAAACTTTAAAGTCACCCACCAAGTGATAGCCACATAAACGTGACTGCTTGAGTCTGGGTTTCCTAGCCTTAACCATTACCAGACACTTGAGAAGTTGATGAACTCCACGTTTTCTGAGAATAGTGTCACGGTGTAAGAAGATAGCTCCAGGGATGGAGGAAGTAGAGGATACAGCTAGAAATAAAAAGAAATACAAAGACCTTCAGAGATTGCTTTTCAAGCTATGGTACGTGATGAATAAATGAGGAAGAAGGATATTTTTCACTATGACTGCTCATGCTTTCACATTTTTCATTAGCTACGTATAAAAAAAAAAATATTTAACATAGCATCTGTTATCCAAGCAATGGAAAGAGATGCCATTTATTGTTTACAGTGTATTTCAGAAATCAATGTCTAAATTTAATTCATACGTTTTGGCAACATACCTTCTGTTAGTTCTCTAGCTATCCTGTCCATCTCCCGTCGCATCTGAAATAAGTCAAATATTTATGTTTAACATAAACAAGTTATATGTTTACGACTTATTAAATGTGACTTTGAAATAATACTTTTAGAGACTAGACCTAATTTGAAGATTACTTCAGAAGAAAAAAATCACATAAATAAAAGAAAATGAATTCCTACTTATTCTGCTTATAGATAACAGAGAACATATATACGGAATGCTTTTTAGATTAATCTGATCAAAGTACAGTAAATACCAGTCTATCAAGGACACATAATTTCAGAGAATTAGGGAATGACCCATAATCCTTGAAATGACCCACAAGATTACTATCTTCTCCCCTAAAATCTCCTGGCACACATATGTACTTCTGAGACTTTATTTCGATTTCTAGGTGAGGATCCTGTTCAAATGGAGGAAGTAGTTTGACTCAAATGTTAATAAGTAGAACACATCTGTGATTTTCTTTAAACTTGTCCATTTAACGAAAACACAAAAAGTGAGAAAATTATACACAAGAAAACAATGTACCAGCAAGACTGAATTCTAAAGGTGTTAGTGAGAAGGATTCTCTCATGAGTGTTGGTTTCCAAACTATGTCCCATAGAAGCGGAAGGTCTCACAGGGGTCACTGCAGGGTTGAGGAACAGAGAAGTCACAGCTGCAGGGGCTCTGGCCACTCTTTAGCTAAACGGTTCTATACTTGTCTCCATTTTATAGAACACGGTTCCATGCAGAAGTTTTAAAAGAAAGGTTGTTTTCTTTGAAGAAAAAGCTTTTTTTAAGGTATGAGAGTCATTGATTTAATCCGACAACTGTGAGGAAACAAACTTCTGTAGTGTAAGTCCCTCAGTCTGTGGTGCTTTGTTATGGCAGCCCGAGCAAACTAACACAGAAACTATACTAAAGTTTCATAAAACGTGACCACTGGGGGAAACTGGAGAAAGTGTGTTTCTCTGTAATATAGGTCTTATAACCACATGTGAGCCTGCAATTATCAATAATAATTTCAATTTTAAAAAAATTTAAAATAAAATGACACATCCAAGCTGTGTGAAGTAAAGTGAAAGAAGCTCAGTCGTGTCCAACTCCTTGAGACCCCACGGACTATATAGTCCATGGAATTCTCCAGGACAGAATACTGGAGTGGGTAGCCTTTCCTTTCTCCAGGGGATCTTCGCAACCCAGGGACCAAACCCAGGTCTCCCGTACTGCAGGTGGATTCTTTACTAGCTGAGTCACAAGGGAAGCCCTCCAAGCTGTGTGCTTCGGTACAAAAGCCAGTAAGTGAGACCAAGTGCAGAAAGCATTTATTCACGGGGCAGAGGGAGACCAGTGTGGTGGAAACCAGGCTTTTCACTGTGAGAGGCGTAAGTTATAAACACAGAAAGAGAGAAAACTAGAATCATCCCTGTGATATGGGAATTGTAGAGTTTGAATTTATGATTTTTGGTAAAGAGGTGTATAAATAAATTTACCTGAAACCACGTCCTTGTGAGCATAATATATACACATTCCCTAATTCTATGCACTAATTGCATTTGGACTCAGTGATGCCCCAGGAGCCTTGAGCACTCCCAGTACCCAAATCTTGGTCTCCTAGTACCATTCTGAGCTAAAAGTCACCAAGGATTCCTTGGAGAAGTGGTTGCTTCCAGGGCTGGGGCAAGGGAAGTACCAGATGAACCTGGACTATTGTGGGACACTAGAAAGTAAGGAAGTGCTCAGATAATGACCAGGGCCAAGAACTCACCCTGAGGGGCCTCTTTTTACCCAAATCTGGGACAATTGAGCATGGAAATAAATACTGATGGTAACATATGGCAACCCATTGAATAAAACAGGGAGGACAACTGTGTGAGAGCTAACTGAAGAGCAGGACACTCACATCCTATCAAGGGATTTTCCCATAAAATGCTCAGGAATCACCAAGGGGAAAGTAACTCTGTGAAGAAGCCTGGCCAACACCACCTGACCACAAATCGAAGGACGTCACTAAAGCTTTCGTCCCCGGACAGGATGGAATGAGAAGGGGATATTCCCACATAATCTGAATCCAATTATAAGGAAGTTCTAGACACACCAAAAAAACTGCTTATAACCTTCAAAAGCACCAGGTCCTAAGAACAAGGACAGGCAGACTGAAGCCACACCAGGTCCCGGTTGTGGCTGAGGGGGCCACAACCCGTCATATCCACAGTGAGTTCCCAACTTGGAGTGGGAGGGAGCTGATGGGGCAGCAACTCTTGTAACTTTCATTAAAATGTCCTGTGTTTCCTTTCTGTAAGTTTGAGATTATTTCCAAACAATGGAAAAGGGAAGGTGGCATAAGTTTCACGCCAGGGGTCAGTACTTAACCTGTGTACAGAGCCCTTGCATCTCAGAGCAGGCCTTTTCCTCGTCTCTCTTTAAATCCTCCATTTCCTTCCTGTTGAAGAAGCAAAGTTAACAGTATCACTGATGAGTCATTGCTCAGGTTCACCATGGTGGCTGGTATGCACACCTGTTCTCTATACCCTACAGCCAGCCACTGGTCTGTCAGTGTCCTGCACTGTTACTGCCACTGGTCCAATTGGTTCCCAACCTGGGAACCAGAGGAACCCTGCCAGCACTAAGTACAATCCTTCCACGACATTCCTCAGCCACACAGCACATGTAATCTCTCTACAGCACGTGGGAGTGCTCTTCACACCCAGAAGCAAAACGATCAACACAGCCTTACATTTGCTGACGTCTGCTGTCAAAAGGGTCCCAGCACCAAACTTAGGGAAAATGGTTCCTGGAGGGAAGAAACCTTTCGGATTTCAGAATTGCTGTAATGTAATAGTGATCGCTGGGTGACCATCCACTCTGGATTCCGCACTTTAATCGTCAGGCACTTTTATCAAATCAATCCCACAGCCTCGGCAGTTTACAGCTGAGCTCATTTAAATTAAAAAAAAAAGAAAAGAAAAGCCAAACCCTTCTGAGATGAGGCTCTGATGGTGAAAGCTGAAATCCACTGACAGGTAACCCTCCACAATACACACAGCTCCTGTCTCAGTGCTCAGGCCCCTGCCCCAGACCCCTGACTCTGACACACTGAAATCAACAGACCAGGAATGAACCTTGGACAAAAGCACAGCTGAAACCATTATCAGGAAAAGAACAAACAGATTCTACTGGTCCAGGAAGGTTGTAAGAGGCCCTCTTGCCCCTACAGGGATGCAGGATGCCTCCTCTGACCGTTGAACACGCTCTGGAGTATTCTGTAGGATGCCTGAGCCCGCCCATGCCCATCAATGCTGGTCGGAGGGCAGCACAGTTCTCTGAAACTGTTCCTGGAACATGGGTTATCTGTGAACACATCTCACTTTCTACAGTAATGCCCTCTGAGCTTCTTCTACGATGAGCAAACCGTGTCCGGGATGGGTGGTTGGGGTGGGACCACTGAGCCGGCCCTTACCTCTGGGCAGCCTGCCTCCTTTCTGAAGCTTCAAGCTCTTGTCGGCTCCTCCCCAGCTCATTTTTCAAGAGCGTGCATTCTTCAGAACACTTTTCCAACTTGATTCTGGATAACAAACTTTAAAAAGAAAGAAGAGTGGGAATTCCAAGAGCTGGTCACCCGACAGTCTGGTCTTGTAATGACCCACAGCCACACTTTCCTTTCCTGGATGAGGACACAAAGCACCAGTTCCTTCCCTGTGTCCAGCGTGAACCTGCTCTGGTTTGCACCTCCCAAGAGATAAGCCACAGGAAAACAAAGCTTTCTTAGCTCCTAAAAGAGCCATTGACTAACGTATTCGGCACCGTGATTCTCTGTGTTTAGAGCTGGCCTGTTCCTGCATCTCCTTACCTTCACTGAAATGTCAGCGTGCTCACAGCTGGCACCAATGCAAGATGCTGGATGAGAGTCCTCATGAGGTTTTGAAAGGAAATCCCCCCCAGGGACTCCGAGCACAAAGCTGAGGAACACAAGGACTCGGGAAGCTGAATCCTATGGGAAGTGTTCCTTATCCCACACCCTGAGGTCGGCACTGGAGCAAACTGGAAAGATGCCCACGTTAGCAGACGGAGGGTGATTCGATGCAGTGTGGGACCTTCAGGAGGGGAAAGCAAGTACTGACAGAGGGCGCCCAGGCCAAGTCTGCCTGGAGTCTTGGCTTCCGATGCTCTTAGAGTCTCCCTGGAAGGTAACTCCATTGATGTGCAATGGATGGGCAACTGCTCAATGAAGGTCACGGGGAGGCAGCTTGAAACGCACACCTGCTGCCCAGAAAATCTATCCTAACTGACATTTATTCCCCTAAACATTAGGTCTCTACCTGGCATTAGTTTCTAGTTTTTTCAATCTAAAAGTACTCAAAGTACATGACCTCGTATGTTTAATGTGTTATTCTTATAATATCAAGCATAAGTATCTCCTTCATAGGCATAAGTAGGATTTCATTTTTCTGACGAGGAACTAAAGAGAAAAATGAAGACATAGAAGTCAATGGAATTTCAAAAGACATGAAGGGTTTTAAGGAGGAGAGTGATCACAAATGAGGTCAATTTGGGAAACCAAATGGATTCGAGGCAGGTGTGTGTGTGTGTGTGTGTGTGTGTGTGACAAATGAGGTCAATTTGGAAAACCAAATGGATTCGAGGCAGGTGTGTGTGTGTGTGTGCACGCGTGTGTGTGCGCATGTGTGCGCGGGACAGGGGGAGTTCAGTTTCCAGTTTCCTGGACCTCGAATAAGATGGTGGTTGCCTTATTCCAGCCCTCCACATTTAGCAGATAACCAGAGCCTGTGCAAAGCTGATCATCTAACGTGTGGTGTCCTCACAGAAGGTTATAGAAACCTCCAGTGGCCCTCAAACCAAAACCTGAATGCTGAAACCAAAGCTGTGAGCATTAAGCAACACAAACACGGAGTTACCCTGAGGCCAACACCTACATCAGTGTGGAGAAACCACACCAGGGGCGCGTGTCCTGGGCTTGTTCCCTGGAATAGGTTAAAGTGGTCTCAGATTAAGAGGCTCCCAAGTCATCTTGGCAAAAGCAAAACACATCCTTTCTGCAGGGAGAATCCTCTACGACAGCTCTCAGGATTCCCAGAGATAAACTTCATGTGAACATGAGCTCACAATCAAAGGTCACCACAACATATGTGGGAAAGGAACACTTATGACAGAAGCCAAAACAACAGAATTAGTTCCCAGATATTGGAACTGTCCGCCACAGACTTGGGATAAATATTATTAAATGTTTACTTAAATAAATGATGGGAATAAAAAGTGGACAAGCAAGCCACAAGACGCTATCAGAAACGATCAGGCAGGACCAAATAGAATGTTTGAAAATGAAAAAAAAATAAAAAATCAATGTCAAAATAAAAGCTCACTGGTAGATTAGATATAGCTGAAGAAAGAATCACTGACTTAGAACACAGAGATATGAAAAAGTACCCAGAATGTTTCATGTACAGAAAAGAAGATGGAAGAAACGAAAGAGAGGTTAAGAAAAGGAAGAAAAGTGAAAAGATCTAATATCATACATCCAACTGAAAAGGCCACTGAGGGGAGAGGCAATATTTTACAAAGAAAGGCTGAAAGATTTTCATAGGACACAAATCTATATGTTCAGCAGGCATAAGGTTTCTAAGTGCGGTAAGTAAAAAGAAAACCGCACCTGTGCCCTACGACCCAACAAGTCCATTCTTAGGTACACCAACACCGAGAACAAAAAAATGGGGCTCCCCAGAGCCCCCCAGGGTTCAGCACTATCCTGACTCAGAAGAGTGACCCTGGGGGGCGGGTGCTGGGTGCTGGTGACACAGATGTGTCCAATTCATCAGCAATTCTTCCAACTGAACACATGCGTGTCTTGTGTGTGTGTGCACATAACACTTCAATAACAAGTTAAAACGAAAGAAATACACACACCTAAACACCCCCAAGAAAACCCACAAAAGATGGAGAAGCTAATAGCAACCAGAGGACACAACTCAGATCACCTACTGTGGGGACATAATAACAGCCTCTAAAAGACGTCTGCACCCAGAACCTGCAAATATGGTTGCCCTTTCATAGCAAAGGGGGACCAATGCAACAAACAGAACGAAAGCTGCTAATTCACTGCCCTTAGATGGAAAGAACGTCTCCGACTGTCCACGAAGGCCCTCCACTGTGGAAGAGCAGGCAGAAGACTGGGAGTCAGGATGGAGCACAAGGAGGATCAGCCCGTCACTGCTGGTGTTAGAGGAGGAAGGTGTGGATCAAGAATGGGAGGCCTGCAGGTTTCCTCCCGAGCTTCCAGAAAGGAAGGTGGCTGCCAACACTGAGATTCCCGCCCAGTCGTAGCCACTTCTGATTTCCAGGCTCCAGCACCATGAAATCCCAAGTTGTGATGCTTTAAGCCTCTCACTTCCTGGTAACTTATCACCGCAGCAAGAGAAAATGGATGCTCACACAGAGCAGCCTGCCCAGGGCAGAGGGCAGCCTTCAGCTGCGCCTCAAGGTTTGTGCTTCTAGGAAGACCAGCCTTCAGAAATGGGAGAGAAGCTGAGACATTTTCGGCTAAACAAAAACTAAGGGAATGTACTCCAAAGACAGTTTCACGAAAGACCACACATCAGAGTAAAGAAGATGGTCCCATAAAGAAGGCATCTAACCAGGCATCCAAGCTGAGGACCATCCAGTAAAACTCCCAGTCTGGAGTTTTGAAAATCGTCCATGTCCAAATGCCTTGAAACAATCTACCAGGACAGACCCAGGAGGAAACATAAGATCTAAACAGGCCTGCAATAAGGGTTACAGATGCCGGACAATGGAGCCTTCTCTGCCCACCCACCTAGGGCTGAAAGCTGCAAACACCTGTCTCACTCCCGGCTGCAGCCCCGTCTGTGACAGCACGTGGCAGTTGCCCAGGAAACCCTGTCCAGTGATCTAGACACCACTGAGACCTGAACTGTGACGTTAGCCGTGGGGCCAACAAGCCAAGGTGTGCCGCAAGTCAGGAGAAGCAGAAAGGACCAGCACAGCCCGCAGGGCCCCGGGGCTGGGTGCAGGACTAAGACAGCGCTGGGCTCCTGTGCCTGTCCACAGGGAAGTGCCCGAGACAGACGGCAGAGAGGGCGTGTGGCCGCTGGGCTCTTGAAGGACCCCGAGTGTGCCTGCGGCCTGATGTGGACTCGCAGGTCCACCGGGTCCCAGCCCAGCGTGTGATCGCAGCCGCAATGGGAACGGGGGGTCCACGTGTTCCCCTGAGGCTGCGTGCCACTCGTGAGGCCCAGCGCCACCTCTGCTGCAGGGAAGAGGGGATTCAGAAACCAGTATACCACAACAAAGTCGCCACGTCATTGGGGGACCCCGCGTCCGAGATTGAGGTCTAGAGCAAGGTCTAGAGGGTGACAAACAGTCCAGGCGCCTCGGGGAGGAGTGAGGGGGGTCTGGGAACAGAGCCTGGGGCTCCTGGCTATGCTAATATTTTCTTTCTCAAGCTGGGAGGTGCACTGACATTTATTCCTTTTGGTTCATCATAAATCCCACATGATGCATTTTCCGGTGAAGCCACGTGCCATGGTCACCTAGCGGGCAGGAGGTGGTGCCTCAGCTGGACACACCTGCGTGTGCTGTGGGCCAGTGTCCTGTGCCCAGACAAGGGACACACCTCACGAAGCATCTGTCTCCACAGGACGTGGGGACCTTGTGGGAGTGCTGTGTGGACGCTCACGGGGCCAAAAGACACAGTGCATAGAGCCACAACCACAACACACAGCTGTGCCTGGCCTGCAGTCACCCGGGTCATCTCCTGGGTGGTGCTATGAGGCTCCTGGAAAAGATCTTATAGCATCCTGGGCTCCTGAGATGGAGTGGGTGCCGGCCTGAGCCCCAGGGGGACCGGAGAGGAGGGCCAGGCTGCATACCTGATGCTCCATCACCGGCTCACAGACCACCTCCCCACCTTTAGCCTCCCCTCAGGCCTCTCCAGCCCCCCAGCTTTCTTGTGGGGCCCAGAGGATGGCATGTGACACGAGATAACAGATGATGGAGACTGTATTTTTAAAATCAGACTCTTCGGGACTTCCCTGGCAGTCCAGTGGTGAAGACTCCATGCGTCCACCACAGGGCTACAGGTTCGAACCCTGGTGAGGGAAATAACATCTCTCATGCCATGTGCACAGTGTGGCAGAAAGAAAAGTTACAACCTTTGTAAAATAACCTGTTTTTTCAGGGCTCACCACTCAGGTAACAAGTACTTGTGACTCTGAACAATCTGCCCAAATTCAATTTCAAATCCGGGTTCTGGGCAACACACCCTTGACCTGAGATCCTGCAGAGGCGGGGTGGCGGACCTGTGCAGCTGGAGCGCCTCCTGCAGCCATGCTATCTCCGGGTTCAGCCACCGCACATGGCCCCGCTCCAGCTTCCCCCTCCTGTGCAGCTGCTCCCGCAGGCCTCAGTCCACCTCCTGCGACTCTGTCTGCAGCGTTGCCAGCTCGGCCTTCTGACCCTGCAGCACGCCAACCTTGAGCTAGAAGGCCCGCTCCTGCTTCCTCCTCTCCTCTGCAAAGGCCCTTTTCATCACCTCCATTTCCCTCTCGTGGTCATTAACCTGAGGAGAGAGGCATGAGTGATGTTGACTGGGGGCCCCCAAACACAATTCACTTGACGAATCAAGGCTGCCGGGCCCAGCATGCAAACAGCGGGTGGCCCGGCTTCAACAGGCCGCCGGGGCCCGTGAAAGGCTCCCCATGGCTTGTGTGGCCACCTGCTTCCTGCTTCCGTCACTTCCCGTAACCTCCGCTGCAGCCTTGCGGGGAGGCCCTGCAGGTGCAGAATGGGGGTGGCGGCCGCAGGAGAAGGGGAGGGGGGAGCAACACCCTCCACGAGGCCTGGAAGACAAGGCCACAGCAGGAACCCAAGGGCAGGACCACCCCGCTGCCGTGGTGACGCCTAGCAAGTTATGGGCACCATTCCTCCACAAAACCCACCACAACCGAGTGACAGAGAAAGAGACACATTCACCCAACAAGACAGGCTTGGCCAGGGCGGCCTAGGAGCCCCTGCATGCTAAATCGCTTCAGTCGTGTCCGACTCTGTGCCACCCTGTGGACTGTAGCCCACCAGGCTCCTTTGTCCATGGGATTCTCGAGATAAGTAGACAGGAGTGGTTGCCATGCTCTCCTCCAGGGGATCTTCCCAACCCAGGGATCAAACCTGCAGCTCTTATGTCTCCTGTACTGGCGACATACTCCTCTTTTCCACTAGCACCACCTGGGGAGCCCCTGGTGCGGGGCAATCCCAGGAACTACGATTCTGCTCCCAGAATCTGCTTCAGCTGCAACAGAGCCAGGGGCTGTGACTTCCCAGCGCAGGGCAAACAGGGAGGTCTGGCCTCTGCACCAGCCTCTGGACACGGGGAGGGACCCTGCTCCCTCCCGTTATTAGCTACTCCTTCCGTCCTGCCTCCTTCCGAAGAGGGTGGAGGCAGAAAGTCAAGGTTACGCACATTCCCTGCACACCTCTGTCCTGCTGAGCGCACTCACTATTGGCAGATGTGTACGCAGATACGTCTCAGCAGCAGGAAGTTCCCCGATCTCTGTGGCGTCTCTCAGTCCCCTGACCTTGATCTCCAGCTGGATTTTGAGTTCTTGGTAATGCTCCTTCAGCTGCTCCAACGTGATCTGTTTTTATACTCGCTAGGGTGGAATCACCCACGAACATGACGGTGCCTGAAAATAAGAAGACATGTCCATTGACGTTCTGCCCAGGACACCATGGGACCTGACCCAACCTCCAAGCCGACCCTGGAGGAAGCACAGCCTTCCATGGGCCCTTTCTAACAGAGGACGGCGGCACTGGTGCTCAGAGGCCACGGGCCGGGGACTGTCTGCTGTGCCAAGTTCTCCAAGTTGGCATTTTTACAGATCAGCATTTCGAGTCTTTGCCAGAACACAGGTCACTCAAAGGTAGAAACAAGGAGGAGGACTCCTGCCAGATCTGTGAGGCTATATGGGGCCCATGCCTACCCCTTTTACCACGGCAGGCACACAGAGGGGCAGGGACCACAGGAAAATGTGACCAGGGCTCAGACAGCACTTCGGGACGAGGCGTGACAAGGCCATGTCTTCAAGCTCTGTTTCAGCTTTCTCCTTTCTTCAGAGGCCCTCGCCGCTCACTGTTACATCACAAAAAGCACGAGGGGGTCTCAAAGAAAATGTCACGCAAACTAAGCTGTCGTGGACTGAGGCTCCGACAGATCGTAGGGAGGGGGTGGGAGCTACACCTGGTCCCGAAGATCCTCCCCACCAGCAACATCACCTGGCTTTACAGCTCGTTGCAAAGAGGTGCCCGTGGACCCACAGCACATGCGGCCAGCCCTCCTGGGCCCAGGTGACCCCATGCCATGCGTGGTAGGGAGCACACTCAAGGCTTGATTCACAATGCGAGTGTGGCCACTGCTGGGGTTTCATCCATGCCGGAGGATGGGCTCGAAAGTGAAAGGAGCAGACACATCCTGACCTCTTGCCTGCTCTTTTCAGTTCCCAAATTGTTTTCCATGGAAGAGGGACAGAGTTGGCAACATCTGGCCGAGAGAACTTGGAATAAGCATCTTAGGAAAGAGAGCATCCCATCGCCCTGACAACAGGAAGCTGCCGCCTGGGTCAGGAGTGGCCCGGGTTGGATGCACGGCCAGCTCGGCCTCCACCACCCACGTGACCCCTGCACCACATTGCTGCTGTCCTGACCGCCCCTCCTCCCTAGAAGGGGCTGATAGATGTTCCGCGGCCAGATGGGGGCGAGGGGAAGAGAAAAGGCTCCAGCTGCAAGAGTGCTCTGGCTGCGTCAGTGCCAACACGAAGCTCGGGGCTCCCTCCGGTGCTATGACCCAGAGCCTTCTGGCCACCGCACCCGGGGAGCAGGTCCTGGCTCTCAACAAGGGCCACACACTCCTTGCAGCCTAGGCCAGTCCAGGGAAAAAGACAATCGCCCCCTTCCCTGTGGCCACATGGGCCCCTGACACTCATCGAGGGATGCGATGACATCAGCCACATGCCAACAACCCCTGGCTGAGGGCAGCCAAGCTGTGGCTCGGGGGCCAGCAGAGTCCACTGCTGCAGGTGCAGGTGAGGGCCTCCCTGAGCGACCAGGTGCACAGCAGACCCACCCGTCTTCCCTCAGAGGCCCCGAGGAAAGCTGACACGGGCTGCCCTTGCCAAAGCCATCACAGGCCGTCCCCCATCACCCTCGCCCGTATCTCCTTCCATCCCCCCTTCCTTAGGAGGCTCACAGGGGACACACCTGCCCTGAGGTCACAGCAAGGTCATCGTAACCTTCACCACTTCCTCTGTCCAAGCAGTAGGACCTTCATCCTCCTCCATCTCCCTTGGGGCTCTGGGTTGCCAAAACCCCTAGCCTCAGATAGGATCCTTCTCCCACACCAGTGGTCCGAAGGACTTGTGACCCTCTGGGCAGTGGGCTGGCCCACTACCCCGTCCCTGGGGCAGGAGCATGCGACCCACCACCTCCCAGCAGACCCACCACCTCCAAGCACCCAGCGCCTACCTGCCGTCCCGTGTCCCGGGGGCAGGCGGCCATGCCGACTCGGGGCCGTCTGTGCCTGCAGGCCTTCCAGGGCGGCCTGAAGCTCGTCGTTGCGGTCCTGCAGGTCCTGTGGGCAGAGCCAGACAATTCCTCCAGACACTGCAGCCACCAGGCCCAGGAGCGGGGCACGGGGCCGTCGCCCTGGGAACAGTTTAGGCCCCAGCAGAGCAGGTCCCAACTTCCAGGACGGGGCACCGACACTACATCCGGGCACCGAACGGCTCCGGAAGCGACAAGGAGTGGGAGTCATTTCCCAACGTCTTATGCCTGGCACCACCTTCCATCACTGGATACACAGAAGGGACCCAGGGGGAAATAAGTGCAGTGAAGAGACATGGAGAAAATAGAGAGACCTTTTAACACCTGAAACCACAAGAGTTTGGGGGAATATGCTCATAAGGGGTAGGGGAGATTCGGGGGAACGGGAGACTTAAGAGGAAGGGTCTCTGGGACCTTCCTGGTGGCGCAGCGGTTAGGACTGAGTGCTTTCCCTGCAGGGGACTCGGGTTTGCTCCCTGGTTAGGGAACTAAGATCCTGCAAGCTGCATAGCACAGAGGGAAAAATAAAAGAGAAAGGGTCTCGTTTGTAACAAGCATCATTTATCCACCCAAAGAATCAAATATAACTCAACAAGCCCACTTGGTCACTTGGCTTTTACAGGCCAGCGTTGAGGAACAGAGAAGTTACAGCTGCAGGGCCTCTGGCCACTCTTTAGCTAAACGGTTCTATACTTGTCTCCATTTTATAGAACGCAATTCCATGCAGAAGTTTTTTTTAAAGTTGCTTTCTTTGAAGAAAAAACTTTTTGTAAGGTACAAGAGTCATTGATTTACTCAAAGTTCCTCATTCTATAAAAGAAGTAACAAAGCCAATGGCCTTCTTACTGAGTCCTATGCCAGCTACTTACTCAGATTAAGAAAAAACACACAGATTTTTAACTATAACAGAGAGAAAATGAATATGTAAATCCTCCTTATATAATTAAACAACGCTTGTGGCATGGCAGGACATTACTTTCTAACTAAATCATGTGCTTTAAATGCAAAAATAAGAATAAATCAATAGCAAACTCCTATCTGTAGCAGTCGGGCGGGAAGATCCCCTGGAGAAGGAAATGGTAACCCACTCCAGTATTCTTGCCTGGAGAATCCCATGGATGGAGAAGCCTGGTAGGCTACAGTCCACGGGGTCGCAAAGAGTTGGACACGACTGAGCGACGGAACGGAGATGGATTTGTAGCAGTCGATACAGTTAATTTAAAAACGATAAATATTTTTTAAAAACAGGACAGGGGACTTGAAGGAGAAAATCTTTATTTGAATCAAGCAGGCCAAAACTGAAGAGACTCATCCTTAAAAGGATGTTCATTTTCTCCAGATGAAAACTGGTTAACTAAAATCAGTCAAGAATGAATTATCCATATTTTGGTTTATTTAGAACAAAATTTAAAACACACAACAGATCTCTCTTTGCTGTCTAGCATACTTCTATCCAAGCTCTCATCATTAGTTGGTATATACAAAAAGTATGAATGTAATCTCAATTATAATCTAAATCTGGTCAGAAATTACAGTTGAAATTCATTTCCTCAGCCTGGAGTTTCAAGGGGAGGACTTATACTCCTACCCTCCGTATGAGAAGAGAGGAGATTTATCTGACAGGTGCGTTTGGGACAAGGAACTAAGAAGTGCTTGCTTGGTTCCAAATCTCTTCTTTGAAAAGAGGTTATGTGCCCACAGCACCGTGAACTTGGGTTCTGCAGCAGGCAGCCTGCCCCTGGGATGCGGGTCAAGCATTTGCTTCCTCTTCTTAGGCCTGCTTGGGCAAGTATCTGACGTGGGATGAAGTGTCTGGAGGCCCGCGGTGACTGCACAGCTAAAGCACATCCTCCAGGTTCATGGCTCTCAAGTACTAAGACGCAACGTAGCTCCAGTGCTATCGAAGAAATATTAGACTGCTCTTCTATGATGGCGAGAAGCCAAATGAGAAAACAGGTTAAGACTGCATTTAACAAGGGCTACTTTTCTCTGCATCACCAACATCATGAAAACACCATCAAAACCATAAACCCGTGTGCACTGACTGAAATGGATATTTTAATCACAATGATTACAGAACGGAAACTAGTTGCAATTTAAAGACTCCCCATCATTGCTATCTCAGTCATCATTCAGCCAGGTGATGTCAAGACAGGGACAAAAGTGAGCTTCATTTACAAGTTTTAAATATTTGATTTAACTACTAACTTAGAAACACTGTACAACTGCTCAGCAAGATATGTTTCAGAAATGTAAATCAAAATTCTGTAAGTAAAATAGCAATTAAAGATGTGCTCTTGTATAAGAAAATAACAAAAAAATGTTAACCTAAAACCAGAAATTAATCTTTTGATTAAGTATTACAAGTTTGTTTAATTCATAAAAAGATTTATCTAGGATTCCTTCAAATAAAAAACATCCATATGTTGTTGAGATGCCAGTCAGTCACTTATGCTTAGGGGTAGAAAAACCGTGGTGGGAGCAGCAGAACCTGGAAATGATTATGAACCACTGCCAAAGTGAAATCAATTAGAAAGTTAATCAAACTTCTGCAAGTATACTTTCGGTTACTAGACAAAAAGATTTCATTTCTAAAGTAGAATTTCAATGCAGCTTTTCAAGAAATTTAAGATTTTAAGAAGTATCTCTTAAAAACGAGACATCTAGGACAAAAAAATCATTAAATGTCTCCTTGATGATCACAGTTGATTATGGTTTTTACTTAGGATGCATAAGTCAAAACAAAACAAAACAAAATAAACAAACCACAACTCAGAAGTTCACCAAATTAAAAACAAGGATCATTTATATCACAAATCTGAAACCCAATGAAAAAAATAGAACTAACCTTAGTCAAGTAAGTCTCCATGCTGTCATTTGAAGGGCGTGGAATTGAGGTAGAAAACCCTACGTTCGCTCTTGAAATAAGATTTGCATTGAACCCTGAAGTCGGACTGAAAATTCCAACAGAAGAGGGCTCCAGGACTGGCCTCCAGCTAAGAGGGCTGAATAAAGATCCATTCTGCTGTTTCTCCACCGCAAGTTTGGTGCTCATCTCTGCCAGCCTCTCATTAGTCCTGGGGAAGATGGAAAGCACCAATTTCATTTATGTTTCCCTAAATGATTGGCATTTTTAAAGTTGCCATATAGTAAATGGAATTCTCATTAAACTGTCTGAACACTGAAGACACAGAGCAGACCTCCAGTAATCAATGACAGTTGTAATCCTGTTCTAAACAAGTACCCATGCGTCTGGGGCTCCTCAAGTAACAAGTCACAGTTGGGAGAGAGAAAGGGCGTCAGAAAAAAAGGGAGGTGGCCTCACAGTGACACTTCCTGCCTCTGGGACACACCTGCCTCCAGGAAACAGTTCAGGGATGAAGAAACACACTATCCCACAAAGCCATTTTCAAGTGCTTCCTTTCACCACCCTTGTACATATGTTTTACTCATGACCTCTGAGAAATTAAGCATTTGGCTCTGAGGTATCACCTAGAGACACAGTCTCAAGGGAGGGATGAGAAAGTCAATGGGTGAGAAAGAAGAGAGCTAAAACAGCCCCAGGAACAATGACAAGTATCCCTTGCTTTTCCAAAGTTCACTTTATGTTAGTTCACTTCTACGAAGAGCCTGTCAGCACCTCTTTCTGATGGTCCGAAAAAAAAAAAAAAAACAATAAAGATCTGGAGACAATTTCTGGTCTCATTTAAAAAGCCAAAACTCTAAACAGTGTTCAGTGTACATTTTACAGGGAGAGACATCGCGCTCCCCAAGCAGGGATATCGGCCCCACCGAGTTCCTTCCCCAGAAGCCACAGCTCACATCCCAGCATCAAGTCTCCACAGCCCTGAACCCTGTCTGAGCACCTGTGCTTCGCTTGTGCAATATTCACTTTATGCATCAGCTAGCAGAACATGCCCTCGGGGACCTGCTTCTTTGCTGTATGCTGTTTTTGCTTAGGCTTCCTAGGAATGCTCTGCTTTCAGACAGTGGGGAAACCTGGACTAGGCCCTGCAGGTGCGATCTGCCCTTTCCATTCTCCACACATCCCCTCAGTCAGGTCACTACATTACTTTTAGCCACTTTGTGATTTACCCTGCCTTTAATCCATGTGTTAATTTCCCCCTATTTCATAAGTATGCTTTGACATAGCGTGGAAAAACTTGATACAGTACTAATAGTTTGTCTTCAGGCGCCCCCTTAGCAGTGACCATCTAGTCAGCTTTCACTTCCTACTAATCTCATGTACCCAACTCTGTTACAATTAGGTTTTAAAGACAAATTAATGAACTAAATTTAGTTTTTGTGATTCTGTGTTTTGACTTACTTTTCTAGTTTATCTTGCAATGACTTTCTAACTTCACATTCTACTAGGTAGAGTTGCTTATATTTTTCCAACTCTGCTTTATTAGAATCTTCTTGCAAAGTTTTCATTTTGGAGAGTTCAGATTCCAAGTCTTTAATTCTGAGTTCCATCTGTTGAGATCCAGCCTGTGTCTAAGGAAAATTGAAAAAGATAACAGTTTTAAAATAATCATTAACCTGGAAAATTATACTTGTTCCTTTTAGTTTTGAGTCAGTGATTCAGAGAGTGATTTTAAAGGTGAAAAAAAAAAAAGAGCAGGGGTTTAAAACAATTATCGTCAATGTGAAGTGAATTAAATCTGAATTATAAAATTAAAGTGGAATCACTGTTATAGTAGTACTTATATAATCTGATAATTCAAAGAATAAGAGGATCAACTTAAAATTTTAAAAACTGAACAAGACAACTTAAGAATAATTCAAGAGGATGGTGCCCATTTTAAACCACAATATTTTCTTTTCTTCTAATGGTCTTGTTTTATACCAGTTGGTCTTCTAAGTAAAAGGATTCTCTAGTGAGAATCATTCTGATAGGTCAACTTAGTGATAACTGTGATGGAAACTGAAATATTTAAAGGGAAAACAAGTGTCCCCCTTCCTTCCAGAAATCTACAAAATGAACTGCTCTAAGGGAGGTAGTTCAGTTCAGTCGCTCAGTCGTGTCCGACTCTCCGCGACCCCATGAATCACAGCATGCCAGGCCTCCCTGTCCATCACCAACTCCCGGAGTTCACTCAAACTCATGTCCATAGAGTCGGTGATGCCATCCAGCCAACTCATTCTCTGTCGTCCCCTTCTCCTCCCGCCCCCAAAAGGGAGATAGAGGAAACACATAAACTGTATACATCCAAAATGTAATGGACAGTGAAAGTGATTTCAAGCACATGACAGGTCAACAAATTAACGTACAAAAACAGGTTGACTTCTTTTAATTTCTCTACCAGATTCTGTCTCTCTCTTTTTTCAATCTCCTATTGTTACTGCTCTACTGGACTATGTTCTATCATATTCATTTCTATATGACTTTTGAGGGTCACGACTTGTTGCTCCAACTTCTTTTTCTTCTCTCTAGTTCTTTACGTTTCTTTTGCATTATCTTCATAGATAATAACTCCTGTTGAAAAACTTGATTTTTTGCGTCCAGGTGCAGACATTTTGAAGATGCAGTTTCCAGCTCTGCTGGAAGACCATCAGTCTTCAAGAATAAAATGATACCATTTGCTAATGAAGAAAGTAGACTGAGCACAGCCTAACCCAAACCCAGGATCAAATAAATAACGATGGTATCTGTATTGTAGAATGTAGGACCAGGGATTACTCAGAGGATCAAGAAAGAAGTTCAAACCACCAAGACTCACAAAATATATTCTTCACTGTCATCTTTGGCACACAGCAATTGCACTTGATTTTACACTCTTTTATTGTTCTACAATAATATTTTTCTATCTTTCCTCATAAGATGAGTACAAGTCACCTCTCAGCAGAATATCTCTTACTCCTTCCCCCATCTTAATGTCCCAGGATTTTAAAGAAGTTTGAGGGATACTGCATTGAGTTATCAAGGGCTAAGTTAATAAAGAAGACTGTGAGAAGAAAACTCTAATGAATAAATCTCATAAATATGGATTCTAATCCCATAAGCCTCTGAAGTACAAAGGCTTTTTGCTAATTTGAATTGCATACCAAAGAGAAATTATTTGCAAAGTGAAAGAAATCCTATTTCCTAACAGTTTACAGAGATGATCATTTTTCTGAACAGCAACAACAAAAAATGCCTCGTTCCTGTAATCCTCTGTTACTGTCCATTTATGAAAGACAAGTGCTGTGCATATCAATAAATATTCCCTGTTACACCGATGTATACTTAGCCAAGATTCCCCCTCACGGAAGAAATGTCAACAGTGTAAAATTAGGGGCTAAACTGTTCCTCAGAGACTAGGTAACAAGGGCTGATGTGAAAAGGCTCAATGAGAGCTGGACAGTCAGGAAAGCTCCATGAAGGAGGAGAGACTGGGCGCCAGGTCAGCTGTAAAGACAGAAAAGACAGTCTGATCAAGGGCCAGGAAAAGGTGAAATCAGCCAGCTAACTCTGAGGATAAGATTCAACCACAGGGAAATAAAAACGTGTCCACACAGAATCATGTAAATCAGTGTTCACAACAGCATTATTACTAGCCCTGAAGTGGAAACAACCCAAAGCTCCATCAAGTGGTGAATGGCTAAATGGCTTAACTTACTGTTGACAACCAACAGAAATGGAAGAACTGATGCGTGCTATCACATGGATGAACCGTGAAAATATGACGTCAAATGAGAAAAGCTAATCCCAAAGGAGCACAGACTGCATGGTTCCATTTATATAAAATACCGAGAACAGGCATGTCTACAGAGGCAGATATGAGACTGGGGGTTGCCCGGGGCTGAGGGAGATGGGAGGCCACGGGTGGTGGCTAAGGGATGCAGGGTTTCTTTTAGAGGGTGATGGAAATGCTCTAAAATTGACTGTGGTCACAGGTTACAGCTCTCTAGACTAATTGATACTGAACTACACATGTTGAGTGGGTGAATTCTATGATATGTCAATCATATCTCAATAGCTTTTCCAAAAAAATCCAATGGCAGGATCCAGATAATCTTCTTAATTCTCTAGTTTGGATGTATGTATTCTACACCATCTGAGTGCGTCCATGCTTTTACCATATATTCAAAATGAAAAGGAAAGAAGGTAGTGCCTAAACTGGTTTGTATAATACCCTTTCTGCACAAGTTATTCTGAAATCCATGAAATAAATATATACAGAACTCTACTGGCATACACAAAAGGGAAGATGAGAAATGATACTTTTTCTGAACGTTCCATTAAACTCCTATTATCCTTTGATTTTAATCTGGCTTGCCTCATCATGGTAATGCAGCTACCACTTAAAAAAGTATTGTTTCAAAGAAAAAAAAAAAAAACTCTCAACTTGTGTGAGCAATGAGGCACAATTCTCAACTTTCCTAAGGGTAAAAAATATGAGAAAAAATAATATAATGCAAATGGCAGGATGAAAGTCAGAGTTTAAGAAACAAGTGCATTATAAAGATAAGAAAAGTGTAGTAAGTTACTTGTAACAAAAATACAGAAGAAAGCTGACCATGAAAATGGCTGTCCTAAAACACTTTATCCTACATATTAACTGTCAGCATGTTCAATTTCATACACACCTGACTTGTGAGTTGATGGAGTTGTAGTAGTTTAACTTTGTTCTTTAAATCCTGGGCCGCAGCTTCTAAGTGAGCGCAGTAACATGCCGGGACTTTCAGTGACGCCTCCAACATAGACTGCTTTCCCACAGTGTCAGCCAGCTCTTGCTGAAGTTGTCTTACAACTGCCTAAGAAGACGCTCTGTCACTGAGTTTATCAAGTCACTCTACTATTATGTTAATGGAGAACTCCAACAGGTGTACTTTGAAAATTATCACCACAGACAGCAACTCACCTTCTTTTGCCTCCTCACTGAATCTGGTTACAGACACAGAAGGGGCCACCCTCCAGCCTTCCTGATATTAAGTTACTCAGACAAAGGATGCGGCCCCACTGTCCATGCCCTGCCCCTCCCAATATGTCTGCAGAGCTTCACCACCTCGTGTCCAGCAAGAAATGAGTGTGTAGGTGGGACAAGTGGTGGAAAATTTTCCACGCTGTGGAAACATTTTCCCTCTTTTTTTTTATTAGAAGCTGTGATTAACTCAGAGATCGTCACATATTCCAACCAGTGCTCAGATCTTTCGAACAGATTCCCACCTCAGCAGAAAAATGAGGCCATTTCCTTGTTGCTTACTTATTTTATATCTAGTAGTATGTCTATGTTAATCCCAAACTCCTAATTTATCCCTCCTCCTCACCTTTGCCCTTGGCTAACCTTGAGGCCCTCCTGGAGAGCACAGGGAACTCTACTCAATATTCTGTAGTCACCTACCTGGAAAAAGGAACTGAAAAAGAATGGATATATGTGTATGTATAACTGAATCAATTTCCTGTGCAACTGAAACTAACACAAAATTGTAAATCAACTATATTTCAATATACAAGGAAAATGAAATATAAACATTGAGGTTGCTCCCATGGCCTTCAAGGAGCCTTGATAACCTGACCTCCACCTGCCTCCAGACCTCGGCCCCTCAACCCTCTCCCTGACTCACTCCATTCCTGCTGCTCATGAATCCTGCCACCCTTCATTTTCAGAGGACACACTTGGATTCAAATGGTAGTAACTGATTCTTAAAATGAGAATTATGAGCAAATTGTAAAAATGTTCAGTTCAGTCATTCAGTCGTGTCCGACTCTTTGCGACCCCACAAATCACAGCACGCCAGGCCTCCCTGTCTATCACCAACTCCTGGAGTTCACTCAAACTCATGTCCATCGAGTCGGTGATGCCATCCAGCCATCTCATTCTCCGTCGTCCCCCTGTCCTCCTGCCCCCAATCCCTCTCAGCATCAGAGTCTTTTCCAGTGAGTCCACTCTTCACATGAGGTGGCCAAAGTATTGGAGTTTCAGCTTTAGCATCAGTCATTTCAGTGAACACCCAGGACTGATAGCAGTGGGAAGATTAAATCAAGAATAGTTTTGCTAAAGCTCACCCTCTGAGTCCCAAATTATGAGTTAATGATAAGCAGATACATCTGAAGAATTGATAGGCTTTAAGAACAAATGATTCAAGGCTGAAATGTTTCCCACATTAACTGAAATTGACCTGAATTAAAATAAAATTGTACCAACAAATATAACAAAAAGCTATGAAGCCAAAGTAAGAGATATAAAATATAGCCTGGGGGAAACCTGGAATTAACTGTCAAGATAATCCATGTAACTGAAACTTAATTTGGAAATATTCATTTCAGGTTTGAGCATTTCATTTACCTGCTTCATCATGATACTGACATGTGGCAACATAAAGATTAAAATTATTACCTTAATAGTAAAAGAGTAAATTGCTAATACCTGTCTATGTTAGCAATTTAGAACTGAATCTCTTAACATTTCATAAACGACACGATGTCCCTACTCAAAGTGAAGCATTTCTTCAGTCTAATTTTTATTTGCTGGATACAAGGTATGCTTTTAGGCTGGTTGAGAGATCATAGATTCACAGCCTGTGTATTTTTTATATTCAACTAGATTCAGCATTTCGCCAGAATCAAGAATCACTTTGAACTTTCTTTCAGGAAGGCTGAGAATTATTTCTCCTTCTGGATACTCACTTCTCCTACTGCTTTCTCGTTTTTGTACTGATCCATTCTCTCTTTTAAATGATTCCATTCGTTGAGTAACTCCCTGTTTCTTTCCTCCAGCATCAGACCTCATTTCTCACGTTCGGCCAGAAGCTTTCTCATGATTTGCTGAAACTGGTCTTGGATGCTGATGACCGTCTTCTCTTTCCTGTCGGCTCTGTTTCGTGCATCATCCAGCTGCTGTCGGAGCAAGATGTTTTCACTCTGGAGTTGACATAATCTCTCCTCTAAGGATTCCTGCTTTCCAAGGTATGTATTCACTTTGCCTTGCTCGTTCGGATACATGTGTTCAGTTTCCCGCTTTCGACACTCTGCTTGACTTAGGATTCTCTGGACACGTTCTAACATCAAAGTCTTTTCTCGAAGATCATCTCTCGTGTGATGCAGCTTGATTTTCAGCTTACTGAACTTTCTTTCCGCTGTAGATAGTTGCTGGGAAAGCATCTCGTTGTTATCTTTTAGATGAGCCACATCAGACTTCATTTTGTCCTGCAAGCATAACCACTCTCCTTTTGCTCTCTGGAAGGCCAGTTCCAGATCTCTCTTTGATGTCTGACCGTGCTCATGATCGTGTAAGGCAGCAGCCAGTCTAGAATGGTAGGATCTCACTTCCGTTTCCAGCCTCTGTTTGCTTTCTTTTTCGTTCTCCAGCTTCGAGTTTAGCTTTGTATTCTCCGCTCTCAGAGCATTAAGCTGGCCTGGAAAGTGGGATATAGTCTTTGTTAACATTTCCTCATGCAGTTTTATTGCCTTTTGAAAATCCTCATAGTTTACTTGGAGCATTTCAATGAACTCCAAATAGTTCTCTTCCTTTTCCCGGTGCTGATTTTTCAGTGCGTCTCTTTCCAGTCTTAGCACAGCAGTTTCATCCTGCAGCATGTGGTTTTTGTGCAACAGGTCTTTTGCTTCTTCACAACTATTCGAAACCTGAGTGAAACAAAGGAGATTTTTAACTAGTACTCAATAAAGTGACATTTCATGATCTCCTCTGAAATGAAAGACTAACCTCTATGTTTATAAAATGAAAAGACTGCACCAAGGGTGTCTCCAACAGGAAAAAATCAGGTTCAATACAATCCTCAGACTTTATACAAGCAGAAATTCCCAAGGGTTCAAAAATTTAATGGACAACAATGAATCCACGAAAGTCACAAAGAAATCCCAAGAGACTTTTCAAGAAGCTCCGAACTGGAGAGGTTTCCTCTCTGAACTACAACAAACCCAGAAGGCTTAAAATAAAAGATTCATAGATCTGACTACACTTAGCAATTGCATCTGATGTGGAATATTTATATAATGGAAAACTAGCAAGCCATAACAAAGAATGAAATAATGCGATTTGCAGCAACAGGGATGGACCTAGACACTAACACCCTAAGTGATGTAAGTCAGTCAAAGACAAGTATATCATACTGCTTATATGTAGAATCTAAAATGAACCTATTCACACAGCAGCAAGAGACTCACAGACACAGAAAACAAACTTATGGTGATCACAGGGGAAAGCGGGGTAGGGGAAGGGATACATTAGGATCTTGGGATTAACATGTACACACTAGTAGAGATAAAATAACCAACAGACATCTACTGTACAACATAAGGAACGGCACTTACTATTCTGCAAGAAGAATCTGAAAAGGAATATGTGTGTACGTGTGAGTGTGTGCGTGAGTGAGTGTGTGTGTGTATTAGTCACTCAGTCATGTCCGACTCTTTGCGACCCCACAGACTATAGCCTGCCAGGCTACTCTGTCCACGGAATTTCCCAGGCAAGAATACTGGAGTGTGTAGCCATTTCCTTCTCCAGGCTGCTGCTAAGTCGCTTCAGTCATGTCCGACTCTGTGCGACCCCAGAGACGGCAGCCCACCAGGCTCCCCCGTCCCTGGGATTCTCCAGGCAAGAACACTGGAGTGGGTTGCCATTTTCTTCTACAATGCGTGAAAGTGAAAGTGAAGTCGCTCAGTCGTGTCTGACTCTTAGAGACTCCGTGGACTGCAGCCTACCAGGCTGCTCCGTCCATGGGATTTTCCGGGCAAGAGGACTGGAGTGGGTTGCCATTGCCTTCTCCACCTTCTCCAGGGATCCTCCCAACCCAAGGATTGAACCCAGGTCTCCTGCATTGCAGGCAGATTCTTTACAGTCTGAGCCAGCAGGGAAGCCCCATTTATATAATATACACACACATATCCATATATCTCTGAATCACTGTGCTGTACACCTGAAACTAACAGAATATTGTTAATCAGCTATAATTCAATAAACAGCACCACTTGCTAGGTTTATAAACACTGCATCCAATACCTTCTATACAGCTACTTCACAGTAAGAGGCTTAACTCTATATAAATAGACTAAATTTTGTACAAGAAGTTTTTCCTTGAGAATATGCTACCTTCTAACATTTTAACAGGCAATTACAAGAATTACACCTATTGAAAACTGTACAAAGCAGCACTTCTACAAACATCACTTAACTCATTAGTTGTAATGATTCTGGAAAGGAAAGAGTTAAACATATGAGGAAGCTGCTGCCTTCCCACCAGGTCTGTGGACTCTACTAGTCCTCTTACATCCAACCACGTGTCTCTAGGACAAACACATCAGTACAAAACAAGCCTCCTATTTCCTTCATGGTACAGACACTAATGGTAAATAAGGTAAAATTTAGAGAGCTCTTAGAAAACTATGAGATTATTTGCTGCTGCAATAACTTTCATTATCTCTCCATGTTTAAAATATTAAGATGGGGAAAATACAATGAAAAACACTTAATAACTATCACTAAATATATATTATGCATATCTATCACTGTTTTCAAAAGTTCCCTGTACTGAAATAGGACAATCACAGAGCACAGTGCTCATTTTCTCACAAGTAGAAGAATGACATCCAAAATGTGGTCTCTGAATTGCCTATAGTTTCCTCCTTACCATCAGGGGAAGTGATAAGCTAACCTAATGAGCAGCTGAGGAAGTGAAATCATTACCAAAACCCAGAATATCTATTATTAGTAGCAAGGGTTCCCCCTCCTTGGTGTGGGGGGGCATTTTTATAAGTTTATTCTAAAGAAACAACTTTTTAAAGTGTTCAGAAGTGTTTTCACAACGGATGGCGCAGTTTTTACAAAATGAAAAACGGTACGTGATGTGAAAAGGTCGTTGATAGGGTATTGGTTAAAGAAATGACAGTGGAACCAAGAACGGACTCTGATTTAGACACTGAAGGTGACAACGTACATGGAATGACAGACACGTTCACCCCAAAGCAGAGGGACTTTGTCAGGTAGTGTAGTTGATGGTGGACCACACACGGTCTTCCTTGCCTAAACCACCATCAGGGTCCCAGCTCCTCCGAGAGAGTCACAAAAGATTTGAGATCGATTCCTATGGAACATATTAAAGGCCTCTCCTTGGATGAGGCCATCGCATGTCACTACCTGACTGCTCTAGACAAATGGATTTGAATGACAAACACTACTTTCCCGAGCTCTTCGTGAGAGCTTTTCATTGTTGGAGATCTGCTGCTAGGACCTCGGGGAAGGGACCCAGTCCGTGTTTGAGAGGGACATCGGGTGTGGGAGCAAATTCCTCTGCTCTGAGATGCCCCTCGAGAACTCTGCAGAATGAAGGACAACCAACTTTAAGAGTGTCTGGTTTCTACCAACTGCTAGAAAAAAATCCCTGCACCTCTCGAGGATGCCAGTTAACACCTGTCCTTGAGGGCTCTACTGTGAGGGAGAAGGCAGCTGGGAAAGTTGGAGCCAGTTCTGGAAAAGGCAGCTGGGAAAGCTGGAGCCAGCTCTGAGCTGTTCATGGGGCAGGTGGACTGGAGGGCTGAAGGGCACAGAGGGAGGGTGGTCCACGACCCTCAGCCACCTGCCAGATTGAAGGCCAGAGGTAACTTGATGTAAAATTAGGCATGATGGATCCCCCCAGTGCCCCTTCTCTTCCAGACCTATTTACTCACGAATGGTCCGTCAAGGCTGAAGGATCTGTTGCCTGAGGTGGGCTGAGAGCTTAACCTCCAGTTTCGAGACCATTCTCAACCCTGTGGTTTCTCCGTTATCTAATCTGTGAGCTACTGACATGACCTCTTCCTCCCTCTGCTTGAAAAAGTGCACCCAGCATGTCAGGATCATACAATTCTTATTTCCGGCCTTGTTACTTTGGGAATTTTGAATTTCTTTTGGTTTTAACAAGTAAGCTAAAATTTCCTATAACACTAAACGAAATGAGACTAAATAAATGGTACAACACGAAATAAAGTGGTATTTTTTAAAAAGGGGGATATTATAAATAATACTGATGAAATAGTGTTAGAAATTTGAAATTTTTACCAAAGGTTTCTCTACCTGATTCAGATTATTTCTCTCAGTCTTCGGTTTCATTTCCACTGCTCGGAAAGTGAGTTCTAGGTGCTGTTTCACTTCAACTACTTTACTATATTCATCTTCTTTCCTTCTGAAGTGCTCCCTCTCTTTTTCATATGACATATTGGCATTTCTTCTAGTCTCTTCTTCTTGCTTTAAGGTGACTCTGCAAGATTTAAAGCTCTTCTTAGAAAATCATGAGATTATTCACTGCTGAAATAGCTTTTGTTCCCTCTTCACAGTGTTTAAAATAGTAAACATAGGGGGAATACAATGAAAAGCACTTAATAATCATCACTGTGTTCAGACAGAGGGTTAAGAATAAAACTGCATAGAATTTTGTTTTCATCTTCTCTTGAGAAAAATGGCTACTTCATACATCTGCGGGTGGGAATGTAAAGTAATATAAACCTTCTTAAGAATAGTTTAGAAATATAGATCACAGACCTTTTTAAAATTCTCATACTTTAACCAAATAATACGATATTATTACAGAAAATGTATTCAAAATAATTAGAAAGGTAGAAATGAATTTATAGAAAAGGTGTTCCTCGCAGTATTAAACAGAAAACAGAAAAGTGAAAAACAACTGAAAGTCAATTTGGTAAATATTTAATGGGGTTTCCATTATGGTAGACTTCTGTATGGTCATGAAAATGATTTGGAAAAATATATATTAAGTCATTAGAAGCATTCACTATTAAGAACCTGCTATATTATTTCCAAGAATTTCACACTCCACAATACTAGTGACACTTTCTCCCCTATAAAATCCGAGAGGATAAATTAGTCCTTATAACACGTCTACGTCTCTGCAGTATTAAAGGAAACAGCAGTTCAAATATTTCTTCAAAAGCGAGATGTACAGTACCTCAAGTTGATGAGCTCTTGTTTCCATTCTACTTTCTGATGCTCTGACTGTGATTTCACTTCTTGTGTTTCTTTTGTTCGGAGCCCACGAACCTGACTTTTCATTTTGTAAAATTCTCCTCTAAGTAGTTCAGAGTGACTTCTTTGGCTTCTTTGAAAAGCTACTAATCTTTCATGCGAAAGAATTGTATCCTGAGTTTTGAACAAGCTAACAGAATCTGCATGATAAAGAAAACAAAGATAGAAACAAACAAACAAAAAATTGATGTGAGTAATTTTTGAGTATAAAGGACTGTGCCTTTCGCGTTCATGCATCCACGCACTGAACAAGTATTAAGTGTCTATAATGTGGAAGACATTATTCTAAGCTCTGCAGATAAAACAGATGCCCCTGGCTCCTGTTTAGCTTGAAGTCTAGTAGAAGAGAAAGACAAGTAAAATAATTATGAACTCAGATAGATACTCTATGAAGAGAGAGTTCTATGATCACATAACAGAACTTGACATAGATTGGGTCCAGGAAAGACTTTCCTGGGGAAGAGATGTCACACTGAGAAATGAAGGATGAGCAGGAAGTAGTAAGTAGAGTAGGAAGAACAACACTGTGGACAGTCTCCAGCTGCCGTATGTTGCTAACCAAGACAGAGTGAACAGCTACTGATTTACCTTCCTGAGGGGAGCGAGCAAAAACAACGCTAAAGACAAAATACATTAAACAATGATTTCATGACAAAGGACTTCAGGGAATGAAAGACAATGATCCTGGAAACACAAGAGGATAGCCTAAGGAATGCCCCAGCTCACTGCCTGGAGAGAATTTCCAGGCCCCAACAAGGGGAGAAGGAACAGAAGCTGAGTCAGCCAGACTCCCTGACAGGAGGTGATGAAGCTGACAGTCTGGTGAAACCAAAGTGGGCAGAGATCACAGAGGAGACCCGAGGAGAGGAGAGAGTGGGACAGAGAGAAAAAGGACCCTGGAGATCTGAGGAGGAGCCCCTCGGATATTCAGCAGAGCAACGAACAGCGCCCATCTGGGAGAAACCACCTGAGACCAGGGAGAAACCATCTGAAAAGACTATAGGAGCCTGTGACTGGTGCTCACTCAGTCCCAGGAATTCTATCTATTCTTATGAGCCAGGCTGGAAAAACTTCTTACAGTAGAATGAACGGGGTAGTCAGTAAGGTCTTGGCTCCAAGGCAGGAAATAATCAGCCCTAGCCCCAGCCCCAGGGTCCCTCTGGATGCACCTAACAAATCAGAAGCAAGAACACAGAAGGATCTCTGGAAAACTCTCAATATTTGGAAAGAAAATCACATGGATCGAAATAACCCTCGGATCAAAGAGGTAATGAAAAGAAGAATTACAAAGTATTTTGAACTGAAGGAAAATGAGAACGTTAAGACCAGCAGACACTGTAGGAAAATGACAAGCTGATTCTAACATTCATGTTGAAAGAAGGGTAAAAAATAAAACCAGATGAAGCTAGACAACTATGACCTTTAACCATGCAGCAAAGAGAAGCAACACTTGGGTTACATGATGAGACCTGAAGTTTTAAAAATAGTAAATAATTAAAATTGCTGTGCAGATCGAGGTTCCTCAAGGTGGAGTGGCAGGGAAGGAAGTTCTGAGAATATTTCAGCTACTCTAGAAGGAAAATGATGCTAACATGACCTTGAGTGAAGGCACAGGAAAGAAGAGTCAGCAGAAGATGCAGTGAGTGAGAATGATCATAGGCCTGTGGCTCAGAGTATACACGCACTTTCATGTTCTTCTAATGCAAAACATACTTCTGAGGTGCACAGCACTGTAACAGATCCCTGGCTCTAGAGCAGTACTAGAGAAGATATGCGTATATCACTACTCTATACACAAACAGGCTTTCTGTTAATATTTGCACTGCGCTCCTACCTTTACACCCCAAGCCAAATGGTTCTACTTGCAACAAGGAATTTGTAGAGTAAAGCACGTCATCATCCTCAGAAGACTGAGTTAAGTCATCCAGGTGGTTCACATAATTAATTTGTTCTTTGACCTACACATAAATAATACTGTCTCACAATGTCCTTAAAATATGTGTAAAATAGATTAAGTGTACAGAGGTGATAAATCTCTTTATCAAAGCGAAAACAGACTTCTTAAAAGAACAGATTTTTATCAAAAGGATAACTTTATCAGTACTGTTCAAAGTACAGTTCTTTACAACAAAGGAAGATTTTCTATTTTACCACTCTTCCTTTTACAAAGTATTTTTTACTAGAATAATATTTTTTAAAGTTCATTTTTTTTTTGTTTGTCTTTTTACGATACCTTCTTCTTTTCATATGGTGTTTTTCTCGCAGGCCTAAAAAAACAAATGATTCTTTTCAGGCTAATAGTAAATGCTCAAAAATGCAAACAATACCTAAACTTTTCTTTTTTAGACAAGCTCTTTGCATTGGTAAGTAATGTTCTATAAAAGGTTGCAACAGTTAGTAAGAGGAGCATTAAAGGACAAAGAAAATATATCAGTAATAGTAATAAAGCATTATATTTAGATCCAAGGAAAAGGAAAAACACAACATTACTTGAGTTATGTGATAGAAAGCAGTATACCAGGGTTTTTCACACCTGTCATTTTCAATAAGAGCTAACTTTTATGGCAATAAAACCTATCTGGGAGATATTCCTTAAGTCCTTCTAAGAAAGAAACCCATTTTGAATAATCACGATATTAGCTTTTTGAGGACTTCCTAGGCAACTGCTATGCATTATTATAAGCACTTGACGTGTCTTAAAGGCATTTTAATCCTCACAGTCATTCTGGGAGATAGGTATAAGAAGAGATGGAGCACAGAAAGGCTGAGGAACTCGCCCAAGCCCACACAGCACATCACCAACAGACCCAGAATTCAAACCCAGGAAATCTGGCTTCAACACTGCTCTTCCAAAATACGCTGAGAAAGTAATATTGAAAAGTCTTTTTAAGTAACATAATGGCGAATGAATCTATAGCATTATTCCATGTCTAGCTATAACTATAAATAATAATTTCTGAACCTTAAAACGTATTTCTCAAAAAATAAAAAGACCAGATGTAGAAACTCCAATACTTTGGCCACCTCATGCAACGAGTTGACTCACTGGAAAAGACTCTGATGCTGGGAGGAATTGGGGGTAGGAGGAGACGGGGACGACAGAGAATGAGATGGCTGGATGGCATCACCGACTCGATGGACATGAGTTTGAGTGAACTCCGGCAGTTGGTGATGCACAGGGAGTCCTGGCGTGCTGTGATTCATGGGGTCGCAAAGAGTCGGTCACGACTGAGCGACTGAACTGAACTGAACTGAGGCAAGTATGGAAATCTACTTTCCATAAAGATTTGTTTGTCGTAAAGAAATTCATCAATATGCGTTCATTCAACCATTCTGCTGTTTCTTCATGCATCTGACATCCACATATTGAGCACACAATATGTGTTAATGACACTCTTAGTACAGGAAGCATGTTTTTTGTCATTCAGATCTTTATCATCCAAAAGGAATAATCTGTGAAAGATTGTTAATTTTTTTCTATTTCGTATCAACAAAATCTTCCCCTTTTCCCTGGAATCTATAAACAACTATGAAGTTAATACGATGTGATGTTTCACAGTACCTTACAAAATCATAGGTACTCACGAAGTTACTATCAACTAGAATCATCAAGGAATTATCAAATCCTACTCAGTGTAGCCTGTTTGTAAATTCACAATTATGTAATTTTTGAAAATCCACGTGTGATAGAATTAACTTAAGTAGTTATCTGCATATTCAATTATATATGAATATTACACTTCAGAACCAATGAACAAGCCCTTCCCATAAATCTACATATGAGCAGAAGTATTATGTACAATTAGTCTACTGGAATAATTTCAAGATAATGTCATACAATCAATAAGCTTTTTAATATTGGAAATGCAAGCAAGATTAAATAAACATGTCCTCCGCTGGCTCATTTCCAACAGCATACACACTCTAAAAGCTCCCCTCTTAACATAAAATAAGAAACTCCTTTGAACTCCACATTCCTCTTCAATTATCATCCAGTTCTTCATTGCCTGTCCCAATAATATTCCCTATGGAGCTGTTTACGTGTATTCACTACAGTCCAGCTTCCAAGGGGACTCTTCACTGGAATGACTTCCTGCCAAAGTCACTGGTCCTCACCTTAACCTTTCAGCAACTTTCAAGTACAGTTCGTCCACTAGAGTTGAGGAATGTCTTGTCTTGGCCTGTGCACAGTATCATGAGGACTAATATTACTTTCCCGACAAACAAAGAGTTTGTAGAATGTACCTGTCATCATCTTGATTCACTCGGCTTTCATCATTCACATGCAGCAGACCACCAGTCAGTGAATCGGTCTTTTCAGATATTGGTGCAATCACACAGTCTTCTGGGGTCCGTTTGTCATTGTTCTTTCTCTTTACTTTCTTCCTGTGCATGCCAGGATCACTACTTTTTAAAAAATTCACCAAAAAGCCAATGTTTTCTAATGATTCAACTGATAAAGAATACAACAACAAGTCTTGAAAAATTCCAACTCTTACCCATCTTAAGTCATTGATTAACTCTCAAAACAGTTATGAAGTACCAACCGTATGCAAGAAAACAAATTCTTCCTTCAAACACAGATATACAATTATACAATATGATACATAAGAGTTGACATATGAAAGTCATAAGCGGAATAAGGAAGGATTTACAGAAGAAGTGGAAAGAGGAGGTCAGGAGAGAGAGAAAAAGGAGAAAATTATTCTACTTGAAGATTCAAATGCGAGCACAAACATCAGGCACATGGCATGTAGGTTCCAAGGAACCTGGAAGGAAGAGCACAAAATACACGGAAGAAAGTAGGGAGATGCATCTGGAAAGACATTGAGAAGAACCTCGAGGGCTACACGGAAAACCTGGAGTCCACTGCCTAAACACCATGACTCTTAGACATGGGAGTCATAATTAAATTTACACTATATTTTTTGTTTTGCTTCTAAATATAGTAATGGTGAATTTAGGGATTTTCCTTGTGGCCCAGTGCTTAGGAGTCCACCTGCGAATACAGGGGGCACCGGTTCAATTCCTTGTCAGGGAAGATCCCACATGCTCCGGTGCAACTAAACCCATGCTGCACAACTACTGAAGCCAGCACCCTAGAGCCCATGCTCAGCATCAAGAGAAGCCACCACAATGAGAAGCCCAAGCACTGCAGCAGCAAAGACCCAGTGCAGCCAAAAGTAAATTGGAAAGAGAATTCAAAGAAAAAAGTAACACTTAATTTAGATAATATTTTAAATGACATGAGGTATGTATACCATGAAAGAAGAAATCAAGGAAATATCTGGCCAGAGTGGGGGGGGGGGGAGTTTACTTTTAAACCACCCACATGATGGGGCGACAAGAGCATCATAGCTGAAAAACAGGGGCCTCATCAGTTCTCCCGCCACCAACAACAATGTGGCCTCCATCCATGGACATACTCAAAGTGCTAGGAGAAAAAACACTGCCAACCAAGAGTACTCTATCCAGAAAAGTTGTCTTTCAGAAATGAAGGCGAAATAAAAGCTTTCCCAGACAAAGCAAACCTGAGGGAGTTCATCACCACTAGTCCCGCCTCATAAGAAATGCTGAAAGAAGTCCTCAAACTGCAATGAAAGGATGTTCATTAGTGACACAAAATAAATGTAAATATACAACACACTGCTTAAGGCAAGTATGCAGTCAAATCCAGAATAATACTGTAACGTGATAGTATGTTAACAAAGTAACTCTAGTGTTAAGGCTAAAGGACAAGAGTATTAAAAATAACGATATCCCTAGTAAAATATAAAATGTGTAAATCACAAACATTAGTTCAAGTCAGAAATTATTTTTTAGAAGAATAACAAATGACCTGATGTTAAATATTGATACAGGATTACCTATCAAAATCTTCATTCTCCATAGCAGGAAACTCCTGGCTGCTGTTTCTTCCACTCTCATCAGCACCATCACATTCGTTGTCTGATACTTCCACTTCAATACTTTTGTGTTTCTTTTCTTCTTGAGCCTTTAGTGAAAGTTTGACACTAAGAATAATTGCTACTTCTTTATTATAAAGATGTTTGTTTTCAATTTTATTATTTACCTCAGCGTTTGCCCTGCATTTAAGTGATAAAAATAGTTTTGTGCTTATTTTACCACTTCCAAGTCACTGAAATTTTTATAAAATCTGCTCCCTCTGTTTGAAGAAAAGAAACAAAATTTCAAAAATGGTTTTCTTCATAAGATGCAATTATTCACATTCAGTCTTCCCCATCTGACTGGCGGAGACAGAGAAATAAAAAGACAAAGACACAAAATCTGTCCTCTTCGGTCTTTACCACCTGGATTTCCCATTAAACAGCCAGATGTAGAGGATGTGACACCTCAGTGCCTCAGAGACAGAAGGGAAACATTCTTCTTTCTGCACTAAAGCTATTTTTTCCCCTCTGCCTTTGATAATTCTTTCTTTTTTCATTTGGATCCGGGAGAGAGCAAAAAAGTGATGGTGTTCACTAAAATATATGAACCAAAGTTTACCAAAACACAAGGAGCAGAATGAAATGGAGGAGTTGTTAGTGTGGAATTCTGGAATATAAGTAATGTTTCCCAATTCCACATGCAATAACCTCAAAACTTACAGCTACAGGGTATAGAAATAAATGCATTCTCTAGCCCCACTATTTACCAAAAACAGCAATAAAATTTAAAAAAGTGCAAGGTTTTGTTCAAAGCCCCTAAAGTGGCACTCCCTAGCATTTTATGGCACCAAAAGAAATGATACAATTCTGTAACCTTGAATGTGATAAATTACCAAATGAATTCATCAGATTAACCAGATAAGTTAAAAATGTGACTTTGGCACAGTATTTTTAAATGCCTTAGTTGGGGATAGGGCTCATCTCCCTTTCTTTTAAACAGGAGAATACATAAGAGTTTTTTCTCCTTTTTGTCCTTGTCTATTGTTCAAACTCAGTCAAAGCATCTCTTACACAAAAGAGAAAACAAACAAGTTTAAAAACCTATTACTGAAGAAAGAAAAATCTCACAGTGTCTCAAAACTCAGTTTTCTCCTCTGAAGACAAACACTTAATTTTTTTTTTTTCTTTTTGCTGAGGGTTTTTACTACCTACGGGCTTCCCTGGTGGCTCAAATGTTAAAGAATCCAACTTCAATGCGGGAGATGTGGGTTGGGAAGGTTCCCCTGGAGAAGGGAACAGCTACCCACTCTGATAGTCCAAGGACAAAGGAGCCTGGCAGTCTGCAGTCCGAGGGCTCACCACGAGTCAGACACTACTGACCAACTTTCTCATACACACACACACACACACACACACACACACACACACAACCTATATGACAAAATTGCACATGTCAGAACTTACTACATTTTAGTAAAACATATAATGGAAAGGTCTGTCTCAAAATAAACATCTGAGAGTGGTGATTAAAACATATGTGGGAGTACTGTTATTAAAAAGATCCTGAAGCAGCCATGCTGGAATTCTAAGTGCCCAGTGACTGTGGAAAGCAGAGAAGATCACACATATTCAACCACAATGAAGAGATTAGAGGGAACACATGCTTATGTCCCTTCTCTCAGTCACTGCTTTCTTCCCATTCTATGGAAATACAACATATTTAATCCAACAGAGTTAAAGAAAACAAACAAACAAAACTGCAAAACCCTAGCTGATTGTACTTCTTAAGCAATTTCCTTGGTGTTTACTCTGGCTCAGAAGACCACATGGTACACAGCTAAATGAGTTTCCCAGTCCTCATGAAAGACTGACAGAGACAGAATTAGATATTACATTGATTGAATGACAAAAGTCATGAAAACTGTTTCCGAAATTCCTATTATTGAGATGGCAAAAATAATCTATTTCTACACAATTACCTATTTAGATGACTCCAATTTATTCGTAAGTAGAAAATCAAATGGACCAGATCATGGAGAAAGAGACAAACAGAAGCAAGAGCAAATGAACTTCTACCTCTTTTGAAAGTTGAATTTTCTTTTTCTAAATCTCTGCACATCCTTCTGTAACTCTTTATTTACATACACTTTGGATGATCTGTGACTTTATGGTGAAGAATTCCCATTTTCTAATTCTAGTTCCATGCTTTTATCCTTACTAATTATCCACATGCAGTGGCTTCTGGAACCAGTCTTGCATTGGTTTGCTTTTCTGATCAGCATTTGCAAAAACAGCAGGAGTACAGTGACTCTTTATTTGAATAATATGTTTCAACTTCCCAGAGCAGACAAGCCACAGACTAGACTGATGTGTCTAATTTCCGATTAGTAGGATTTTGCCTTGTATTTTGTGACATTTGCATATCAAACTCTTGGTCTTCTTTCCCCTCAAATGTAACTACCGGGTCTCCTACTTTTTGATTTTCTGTATCATTATAAAAACTCTCAATTTTGATAAACACGTGCTCAATGTCTAGTTGATCATTTTCAATGTCTACTTTATTTTCAGTGAAACAAAGCTTTGACGATGACCGACAAGCATATCCCAGTGACCCAGAATTTACAGACAATGGAAAAAAATTTCGAGACTGGGTTCTTTTTGTTCAGGAAATGCTTGGAATACTAGAGACGTAGATACTTCAAATGCATCTTTTCGCTCACAATCAAGTATATTATATTAGGAGATTTATTTCCTTTGTGTTTACTCCTTTTTTAGGGTTATCACATAGTGGATCTTCCTCAGGACAAATGGTAATTCTGTATTTCTCACAAACTTCAGCAAACTTCTGCTTTAACTCATTTGTGATGGGTTTTAACTTATCTTTTCATTCTCATTTGCCTTCCTTGATACACATTTTCTCATACAGCATTAAACCAGAAACTGAAATTTACAGTTTTACATACCTGTGAATGGTTATTTTCATCTCCATCAAGTTTTTCTTGTGCTTCCTCTGATATCATTTCCAAGTCTAGTTCTGCTGACAAAGTTGTATGTTTAGTTAAAATTACTTTGAATATTTAGATAAAAGACATAATCTTCATTTAAAACGTAGATCTAAAACATTGTATCAAATGACAGATTCAGTTCAGTTCAGATCAGTCGCTCAGTCGTGTCTGACTCTCCGCGACCCCATGAATCACAGCATGCCAGGCCTCCCTGTCCATCACCAAATCCCGGAGTTCACTCAAACTCATGTCCACAGAATCGGTGATGCCATCCAGCCATCTCATTCTCTGTCGTCCCCTTCTCCTCCCGCCCCCAACCTTTCCCAGCATCAGAGTCTTTTCTAGTGAGTCAACTCGTCGCATGAGGCGGCCAAAGTATTGAAGCTTCAGCTTTAGCATCAGTCCTTCCAATGAACACCCAGGATTGATCTCCCTTAGAATGGACTGGTTGGATCTCCTGGCGGGACTCTCAAGAGTCTTCTCCAACACCACAGTTCAAAAGCATCAATTTTTCGGCGATCAGCTTTCTTCACAGTCCAACTCTCACATCCATACATGACCACGGGAAAAACCATAGCCTTGACTAGACGGACCTTGGTTGGCAAAGTAATGTCTCTGCTTTTCAATATATTATCAAGGTTGGTCATAATTTTCCTTCCAAAGAGTAAGCGTCTTTTAATTTCATGGCTGCAATCAGCATCTGCAGTGATTTTGAAGCCCCCCAAAATAAAAGTCTGACACTGTTTCCACTGTTTTCCCATCTATTTCCCATGAAGTGATGGGACCAGATGCCATGATCTTTGTTTTCTGAATGTTGAGCTTCAAGCCAACCTTTTCACTCTGCTCTTTCACTTTCAACAAGAGGCTTTTGAGTTCCTCTTCACTTTCTGCCATAAGGGTAGTGTCATCTGCATATGTGAGGTTATTGATATTTCTCCCAGCAATCTTGATTCCAGCTTGTGCTTCTTCCAGCCCAGCGTTTCTCACAATGGACTCTGCATATAGGTTAAATAGTTAAATTGCCAAATTCAGACTTAAATTGAAGAAAGTAAGGAAAACCACTGGAAAATTCAGATATGACCTAAATCAAATTCCTTATGATTATACAGTGGAAGTGAGAAATAGATTGAAGGGACTAGATCTGATAGATAAGAGTGCCAGACGGAGGTCCTAGACATTGTACAGGCGACAGGGATCAAGACCATCCCCATGGAAAAGAAATGCAAAAAAGCAAAATGGCTGTCGGGGGAGGCCTTACAAATAGCTGTGAAAAGAAGAGAAATGAAAAGCAAAGAAGAAAAGGAAAGACATAAGCATGTGAATGCAGAGTTCCAAAGAATAGCAAGGAGAGCTCAGAAAGCCTTCCTCCGCGATCAATGCAAAGAAATAGAGGAAAACAACAGAATAGGAAAGACTAGAGTTTCTTCAAGAAAATAAGAGATACCAAGTGAACATTTCATGCAAAGATGGGCTCGATAAAGCACAGCAATGGTATGGACCTAACAGAAGCAGAAGATGTTAAGAAGAGGTGGCAAGAATACACAGAAGAACTGTACAACAAAGATTTTCATGACAAGGTAATCACGATGGTGTGATCACGCACCTAGAGCCAGACATCCTGGAATGTGAAGTCAAGTGGGCCTTAGAAAGCATCACTACAAACAAAGCTAGTGGAAGTGATGGAATTCCAGTTGAGCTATTTCAAATCCTGAAAGATGATGCTGTGAAAGTGCTGCACGCAACATGCCAAAAAATTTGGAAAACTCAGCAGTGCCCACAGCACTGGAAAAGGTCAGTCTTCACTCCAATCCAAAAGAAAGGCAATGTCAAAGAATGCTCAAAGTACAGCACAATTGCACTCATCTCACTCGCTAGCAAAATAATGCTCAAAATTCTCCAAATCTGGCTTCAGCATTCTGTGAACTTCCCAATGTTCAAGCTGGTTTTAGAAAAGGCAGAGGAACCAGAGGTCAAATTGCCAACATCCACTGGATCATGGAAAAAGCCAGAGAGTTCTAGAAAAACATCTATTTCTGCTTCACTGACTATGCCAAAGCCTTTGACTGTGTGGATCACAATAAACTGTGGAAAATTCTGAAAGAGATGGGAATACCAGGCCACCTGACCTGCCTCTTGAGAAACCTATATGCAGGTCAGGAGGCAACAGTTAGAACTGGACATGGAACAACAGCCTGGTTCCAAATGGGAAAAGGAGAACGTCAAGATTGTATATTGTCACCCTGCTTATTGAACTTATATGCCGAGGCCATCATGAGGAAAGCTGGGCTGGAAGAAGCACAAGCTGGAATCAAGATTGCCAGGAGAAATATCAATAACCTCAAATATGCAGATGACACCACCCTTATGGCAGAAAGTGAAGAAGAACTAAAGAGCCTCTTGATGAAAGTGAAAGAGGAGAGAGAAAAAGTTGGGCTTAAAGCTCAACATTCAGAAAACTAAGATCATGGCATCTAGTTCCATCACTTCATGGGAAATAGATGGGAAAACAGTGTCAGACTTTATTTTGGGGGGCTCCAAAATCACTGCAGATGGTGAATGCAGCCATGAAATTAAAAGACGCTTGCTCCTTGGAAGGAAAGTTGTGACCAACCTAGATAGCATATTAAAAAGCAGAGACATTACTTTGCAAAAAAGGTCTGTCTAGTCAAAGCGGTGGTTTTTCCAGTAGTCATGTATGGATGTGACAGTTGGACCGAAAAGAAGACTGAATGCCAAAGAACTGATGCTTTTCAACTGTGGTGTTGGATAAGACTCTTGAAAGTCCCCTGGGCTGCAAGGAGATCCAACCTGTCAATCCTAAAGGAAATCAGTTCTGAATATTCATCGGAAGGACTGACATTGACACAAAAGCTCCACTACTTTGGCCACCTGATGTGAAGAACTGACTCACTGGAAAAGACCCTGATGCTGGGAAAGACTGAAGTCAGGAGAAGAAGGGGATGACAGAGGATGAGATGGTTGGATGGCATCACCGACTCCATAAACATTAGTTTGAGCAAGCTCGAGGAGATGGTGAAGGACAGGGAAGCCTGGTGTGCTGCAGTCCATGGGGTGAAACTGAAGAGCATACAAATAAAATGAGGAAGATGAATCCGAAGGCATTTATAGTGGGGGAAAAAAGGTGATGCAGGCCTGAACTGAGGGAGTGTTTCAAGAAATATTTAGGATATAAAACTTTCAGGGTCTAGTATAGAGTAAATCTTTAAGAAACCAATCAATGTACAAATCCTGGGACTCTGAAGCAGTAAATTCTGCTTGTTATTTTAGAAAAGGTACTGACTGAGAAGAGAAAGAATCAACATGAACTGACTGAAGCTGCTTCTATTTATTTTGTAGTTTTCCTATTTCACATCGTCCAGTGTTGGAGGGACTCGTGTAGCCCTTTGATTTGAATCTGTGTTTCCTGGACTTACCAAGCTCACGGAGAAACAAGAGCAAACTACACAGTTGTATAGATTAAGAAAAAAAAAAAGACAAACACTTTGAGATTAGAGCTTGCAGTCACTATTCTAGGAGATAACTGAGACTCTTCTGTAAATGCAAGGTGAGGATAGAAACGAAAAAACTACTGGAGTGTAAAAAGAAACTGTATGATTTTTAATTATACCCCTGACCACATGACTGATTAAAAGCTCTCAATTAACTAGTATTTATGGACAACATGTTATTAGACATGGTTACTCAATAGACTGGGCATCCTAGTAGAATCAGAATTGACTTTCTATATACTTCTTTTAAATGATACAGCACTCCTGTTCACCAACATCCCTTGTGAACTCTTCGGTTCAATTCAGGCGCTCAGTCGTGTCCGACTCTCCGCGACCCCATGAATCACAGCACGCCAGGCCTCCCTGTCCATCACCAACTCCCGGAGTTCACTCAAACTCATGTCCACAGAGTCAGTGATGCCATCCAGCCATCTCATTCTCTGTCGTCCCCTTCTCCTCCCGCCCCCAACATTTCCCAGCATCAGAATCTTTTCCAGTGAGTCAACTCGTCGCATGAGGTAGCCAAAATATTGCAGTTTCAGCTTTAGTATCAGTCCTTCCAATGAACACCCAGGATTGATCTCCTTTAGAGTGGACTGGTTGGATCTCCTTGCAGTATAAGCCATCGCATTTTCTGTCGTCCCCTTCTCCTCCCACCCCCAACCTTTCCCAGCATCAGAGTCTTTTCCAGTGAGTCAACTCGTCGCATGAGGTGGCCAAAGTATTGCAGTTTCAGCTTTAGCATCAGTCCTTGCCAATGGACACCCAGGATTGATCTCCTTTAGAATGGACTGGTTGGATCTCCTTGCAGTACAAGAGACTATCAAGAGTCTTCTCCAACACCACAGTTCAAAAGCATCAATTTTTCAGCGATCAGCCTTCTTCACAGTCCAACTCTCACATCCATACATGACCACGGGAAAAACCATAGCCTTGACTAGACGTACCTAAAACAAGCTGATATACTATGTGGACACAGCTGAGAAGGAGCTACTATGTAGCAAATTTCCCATGACTCCCATTCCCACTGGGAAAGCCAATTCTAGAAAAGACGAAGTCAGAGAAAGCACAAGAAATATTTTCGTATTTGGTATCAGAGTTGCTTTTGCAGTTATACTGAATATAATGATAGAGGAGATCAGTCCTGGGTGTTCATTGGAAGGACTGATGCTAAAGCTGAAACTCTAGTACTTTGGCCACCTCATGCGACAAGTTGACTCACTGGAAGAGTCTGATGCCAGGAGGGATTGGGGGTGGGAGGAGATGGGGACGACAGAGAATGAGATGGCTGGGATGGCATCACCGCCTTGATGGACATGAGTTTGAGTGAACTCCGGGAGTTGTTGATGGACAGGGAGGCCTGGCGTGCTGTGATTCATGAGGTCGCAAAGAGTCAGACACGACCGAGGGACTGAACTGAACTGAACTGAATACTCATGAGTTTAGAGCTATTTAAAAATATTGCTACAAAGTCACATTTTGAGAAGGCAGTCCAGATGTCTACTTAGGTCTCCCAACTAGTCCCTGAGTTCTAAATATAATCCTGCTACTCAATAATGGGCATATGCTAAATATTAGCCACAATGAACTTACTTTCTCCTAACTCTCTTTATTATTTATTGTATCACTATGGTCAGAGGGAGAATGCAAACATCTTGCTAAGAGGTATTTATTGGTATTGGCTGTAGGTTGCATGAAAGGAGTCAGCACAAGGTAGATTTTGCCACAAAATCTCAAATTTGGAACCGTCAGAATGATGGTAAGGCCGTGCCCAGGTGGCCCACACCTGAGTGATCTGGGCTTCTGCATTACCTGCCTTGCTTTCTCTGTTTTCTGGCAGTTGAGACTGGCACAGGTGATGGAGCATGGAATTCCCTACCAGAAACACCGCCGCAATATTCCTCTTTACTTTTATCTATTACAGTCATCTGTCCCAATTCTGTGGATGGTGACTGATTTTTGGTCATTGATTGTGACATCAATGGACACAGATCATCAACTTTCAAATGCCCAGCTCTCTGACAAGTCTCATTACTGAGGCTCAAGGCAGTAGAAGCCCAAGCCAAAAAATGTGAGAACAAAATCTCCATTTATTAGAATGTGAGTAAGAATACAACTCTGGCTAACCTGCACAAAGTCTTTCTTCAGAGAATCAGCTCCATGTCCTCCTCTCCCCTGTAACTCACTAGTCTTTCACAGCTACAGTATCTCACATGTCACTGTCAGTCATGAAGAGATGTAAACTAGTGTGTCTCATTTCTTCTACTTTTCGATTTTCTAGTATTACTGATTTTGATTCACTCCATTTCTGTTACATATTCTGTATTTCATAAGAACTTTTCCAATAATTATTGCTTCAACATTCAAATATATTATTTGGAAAATTTATATCTACCTTATTTTACACTTAATTATGCCTTATAATACTGTGTGTTCCAGAGACCTTGGTTTTAAAAAACACTTTTAACGAATGCTACTACTTTAATTAATGTTACAAACCTAGACAACATTAAAAAGCAAAGACATCACGTTGTTGACAAAGGTCCATACAGCCCAGGCCATGGTTTTTTCAGCAGTAATGTACGGATGTGAGAGTTGGACCATAAAGAAGACTGAGCGCCAAAGAATTGATGCTTTCAAAGAGTGGTGCTGGAGAAGACATCTGAGAGTCCCTTGGACAGCAAAGGGATCAAACCAGTCAATCCTAAGGGAAATCAACTTTGAATGTTCACTGGAAGGATTGAACTAAAGCTCCAATACTTTGGGCACCTGATGTGAAGAGCCGACTTACTGGAAAAGACCCTGATGCTGGGAAAGATTGAAGGCAGGGGACAGTAGAGGATGAGATGGTGGGACAGCATCGCTGATGCAATGGATGTGAACTTGGGAAAACTCCAGCAGATGGTGAGGCACAGGGAGGCTGGGCATGCTGCAGTCCATGGGCTCACAAAGAGTCGGACCTGACTTATCAACTGAACACCACCACCAACGATAACTTCTTCAATTACAATGAGGTGGTCTTTCCTCAAATTATCACTGTCTCCAGAACTGATTTTTTTAAGTCCTGGACAGACTTAAAAAAAGAAGTGATATATAAGAAGTGATAGTCTTGTGGGTGGCTTATTGTTTCTACATGAAAATAGGATAAGTCTCCGTTCCGTTTCATTCTGTTCATTCGCTCAGTCGTGTCCGACTCTCTGCGACCCCATGAATCACAGCACGCCAGGCCTCCCTGTCCATCAACAACTCTCGGAGTTCACTCAAACTCATGTCCATCGAGGTGGTGATGCCATACAGCCATCTCATTCTCCGTCGTCCCCGTCTCCTCCCGCCCCCAATCACTCCCAGCATCAGTGTCTTTTCCAATGAGTCAACTCGTCGCATGAGGTGGCCAAAGTATTGGAGTTTCAGCTTTAGCATCAGTAATTCCAATGAACACCCAGGATTGATCTCCTCGAGTTGGCAAACCACTTCAGTATACTTGCCTTGAGAACCCCATGAACAGTATCAAAAGGATAAGTCTAGGACCACACTGGATCCAAAGAGCACAGAGCACCATGAGGCAAGAATGAACGCAACACAGACATATTTGCTTTAAAAAAAAGGAACTGTCAGGTCTAAATTTCTTAAGAGAAACCAAAGAAACAAGTAAGAAATGTAAAAGTGAAACTTTAAGCCCCGTGTCAACACAAGGGCCCCTTTATCATTTCGCATGCAACCATGCCAATGGTTTAACATGGTGGTTCTGTAGTGTGCCCTGAGAATTCCTGAAGTCCAGAGACCCACTGGGCCAGGGGGTCCAAGAGGTCAAAACTATTTTCACAACAACTCTAAACGTTACTTCCATGCTCAATTATGTTCTGAGTGCACACAGGACTTCTCCAGAGACAGGATATGGGATATCAGAACTCTAATGACTAATGGAATTAGCCATTATGATTGTGTGTGACTGTATTTTTACGTTTTTCAGTTTTATTTTCCAGGAGTCTCTGGCGGAGGAGAGGGTTGGAAGTGGCCTGCCTCAAGGTCAGGGGCACTGAGTGCAGCAGTGCAAGCATGGGACCTGTTGGAGGAGGTGCCCTTATCTTCAGGATCTCCACCATAGTTTGGCTTCAGGTCAAACAGGGAGGGAACACAGACGCACCCATTCACAGAAAATTGCATTAAAGATTTACTGAGCATGGCCTCGCCCATCGCCCTCAGCCAGTCTCTCCCATCAGGAAGTTTCCATAAGCCTCTTATCCTTCATCAGAGGGCAGACAGACTGAAAACCACAACCAAAGAAAACTAACCAAACTGATCACATGGATCCCAGCCTTGCCTAACTCAATGAAACTCTGAGCGAGCCATGCCGTGAAGGGCCACCCAAGATAGACGGGTCATGTTGGAACGTTCTGACAAAACATGGTCCACTGGAGAAGGAAATGGCAAACCACTTCAGTATTCTTGCCTTGAGAACACCATGAACGGTATGAGAAGGCAAAAAGACAGGACACTCACTAAACGATGAACTCCCCAGGTCAGTAGGTGTCCAATATGCTACTAGAGATCTGTGGAGAAATAACTACAGAAAGAATGAAGAGAAGGAGCCAAAGCAAAAATAACACCTAGCTGTGGATGTGACTGGTGATAGGAGTCAAGTCCAAGGCTGTAAAGAGCAATACTACATGGGAACCTGGAATGTTAGGTCCATGAATCAAGGCAAATTGGAAGTGGTCAAACAGGAGATGGCAAGAGTGAACATTGACATTTTAGGACTCAGTGAACTAAAATGGACTGGTTTGTGCTTTAGTCCGTAGGTCGTGTCCGACGCTTCTGACCCCCTGGACTATTTGGAGCTCACCAGACTCCTCTGGCGATAGGATTTCCCTAGCAAGAATGTTGGTTGCCATTTCCTTCCCCAGGAGATCTTCCTGACTCAGGCATCGAACCCGGGTCTCCTGTACTGCAGGTAGCTTCTTTACCAACTGAGCTACCAGGGAAGCCCCTAGATGGACTGGAAGGGGTGAATTTAACTCAGATGACCATTGTATCTACTACTGTGGGCAAGAATCCCTTAGAGGAAATGGTGTAGCCAGCACAGTCAACAAGAGTCCCAAATGCAGTACTTGGATGCAATCTCAGAAATGACACAATGATCTCTGTTCGTTTCCATGGCAAACCATTCAGTATCACAGTCATTCAAGTCTATGCCCCGACCAGTTATGCTGAAGAGGCTAAAGTTGAATGATTCTATGATGACCGACAAGACCTTCTAGTACTAATACCCAAAAAAGATGTTCTTTTCATTATAGGGGACTGGAATGCAAAAAGAGGAAGTCAGGAGATACCTGGAGTAACGGGCAAATTTGGCCTTGGAGTACAGAATGAAGCAGGACAAAGGCGAACAGAGTTTTTCCAAGAGAACGCACTGGTAACAGCAAACACCCTCTTCTAACAACACAAGAGGAGACTCTACCCACGGACATCACCAGATGCTCAGTGACGAAATCAGACTGATTCTATTCTCTGCAGCCAAAGATGCAGAAGCTCTATACAGTCAGCAAAAACAAGACCGGGAGCTGACTGTGGCTGAGATCATGAACTCCTTATTGCAAAATGCAGACTGAAATCGAAGAAAGTAGGGAAAACCACTAGACCATTCAGGTATGACCTAAATCAAATCGCTTAGCATTATACAGTGGACATGACAAATAGATTCAAGGGATTAGATTTGATAGAGTGCCTGAAGAACCATGGGCGGAGGTTCGTGACATTGTACAGGAGGCATTGATCAAGACCATCCCGGAGAAAAAGAAATTCAAAAAGGCAAAACGGTTGTCTGAGGAGGCCTTACCAATAGCTGAGAAAAGAAGAGAGGCTAAAGGCAAGGGAGAAAAGGAAAGATATACCCATTTGAATGCAGAGTTCCACAGAACAGCAAGGAGAGATAAGAAAGCCATTCTCAGTGATCAATGCAAAGCAATAGAGGAAAATAACAGAGTGGGAAAGACTAGAGTTCTCCTCAAGAAAGTAAGAGATACTAAGGGAACATTTCATGCAAAAATGGGCACAATAAAGGACTCAAGTGGTATGGACCTAACAGATGAGGAAGATATTAAGAAGAGGTGGTAAGAACACACACAGAAAAACTCTACAGAAAAGATCTTCATGATCCAGATAAGCACGATGGTGTGATCCCTCACTTAGAGCCAGTCATCCCGGAATGTGAAGTCAAGTAGGCCTTAGAAAGCATCACGATGAACAAAGCTAGTGGAGGTGACGGAATTGCAGCTGAGCTATTTCAAATCCTTAAAGATGATGCTGTGAAAGTGCTGCACTCAACATGCCAGCAAATCTGGAAAACTCACCAGTGGCCACAGGACTGGAAACGGTCCCAACGAAAGGCAATGCCAAAGAATGTTCAAACTACCACACGATTGCACTCATTTCACAGGCTAGCAAAGTAATACTCAAAATTCTCCAGGCCAGGCCTCAACAGTACATGAAATGTGAACTTCCAGATATTCCAGCTGGATTTAGAAAAGGCAGAGGAACCAGAGATCAAATTGCCAACATCCACTGGATCATCGAAAAACCAAGAGAGTTCCAGAAAAACATCTACTTCTGCTTTATTGATCACCCCAAAGCTTTTAATTGTGTGGATCACAAGCTGGGAAATTCTAAAAGAGATGGGAATACCAGACCACCTGACCTGCCTCCTGAGAAATCTGTATGCAGGTCAAGAAGCAACAGTTAGAACTGGACATGGAACAACAGACTGATTCCAAATAGGGGAAGGAGTATATCAAGGCTGTATATTGTCACCCTGCTTATTTATCTCACACGCACAGTACATCATGCAAAATGCTGGGCTGGATGAAGCACAAGCTCAAATCAAGATAGCCAGGAGAAACATCCATAACCACAGATATGCTGATGACACCAACCTTATGGTAGAAATTGAAGAAGAAATAAAAAGAGCCTTTGGATGAAAGTGAAAGAGGGGAGTCAAAAAGTTGGTTTTGATTGTTCTTTGAACATTCAAAAAACTAAGATCATGGCATCTGGTCCCATCCCTTCATGGCAAATAGGTGGGGAAAGAATGGAAACAGTGACAGACTTTATTTTGGGTGGCTCCAAAATCACTGCAGATGGTGACTGCACACATGAAACTAAAAGACGAAAAGCTATGACCAACCTTGACAGCATATTCAAAAGCAGAGACATTACTTTGCCAACATCGATCTGTCTCGTCAAAGCTATGGTTTTTCCAGTGGTCATGTATGGCTGTGAGAGTTGGACTGTACAGAAAGCTGCACACCGAAGAATTGATGCTATTGAACTGTAGTGTTGGGAGAAGACTCTTGAGAGTCTCTTGGACTGCAAGGAGATCCAACCAATCCATCCTAAGGGAATTCAGTCCTGAATAGTCTTTGAAAAGACTGATGCTGAAGCTGAAACTCCAATACTTTGGGCACCTGATGTGAAGAACTGACTCACTGGAAAAGACCCTGATGCTGGCAAAGACTGAAGGCGGGAGGAGAAGGGGAAGACAGAGGATGAGATGGTTGGATGGCATCACCTACTCGATGGACTTGAGTCTGAGTAAAGTCTAGGAGTTCTGAGGCATGGTTTGCTGCAGGCCATGGGGTCGCAGAGTCAGACACGACTGAACGACTGAACTCAACTGACCTGCCATAGAGTAAACATCAATAGACATAAACAAAATTCCTTGAAATTCTCAATAATTTTCCAAAGTAGAATATGCCAACAACTTTCAGAATCACTGTTTCCAAAGATTATGCCTATCAAATAGTCATTAAAGTATGATTACTTCTCCTACTTCTAATAATCAAAGACACCACAAACTCACACACACACAAACACACACACTCTGCTAATGAAAACATCTGATTGGCCTACAGTCATCTGTGTGACAACATTATAACGAAATAATTACAAGCTGAAATACAACTGACATATTAGCAAGTGAAGTTTTACTTAGGGAAAGGTGAGAGTTCAAACAAGCATTTTGGGCTTGGAAAAAACTTCGAGTCTAAAATTTAATCTCTGAGATTTCCTGAGAATTACACAGATTCCAAACTCAGAACTTCAGAGTGTCGAAACATATACAGAAACATCTTGCGTTGAAGCTTACAATTTAAAATTTTCTTGCTCTTATGCTTGTAAACATCTTTTGTTTCAAAACAAAGGTATCAACAGTAACACTTGCCTTATGTATGTCCAGTTCTTCAATTAAATTTGCAAAGAAAACGTTAGAAGTATGAAGACCGAGCATTTCAAATATTTCTGTGTCCCTCTTTCCAGAGTTAACTGTGTCCTACAAAATTTACCTGAACTGGATGTTTGGAAATCCTTCATTCTGACTGTTCTATTAGGAACAGAATCTTTCATTCTGACTGCTGGCTGAATGGGGTTTGGAAACAAGTTCATTACTAAATGATGGACATATGAGACAATCCACAGTTCAGAATTCAAGATAAAATCATAAACGTTTTTACCTTCACGTTAGGATATTTCCCAGGAGAATCTAAAAGGCAAAAGGGACATAGATTTAATTACACGTAAATATGAAAGCCAGCTGTACATTCGTGCAGAGTTAGTACCGAACAGAATCCTCGCACCCAGCCTTGGCACTGAATACATTCAGTTTTAGTGTCTTGTTTTTAGGGGGATCTTAGGACACTGGTAAGACAGACATAGGAATCCACTAAAGACAGTGAAGAAAAAATTAGAATACAGGTTCACCAAAACATGCTGTTAAGATTTCAAAAGTAACATTACGTTTGCAACAGCTTTATAAAACACTAAAGTGCACACAGACCAATGTGAACATGCTGACTGATGAGGAGAAAATGGATCTTAATCCGAGGAGCAAATCATGAATCCAAGAAGATAAACGTGAAAGCTGATGGTAAAATGCAACAGCACATCTTGAATGCAACACAGCAGGTTATCATTTCCACCATTATACGGTAAGTACTTATCATGTTCTTCAATCTGTCCAGTCATTTAAGAAGTGCACAGTGGGGATGACAGTTCACCAGCAAGTATAATTCATTTTTCATCAAAGACAGACTAACGAACTGATTAGCCTGGATATGCACTTGTAGAAAACTGGCTCATAAAAATATTCATTTTTTACCCCATATCCATGTGGGCTACTGGTATGCCTACATGTCTTGGCTCCTCTAGTCTAGCCATCTCAAAGTTTCTCAATCCACTCATGCAAGAAGGTATATAAGAAACATTTAGGAAATAATGTAAAATAAATTCTCAATATTGAAATATAATGATCAAAAAGGAAATAGTACATTTAATTGCTACACAATTATTAGAAATTAAAAAGCTTGAATGTTTCAGAATCAGTGTGCTGCTGCTGCTGCTAAGTCACTTCAGTCGTGTCCGACTCTGTGTGACCCCATAGACGGAAGCCCACCAGGCTCCCCTGTCCCTGGGATTCTCCAGGCAAGAACACTGGAGTGGGTTGCCATTTCCTTCTCCAATGTGTGAAAGTGAAAAGTGAAAGTGAAGTCGCTCAGTCGTGTCCGACCCTTAGCGACCACATAGACTGCAGCCTACCAGGCTCCTCCATCCATGGGATTTTCCAGGCAAGAGTACTGGAGTGGCTTGCCATTGCCTTCTCTGCAGAATCAGTGTAGTATTCATTAAAAGTATTTCTAGCATTTAGGGAATGAACCCTATTGATCTGTTTGGCTTCAAATTTTAGTTTGCTTTGGTACATCATGCGAACTCTTCAAAGGATTTCTATGAAACAACTTTCAAAAAATCAGCTATCTTAAAAAAAAATAAAAAAGTCAATGCCTCCTTTTTCAAATTAATCTAATTTGAACAACAAATACCGGTACAACATATATCTTTGATGCCTAAGAGTTACTCGGAGGGTTGCCGTTTCCCCCACTTCTGGCACCCCCTCCCACCTCCAGGATTCTCTGGGGGCAATAATGGTCTTATCTCTTTGCAGGGTAAGCACACTGAAGTCATCTAGAAAGAGTTCTCTCAAGTGTCCTCATCAACTCCACACTCGCCTCCCTGAGGCCTTCCTCTCCTCCCTGTGTCCTTCCACTAGATTCGCTTCTCTCTGAATGGTCATCTCTGGATCTGTGGACTTAAATCTTCCCCCTTCACATCCTTTCCATGGATCATCCCTGCCATTTCTTTCTCCCTCTTACACCTATAACTGCTACTTCAACTCTTTGCTTCCCTCTGGCTATAAACACGCTCAGAAAGAAACAGAAAATAATGCTTTGCCTTGATCCTGTTAGGTCCTGCACTATCCAATGATCTTCTTCCAGATTGCTCTGTATGCAAGGCTACACCCTTGCTACCCGGAGAGCTTGTTAGAAACACAGCATCTCAGACCTCTTGCTCAGCATGTGCTTCACACATGGTCCCCAAGCGACTAATTAAAATTTGAGAAACGCTGGTCTACAGGGAGTCTGCTTCTGCATGACTTCCACTTAATTCATTCTCCTGAAATCTCAGCCTCCATTTCCTCACGCGAACACATCCCCCCCAAACTGAAATGGCATTAGAAGTTGGAAACCTTCCAGTGGACTCTCTATGAGGCTGTGGGTGCCTTGGTCTCCCCATCACGCTCCCTGCTCTCTCCTTCTTTCCAGTTATCTTGTTGTGTCCCATGTAACACCATCCTGGAACGCGGCAACAGTTCATATGACACCAACTTGCACACATTTACAGTTGAGCACCTATTCCCATGCTCCCCCAGAGGATGACACACCGCTCTGCACACCCGGGGACCACGTTCTGAATATCTTCCTAATAACGAGCAAAACAGGAAGAGGGGAGAACTTTGCTCTTCTTCTCTGACAACTTTTGGTGCCGGAAGCTCACTTCAAATTCATCGTCCATGTCAAATACTCTCCCTTTATCTAAAGACCTTCATTGCTTATTGCCCGCTTCCCCCTCAGACTTGTGCTTCCTTTTCTTCATTCCCTCCCTGTACCCTCTGCCTCTCTCATCCTTCGTTCCCTCTTGCCTCTTATTTCTTGACCTCCCTTAGGTTGCAGAGTATCTTGAAACAGAACTAATAATTTGTTTTCGGTCATGTGTCACATGGAATCTTAATTCCCTGAGCAGGGATCGAAACTGCACCACCTGCATTGGAGAGTCTTAACCGGACAAAGTCTTAAGCACTGGACTGCGAAGTAAGTCTAAGAACTAATAATTTAGCTCCTTAAACTGGATTCTCAATGTAATCTGTGGTAGACACCTGATAAGATGCATACTTGTCCTCTTTTTCTCGTCTTTTTTCTCACTACCCATCCGACAGGTGATTTTCTTTGCCTATTAGAATATATCAGCATTCCCATTTTCAATCAACGTTCTGTCAAATGATTTTTCTGTAAAACACAGTTCTTACCTTCTACTTGTCCATTTAATATCTTTTGTCCTCTTTGACCAGCAGTTCCAGGTAAATGATCCACATACTCCCGTGGAAGGGCCTCAGAGACACTCCGCTAGAATGAATGATAACCATGAGTTGCATGAAGAGTTCCTAATCCCTTTTGAAGAAAGTACCCTACTCTTTACCCGGTTAAGACAGGTTTTGCCAAGATCCCACAGTTGCTGTGTGACAGAACCGGGATGCTGAATTCAAACATGGTGCTGCATCACCAAGCAGTGGCTGCCGCATCTAAGAGAGCAGGCCCTTCTTATCTTCTTCCATAGCTGCCTCCTTCAAACAGGGCACCGTTACTTTATGTTACTTCAAGTACAGCTGCCATTAAGGTACGCTGCACCTGCTACTTAAGCTATCCAAAATGGTTTGCACTTACTAAAACATCACTAAAGCTAACTGCTGTTATTACAGCCCCACATATTCATTACTATTTCCCATGCTTTTGCTTCTCTTGAAATGTTCCTTGCAGATCAACCAGACAATCCAAATGTGGTCATACGTTCAAGCTCCAAGCACTAGCTGGTCAACGTCGATGTGGTAAAAAACCACAATTGAAAACCAAAACTACAACGAGGTACCACCTCACACCGGTCAGAATGGTCATCATCCAAAAGTCTGCTACTGCTGCTGCTGCTTAGTCGCTTCAGTCGTGTCCGACTCTGTGTGACCCTACGGACTGAAGCCTGCCAGGCTCCCCTGTCCATTGGAGTCTCCAGGCAAGAATACTGGAGTGGGTTGTCATGCCCTCCTTCCCGACTAAGGGATCAAACCCAGGCCTCCCACTGAAGGCAGATTCTTTACTGCTCAGCCACAACGAGGTACAACCTCACCCCAGTCAGAATGGCCATCATCAAAAAGTCTACAACCAATGAATGCTGGAGAGGGTGTGGGGGAAAGGGAACCCTCTTGCACGGCTGGTGGGAAGGTAAATTGATACAACCACTATGGAAGACGGTAGGCGGATTCCTTAAGAAACTAGGAATAAAACTGCCATATGACCCAGCAATCCCACTCCTAGGAGTATACCCTGAGGAAACCAAAATGGAAAAAGACACATGCACCCCGATGCTCCCTGCAGGGCTACTTATGATAGCTAGGACATGGAAGCACCCTAGATGGCCATCGAACTGATGAATGGATGAAGATGTGGTGGTACATATATACAAAGGAACATGAGTCAGCTGTAAAAAGGAACGCATCTGAGTCCGTTCTAATGTGGTGGATGAACCTAGAGCCTACCATACATACTGAAGTCAGTCAGAAAGAGAAATATAAATATCACATACTAACGCATATGTATGGAATCTAGAAAGATGGCAGTGACGAATTTATTTGCAGGGCAGCAATGGAGACACAGACAGAAAGAACAGACTTAGAGACACGGGGGAAGGGGTAGAGGGGAGAGGGTGAGATGGATGGAAAGAGTAACATGGAAACTTACAATTCCATATGTAAAACAGATAACCAAGGGGAATCTGCTTGATCACTCAGGGAACTCAAAGAATGGCTCTGCAACAATCTAGAAGGCTGGAATGGAGAGGGAGATTGGAGGGGGGTTGGGAGGGAGGGCACATGGGTGAACCTATGACTGATTCTTGTTGATGTCTGACAGAAAACAACAAAATTCTGGAAAGCAATTATCCTTCAATGAAGAATACATTTTCTACAGCCCTATTTGAACATGCACATGGTTTACTGCTTCTTTCCCTGTAAACAGCACACCAACGACTCTAATTTCTTATCTATGTCTTCTGGAATGGCAGGTAAAGATGAAAAGAATGATCTAGATATAAACAAAGGAGTAAAACTATGATTATCCAAGGTGAAGATTTAAAAGTTTTCAAATACATTTATGATGATCAAGCAGGACTCAGTATTCACATCGGGAAAGAAAAAACAAACTAAAAAAATCAAATAACCACGATGACTAACTTTTCGATATAGAACTTACATGTTAGTTTCACATGCATAACAAAGAATTGACATGGTAAGTTAACACCTATAAACACTGCAATTAATAAAGTTTCTTAAAAATAACATGGAATGTACATACTGCTAGAGATATTTTTAAAAGAAAAAATGTCTTCCACAGATAATTTTATAAACTATGGTGGTATTTTTTTTCTTTCCTTATGATTTTATAATAGCAAGTAGTCTATATAAGAGAAAAAGCATAAATCGTGATTTCATTCATTTAATGTATGTAATTACCCATTATTTGCTGACATTCGGAAAAAAGAAATCAGAATCTCTCCAGCGGAAAGAATATAGTTCTACATTTTTTCTTTCAGATTGTTGCAGCAGAAAATTTTCTCATTTAATGAAGAGAGATTAAGAATCTCAATTATGAAATGATAAATTATAATTTTAGTAAAAAGAATAGATAAAATGCTTATTTATTCCCTCCTTATTTTCAGAAAGATCTAAAACACCCACCAAGATTATAGCAAACAGTCAGATAAATTAGAGAACTACATTAAGTATTCAGCGTCAGACACGACTGAGCGACTGAACTGAACCGAAGTTAGAAACCACAAGAAAAAGAAGGGCCAAAAATTCTTAATTCACAATACATCTCCTAAGGCCTAAAACAGGGCTTATCTTGAATTGCCTCTAAACGAAAGTTTGGCTAGATTAAATAGAAGACATCGCTTCATTAATTTCAAAGTGAGAATTTCTTTAAAACGAGAAATCACTTCAAATTTAAATGAACATCCAGAGGGAACTATATTCAAAAAACATATATACATACACAAGTATAAGCAAATCACGTTGTTGTACACCTGAAACTTACACAGTATTTCAAACTGACTACATGTCAACTGAAGGAAAAATTAAGAACCACCACCAACATCGAAAACAGCCACCAAAAAATATAAGGAACACACTTCCTTTCAGTTCGTCATAAAAATCAGCTATATGTCATTCAAAAGAGTATGAACATTGTTTTGTCATGACGTCACTTTCTCTTAAGTTGAACTGAAATAACGTCTCGCATATTTATAATATAGAGTTCCTGGTCTGACTTACCCCCCACTATTTCTGTTGTGTTTGTATAATAATCTGCCTCATCGTCACCCTCATTCCATCTTATATTCATCTTGTCCTTCTTAAAGGAATTCTTCCCCTTCATCCTCCTCCCCATCTTCATATTCATCTAGTTGTTTTTCCTCAGTGCTTTGTAATTCTTTTCTTTCAGGACGGCACACTTAGTATGCCAATATTTATAAATCTGAATCATGCACATGAAAACCATTTCACCACTTTGTATCGTGACTTTGAGGGCTTCTGTTTCTGTGGTTGGATCCTTTTTGTCATCATGAGGATCAGGGGAATGGTATGTGCAAAAGTACAGGGAAAGAAGAGTTACAAACAGAACAATGTACCTTTGTATGACCGAGGCCTGCTACAGACTTGAGAAGTTTTGGAACAGGCTCAGGCAATGGGAAGGCAGGATGACAGATGCCCTCAAACCAGGATGATGGTTTGAGAAATGTTTCAACCACATCTTCAATGTTACTATCGGAATTATTGTCCCCAGACAAAGTTGTACTCTCCGGTCTCAAAATGCCACATTTTGCTTCTACTACAGTGAAAACAGGAGAGCGTACATGAGAACATGTGTCATTTCAAATCAGGGAAGAACACCAGGAGGACAGTCTTCCAATGACTTAACTGTTTCTCTTCGACTGCTGAGAAGGCTTCACTGGCTTTGTTAACTTTGATTTCACAACATGCTGGAGAAGAAAGTAAGAGCTTGAAGACTATAACAAGTATCAACCTGAATAAAAGAATTATAACATTCTCCATTCTTCTAGAATCTAACACAAAGAGCACAGGCTCTGGAGTCACTCAGATGTGGATTCAAATCCCAGTTCTGCCACTGACTGACCTTCTCACGGGGAAAGGATTATGACAGATCACATCAGAAGCCCCTGATGTTCCTCTCCTTACCCCTAATTGCTGCTACTGCTGCTAAGTCACTTCAGTCGTGTCCAACTCTGTGTGACCCCATAGACGGAAGCCCACCAGGCTCCCCTGTCCCTGGGATTCTCCAGGCAAGAACACTGGAGTGGGTTGCCATTTCCTAAGTGAAAGTGAAGTCGCTCAGTCGTGTCCAACCCTTAGCGACCCCACGGACTGCAGCCTACCAGGCTCCTCCATCCATGGGATTTTCTAGGCAAGAGTACTGGAGTGGCTTGCCATTGCCTTCTCCGTACCCCTAATTGACTGCTATACAAATACTATGACACCCTCTAGATTACTTTCTCTACCAAAATGTTCTGGAGTAATAATTTACCCACGGTAGTTTGAGTACTACTGAAAAACTAAGACATTTGAATTGCTACATTTTGAAATTTGCTTCCACGATTAATATGTATATGAATTATCACTTGGGAAGGGAAAATATGAAAGTCTAGGTTTTAGCAGAACCTTACTTAGATGGGCTAGAACTGCAAACAGGAGAAGCTACTTCTATTCTTTTTGTCAAACAGCTAGGGACAAATGAAACAGCGGAAAATATTCAGCTGCTTCTAAGAAACAGGGGAAAAAAAAAAAAAAACAAGGTTAAAGCAGCAGGGCAAGGATCATGAATGAAAGCCACAAACACTCTAAACAGAAAGCCATAAGCAGATTGTTCACAAGAGAGGCAGAGAGAGATGGACTGAAAGAACAGACCCCGAAGAAATGTGTTCTGCAAGGAAAAAATAGGTTAACGGTAAATATTTTTTTAAAAAAATTAAGAAAAGGTAGAGAAGGAAGAAGAAAGTAAAAAGTGAGTTATTCCTAGTCAAGAACAAACTTTGCGGAAGGAAAACATAAGTATTATAATATGGTATGTGGAGAAACACATATATTTAGAATTTATATACGAGAGATCAGTAATATATCAGTATTCTTAAGGATATATGATGAGCAAAGCCTCTGTTTCATACCATTTTATTAATATATTTTCATGCATCTGCATGTTCTTCAAATTTTATGAAAATATCAACATCAGTTCAGTTCAGTTGCTCAGCTGTATGTGACTCTTTGCGACCCCATGGACTGCAACACGCCAGGCTTCCCTGTCCATCACTAACTCCTGGAGGTTTTACAAACTCATGTCCATTGAGTCGGTGATGCCATCCAACCATTTCATCCTCTGTTGTCCCCTTCTCCTCCCATCTTCAAACTTTCCCAGAATCGGTATTTCCCAATGAGTCGGTTCTTCGCATCAGATGGCCAAAGTATTGGAGCTTCAGCTTCAGCATCAGTCCTCGCAATGAATATTCAGGGCTGATTTCCTTTTGAATGGACTGGTTGGATCTCCTTGCAGTCCAAGGGACTCTCGAGAGTCTTCTCCAACACCACAATTCAAAAGCATCAATTCTTCGGCACTCAGCCTTCTTTATAGTCCAACTCTCTCATCCGTACATGACTACTGGACAACCATAGTTTAGATGAGACAGAGCTTTGCTGGCAACATAATGTCCCTGCTTCTCAATATGTTGTCTAGGTTGGTCATAGCTTCTCATCCAAGGAGCAAGCGTCTTTTAATTTCATGGGTGCAGTCACCATCTGCAGTGATTTTGAAGCCCAAAATAATAGTCTGTCACTGTTTCCATTCTTTCCCCGTCTCTTTGCCACGAAGTGATGGGACCAGATGCTATGATCTTAGTTTTCTGAATGCTGAGTTGTAAGTCAACTTTTTCACTCTCCTCTTTCACTTTCATCAAGAGGCTCTTTATTTCCTCTTCGATTTCTGCCATCACGGTGGTGTCAACTGCATATCTGAGTTTATTGATATTTCTTCTCGCCATCTTGATTCCAGCTTATGCTTCATCCAGCCCAGCATTTCGCATGATGTACTCTGCATATGAGTTAAATAAACAGGGGGACAATTTCCATCCTTTCTGTGCTCCTTTCCTGATTGGGAGCCAGGCTGTTGCTCTGTGTCCAGTTCTAACTGTTGCTTCTTGTCCTGTATACAGATTTCTCAGGAGGTGGGTCAGGTGGTCTGGTATTCCCATCTCTTGAAGAATTTTCTAGAGTTTGTTGTAATCCACAGAGTCAAATCGTTTGGCACAGTCAATAAAGCATACGTAGATACTTTTCTGGAACTCGCTTGCTTTTTCTACCATCCAGAGGATGCTGGCAATTTGATCTCTGATTGCTCTGCCTTTTCTAAATCCAGCTTGAACATCTGGAATTTCATGGTTCACGTACTCTTGAAGCCTGGCTCGGGGAATTTTGAGCATTACTTTGCTAGCATTTGAGATGAGTGCAATTATGCAGTAGTTTGAACATTCTTTGACATTGCCTTTTGTTGGGATTGAAATGAAAACTGACCTTTCCAGTCCTGGGGCCACTGCTGAGTTATCCAGATTTACTGGCATACTGAGTGCAGCCTTTCACAGCATCATCTTTTAGGATTTGGAATAGCTCAGCTGCCATTCCATCACCTCCACTAGCTTTGTTTGTAGTGATGCTTCCTAAGGCCCACTTGACTTTGCATTCCAGGATGTTTGGCTCTAAGTGAGGGATCACACCATCCTGGTTATCTCCATCATGAATGTCTGTTTTGTAGAGTTCTGTGTATTCTTGCCACCTCATCTTAATATAGTCTGCTTCAGTTAGGTCCCCACCATTTCGTCCTTTATGGTGCCCATCTTTGCATGAAATGTTCCCAGGGTATCTCTCATTTTCTTGAAGAGATCTCTAGTCTTTCATCACTCAGAAAGGCTTTCTTACCTCTCCTTGCTCTTCTTTGGAACTCTGCATTCAAATGCTATCTTTCCTTCTCTCCTTTGCTTTTGGCTTCTCTTCTTTTCTCAGCTATTTGGAAAGCCTAATCAGATAACCACTTTGCCTTTTTGATTTTTCTCCAGGATGGTCTTGATCACTGCCTCCTGTACAATGTCACGAATCTCCATCCATAGTTCTTCATGCACTCTGTTTATCAAATCTAATCCCTTGAATCTATCTGTCACGTCCACTGTCTAATCATAAGAGTAAATACTACACGAAACTAAATTCAGAGCAGGAAAACTAATTTCACAACCAAACACTTTACCTTGGTATTAAAATCTATGACTTCATCATCTGATGTAGGCCCTAAATCGACGCCAGGTTTTCTGGGAAACCTTTAAAGCAAAAACATACAATAAAAATGAATGAGTTCGTTTCTTTGAACAAAAGAAAAAAAAAAACAACAAGTGAAAGTTTGTCTGTTTATTAAATGAACTTTCTTGACTTGAATAAAACTTGGCCTGTTTTATACAGCTTTTTAAAAAAATTTTTTTCAAAGATTTTTTGATGTGGACCTCTTTGAAAGTCTTTACTGAATGAGTTCCAATGGTGCTTCTAGTTTATATTTTGGCTGTCTGACCCCGAGGCATGTGAGATCTTAGCTTCCCCGACCGAGTATTGAACCCACAGTTGCCTACAATGGAAGATGTCTTACTAATCATCTTAACCACTGCGCTGCCAGGGATGTCTCCAAAAATGTTTGTCGTTACCTATTTCTGCTTCCATCTTTCCCAACCTATGAAATATCTAGTTAACACTCATTCTTAGTTTCCATAACAGAGTGACAGCCAACATATCAGCAGAGCCTAAAACCCATTTGTTTTCACCAAAAGTTCTAATAGCTGAACTGAAAATCCAATTGATGAATTGAAATAATTCTTGTTTGCCCAAAATGGAATAAACCTGATGACAGAAAACAAAGTGGAAGAATAGGCTTTTTCTTCTCTAGTGTCTGTTCAAGGTTCAGAGACGAATCTGAGTCCGTCCAAAATGGAAGTCTTGGTCCGTCAGCAGGGATACCACTTACTGAGATGGCACCACTTCTCTCCTTTACTCTAAGAGGGAGTATAGGTAGTTTCCCCACAATGTCGAAACTTAAAATGTATACCAGTCAAAGAAGTAATTTATATATTTAACTTATATGCTACATGGGTACTTCTCAGTCTCTGCTGAGGGCCACGGGAGTGGACGTGGGAGCCAGGAAGGCCAATAGTTAAATTACAGGTCAACTCATTTTAACCAGGGTCAATTCATTAACCTCCTGAAACCACAGTTACCTAATTAAGTAAAAGTAGGACACAGCTACTTTACAAAGCTGCTGTGTTGATTCTGCTGCTGCTGCTAAGCCGCTTCAGTCGTGTCGGACTCTGTGCGACCCCAGAGACGGCAGCCCACCAGGCTCCCCCGTCCCTGGAATTCTCCAGGCAAGAACACTGGAGTGGGTTGCCATTGCCTTCTCCAAAGAATGAAAGTGAAAAGGGAAAGTGAAGTCACTCAGTCGTGTCTGACTCTTCGCGACCCCATGGACTGCAGCTTACTGGGCTCCTCTGGCCATGGGATTTTCCGGGCAAGAGCACTGGAGTGGGGTGCCATCACCTTCTCCAGTGATGACTCTATGAGGTCACAGATGTTAAGCGCGTAATGCAGTGTCTAACCCACAGTAGAACACTCAACAAACATTAGTTTCTCTTCTCCATGTTCCCTTAGTTAAACGTATAATTGAAAACATCCATAAAATCCTACCTCCTTAAAGAGTCTTCTTCCGAACTCTTATCCACTATTAAAGAAAAAAGCAAGATACGTTTTAAATCAACAGAAGAAAAATACACACTATTAAAACCTCAAGACTGAGGCTTTGTTTAAAAGTATTCCTTTCAAACCACACCTGGAGGCCACACTAGAGGAGGGGAACATTGGTTGTACTATACTCGGAGGCCACTAATGCCTAAGAACCACTACTCCCCTTTATAGTCATCAAATGCAAACCAAAAAAAAAAAAACAACAACAACAACAAAGAAAGAACTGCTGTTGACAATGGCCATAATCCTAACCAAACTCCAGGAGACTGACAGAAAATGATGTTATACCATTAACAGAATCAACACTATAAGCTGACAATAGCACACTTCAACAGCACTGTGTTTCTGGACTTCCATCGCCTGGAGCACTGAACAGAGACTATAGGTGTCTTGCTGGGACATGACAACGTCTCTGACTCTTCAGTTCAGGATGAAAACGCCCCATCACAGGGAAGCTTGGTCTACAGGCACTGAACTTTAGAGTGCGGTAAAACATGGGAAACAAAAGTCTTCTCTTCCTGGCCCTCTTTCCAAAGGCAAGAGAAGTATGAACGATGTAGTCATTCCAGGCTTAGAAAGGATAATCTCTTGAAAGGGAGGTGGGGGAGGGCAGAGAGGTGAAGGGGGTCAACTCAGTGGTGAGAATGGGGACTAGACCTGTAGTGGTGAGCATGCAGTAGGGTGCACAGAAGCTTGACTTTTTAAAGAAGTTCCATATATATATATATATATATATATATATATATATATATATATATATATATATATATATATATATGCATATACACACTAATATGTTTAAAAAGACTCTCTTGAGACTCTCTCCTTCCATTGCTCAAGAGTATCTGGGCCACACAGAGCAGGATGGGTCACAGAGTGCTGTGTGCTAGTGAGGGACATCATTATATCAATCCTCCCCATTTTATGGCAAATGTTGATAGAAATCATGCTTTTTCACCTTGGAAGGCATACATCATCACATCCTACACTGACGAACAAGGGGAGAGAGGGAAGGAGGGAGGGAGCCACGGACTCCGGTGCTGTTGGACAACGTTTCCCAGGGGTCATCATGATCTGATGCTGGAGGGATGACTCACAGGCAGTCACTCCACGGGGAGAGGAGCACTGCAAGTTTGAGCCTGGAGGGCAGGGGCAGTGATTTTGAAATGTTTGCACCCTGTGACATCAGAACAATGCCAAGTACATAAAAGACACCTGCACGTTATCTGTTTAGTGAACAAGTGAACAAATAAGCATGCTTTCTTTGAAAAATTTGTTTAGAAAAATACAGAAATTAACCAGAGAAAACTCTATTCTACTCTGAGCGTACTGAAGACCAAGACACTGTCATCTCTGCGTCTCCTCTGACTAGTGTGTTAAACCAGCCTACAGTTCTCTGATGGACGCTTTTGTTGTTCAGTCACCAAGTCGTGTTTGACTCTTGTGACCCCAGGGACTACAGTTCACCAGGCCCTTCTGTCCATGGGATTTCCCAGGCAAGAGTACTGGAGTGGGTTGCCATTTCTTTCTCCAGGGGATCTTCCCGACACAGGGATCAAACCGTATCTCCTGCACTGGCGGGGGGATTCTTTACTACTGAGCCACCTGGGAAGCCCCCTTGGATTAGATAGAGGTCGACTCAGTTAAAGGTATCCTCGGATACCCTGTACAATGTGCTAGATGCCACACACAGTGGACCTAATGCTGTTTCTGTGAATGCAAAGTACTTTTGTGCTTTTATTAGAACCTGCAGAGTCCCATGTTGTTCTATTTGAATATCTATTATGGTAATCTTTTAACTGATGGCAAGAGAACATCTTGTTCTTACAAAATTATACTGTCATGACAATTGTCCAACACACAAAAGAAAATATCTGGTCCTAATGAAGTCAACCGATCTCACTCTCTCGGGATCTGTAAGGAATGAAGTTGGTAATCTAGACCTGCTTGGTACAACACTAGGCAAAATTACTGGTTCTCAACCAGGCATTGCTTTTCTGCCTTCTGTTCTATTGGTAGGTATCTTTCAGAAATAATCTCTCACTAGTATGCTGCACACTGGCTCAGCTGTGCAGTTAGTTATGGTTTATCATTTCTTCTTCTACCAGGAAGGGGTTATTCAGGTTCCCAGTTTTAATGAGGGTAACGATTTTAGTGAGACTAATCACTACACAGTAACTAGTACCTATTCATTCACTAAACGCAGACCATTTCTAAAAATGAAAGTTCACTTTCATAAGAAGTCCAATCTGCTATATATACTATGACTCTAGATGAAATATACATCATACTCACTTAATTTGTTTTCTTCTGATTTAGACAAAGATCTAATGTAGGACTTTAGGGGCAATATTAAATAGATGGATTTCCTTTCAGACAATACTGTCCTTGATGTTAAATCACCTACAATTAACTTCTTAAAGAATTCTGAATACTAGAATATAAAGAAATTAGTTGAGAAAATAAAATACGCATGCAAATTACACTAATGTTTTCATAGTTCTTTCATTATTGAAACTTCCTCCTTCCTACTTTATCTATGGGAGAATCACCAGGAGTAATTTGGTATCAGATGACGTACCTGGGTCGCTATTTTCAGGAGAAGTTTTAGGTCTCTTTTCCTTTTAATCAGAAATCAGTTGGCGAAAGCTATGTATGAAAAATGTGATAAATAATATTTTAACACTGACATGAAAAACAACTACCAAATTCTTAGATCATTTCAGACAATGCCAGAGATAATATCAAAGCTTCAATTGTCCCATACGTTTCAAGTTTCTAAGTTCTATAAACTTTTATTTAGAATGTAGTAAAGAAGAAACTAAAGGTATATTGTCACCCTGCTTATTTCACTTACATGCAGAGGCCATTATGAGAAACGCTGGGCTGGATGAAGCACAAGCTGGAATCAAGATTGCCGGGAGAAATATCAATAACCTCAGATATGCAGATGACACCACCCTTATGGCAGAAAGTGAAGAAGAACTAAAAAGCATCTTGATGAAAGGGAAAGAGGAGAATGAAAAAGTTGGCTTAAAGCCCAACAGTCAGAAAACTAAGATCATGGTATCTGGTCCCATCACTTCATGACAAATAGATGGGGAAACAGTGGAAACGGTGACTGACTTTGTTTTTTGGGCTCCAAAATCACTGCAGATGGTGACTGCAGCCACGAAATTAAAAGACGCTTACTCCTTGAAAGGAAAGTTATGACCAACTTATCATATTAAAAAGCTGAGACACTGCTTTATCAAAAAGGTCCATCTAGTCAAGGCTATGGTTTTTCCAGTAGTCATGTATGTATGTGAGAGTTGGACTATAAAGAAAACTGAGCACAGAAGAATTGATGCTTTTGAACTGTGATGTTGGAGAAAACTCTTGAGAGTCCCTTGGACTGCAAGGAGATCCAACCAGTCCATCCTAAAGGAAATCAGTCCTGGGTGTTCGTTGGAAGGACTAAAGTTGAAGCTGAAACTCCAATAGTTTGGCCACCTGATGCGAAGAGCGGACTCATTTGAAAAAAGCCTGATGTTGGGAAAGATTGAAGGCAGAAGGAGAAGGGGACGACAGAGGATGAGATGGTTGGATGGCATCAACGACTCAGTGGACATGATTTTGGGTAAACTCTGGGAGTTGGTGACGGACAGGGAGGCCTGGCGTGCTGCGGTTCACAGAGTCGCAAAGAGTCGAACACGACTGAGCGACTGAACTGAACTGAAAGGCAGATGAAGCAGTCATGAACTCAGGGCAGGACAGCTCCAATTATTATCTACAGTCAGCTTGGCTACGAAACACCTCTCGAGCTTGCATATCCCAGCTCTATAACCAGCTGCTCTTTGTTCCTAGAGGAGCTGTTTCTCTGCAGTTCATAGTCTTCCTCTACACAACTGGGATATTACCACCTTATTTCAGAAGAGGATTAATAGGATTTAACGAGATCATATACCCCCAAAATGCTTGCAGGAACAGTCAAAGAATGGGGTAAATTGTTCCTGAATGTTACTGCTGGAATGACTTTCGAATTCCAAGCGAATCCCAATATGTCCTTTTTCATTTAACGTTCAAGTGTTGCATGGAACTGTTATTAATTCTGGTGACTGGCTGTTCTTTGTGGTTTGCAATTTAGGGAATCTCAGCTCTTATATAATGTGTACCTACATTTATTTATAACATACGAATTCACTACATTAGAGAACGGAATGATCCCCCATTATTGTAGCTAATGACACCAAAAGCAGAAAACTAATCACAATCAAGACCTGGCCTGGACCACTACTCTTCCTTTTCTACCTACTCAAACTCTGAACCAGCAGATCTTTCTGACAATGATGTTTAATCTCCATGTTCCTCTTCAATTCACTTGGAAGACATATCCCTACTCTGACAGTGGATACTGGCAAGTTCTATACAGGGCTTACCTCTCTGAATTCCAACTATCTTATTTGAGATTTAGGGATTTCTGCTGAATGAGTTCCCTATGGGGCGGATTCTGAAAACATTTAAGGTGGAGGCAGATAGGAATCCGTTGGAAGATTTTCATGATTACAGGAAACAGATCCCATGAAGGGCCAAGCATAATTAGGGAATCTCAGGCAAGCCGGCACTCACTACTCTGGGAAGGATGACAGGGAACCTGTGACCTAAGAAAAGGTGCCCCCACACGACAGAAAGCCGCCTTGAGTTTCAAGTCTAGATACAAAGGAGAAAGGGAAGTCTGCTCAATCCCTGCAGGAGCACCTGACCCTCACTGACAGCCGAAAATTGTCCCCACTGCCATCTGCTAGCAGAAAAGATAAATAAAAGCCTCAAGGGCACCTCATCGTGAAGATCTAGGCTTACGCGTTGGCTCCATATAAGGTCTCTGAGTGAGGGGGGAAGCCAGGAGGCCCAGCTGCCCGAACTGCGTGCTGGTGCTTTGTTTGCCACAGTGACTGAACGACAAGCACAGCACACGTGTGAGAACAAAGAGCTCTCACTCTGGAGTCGACGTGTGCATAACCTTAAAGGCTGGGGAACCTGGACCCGCAGGGGCGGCCTGGGAGCAAAGGTCAGCCATGAGCCCACTGCAGGATGAGTTTCTTTTTTCTTTCCTTTGAAAATGATTTTATTAAAGGTCTTTATAGAGAGCTACATCCAGACTCCAGATCCAGCTGCCAAGCAGACCCTGTCAAGACCAGCTGGAGCAGCAGCGCTGCAGCAGCAGAATCAATGCAAGCAGCAGAATGAAGAGAAAGAACTATTTTCTCCCCTCCAAATGACTTCCGGAAGAGGACCGTCTCATTGATCTTAGGGAGTCCGCCGGGTTCTTGGAAAATCCAAGGGGAAGCCTAGAGAGAGGCAAGTCCCCAAGGGAAAACAAAGGATTTGCTGCTGAACTAAATTTTTACAGACACCAAGAACTAGTTAGAAATACCACAACCGTGACACTGTTCATACGCCATACCCAGAGGGCAGACTTGGAATGAAATGGCTCATGTCAAGCTTTCTCAGGATCAAGGTCTACATGTCCTGAGATAAAGCACTCCAAGCCTACAGCCAAGAGTCACTAATTGGCCTTTGCTTGGCTTTCAGCTCTTGAGGGGGAACATCTCTCCACCATTCTCCAAACTGCCTGCACCAAACTGGACTCTCACCGGTCATGTAGTAAGTAACAGGTAAAATTATTTTTGACTGCAGTTTAGTGAGAACTGGCATTTTAATGTGAACACTTACATATTAAAACCACTAGTAACAGCATATCCTTCTGCAGTCCATCCAAAAACATCTTGGGAAAAGATGTCAGCGCCTTGCTGAAGAAGCAATCTGATGACATTTGCTGATTCATACTTGACAGCAAGCATGAGGGCTGTTCTAAAACAACAGAGAGATGACTTCAGCCTTAGGAAGTTGAGTTAACTTACTTAAACAGTTAATTTCACTTTACCAAGTGAACGCCTTGCCCTTTCATGAAGAGCTGACCATTTACAGGCTCAAGTGTTCATCTTTGTAAATTACCTCCAAGGCTAAAATGAAGGGATGGAAAAGAAGCCTCCTGTCCCACTGGGATGCCAGGTAGCAGCACTTACTATTTCAAAAGTCCCTGGTGGGCCAGTGGGTAAGACTCCAGGCTCCCAATGCAGGAGACCTAGGTTCCATCCCTGGCCAGGGAACTTGATCCCATATGCTGCACCTAAGAGTTCCCACAAGTAGGAGCCCACGCAGCCAAATAAATAAATAAATGTTTTTTAAAAATAATAAGAAAGTCCTTGATGGACAAGAAACGATGCTGAGGTCACTCATCTGAGGCAGGTGACTATTTAAGGGATGAATTCCCCATTTCCTCCTTAGTCGGACATATTCGGCTTCAAAGTCAGCTAGAGCTTGGGTTAAGGAAAGGCTACTTGCAGGCTTAAACCAAAAATATTGATAATAATGGGAATAAAAATAGTCACGGTGGCAGGTAATGGTGTGGATGAGCATGTGCTAGGCACCTAAAAAGAAATACTATATATAAAATCTTTCTCATACACTGGCACCTTAGAAAGACTCAGTACTATTTGCCTTTCGTATCAGAAAACTTATTTGCTGATGAGAAATAACCCTAATCAATTCCTATTGAACCTAGTCTGAATCTAAAGCCCATCATTTGCATCTGTATCGTCCACTCTGACTTGTCTTTGTTAAAGGAACTGTTTATCCAATCAAAGCTATCTTTCTTCCTTCTACCTGTATTAAAAAGTATACGAGACAGCAGAAGAGACATAGGTCTATAGAACAGTTTTTGCGACTCTGTGAGAGAGGGTGAAGGTAGGATGATTTGGGAGAATGGCATTGTAGCATGTATATCATCATATGTGAAATGAATCACCAGTCCAGGTTTGACGCATGATACAGGATGCTTGGGGCTGGTGCACAGGGATGACCTGGAGGGAGGATATGGGGAAGCGGGAGGTGGGAGGGGGGTTCAAGAAGGAGAACACGTGTACACCCAGGGCGGATTCGTGTCAATGTATGGCAAAACCAACCAATATATTAATGGAAAGTAATTTGCCTCCAATAAAAAAAAAATGAAAATATCAAAATGGACTCAAATGAGAAAGGATAAAAACTGATGAGCCCACAGGATCTGCTGACGGTGAGTAATAATCTCGTTTTGTGGCTGTTGTTACTTAGTCGCTATGTTGTATCTGACTCTTTTGCAACCTAATAATATCGGCATGCTTCAAAGAAAGTAATTTAAAGCAAAGAGTTATCCAAAAGACTAAATCAAATCTTTTAGGTTTACTTTGCATCTTTTAAAAATACATATATACAAAGTAGAGGTTAAAGAATACTTTAAAAGAATGAAGAAATCCGATACTGTCATGAGGTAAACTAAAAAGCAGAACCCATATTTCATAAAGCTAATAAAACTAATTTGAAATCCCTCAGCTATTACAAGATCGACAAAACAAACACACAAAAAAACAGGCTGCATATGACATCAGTCAATATTATAAAGGAATATGATTCCTGCTATATATTCCTGCTATATATTGTTCATGATTCAGTCAGAATAATTGATTATCTACTTAAGTGATGACGTGTTGATCACAAATGAATCCTCTTATTCATTTAATCTTGATATTACCATCCTAGAACAGCACTAAGGGTTTTAAAAAGAAAATGAACAACGGTACCTTTTCTTCTTATCAACTGCATGTATATTTGCTTTGTTCATTACTAAAAGCTCCACCATTTGCTCTCTCCTTTCACGGACTGCAACTAACAGTGGTGTCAGGTCATCCTGGAAAACAGGGAAAACCATTTCTGATGTATACAGTTAACCTACTTCTAAACTGAAATTAAAATCATGCCATAGATTCTCTGAACTTAAAAATAAAAGTCAGACAGTAAATGAAAGAGAGCCCCCCCCCACTCCTCATCGCCCTGTGCACCTTCTTTCTCTTTAATATGCTCCTCCCCTGGGCCTTCCCTGGTGGGCCAGTGGCTCAGAGTCAAGCTCCCAATGCAGGGGGTGCAGGTATCCCTTAGCTACTGTATCAACGGCGTATTTTAGGAACAATGCTGAGGTAGAAATATTTAATACTATCTGTAGCATGCATACCCTATCCAAGGATGAACCATGAGTAAACTCAAAAGGTTTACAGACATTCCAGTGCGAATATTGTTCTGTACATCAACATGCAAAGAGAGAAATTTTTTTTTTTTTCCCCAAAAAAATCAACTGTGGGAACCCTGTTTTACTGCTTTCTCAGAAATGTCTCCTGGAATTTAATCCTACTCTTTCTCTCTTCCTTGCTTGCTCTTTCCACCGCCCTTCCTTAAGTAAGACGTTCTGGCTGACAGGTCAGCATTAGCTAGATGCTAACTGCATGCAGAATGAGTGCCCTCCCCACCTTATCTTCAAAGACCCTTCCTGATGACTCTCGTGTGATTACCTCCAGACCATCAGGAGGAAGCTTCCAAAATCCTAGAATTCTGGTGTCTATCTTGCTTTACTGCTCTTCGTTAAAGATTGCTACATAAAATTTCCAATAAATACACGCTCAACATTTTCTCGGGGAGTTGCTCTTCCACGAGCTCTCCCTGTGCTCTTACAGTCTTGTGTGCTTGTGAGAATTATTCAGTGTGAAACCGCCACAATCAACTTAAAAATTCTAACTTGAAAAATTCAATCCTGTTCTTAAGAGAGCTTTTAAAATGTGAAATCAATGACAGATTAATTAGACTGTCTTTAAAACCTTCGAATATTTCTCAAAATAAACTCTCCGTCAAAAATTGGAAACTCAAATGCTTATGGACGGAAAGCTGATGAGCTGAGGAAGTGAAAAAGCCAGGTGAGATCAGTAACCCCGAAAACACATGTCCCATACAGAAGGGGTGGCCTCTGCACGCAGACCAAACAGTAGGATGGGAGCAAGCGGGTCCGGGTTTGGTCCTTGGAGAAGCCTGAACTTCTGCCTGAGCCTCCTGAATTTGAAGTGTTGACTCACGGTGTGGAGGTCACTAAACAGAACCAGGGCCATGTTTGCTCTCTGGCCCACTTTTGGTTTACGTTTGCTGTTTCCAAACAGGTGGGTCTAAAGCAAATATTTATATTTGAAACCTTTCCTTTGTTTAGTATCATTTGTTTCACAAAAAGAGTGGGTCTCAATATGTAACAAATACAGCTATTAAGACTCATAATTCAACTATACATAAATTCTTTTAAAAAGACTCAGAAATCACAGTCAAGAATATTTCCACTGCCTGTTGAAACTACAATCTGGCTCTAGAATTCTTCTAGATTGTTAATCGAATGGATAATGACTTTCCAAGCCTGCTGAAAATAAATGCTTAAAACAATTCCCCTCTGTACTGTTACTAACTTCACGGGTTTTAAAGCTCTCATCTGCCTATGCCAGAGATCAGAAACCCTTGCAAGAGTCTGTCCTGCAGCTGACACCAAAAAAGGCTCATGAGTTACTATTACTGCAGTCAGGAAAACCCTGTTGGTAACAAACATCTGTTGACCTAATGACCTGGATGATAAGTGAAAGTGGAGAAAGTGAAGTTGCTCTGTTGTGTCTGACTCTTTGCGAGCCCATGGACTGTAGTCTACCAAGCTTCTCTGTCCATGGGATTTTCCAGGCAAGAGTATTGGAGTAGGTTGCCATTTCCTTCTTCAGGGGATCTTTCTGATCCAGGGATGGAACCCAGGTCTCCTGCACTGCAGGCAGACGCTTTGGTGCAAAAGCCTTAAAGGGTCAGACTCTACAGACCAAATGACTTCACCATGAGCAAATCTCTAAAGACTCTCGGACTGTCACTGAATGATGAGTGGTTGGAAGGAAAAGGAGCTCTGGTTTAAGTCCATAGTTACAGCCAAAGATCCTCCTTTTAATGTCTCAAACACAGGGGCAGAGAAAGAGTCAGGCTAATATCATTGGAAAGCAGGGAGCTGATGGAAGTAGCTAGCAGTGATCAAACTCCAGCGCTTCTAGAGACTACTTTCCTTTGTGACAGGTGCATTTCGAAATTACATATATTCACTTCATAGTTATTCATCAAGGATTGGATCAGAATCTCAGTCAGTTCAGTTCAGTTCAGTCGCTCTTGCGACCCCATGAATCACAGCATGCCAGGCCTCCCTGTCCATCACCAACTCCTGGAGTTCACTCAAACTCATGTCCATTGAGTCGGTGATGCCATCCAGCCATCTCATTCTCTGTCGTCCCCGTCTCCTCCCGCCCCCAATCCCTCCTAGCATCAGACTCTTTTCTAGTGAGTCAACTCGTCACATGAGGTGGCTGAAGTATTGGAGTTTCAGCTTTAGCATCAGTCCTTCCAATCAAGGGAATAGTTCTAAATACACACGTCCAAGCGTTCCTCCATTTACTCAGTCAAAATCTTCAAGGAACAGCCTAGGCTTATACATTTTTTAAATAAGTTTTCCCAAATAATTGTGGTTCACCAGCAGAATATAGCTGAGAATTAGTGCAGCAACCACTCCGGTCTGATCTCTTACTTACACGGCCAATTCCTTCTCTTACGAGAAGGTTTGAATAAAAAAGAAAAGTGCAAGAGGGAAGAGTCATCAAAACTGCAATTTTTAAAATTTTCCTGGGTACACAGTGGTAGAACAGGGACTAGGAAACCCAAAAGGCAAGCTGATCTCATTATTTATAAACCCCTTACTTCCTTCCCATCAAGACATTCTAGATGGGAGAGCAGAGTCTAGACGCTTATCTCAGTGGATGGTTCTGCCAGAATAGGATAATATATCAGTTAATTATTTGTTCTTCTCTCTCAATTCCCACTTAATCGCCACCTGTTCACTGCCAGTCTGTTTTGCTCACAGTCTTCTTAAAACTGGCCCATAGGCAAGTTTGCAAGTCACTCACACTTTTTTTCAAAATAACAACTATTATCCCTGAAAACTAAAAAGCACCTCACAGAAATATATCAACTGAAGGGAATAAAAAGCACAAGCTAAACTCTCGCGACTTCCGTGGCGGCCCCGTGGCTGGGTCTCGGTGCTCTCAGTAAAGGGGGCCTGGGTTCGACCCCTGGTCAGGAAACTACATCCTACATGCTGAAACTAAGCCCAGCACAGCCAAATAAATAAATATTAAAATAAATAAATCCGCTTGGCATTTCCCAACTGCCAAAATCCCAGCTTGACTTGCACTTTTCACTTGCTCTCTCCTTTTCCTTTCCTTTTACCCTCATTTTTAATAAAATGGGAATTTGTCAACAGCAGCAAGATGTCTATTATGTGGTAAAATGCTTTCGTTATGTTTGAATTTTAAGACAAAGTCTACTGAGGCAAATTTGGCTTCACCGGGTCAGTTCAGACTGATCACAATGAAGAAGAAGAAAAAAAAAAACCTTCAGAGGGAGAAAATATTTGGAAAATGCTTTACCTTTAACAAGCGCGGTGAGATGACAAATACCGACCATGAACACATAAAGGAATGCTTTCCTCTCTAATGCTTGAGAAATATCATGATTTAAAGTGAAATCTTAGACAATTTGGTTCCTTCAAAATACTTTCACTCAGGGAAGACTGGAGCTTCCAAACACGGACAACTGAGCCCACCTGTGACATGGAGGGAGTCCCTGGCGGGGCTGCAGAGGCCGGACTTCACGTGCTTCGTGAAGAAAGAGCAGGAGGGGCAGTTCCCCAGGCACAGCTGCAACCCCGCCGAGCAGCTGAGCGTGGAAGACCCTGAGGTGTAAGTGAACTCCCTTGCTGGGTGTCAAACATGACCTGACCTGCCTAGCCGGATCTCAGAACCCGGGGTCCTGGAGGGCTCAGGGCTCCAGGCCTGCTGCCTCCCAGGCCCACTTGCACTCACCCAGCTCCCCCTGCTGGGCACTGGGTCTCCTTCCTCCTCTGTCCACCCCCAGCGGGGCACATTCCCTGAGCCCCTGTAGACAGCCAGTCCCCACATCACTTCACTCCCCGCAAGCCTTCATTTCCTGTGAGCTCGGAGCCTACCACTCACTCCCACGCACGTTCTAATGGGAAAAGCTTCCTTCTGGGGTAGAACGGTGCTGGCAGACAGAGCTCTGCCCTTTCTGGGGGCACCAACTTTTTTCACCCCTGCCCCCGACTCGGGTTTGCAACTGTTTCCATGGTAACAGCGCCTCATGGGCACTACTCAGTTTACCTATTTACATTCTGTTGTAAATAAAACACTTGTAGATTAAGAAAATGCTTCACAAACATTTGATAAATAAAGCTAGCTGACTGATACCTTGTTCCTGGCGTCGATATAGGCGTTGTAGGAAAGCAGCTTTGCTGTGAGTGATAAATTGTGGCCAAAGACAGCGTAGTGGAGAGCGGTGTTGCCACAGACATCCATGACATTCGGGTCAGCACCACGCTCCAGCAGAAGAGTCACACACTCCTCCTCTTGGCATTCCACGGCCTGTCAGTGTTGTGCCGAGAAACAGAGTGTAAATTCTAGGAATGCAAAGTCAACAGTCCACAAGCTTCCCCAGTCCCCTATATTTCAATGAGATAAAGTCATTTTCAGTCTCAGTGGTTAAATCGCATCCATCTCATGGGGACACCGGTCGCTGCCCCATACCTTCATCAGCGCCATCCTGCTTTCATGATCACCAAGATCAAGCCGGCATTTTCTCTCCAGGAGGACAGTGGCCACCGCTGAATGGCCATTGGCACAGGCCAGGTGGAGGGCAGTCCTACGAAAGCAAGAGCAGGTTTTGGAAACTGTAGCGTAACTGTTTCAAAACAAACAACTGTTCATGTGACTGAAAACACTCAATAGCATGGTACCCCATCGCTCTAAAACAAATATTTTGTTTTCTTCTGGAGAAAGAGCAGCATATATTAGCTATAGCTCCTCTTACACAGCAATGAAAGAACAGTCTACTTGAACAGAATGCGCAAGACCTCGAGATTCAGGTCAACTTGGGTCTGACCTTGACTTTCACTCTGTCACTCAGTAGCTGCCACTCAGCCTCTCTGTGCCTCAGTTTCCTCATCACCAAAATGGAGAGAGTAGCAGTTATCTCACAGGACACCGCTGCAATGCTTCAGTGAGATCCATGCACAGGGTTCAGAACCGTTCCTGGCACAGAAAACAGCTAGTAATTGTTAGAGTATATTATCAGACTTACTACTATTACTACTCTCTTACAAGGACAACATCTGAATGAAGTCAAAGGATGTTACACCTCCTTTGCAGATATGTTTTGAGGATTAGAAACAACCCTGTACTTCGATGATTCGAATATGCTCATTTTCTCACATTTTAACTTCTCTGACATTGGAACATAATTTATAATTCACAGTCTTTACAACTATAAATTGTAGCATTTTTGTTTGTTCATTTCTCATTTTTCCTGTTGGTCTAATTACCATGAGGTGTTTTCTCCTAAGTTTGCTTTAGAGATGATGTATCTTATATGTTATTATATAATACAGGTGCACAACACAGTGATCCACAATTGTGAAAGGTTAGACTGCCCTTAAAGTGACTATAAAATATTAGCTATATTCCCCATGTTGTACAATATATTTTTGTAGCTTGCAGGATTTTAGTTCCCTCACCAGAGAGCAAACCCTGGGCCCAGAGCAGTGAGTCTCAACCACTGGACTGCCAGGAAATTCCCAAGATTCCCTTGACTTCTGAAAAGCCTGAAAGTTGTCACAGTATACCAATCGTCACAAAAAATTCTAAAATAAATTGAAAGTGACAAATGATTTTTATCTGTGCCACATTCCTATTAGTGCCAGAAAGACAAGCCCTGTGCTCGTTCGACTTCCCTGCAGACAGCTTGAGCTACAGAGATTTTTAAATTTGGAGGGTTGCTAAATCAACTTTCAGATTGTTTTTTCTTTACTTTTTTTTTTTTTTTTTTTTGGTGCCGAAACCAAGGAAACTCCAGAATTCTTGCCCTTGAAATTATTCTTAGAAAGGTCTCTGGGGTGGGATACATGTATACTTAAAACTGATTTATGATGTTGTACAGCAAAAACCAACACAACATGGTAAAGCAATTACCATCCAATTAAAAAAAATATTAAGGTTAATAAACAGCAGAACCAGAAAAGAGAGGTCTTTGTCAGCACACAAAAAACATATAAATAGGAATTTCCGTTTTCTTCTGGTACTTTTCTCACCCTGTGTATTTAAAAGTTTTGATCTATACTCCATCTGAAACTTTTTGGTGAGATAAAAATCCGGTTACTTTTCTCTAAACAGTTACCAGGTTATTTCTCCACCATTTACACACTTACACATATTATCTTCTCTAATAGAAAATGTCATCAAGCAAATTTTGATATCTAAAAGGGCAAATCTTTGTCTACTACACAAAACTTTCCGTTTCATCACAAGTAAAGACAGCATGTGTAACCCAAAATCTTTAAAACCACGATATGTTTATTTGGTTTAAATATGGGAAGACTATATATCCTAAGAGAATGTCTTCCTATTCAAGGACACAGTCAGCTTCCTACTTCAATGCTGTCTTCTAAAAGGTCCTTCAGCAAGGAACATATACACAGAAGTGTACACTGATATAAAATGGATACTGAATTGTATCCGAAGAATTTTTAACCCAGAAGTTGACCTGTCATGGGGATTATTTTTCTCACTATGCACTTTTCTGTAATATATAACATTATGTTATAAAAATGTGTACATTAAAAATTAGATGCTGACAACATCAAAAATCTGTCCACTGCCAATATCCACAATGGACGATCCATGGGAAGAAGAGTTTTCACAAATCGCATGAGAAAAACAATGTGAGAGCCAGGGAGTTCCAGAAGATTCTTGAGGGCGATAGAACTTGAGAGTTCTTACTCATGAGTACATCATGTTAATGCATGCATAATGACAAATGAAAAGGAGGAGGAGGAAGAAGAAGAAACAAAGATGCTATTCATATTTTATTTCAGTTCTGTGATTACTGACATTCAGTTAAATAACTTTTCAAACGACCAGTAAAGTGCTCTCTAAGGGAAATTATAAGCTGGTCCGAAACCAGTTAAGGCTTTTGCAGCCTATCAAGCCTGTGGGGTGCTGGATTCCACAAAGGTGTCTGCGAGCCTTGGGGGGGAAACTCACAGGAGGGACCCCTGCCAGCCCCTTCCACCCCTCTTACCTGTTCATCTTGTCCCTGTCGTTTAGGCCATTCTTTCCGAGCAACAGAACCTGCTGCACTTTGGCTACATTGCCTACGCTGGCAGCTTTGTGGACCTTTCTGAGGTCCTTGTCTGGGATGTGGTACTCGGGCTGGAAGTTGGTTCCATGATGACCTCTGTCTCTCCCCGGGCTGATGGAGGAGCCGAAGGGTGACACGCCCTTCTTACTCCTGTAGCCCCAAACCTTCTTCATCGCAGAGCCTATGGGCTCCAAACACACCTCCCCTCCACCTCAGCTCTTCACAGTCTCCTAAACCCAACACGAGCACTACAGGTAAGCCAGAGCCGTCCCACCACAACCTCCCAGCTGGGAAGCTCAACGGTTTGGAATCTTTCATCCCAGAATGATCATTGCTAAGCGACACCTCTAAACACATTGCCCGGGTGCCAGAATGCCCAGTGTGCATGTGCAAGAACTGGAAGTGCATTTTTCGAAAGAAAGAAACAGTATCAATAAACCTTTACCTAAGGTAAGAAGGAAAGAGAGGAAACTGCAATAAACACACAAAGGAAAGCGACATTACAACCTTAGAAGTAAAGCAGCATAATCATAAGGGACCATTATTCTTGATGAACAATTACAAATTGGAGAACCTCGAAGAAATAGATAAATTCTGAGAAACATACACCCTGTCAATACTAAAGCAAGAAAAAAAAAAAAAAAAGGAAAACTCATCACTCCAGTAACAAATAAGGAGATTCAAATATTAATTAAAAAAAAAAAATTCCCCAAATTTAAAAGCTTAGGACCAAATGGATTCAAAGCTCAATAATACCAACATTCAAGTAAGAATTAGAAGACTATGCATAAAAAACACTTGACAAAATTCAAAACCCATTCATGATTTTAAAAAAATTCAAAAAATAGAAACTTCCTCAATACAATAAAGGCCATTTATTAAAAGCATGAAAAGTAAAAGTGATAGTCGTTCAGTCGTGTCTGACTCTGCTATGCCATAGACTATACAGTCCATGGGATTCTCTAGGCCAGAATATTGGAGTGGGTAGCCTTGCCCTTCTCCAGGGCAATCTTCCCAACACAGAGATAGAACCTGCTTGCAACGCAGGCAGATTCTTTACCAGCTGAGCACTAAGGAATCCCAAGAGTACTGGAATGGGTAGCCAGCCGATCCCTTCTCCAGTGGTTCTTCCTGACCAAGGAATCAAACTGGGGTCTCCTGCATTGCAGGTGGATTCTTTACCAGCTGAGCTAACAGGGAAGCTAGTCTACATGGGAAAACAGCGTCTGACAGCAGGAACAGCAGGGACCAAGAAGCTTTGACCAGGATGGCTACCATCTTCCAAAACGAAAAAGCCCTCTGTCCTGTGGTTGATTCATGCTGATGTTTGGCAGAAAGGAACACAATACTGTAAAACAATTATCCTTCAGTTAAAAATAAATTACAAAAAACAAAACCACCTCTCCCTCAACTATGCTGCCCCCTTCCCCTGCAGTCTCAACGGTGCTCAACCCACAACCAAACACCCTGAAGGAGCTGCCCACCCCCCACGCTCTCCTCCTCGCCACAGCCTCGATTCTGCTCCCTCACTCTGTGGAATTGTTCTCTCTGCCACCAGAGTGGAGAGGAGCGGAAAGCAAATGGCTTGCCTGCAGGTGAAGGGGGAGAGCTCGCAGCACTTCCGGTCATGGGTGCTAGATGGTCAGGTTCAGAGAAAGCTGCCAGTGACGTTACCAGGGTATAAACATCACATGGTGAGGCCGGGAGCTGGATCCTCACTGGAGGGAAAAAGAGCTCAAGACCCTCAGTCACTGATCTGTCCATATCGATGGGTGGGGGGCGGGTTGACATGCATGCAGTCACGGGCTGTTATCACTTCCCAGCGGGGAGGGGACTCCTGCCCTGTGTCTGTGCGGCTGACACACTGTGCTCTGATTAAACGTATCCCAGGAGTGGAGAACAGCTGGAGTGGATGTTCAGCCTGCCTCAGCCTGGCTCCTAGGAAAGAGCGATGAGCTTTTTTCTCTTCCCTGGTAGTGGCTGAGGCTGCGAAGAAGCAGGAAATACACATTTGCTCAAGAGCACATTCTCATCCAAACTCACAGTGTAGCGTCAACCTATCATTTCTGATACCGCAGGACAGGCAACAGCCAAGCTGAAAGGTGGTGAAATTGGCCCAGGTCTGAACCTGGGTGTGTGTGGGGTGGAGAGAGAAGATTCTTTATCACGGACATGGATGGGCCCTGGGGCTGTTTTCAGCCTGTGAATGAGGCTGAGGGAAGGGAGAATTATTTCTCCAGGATCCAGGCAAGTACAGCCAGCAGCTCCAAGCAGTCTTTGGGTTGCTGTGTCCACATCTGCTCCCTGGTTAGCTTCTGAAGCTGTCAGAGCACAAGAAATCTGTCTAAAGGAAAGTGGGATGCTGGCGTTCAGACGCTTAAATCAACCACATCTGTAGGAGGGCATAACCCAAGGGCCATGTCTGGGCCCTCAGCTTTGAGAAGAGAGATCATAGTAGTACGTGGATAAGACAAAGCTCGGGATGCTGCAATCCTTTGGAATTATTACTCTGGCTCTTGCCTGGAGAATCCCAGGGACGGGGGAGATTGGTGGGTTTCCGTCTATGGGGTCACACAGAGTCGGACACGACTGAAGTGACTTAGCAGCAGCAGCAGAAGCCCCTAAATAAGCCTCAGATATTTCAACCAATTTATTTTCTCCATTTGTCTACGGATCCATGTATCTATCTCCTGTCTACTGTGATCTCAGCCTGCAAATTAGACTGTTTGCCTGGGGAGGAAGAGGGATAGCTCTCACCCAGTAAGGCCGTTCCAGTACTGATTTGGCATGAATATAAACTAACCCCCACAGTAATCCAGAAAAACCAAGGGGTGCAGGAGAAGGAGTCAGATTTTGGTGGCAGGCAGGCCATGTGTGTGCAACTCCCAGCTCAAATAGTAACTTTAAACCCTCAGCCTCAATTGTCTCATCCAACTTTATGAAGTTGTGGGTGTTGGAGGTTATCACGCAGAGTGAAGGGGCATTTGGCGTACACGTGGCAGCGGTCACTACTCTTGTTAATTTGTGCGTTGTCACTGTTTCTGCAGATTCAGGAATGCACTGTCACTAGGTGGAACGCTAGTCTCGTAAGGGTGGCCATTAGGTATAATCAAGGCAAGGCTGGGTAGGAAGGAGGGGTCCCGCTGCTCTGGAGAGTGGGCAGGAAGCCAGGAGGCAGTGGGCCTGGGACGGGTGGGCACCAGGCCCCAGACCCCAGGGTGGTGAGTAGAGGAAGGCTAATGATGAAGGTTTGAGACTGAAGAGGAGCAGAACTCAGGCCTAAACATTCCTGCCTGGACAAGACAAAGTCCCAGTGGACCAGGACCAAGGAATGTGCTGTTGGGGAGGGGACAGAGGGGAACCCATCTCCCTGGTTCCTCCAGCAGAAGCTGAGTAGATGCTCCCCTTGGGGAAGGTTAAGTAACCTCACCAAAGCCACTCAGACAGTAAGTGATGGCCCCAAGGTTGAAAACTCAATTTGTCTTTCCTACTGTATAGCACAGGGCACTCTGCTCAATGGCATGTAGCAACCTCGGATGGGAAGGGAGTTTGAAATGAACACTAGAGTATGTGTATCTTTTTGAATGATAGTTTTCTCCAGGTATATACCCCAGAGTGGGATTTCTGGATCATACAGTAGTTCTATCATATTTTCAGCTTTTTAAGGAATTTCCATACTGTTCTCCATAGTGGCTGTACCAATCGACAGTCTTACCAATAATGTAGGAGGGTTTCCTTTTCTCTACACCCTCTCCAGCCTCTATTATCTGTGGACTTTTGGATGATGGCCATTCTGACCAGTGATGTGATACCTCGTTGAAGTTCTGTCGTGCATTTCTCTGATAATTAGTGATATTGACCATCATTTCCTGTGCCTACTGGCAATCGGTCTGTCTATTAAGGTCTTCTGCCCATTTCTACTTTTTATTTTTATTTGTTTTGCCATTTGCTAAATCGGGTTTTGGTTGTCTTATTTTTGTAACATAGAGCTACATGAGCTATCTGTATATTTTGGAGATTAATCCCTTGTCAGTTGCTTCCTTTGCAAATATTTTTTCCCTCTCTGTTAGTTTTTTATTTTGTTTATTGTTTCCTTTGGTGTGCAAAAGCTTTTATGTATAATTAAGTCCCATTTGTCTATTTTGGTTTTTTATTTTTGGTACTCAAAGACATGGATCAAAAAGGCTATTTCTGCAATTTATGTCAGAGTGCTTTCTTTTTCTGGCTGTGCCATGCTACTTGTGGGATCCTAGTTCCCTGACCAGGGATCGAACTCAGGCCCACAGCAGTGAAAGTGCTAAGTCTCATTAACCCTTGGACTGCCAGGGAATTCTCTCAAAGTGTGTTCAGCCTAGGTTTTCCTCCAAAAGTTCCCATTGAGGTCTTGGATGAATTTTGAGTATATTTTTGTGTATGGTATCTGAGAATGTTCTAATTTCATTTTTGGTGGTAGCTGTCCAGATTTCCCAGCACCATTTATTGAAGAGGGTTTTCTCCACTGTCTATCCTTGCCTCCTTTGTCATAGGTTAAGCGACCCATAGGTGCATGGAGAGAAGGATCCACTTTATGTTGCTGAGTCCTCCTACCCCAGATCTGATCTTGCCATCGATTCCAGCAGTTTAAGGTTTTTCTCTTTCAAGCACATCCAGTAAGTGTGCAGACAGACGGAGGGGAGGGGGCATACCGCAGCTTCAGGAGAGCGGTTGCCACCAGGAAGGGGAAGAGGTTGGCTGCAGTAGAACAGGGACTGGGCTTCTGTCCAAGATGCTGTAACGATGTCCTTCACACATCTGTGTGTTTATGTAATACATATGAATGCTTCCTATAGAACTATTTTTCTATATCTTTGAAATATTTTATTTTAAACAATACTTAGAAGTTAATCGGTTTTAATAGAAAAGGATTTTATTGCAAATAGAGTGACTTCATATTACAGTAGTTTATTCTGATAAATCAAATGACTGTAATTTCCGTATATCGTGGATATAAAACTATATTTTTTCCTTTTTTTTTAAACATATAATGCACTTTCCAGTGTGACGACATTTCAATGAGGAATAGATTGTATTCACAATGGATACCATCCTCCCTGAGTCCACAGCCCAAAAATACCAGCACTGTTCAGACTCCCTCGTGGTGGAACAGGCCCTGACAAAAAGGCTTCCTTCCTCTATCCCTTATCGCCAGCGGAAAGTCACAGAAAGTGCAACGTTTCTGGAGTGTCTATATCGATCCAGCATCGAGAATGCCAGTGACTGAACACACAGCACTAACATTGCAATGGTAAAAATAGAGAGCCCTGACTTTGCAGATGAATCTCTGTAGCCAAGGTCAGAAGTGCAACATGAAAATTGCTTTATTTTACCATTTACCTTGCTGAGAACCCCACAATCTGTTTTGCTTGTCGGTAGCAAAATCAGGAATATAACTCTGGAAGTTACCCAAGGACCACTGAAAAAACAGTAGTCTTTTCCAACCTGTTTCCCCAGCATCTGGCACACAGACCTTCATTAAACGCTTGTGGAATAAACAGAATCATAATCCTCATCTATCCAGTGGTCTACAGCCAGTGAGCCACAGTAAGTTACAGCGTCACAGTGGTTTACTTGAAAAGATGTTCTTTCAAAACGAACTCGAGGAAGAAAAGCAGTCTACACAGCGAGGGATGCTGTAGCAATCTTGCTGAGTAGTTTGTTGACAGCTCTAACTTTTTCTTCCAAGAATCGGGATTTTTTTGTCAGCATCTCATTGCTTCTCTTCAGTGACTTGAAGTGCTTTTATCAGGTGAGCATTTTCCACACAGGGCTCCTTGAGCAGCAGATCAGATCGTGTGTTCTTTTCAAACTGGAGAGGGGAGAAAGCCACAGTGTACTGCAGCCACGCCACGCCACCAGCTCTCACTTCCTATTCCTCCACATGCGTTCAGACTAGTTTGGGGAACCTTACAAATCAGAGGCATGTTGGATGTAATGACAGGCTTTGTTATCCTGGCACGAGAGAGGAAACTGATGAACTATGTGGTAGAGAAAATTCAAGCCACCTTTGTACACACTGATTTACCATGAAATGCAAACAAGACGACCCAAATCTGGAGGCCTCCAAAAGACAACTTGGAAACTGCCAAGAGTATTCAAAAGGTCTGGCTTCTCTCAGTGTGCTCTGCAGGCCCACCATGTCAGCCAGGACGCACCGAGGCACCTTGGGTGCCACCCACACGACACCGACAGGGGCTTCAGCGATGGGGACACGGGATACACCAGTCAAGATGCAAAGACACAGGGGTCCCGGCTTTGGGCTTTGAAAGTCCGCGCTGAGTTCACTCACTCAAGTAGCTACTGAGCAGCGCTGCGGGCCAAGTGCTGCCCGGCCACGGCCCTGCTCCCACAGGCACGTGTTCTAACGGGAAGAGCCAGCAGAGCACGCAGTGTCCGGTGGCGTGTGAACAGAGAACCCAGGCGGGGGACACACGGCTGAACCTGAGGTGAACAGAGAGACCTGAAAGAAGCATGGGGAACGCGGGGGAGGCTGCTTGGCGCAAACCTCCCAGGCAGAGGCCGGCGCATGCGGGGGTGGCAGGAACAGCCAGGAGGCCCGGGAGGAAGGCAGAGACGCCATGCCGGCTGGGCAAGAGGCCGAGGGGAGGGGACCAGGTCCTGCAGAATCTCCAGGCCACCGGAGAAGCTGCTGTCTACTCTCAGGAAGGCCGGCAGCTCCAACGTATCTCAGGATGATTGCTGTGCGCAGCTGCCAGGACCCAAAAGGCGGGGTGCAGGGCGGGCGATGGGAGCTCTGCTCTGCACCAAGGGCCACGCTGAAGAGTGAGATGGGCCCCTGGGTGCGCGGGCGGCTGGGAGCAGACAGGTCAGAAGGGCGCCCGTCAAGGCAGCAGAGAACTCGCTGGGAGGACCAGGGCTCCGGAAGGCGCTGCCGAGGAGACCGGAGCGGGGGCGGTGGGAGCTGAGGACACAGCCATTTCTCTGGGACCTTCTGGTCTCATGGGGACACAAGCCCAAGTCACAACTGAGAGGAGGGGAGAAGGGCTGGGGGTCAGAGGCAGAGCGCAAGGACCCCCCAGAGAGGGGTGTGGGGGAAAGGCGGCGATTGGGACAGTCCACCCCTACCCGCACCCCCCCACCCCTGCTTCAAGTAGAAGCCTCAAGATTTACTTGGGGTTGAGGTTTGGCCAAGAGTGACTTGGGGGGTAGGGGAGGTCACCAAGAGTTTGACGGCTGGGAAAGAAAGTGAGGACCCGGGGACTGAAAAGGTTGGAGGGCGGCAGTGCCGGCAGGGCAGGGGCTACACAGGTGGGGAGTGGGGGTCTGGAGCGGGCAGCCTGCACAGAGTGACTCGAACTGGGGCCCCGCGGCTCAGGGCGCTGCAGATAAACCACATTCGGTCACTGCAGAAGAGAAGTCATTTCCACAGATGCTCACATTTCACTTCCTGAAGCACCAAGCAGACCTCAGAGGACAGCAAGGCCTCTGTCTCCCGGCTCTGCCCTCTCTCCCTGCCCTCCTCTCCCCTCCTCAGCACTTCCTCAGGACACAGGCTTCTCCTGGGGCCTGTCTCCCTCATCAGCTACCCGGACGCCCACAGGCGGCGTCCCTGACTCACCCGTTCCTTCAGCCCTCCCGCCTGCTCTCAGAGGAGCGCTTCCCTGTTCTTCACACGCGTCTCCACCTCCTCCACCCGCTCTTCTGTTGCTTTCAGCTGTGTTTCATGCGCTTCCTGAACAAGCGACTGTTAGACATCAACACCGGTACATGTTAAAAAGAATCATCTCAGGCTTATTTACTTTTGAACGGAAATCAGCTGAAGTGTACAAAATCTGAGCATCTGGCTAACCTTTCATCCACAGGGAGGGATGGTTAGAAATGTCTCACAAGCCACAAAGCTGCATTTCTCACTGTAGTGTGAGCAGATAAGAGACTCTTTGTCCTAGGATTTTAATCCTAAATTACTCAAAGTGGACTTTCTCCAAACATGCTAGTCTTTCTAGAGGATCTCTGACTGAATTTCCTTTGCCAATAATCTCTCCGAGCTTAAATGTCTCTCCAGCACAACGTGTTTGCGTAATGCTATAAGGCTGTTCTTCGTTAGAATCTGTGCTTTAGAAATGTCAGATTTCTAATCTTTCCAATCTTGCACACATTCCTTCCTTACAAAGGCACCTGGCCCTCTGCCCTTCCTCACCCTCCCACTGACCCATGAACTTTGAGGACCCAAATGTGCTTCCCCAGGCTCGCACTTTAAGGTGCTGACTCACTGATGCCTGAGAGACTGCTCTGAGGTGGGAACCACTGCCTCCAGAGGTTGAAAGAAATGGAAGCACAGAGAGTTAAAACATTCACTCCTGTTAAATCACTGGGCTCAGGTGGTGGAGCCAGGATCCAGTCCCCTGCAGTGCAGGCTCTGAGCCACTGTTCTGCTGCCCTTTTAAGGCAGCAACTCTGTTTCCACATGTGAGCCTGGCACACAGCAGGGCTCCCCAAGCCCGTGCTGTCACTGTGCTGATCTCTTGTGCAACCAGCACCCCACCACCACCCCTTGCTGCTTTTAAACATGCCAAGCACAGCCCACCTCAAGACCTTTGCCCCCGCCTGCATTCCTGAAGAGCTATCCCTGCCCAGGCCTCTCTTGTGGCCCTTCACACGCAGCCCAGAAAACAGGCTGGGGGACTTCAGGGTCGGCCGCTCAATGCCCAACAGCTCCCAGCGGAAGCCGGGTCCCCTGGCTTCCATAAACATCCCACGTGGTGGGAGGGCTGTCGGGCCGTCCTCCCCTTGGCACCAGAGAGCCTACTCGCCCTCCCCGTCACTCCCAGTTGCCGGGGACCCCCAATCCCGGTCCCCACTCACCCGGTCCTCCTCCTACAGCCGCTGTGCCGCCCACTGCTCCCTTTCCAGCAGCTGGTGCAGCTCGGCCACGTGACCTGCAGGCACGAGCTGTGCCACCTCCTCCCACAGCTGCCGCACCCGCTGGGCGTTCTGGGACTGGGCCAGCCGCAGCCTCTGGGTGGCTCCATACAGCTGCTGGGGAAAAGGTACAGTGGTTGTGGGGTGACTGCCCAGAGCTACAGAGTCACCGCCAGACATAGAAAACTGCATCTCTACATGGTAGGCCACCCTACAAGGGAAGGGCCTCTACAGCAAAGCCCACGATCTCTAAAGAGTCCGTTTCTCTGATGTCCATACTCCATTTCCTGGTAGTTCAGACCCTAAAGAATCCGCCTGCAATGCACGAGACACAAGATATGTGGATTTGGTCCCTGAGTTGGGAAGATCCCCCAGAGAAGAGCATGGCAACCCACTCCAGTATTCTTGCCAAAGAGAATCCCACAGATAAAAGAGCTTGACGGGCTAAAGTCCATGGGGTCGCAAAGAATCAGATAGGACTGAGTGACTGACATAAGTCCATTCAGCTGGCACTTCTGCACCCTGAGCGCCTGGAAGGCCTACCTGCAGCCCTCCCTGTGACCTCACGCCGGATCCTGGGAGGGTCAAGTTATTCTGTCCTGTTTACCTCCTGGGGTCTTTGCTGGGTTTAATTCCTGCAATAATGGGACCCACACCAGCTGCGAACGGCAGCCTCCCTCTAAAGGTAGAGCTCACGCTCCTGAGACGGGCTGTGCCCAGGGCCCTGGAGATGGTTGCACAGTGTCTGGCGTCGGTCACCTGCTCCCTGGGCACAGAACCCACGAGATCGCTGGCACCAGACTGTCCAGAGCCTGGCCGCTTTCCCTGAATGGAGCGCCTGGGAGGCCATCTAAACACCGTTTGTTTACACCACGGGCTCCAGCGGCCTCGTCTGGAGCACACAGAACTGCCCTCTGAGACCCTGTGGACGGGAGAGGCGGCGGCTCCACCAGGGCCCCGCTGAGCACAGGCTGGAGAAGAGGGCGCCTGCCACCCAGGGCAGGGGTGAAACCGTGAGCCACAGCCCCACTCCCTCACTGCCCTGTGTCACCGCCTATCTGAGGGGCCACCCCGGGCAGTTTCCCCGGACAGACCCCCAGAGGCTCTCCACACACACAGGTCCAGCAGAGCAGCCGCCATACTCCTGGGATGAAGAGAGGGGAGGAACGTTCTCACACACACTCCACCAGACGCAGCCTCCTCCCCGTGGCTTTAGAGCTTCGGATGATCACTATGCAGTCACTCCAGCCCATGTCTGAGTCCAACACACCTGCCTGGGCTCCTTGCCGCCTCCTGCAGCCAATGCTGTGCTGAGCCCTGAAGCCTGACCACAGGCCTCGCCATCCACTCTCCTCAGCACGGCCCAGGTGAGTGCCCCTGATGCCCTCCTTGTAAAGCAAGGTGTGGGTGGAGGTTGGGCCCGCTCTGGAGAGCCCTGCTCGACCGTCACGTGAGAAGGCAGGACATCCCCAGAAGAAAAGCAGGGCCCCCGCAGCCAGGAAGCCAGGGCCTCCGTGTTCTGGGTGCTGGGGTAGGGCAGTGAGCCCCTCAGACGACGGCCTTACTTCCCTCTGCACACTTTCATCCAAGCGTGTTTCAGGGGGTCCTCATCTAACTCACCAAAGGTGACGCCAGCTGCATCACAGAAGCTGCTCCTGCCCTTGACAGTGGCTGAGTGCTGGGCATCCCCCCACCCCAGCAGGCATGGAAGCCTCCTGCAGCCCAGCCCTTCTGCCCACGGGTGGATCTGTCTTCTTCACCTCAAAGGCTCAAACCAGTCCGGCAATTTCTCAAGTTTGTACTACAAACAGGGAAGGGAGCCCCCAATACACAGAGACACCTTGGAGAAAGTGCCTGCCGACAGTAGCGGGCTGGGCCCACAGGGGTCTGCCAGCCCCTCCTAAGACCCTGGACAGGGAGGAGTCCCACATGCAGACAGACCCTTCTGCAACCCAGGCCATCTGACAAGTCACCTCTCACACCAGGTGTCCACAGCTAAGTCCAGGGGTCAGACCAGGGCCAGGTGGGGAACCTGGTACCAGACTGAGCAGAGACAGGAGGCGTAGAGACCCTCTCTCACAGCCCCTTCCCCCTGCAGACCCTGGCCCTCCAAGCAAACCCCATGTCTGATTCCACCAGGGGGGCCTGAGGCTTTGCAAAAGCTGCTAAAGTTCACACATTTTGCAGGGCTTGCTTGTGAAGCCCCTCGCTTTACCTCCAGGCACGTCAGGGCTGTCCCTGGTCTGTTGTGGGCCAGACTGCCCGCCCCTCCCTGCCCCACCCGCCATTCACCTGCAGCTCCTCCCGGAGCATGGCCTCCTCCAGTCCGTGTGTCAGCAGCTGGACGGTGACCTGATTCTTCTCGCTTTGGGCCTGGTGGGTAGAGGCCTCCTCTCCGAGCTGTAGGACCCTGTGGTGGAGCTGGGACAGTTCACCCCTACACTTCTGACTCCGGAATGAAAAGGGAGAAAGCACAGGTAGATAAGTTATTTTTTTTAAGCCAGCAGACTTCCGGGGGTCCTCAACCAGGGGCGCTCTTCTCCCCAGGGGATGCTTGGCAATCTTTGGAGACCATTCTGGTCATCACAGCTGGGGGTGGGGCTGCTATTAGCAACTAGTGGGTGAGGTGCTTGCTCAGTGTCCCCAGAGTTAGGGGCTCACAGGCCACCGGGTGGAGGATGAACTACAATTCATCCCCCAAGAAACAAACGCTGGGCACCAGGAGTGCTCGCACCCCATCAACATCCCATCATCACTCTGGAGAACTGGCATGATTTTCTTGTTTCTCCCACGGTTATTTCTGACACAAGTGGAAGGAAAAGAAACCACAAAACCCTGGCTACCTCTGAGGCACGTGATTCTCTTCAGAAATCTGATCACTGTCATTAAACACAGCACACTGATGAAATGACCCACTTGCCAGACAGTGGATGCTGGACCCTAGCAGTGCAGCCTGGGATAAACAGCAGCCAGCAGGAGACAAAACAAAGTTCATTGTCTCCAACTGTGTGTCACACACCTTCACACAAACCATGTTTTTCTCCTCTGCTTTTTCCTAGAATTGCTCCGGAGGCTGAGGGTCTGAAGCCCTCTGTGCCTTAGAGCAGTGTTCACGCACAGCTAGGCGGATGCATCACTGTCGCCCCAGGGTGGGTGTTCCCACCTTATCAGCCAGGCTCAGGGAAGCAGGCAGCGGTGGGAAGAGGCAGATGGGAACTGCAGGTCTCTCTAGGGTACAGCAGGTGTCTGAGAAGCCAGAGGCCACCAAAGCACTCCCAGAATGAGTGGGAACTCAGCAAGGACACAAGGTCCGCAGGTGAAAAGCTACTATGCTTCTATGTCCTGACAGTGAACGTGCAGAAACCCACGTGAAAAACAAAACACCATTTCCGCTCTGGCCTGGAAAGAGCTTGGAAGTCGTCACTCCCACCCTCCCAAGAAGAAGAAAGACAAAAAGCTGAGTAACTGAGAGTCAACAGCTCTTCTGAGATCCATCAGAGAACTGAAGTCACAGGGCAAAGCAATGTTATGAAAACCAGAAAGAAAAACAGGTGAAGAGCATCACAGCTCACCAGGAGTCAAAGGCTGGAGGCCTACACAGAGTGGCCGCTGTGGGCAGAACCGGGTCCTCAAAGTTCCCACTGTCTGGAGACAAGGCTTGCAGCAAGTAATTAAGGTTAAATGTGCTCACAAGGTGGGGTCCTCATCCAAGGGGACAGTGACTTTATAAGGAGACACAGTGAGAGGGGGCTTGCCACAAGCCTGGAAGAGCCTCACGGGAACCAAGCCAGCCCCGCCTTGAGAACCTTGGGACAACAAACTCCTGCAGTTTAAGCCGCCTGCTTGTGGCATTCTGTATGGAGCCTGAGCAGACTAGGACTGCGACTGGTTTGAAGTACACAGAGCATTCTGCTCTCTGCTCTCAAGGGAAACCTCCTTCTTTACCAGAATCAGCCAGGGGAAGGGAATAGCCAAGTGGAGCCCCCTCTAGCTGTTCTGACTCAGTGTCACTCACCTACTGGAGTGGCCAAAATAAGAGTGAAAACACCAAGTGTGGACAAGGATGTGGGGCAATTGGACCTAGCATACACTGCTGGTGGGAACATAAACTGTTAGTAGCCGCTCTGGATAACAGCTGGGCAATTTCAGATAAAACTAGACATGCAACTGCTGTACAGACCAATTGCTCTCCTGGGCATTTATCCCGTGACATGAAAACCTACATCCACACAAAGACCTGCCTAGGAATGTTCTTTGCAGCTTCTGTGGCAGCCCCAAACTGGAATCCGCCCAACCATCTTGTAAAAGGTGAACATTCAGACAAGCTGGTTCCAAACTGGGAAAGGAGTACGTCAAGGTTGTATATTGTCACCCTGATTATTTAACTTATATGCAGAGTATATCACACGAAATGCCAGGCTGCATGAAGCACAAGCTGGAATCAAGATTGCCAGGAGAACTACCAATAACCTCAGATATGCAGATGATACCACCCTTACGGCAGAAAGAGAAGAGGGACGAAAGAGCCTCTTGATGAAAGTGAAAGAGGAGAATGACAAAGTTGGCTTAGAGCTCAACATTCAAAAAACTAAGATCATGGCATCTGGTCCCATCACTTCATGGCAAATAGGTGGGGAAACAATGGAAACAGTCACAGACTTTATTTTCTTGGGCTCCAAAATCACTGCAGATGGTGACCGCAGCCATGAAATTAAAAGATGCTTGCTCCTTGGGAGGAAAGTTATGAGCAACCTAGACAGCATGTTACAAAGCTGACAAAGGTCCATCTAGTCAAAGCTATGGTTTTTCCAGTAGTCATGTATGGATGTGAGAGTTGGACCATAAAGAAATTTGAGTGCCAAAGAATTGATGCTTTTGAACTGTGGTGTTGGAGAAGACTCTTGAGAGTCCCTTGGACTGCAAGGAGATCCAACCAGTCCATCCTAAAGGAAACCAGTCCTGAATAGTCATTGGAAGGACTGATGCTGAAGCTGAAGCTCCAGTAATTTGGCCACCTGATGTGAAGGTCTTTTCATTGGAAAAGACCCTGATGCAGGGAAAGATTGAAGGCAGGAGGAGAAGGGGACGACAGAGGATGAGGTGGTTAGATGGCATCACCGATGCTATGCACATGAGTTTCAGCAAGTTCTGAGAGTTGGTGACGGACAGGGAAGCCTGGCGGGCTGTAGTCCATGGGGTCGCAAAGAGTCGGACATGACTGAGAGACTTCACTTTCACTTTTCAGGAATCACTAAAGTAAAAAGAAGAAAAAAATCAACTACTCATAGTTTTATAAACTGGTTTGCTCTCACCAACTTTCCATTACAAACATACAACAGTGAGAGGGACACCACTGCTGAATATGAAGAGTAAATGCTATATGAAACTAAATTCAGAGCAGGGAAACTAATTACAGAAGAGAGCACTTTATCTTGGTTTCCAAATCGAAATCTTCATCATCTGATGTAGGCCATAAATCAACAGCAGGTTTGCTGGAAAACCTTTAGAGCAAAAACATATACAACAAAAATGAATGAGTTCATTTCTTTAAACAAAAAAGCACAAGTGATAACCAACACAATATTGTAAAGTAATTAGCCTCCAATTAAAATAAATAAATTAAAAAACAACAAGAAAAAAACACAAGTCAAAGTTTGGCTATCTGACTATTAAATGAAGTTTCTTGACATAATTAAAACTTGGTCTCTGTTTTAAAAACGCTTTTTCTAAAAAGAAAAAAAAAAGATTTTTTGATGTGGACCACTTTTAAAGTCTTTCTTGAATTTGTTCCAATGTTGATTCTATTTTATGTTTTGGCTCTCGGACCCTGAGGCATGTGGGATCTTAGCTTCCTGAACAGGGAACGAACTCACACTGGCTACACTGGAAGGAGAAGTCTTATTACCCATCTTAACCACTGCAATCCCAGGGACGTCTCTAAAAGGTTTTTAATTTCCTATTTCTGCTTCCATCTCTCCCAACTATTGAAATATCTAGTTCTGAACTGAAAATCGAATTGGTGGATTGACATAACTCTTGTTTGCCCAAACTGGAATAAACCTGATGACTTAAAGCAAAGTGGAAAGATATGCTGTCCCTTCTCCAGTCTCTGTCCCTAGTTCAGAGAAGAAGTAAACGGCATCCGTCAAAAACGGCAGTCTTGGTCCTTCACGGCCCCACCCCTCCCCTTTACTCTGGAACAGTACAGGAGTTCTTGGCAATGTCTGAAACTTAAAATGTACAGCAATCAAAGAATTAATTTATACGTTTAACTTATATGCTACACAGTACTTCTCAGTCTCTGCTGAGGGACATGAGAGTGGACCTGGGAGCCAAGCAGGCCAACGGTCAAATCACAGGTCAACTCATTTTAACAATGGAATCACAGTCAATTCATCAACCTCCAACTGAACCACAGTTGGCTAATTAAGGAACAGAGGTGAGAGGGTAATTGGAGAAGGAAATGGCAACCCACTCTAGTGTTCTTGCCTGGAGAATCCCAGGGACGGCGCAGCCTGGTGGGCTGCCGTCTATGGGGTCGCACAGAGTCGGACACGACTGAAGCGACTTAGCAGCAGCAGCAGCAGCAGTGAGAGGGTAACAGGTAGGAAGGCCAGGGGTCTCCAAACAGAGGAAACAGCCTGCAAGTGTCAGACATCTTTCTCTCTCTTAAGCGGCAGGAGGAAACAAACTAGCGATATATTTTTCTTTTCTGTACAAATTTAAAAGGAGGTTTCTCTTAAAATACTGTGTTGCCATAATGAACCCTGGTTTCACCTGAAGTTAACTATTCCCAAACCTTGAGTTAACCAATGCATTTTTCTTATGGAAATGTTGGTCTTAAGCTATGTCAATGTACTATGCATTTACCCCGGGCTCTGTCTTCAAGTCGATTCTGCCAAATGGCTCAGAACCTACCTGACAATCCAGTATGTTATTCTCAGATATCGTTCCCCTAATCTATGAAAACGAAACAACTATGTGTATGGTAATCTGCCCTTCTCCAAGATTCAAGTTAATCATTTTATGGCCTGGGATGAATCTTCTGGTGTCAAGATTATCCCAAAATGCATCTTATGGGTGAGGGGCCTGGTGCCTTTCTGAGTTTTCAGTCATTCCTTTCTTTCATTAACAGACTGCTAGTGACTATAGAACACCCAGCTGAAGACTAGCAGGGGGGTTCTCTTTCTGCCCCCATCTGATGCCTCTGTCAGAAGCTTTCTCCACTTATCTCCTTTATACTTTAATAAAACTTTATTACACAAAAGCTCTGAGCGATCAAGTCTCATCTCTGGCCCCGGATTGAATTCTTCTCCTCTGGAGGCCAAGAACCCTGTGTCTTTTCTTTCAACGACAAGCTTTCAGTAGGACACAGCTACTTTACAAAGCTGTGAGGTCACAAATGTTAAGCACGGAATGCAGTATCTAACCCAGAGCAGAATGCTCAACAAACATGAGTTTCTCTTCTCCGTGTTCCCTTACTTAAACATACAATTTTAAAACACCCATAAAATCCTACCTGCTTAAAGAGTCTTCTTCAGAACTCTCATCCTCTATTAAAGAAAAAAGTAAGACACATTTTAAATCAACAAAAGAAAAATACAGACTAAAAACCTCAAGACTGATGCTCTTCTTAAAAGTATTCCTTTCGGACCATACCTGGAGATCACACTGGAGGGAATAGTGATTGTACTATACTAGCAGGCCACTAGCGCCTAAGAACCACTCCTCTCCTTTATAGTCATCAAATGCAAAACAAAAAAAGGAGAAAGAACTGCTGTTGACAATGACCATAATCCTAACCAAACTCTAGGAGACTGATAGAAAATGGCATCATACCATTAACAGAATCAGCACTCTAAGCTGACAATAGCACACTGAAACAGCATAGTGTTTCTGTCCCCCATTGCCTGGAGCACTGAACACAGAATGCAAGTGTCTTGCTGGGACATGACACAATGTCTCTGGCTCTTCAGTTCAGGATGAAAACGCCCTATCGCAGGGAAGCTTGGTCTACAGGCACTGAACTTCAGAGCGTGGTGAAACATAGGAAACAAAGTCTTCCTGGCCCTATTTCCAGATGCAAGAAAAGTATGAAAGATGGAGTGAGTCTAGGTTTAGAAAGAATAATCTCTTGAAAGGGAGGTGGAGGAGGGCAAACGGATAAAGGGGAGGTCAACTGGGTGAAAGTGCTAAATGTGGAAATCCAAACCATTAGGTTCCCAATAAGTAAGTGATTCTTGTCTTGTGTTTTTAGGTTCCCAGATTGTGATGAGCCATATCCTCTGCTGGTGGACCTGAATTTAGCTGGCAATCCTACTGAAGGAGCCTCAGGGGCAGATCAGAAGGGACTATGACTTTTGGTGTCCTGAGAGTTGAAAGTTGATCCTGATCTTGGCTTTTCCTTTTTTGCACGTGCGTGACTGTTCACCTCCTTGTCCAAATATGTCCTTTAGGAGAGAAGAGCTTTCATTTGCTCGGGATTGTCATGGGATTGATTTCAATCATCTGCCTCTCTGCCACGTTGTTTACTTTTTTAACTTTTTTGACTGATGTGATAAGATTCCGTTATCCTGAAAAACCCATTATGTTTTATGCCGTCTGCTACATGATGGTGTCATTAATCTTCTTTATTGGGTTTTTGTTTGAGGACCGAGTCGCCTGCAATGCATCCAGCCCTGCACCCCCTCCCTGCACAGTATAAGGCTTCCACAGTGACCCAAGGATCTCATAACAAAGCTTGGATCATGCTTTTTATGATACTCTATCTTTTTATACTACGGTTGGCAGCATTTGGTGGGTGATTCTTACCATCACATGGGTCTTGGCAGCTGTGCCAAAGTGGGGTAGTGAAGCTATTGAGAAGAAAGCCTTGCTGTTTCACGCCAGTGCGTGAGGCATCCCTGTAACGCTGACCACCATCCTTTTAGTGATGAATAACATGGAAGGTGACAGTATCAGTGGCGTGTGTTTTGTTGGCCTCTACGATGTTGATGCCTTGAGGTATTTTGTTCTTGCGCCCCTCTGCTTATATGTGGTAGTTGGGATTTCACTCCTTGTGGTCAGCATTATATCCCAAAACAGAGTGCGAGTTGAGATTCCATTAGAAAAGGAGAACCAGGGTAAACCTGTGTACCACTCTTGGTTGTAATTGGATGCTACGTTTATGAGCAAGCTTACCGTGGCATCTGGGAAACAACGTGGAAACCAGAACGCTGCAGAGAATATCACGTTCCATGTCCATATCTGGTAAGGGAAATCTTGTTCTAAATTTCAGAATGTTTAGCAGTGAAAAGAGCTAATCTTAGCTGTTTGCTTTGTGTTTTTTTTTTTTTTTTAACTTCATGAAAAATTTGAACATTAAAATTTTGAAGTCAAGTGAATGAACAAATGTATTGTAGTAAGAATGTCATACACACGTTTCTGTTAACATTATCCTTTTAAAAGATCACTTTCGTGAGTCCAAGCCATGGGCTTTTAAGCACTTTACTTCTGTTCTCACAAAGTAGTTGCTTGTTGATTACTTAGAAGTCTGCAGGTCTGAGGGGAAGATGTTGATTAAAAAACAAGTGTCTGTGGAAATTTTACTTGATACTTGGAACGGGAGTTTTAACAGTTTTGAAAAAAAAATTAGAGTGCATTTGTACAGTTTCATCTTTTATTTGGTCTTAGTTTTTCTTTTTTGCATACTGAATATTTTGTGATTTACCTTTTAATTTAAATAGATCGGATAATCATAGAATTTTAGATCTAGAGAGGACCTTCAGTTTAGTTCAGTTCAGTAGTGTCCGACTCCTTGTGACACCATGAATCGCAGCATGCCAGGCCTCCCTGTCCATCACCAACTCCCGGAGTTCACTCAAACTCATGTCCATCGCGTCGGTGATGCCATCCAGCCATCTCATCCTCTGTCGTCCCCTTCTCCTCCTGCCCCCAATCTCTCCCAGAGAGGACCTTAGAGATGGTTTATTCAACTTCCCTCTATAATTTAGAGTTCTTAAACATCCATCTCGTTTGAGGCTTAGAAATGTTAAGTGACTTGCACACTTTATTAAAGTACTTATGCATTATAGATAACTTCCGTTTACTTGTCTCTTTCCCCTAACAGACAGTGAACTCTTAAAACGCAAGAACACCTTTTTCATATTTTTTCAAAGCATGTTCTATAGGTTAGTAGATGATGGCATTGAGAATGGGAATGTGTAGATTAAGAAGAAAAGATATTTTTAAGAAATGTTCCAGTTTTACTGGAAACAAGGAGTGTGTGATTAGCACATAGTCAATTCTCGTAAATACTTGATGACTGAAAATGCCATTTCCTTTTTTATTTTCTGGCATAAATAATTCTACACAAAATTACATTTTTATTATAATATTATTATACAAATAATATTATAAATATTAGCTACTGGTTTTTAAAAAACCAACCTATAATTGAGAGACCAGAAAAAATGAATAATTGAAAATTTATTTCATTTCTTGATAGAATTTCTTATTAAAAACACTTAATATGAGTTTTCAGTCCTGAAGCTAAGTAATCAAATTTTGCCTCTGATGAGAGAGAAAGAGATGACTGAATTACAGCATATGCTTCTCCATGTAAGGTTTCTAGGATTCCAAATAGATATTATCTTAGAACTATAAAAGAAATAATGTGTGGCTCTGAAATAATGATCTCAAAAATACCAGACCTCAAACATGTCAATTAGCATATTAGAGTAGTTGGGACGCCACTATTTTCAGGACATTCCTAAGAATCTTGTAGCGTCTTTGAAACCAGTTTGAGCTATACAAACATCTGTGTGTGTATTCATTTCTTTACAGTCATAGGTTCTGTAAGTGTTATTTCCAACTTACAGAAATAATGTTGGATTTACAACATCCCAAAAAGAATCGAAAATGGTATAATAACTATAACATAGTTATTAAGCTATAAAGTCTGGGTCAGGAATCCTGGCTTCATATCTGACTCTTATTACTTCCTAGTTTTATAGCTTTAGATCAGCTTCACCTCTTTCCACTTCAATTCCTCATCTGTAGAATGAGTAATGGAATCTCGTAGTCATAAAAGCGTAATCGTGTTAGATAGAAATAGTAGTAGAATCTGTCTCTGAGGACCGTCTTTAGGCATCTACATGCAGTTAGAAGTGTGCCTTCTCTATAGTACATGCTCGAATATTAGTTCTCAGACTCATTTTTTCATTTACTGTTGCTGCTGTTACTGTTATTTACACACACACACACATACATACACTTTGTTTTAAACCATTCAGCACCAAACTTTAAAATGCTATGTTTAAGTTGTTGAGAATATACATGGCACTATGTGTACCACTAACTTGTTCATTTTAACTGCAGTAGAGAGATTTAATGTACAAATATACTTTAATTCATTGAGTCATTATTTTTCTGATGGACAAAGAGTTTCCAAGTGTTTCACTATTGTAATACCTATCTTCCTTGTCCATGACCAAGGATGTTCAATGGGGTGGATACCCAAAAGTATAGTCGTGGCACTTTGAAATACAGGCATCTGCAACTCAAGTGGTTGTTTCAATTCACACTCGCAGTATAGAGTTGGAATTCCCCATTTCGCCCCATCTTGGTGTTCTCAGGCTTTTAGGTTTCTGTCAATCTCTGAAACAATACCTCAAGCCTGTCTTGATTTTGATGTTTATTTCCCTTACACCTCAGTGTTTTCATATGTTTGTTGGCTGTTTGGGGTTTCTCTTCTGTGATTTGCCAATTTGTTGCCTTTTGTCCACTGCTCTGTCAGGTTATTTGCCTTTGGTTGTTATTCTTGTTTTAATTCTTTGTCAGTTACTTGCCTCGCAGATATCTTATCCTGCTCTGTAGCTTGTCTTTTCACTTTGTGTTTTCTTTGCCTTTTGTGTTTCAAGAAATCCCTCCCTACCTCTGAAAATCATAAAAACGGTCTGCCGCATTTTTCCAGCAGTTTTTTAAATTTGATTTTTTAATTCATGGCTCTAATCTCTTGAAACTCATTTTTATCTGCTATGAGGAACAATTTTAGTGTTTCATACGAATGGTGCTTTTTGCACCATGTACCAAATAGCCCATCTGAATAGTCATGCATTGCTGTAATATACAAGTTCCATTTTTAGGCTCTCTTATTTACTGCTCTGTTTGAACAACCTTGTTTCAATCCCACATTTCCTCTACCTTATGCTTCTTCAAAATAATTTTAACTCTTCTAGCACTCTTCTGTTTGAATTTTAGAATAATTTCTTCGTGAGAAACAGTTTGTATTTTGTTGAAATTGTTTTAGGTTTCAAATGAATCCAGGGAAAATCTCTGTCTTTGTGATACTGAGTTTTAGTATATTTTTGTTTCTTTATGTATATATCCATTAATTTGTTCCTAGGTACCTTACAGTTTTTGTTTCAATCGTGAATGAAATCTTTTCTCTGTTACGTTTTTCAGTTGGTTATTGCTGGTCTACAAGAATGCCACTGATTTTTATATATTGACCCTATACTGAGCATCCCTGCTGAACTCTTCTGTTAGCTCTGATTGTGTGTACATTCTCTTATGTATTCTTTGTAGAAATCCTGTTGCTGCAGGCGAGGCCAAGTTCATATCTCACATTCCAGGTCTTATGTTTTAGGTCAGATTGTTGTGTCTATATGCATGAGAGATATAGACTGTGATATTAATAGTTTTTCTTTTCTTGCCATGTATTTTTCCTTTTTGGTGTCAAGGATGTAATAGCTTCATAAATTGAGGTCTTTTCTCCTGTTGTTTGAAACAGTTTTTACAATGAATAGGGACTGTCTGCTCTTTGAAAGAATCGGTATATCATCCTGTAAAAATCCTCTCTCATGGTATCTCTGAAGTAAAGACAGAGAAATTTCATCTTTCCAAACTGAAATTATGAAATTCTCCATTCCTCCCTGTCTCCTGGACTTTGGCAACCATTGTTCTACTTTATTTCTCTATGAATTTGACTGCTCTGGGTACCTCATATTAATGAAACTCAAACAGTAGAATTTTAATATGAGTTTTCATTCAGAATTTTACTTCAGAGGAATTTTATACAGACTTGTAAACTGTGCACTAGAGCTATTGAATTTCTATTTGAAATAATAGCCATACATAATTGAATAAGATTTACTATTACTGAGCGTGCCTAAAAGAATGCTTGTCACGTTTTGATGATGATTCCTAGTGAGAGGTTTTTAAAATGTATTAAGCAATGATGTTATCCTTGAGGTAGCCTCCTTAGGTATCTTGGAGAAGGTAACATTTGAATATATGTTCCTGTGAATATCAGTGCAGTTTCTTTGTAGTCATTTCTCATTTTAATGAAACTTTCCAATATTTGAAAATGTTTCAGGTAGTTGATCACATTGTTTCTGTAAGGTATAGTTCAGGTGAGGCAGAAAAAGGAAAGATGACCTCAACAGAAGTAGGTTACCTTTATTCAGGCAAGGAGGGGGCGACAGTCTAACGACCAGGCTGAGTGCCGAGAGGGATCAGGGAGGCTCCATATTTATAGGGAGGTTTGTGGAAGCGATAAGGAAAACGTTAATCAGGCGGGATGGTTTGGGTATTCTTCAGTTGAGATGGCATTTGTAGTTGGGCAGGGGATGATAAGTCTTTTGGGCAGGTGTAGGGAGTGGAAAGTTTTCGGGCAGGGGGTGATAAGTCTTCAGGGCAGGTGTAGGTAGTGGAAGGTTTTTGGTCAAGGGGTGATAAGTCCCAGAGCCATGCAACCGGCCTGGAGCCATCAGGGTGGAACCTAAAAGTCTGTTTTGTTTTCTCTGAAGTTAGGTGATTTAGCAGGGGCCTTTGAGACTATTATTTTCTTTTCGAGGCCCAAAAGACTCCTTCCGTTTCAAAATACCCAATTGGGTTTAAAGTAAATTGCATGTATTTAAGTCCCTGATTTGAAGAAATGTGGGCTTGTGTAAAGTATTTTAAAATATTTAAATGAATGTCCTTGCTGAAAACAGGAATTCACAGCTTGGATTTTAAAATACTTGACACCAACTGTTTTTTGCAAGAACACTTTTTTAAACAATGTCTGTTAAATAATTCTAGAGAAAGTACTATTTAATGCCTGAAAAGGGTAGGTCGTGAAATATAGCTTGAGTTTTCAGAATAATGTATATTTTACAGTTATCAGTAAAGTTTATTCCTAGAATATGTTTCACCTTATGTGTTATTTGAGTAACAGTAATTTTCCAGGTACTAAGGCTTTTTTTTTTTTTTGTAAGTAGTTCCTTCTCTTTATTTAGGGGCTTCTAAGACGCTCCAATGGAGAAGGCAATGGCCACCCACTCCAGTACTCTTCCCTGGAAAATCCCATGGACAGAGGAGCCTGGTAAGTTGTAGTCCATGGGGAAGCGAAGAGTCGGACACGACTGAGCGACTTCATTTTCACTTTTCACTTCATGCATGGGAGAAGGAAATGGCAACCCACTCCAGTGTTCTTGCCTGGAGAATCCCAGGGATGGGGGAGCCTGATGGGCTGCCGTCTATGGGGTCGCACAGAGTCGGACACGACTGAAGTGACTTAGCAGCAGCAGCAAGAGGCTCAAAGCATTTTATGAAAGAGTTACACATTTCAAAGTTTGTTGATATTTCTAGAAAGCCATGCACATGTAACATATTTATTAAAAACATGGGGTTTAAAATCCTGTCTGTAACACTTTGAGTCTCAGTTTCCTCATGTGAAATACAGGGAATAATATGTTAAATACAGTAATATCTACCTCATAGGTGGCTGTGAAGATTAAATGAGAAAATAAAGTGAAGCCTCTTACTAGAATGTCATGCACAAAGAAAAATTTCATTATTCTGTTGTTGCAAGTACATAATTGCTGAGGTTTAAAAAAGAATTGTTCTTGGATTCTGTATTAGCATCATCATTTTGTCTTTTCAACTATGATTTTCCAAAGAACGTGTTTCCTTTCCTAAAGTATCCCCCTTCGTTTTTTTCTCTTTCATCCATCTAATCCAAAGATCTATGTCCCAAGGAATTATGATACTAGAACCTGTGTTTCAATAATAGAAATGTGTTAATGTGATAGATACAGCTTAGATAAGACTGTCAAGTTCACATTAGAGCCATTTGTAGAATTAAAAAAAAAAATTGTTTGTGTAGAACACAAGCAAAAAACCCATTATTCCTATTTACATCCACACAAGGCAGCCCATCTGTTGTTTATCTAATCCTGATTCAGAAACATACAAAAGTAGAAATAACAACATCATATCTAACTTATGATTTTAGTTTCATTTTCTGATAAGAGTATTTCCCGTTTATCAGACATGACCAAAAGGAATCAGCATTGTTTATGAAAGGACAATAAGGAAACGGGTATGTTTTGCTTTTCCAACATTAATGACAGCAAATAATTCTCTATAAATATATAGTATGTACTACTAATCTTTTCTTCTTTCCTGCTACTAAACTTTATATGCAGAGTACCTCATGAGGAACGCTGGGCTGGAAGAAGCACAAGCTGGAATCAAGATTGCCGGGAGAAATATCAATAACCTCAGATATGCAGATAACACCACCATTATGGTAGGAAGGGAAGAGGAACTAAAAAGCCTCTTGATGAAAGTGAAAGAGGAGAGTGAAAAGGTTGGCTTGAAGCTGAACATTCAGAAAACAAAGATCATGGCATTTGGTCCCATCACTTCGTGGGAAATAGATGGGGAAACAGTGGAAACAGTGTCAGACTTTATTTTGGGGGGCTCCAAAATCACTGCATATGGTGACTGCAGCCATGAAAGTAAAAGTGGTTTAGTCCTTGGAAGGAAAGTTACGCCCAACTTAAATAGCATATTAAAAAGCAGAGACATCACTTTGCCAACAAAAGTCCGTCTGTTCAAGGTTATGGGTTTTCCCATGTTTTTCATGTATGGATGTGAGAGGTGCACTGTGAAGAAAGTTGATCGCCGAAGAATTGATGCTTTTGAACTGTGGTGCTGGAGAAGACTCTTGAGAGTCCCATGGACTTCAAGGAGATCCAACCAGTCCATTCTAAAGGAGATCAATCCTGGGTGTTCATTGGAAGGACTGATGCTAAAGCTTAAACTCCAATACTTGGGCCACCTCATGCGACGAGTTGACTCACTGGAAAAGACTCTGATGCTGGGAGGGATTGGGGGTGGGAGGAGACAGGGACAACAGAGAATGACATGGCTGGATGGCATCACCGACTCGATGGACATGAGTTTGAGTGAACTCCGGGAGTTGGTGATGGACAGAGAGGCCTGGTGTGCTGTGATTCATGGGGTCGCAAGGAGTCGGACACGACTGAGCAACTGAACTGAACTGAACTGACTGAACTAATCTTTAAAGTGCTAAGTATCCTGCCTGTGACTTCCTAGCACCAAACTAAATTTTCCTCAAAATTGTTCAGTGCCTGGAATAGAGGGAAAGAGGGAGACTTACTGGAAACATATTCTAAGTCTCTTATAGGAAAACATTTTGAAATATTGTATTTTAGAAGTGTAGAATATTAAATTTATTTTAAAAGTATTCATACTATTATGTACAGGCTGTAAAATGTTATCAAGGGACACTTCTGGATAAGTACTTTAAAATATACACGACATTTTGGTCGCTGCGAAACAGACTAAATAGCCTAAGCCATGAGTTTTGTTTTAGGCTTAACTGCAGATGTATCTGGCGGTGGTGGTGGTGGTGTTCATTCGTTAAGTTGTGTCCGACCCTTTGTGACCCTGTGAACTGCAGCTCGCCAGGCTTCCCTGTCCTTCACTATCTTCTGACATATACCATCTAGTGTACAAATGGCTTATACATATTTAGGAAAAAATTGAGTGTTCTTGCCACAGTCTACAGCAGGGCACAGCAAACTTTGTAAGGTCATACAGCAGATATTTTAGGCTTTGTCAGCCACGTGGTTTTTGTTGCAACAACTCAGCTCAGCTGGTGTAGTGCGAAAGCAGATATCAGTCAGTTCATTCGCTCAGTTCAGTTCAGTTCAGTCACTCATCCTGTCCAACTCTTTTTGATCCCATGAATCACAGCACGCAAGGTCTCCCTGTCCATCACCAACTCCCGGAGTTCACTCAAACCCATGTCCATCACGTCGGTGATGCCATCCAACCATCTCATTCTCTGTCGTCACCTTGCCTCCTGCCCCCAATCCCTCCAAGCATCAGAGTCTTTTCCAGTGAGTCAACTCTTCGCATGAGGTGATCAAAGAATTAGAGTTTCGGCTTTAGCACCAGTCCTTCCAATGAACACCCAGGACTGATCTCCTTTAGGATGGACTGGTGGGATCTCCTTGCAATCCACGGGACTCTCAAGAGTCTTCTCCAACACCACAGTTCAAAAGCGTCAATTCTCTGGTGATCAGCTTTCCTCACAGTCCAACTCTCACATCCATACATGACCACTGGAAAACCCATAGCCTTGACTAGATGGACCTTGGTTGGCACAGTAATGTCTTCGCTTTTTAATATGTCACCTTGGTTGGTCATAGCTTCCCTTACAAGGAGTAAGCGGCTTTTAATTTCATGGCTGCAATCAGCATCTGCAGTACTTTTGGAGCCCCCCAAAATAGTCTGACACTGTTTCCACTGTTTCTCCATCTATTTCCCATGAAGTGAGGGGACCAGATGCCATGATCTTAGTTTTCAGAATGTTGAGCTTCAAGCCAACTTTTTCACTCTCCTCTTTCACTTTCACCAGGAGGTTTTTTACTTCCTCTTCACTGTCTGCCATAAGTGGTGCCATCTGCATATCTGAGGTTATTGATATTTCTCACGGCAATCTTGATTCCAGCTTGTGCTTCTTCCAGCCCTGCGTTCCTCTTGATGTCCTCTGCATAGAAGTTAAGTAAGCAGGGTGACAATATACAGCCTTGTCGTACTCTTTTTCCTATTTGGTACCTGTCTCTTGTTCCATGTCCAGTTCTAACTGTTGCTTCTTGCCCTGCATACAGATTTCTCAAGAGGGAGGTCAGGTGATCTGGTATTCCCAGCTCTTTCAGAATTTCCCACAGTTTATTGTGTTCCACACAGTCAAAGGCTTTGGCATAGTCAAGAAAGCAGAAATATATGTTTTTCTGGATCTCTCTTGCTTTTTCCATGATCCAGCAGATGTTGGCAATTTGGTCTGGTTCCTCTGCCTTTTCTAAAACCAGCTTGAACATCTGCAAGTTCACGGTTCACATACTGCTCAAGCCTGGCTTGGAGAATTTTGAGCATGACTTTACTAGCGTGTGAGATGACTGCAACTGTGTGGTAGTTTGAGCATTCTTTGCCATTGCCTTTCTTTGGGATTGGAATGAAAACTGACATTTTCCAGTCCTGTGGCCACTGCTGAGTTTTCCAAATTTCCTGGCATATTGACTGCAGCACTTTCACAGTATCATCTTTCAGGATTTGAAAGAGCTCTACTGGAATTCCATTACCTCCACTAGCTGTGTTCGTAGTGATGCTAAGGCCCACTTGACTTCACATTTCAGGATGTTTGGATCTAGGTGAATGATCACACCATCGTGGTTATCTGGGTCGTGAAGATCTTTTTTTGTACAGTTCTTCTGTGTATTCTTGCCACCTCTTCTTAATATCTTCTTCTTCTGTTTGGTCCATACCATTTCTGTCCTTTATCAAGCCTATCTTGGCTTGCAATATTCCCTTGGTATCTCTAATTTTCTTGAAGAGATCTCTTGTCTTTCCTATTCTGTTGTTTTCCTCTATTTCTTTGCATTCATTGCAGAGGAAGGCTTTCTGAGCTCTCCTTGCTATTCTTTGGAACTCTGCATTCAGATGCTTATATCTTTCCTTTTCTCCTTTGCTTTTTCTTCTCTTCTTTTCACAGCTATTTGTAAGCTATTTGCGTTTCTTCTCCATGGGGATGGTCTTGATCCCTGTCTCCTATACAATGTCACGAACCTCCGTCTGGCACTCTATCAGATCTAGTCCCTTCAATCTATTTCTCATTTCCACTGTATAATCGTAAGGGATTTGATTTAGGTCATATCTGAATGGTCTCGTGGTTTTCCCTACTTTCTTCAATTTAAGTCTGAATTTGGCTATTAGGACTTCATGATCAGAGCCACAGTCAGCTCCTGGTCTTGTTTTTGCTAGGTGTATAGAGCTTCTCCATCTTTGGCTGCAAAGAATATAATCAGTCTGACTTCGGTATTGACCATCTGGTGATGTCCATGTGTAGCGTCTTCTCTTGTGTTGTTGATAGAGGGTGTGTGCTACGACCAGTGCATTCTCTTGGCAAAACCCTATTACCCTTTGCCCTGCTTCATTCTGTGCTCCAAGGCCAAATTTGCCTGTTACTCCAGGTGTTTCTTGACTTCCTACTTTTGCATTCCAGTCCTCTATAATCAAAAGGACATCTTTTTGGGGTGTTAGTTCTAAAAGGTCTTGTAGGTCATCAGAGGACCGTTCAACTTTGGCTTCTTCACCGTTACTGGTTGGGGCATAGGCTTGGATTACTGTAATACTGAATGGTTTGCCTTGGAAACGAACAGAGATCATTCTGTCGTTTTTGAGATTGCATCCAAGTACTGCATTTCGGACTCTTTTGTTGACCATGATGGCTACTCCATTTCTTCTAAGGGATTCCTGCCCACAGTAGTAGATACAATGCTCATCTGAGTTAAATTCACCCATTCCAGTCCATCTTAGTTCACTGATTCCTAGAATGTCGACGTTCATGCTTGCCATCTCCTATTTGACTACTTCCAATTTGCCTTGATTCATGGACCTAACATTCCAGGTTCCTATGCAATATTGCTCTTTACAGCACCGGACCTTGCTTCTATCACCAGTCACCTCCACAACTGGGTATTGTTTTTCCTTTGGCTCCATCCCCTCATTCTTTCTGGAGTTACTTCTCCACTGATCTCCATTAGCATACTGGGCACCTACCGACCTGGGGAGTTCCTCATTCAGTATCCTATCATTTTGCCTTCTCATACTCTTCATGGGGTTCTTAAGGCAAGTATACTGAAGTGGTTTGCCATTCCCTTCTCCCGTGGACCACATTCTGTCAGACCTCTCCATCATGACCCGCCCGTCTTGGGTGGCCCCACATGGCATGGCTCAGTTTCATTGAGTTAGACAAGGCTGTGGTCCATGTGATCAGTCAGGTCCAATTCTTTGCAACCCCATGGCCTGCAGCACCCCAGGCTTCCCTGTCCTTCACCAACTCGCGGAGCTTGCTCAAACTCATGTCCATTGCGTTGGTGATGCCATCCAGCCATCTCATCCTCTGTCATTCCCTTCTCCTCCCACCTTCAATCTTTCCTGGCATCACGGTCTTTTCCAGTGAGTCTGTTCTTTGCTTCAGGTGACCGAAGTATTGGAGCTTCAGCTTCAGCATCAGTCCTTTCAATTGAATATACAGGACTGATTTCCTTTAGGATTAACTGCTTTGATCTCCTTGCAGTCCAAGGGACTCTCAAGAGTCTTCTCCAACACCACAGTTCAAAAGCATCAATTCCTAAGCTTTCTTTAGAGTCCAACTTGCACACCCATACATGACTCTAGGAAAAACCATAGCTTTGAGCAGTGACCCCACAAAACAGTTGACCCAGACTTGCCTGTGAGTGTCCAGGAGTCTCTGGCAGAGGGTTGAGTCAGCAGTGGCCTGCTGCAGGATGGGGAGGCGCTGAGTGTGCCAGTGCATGTACGAGACCTTTTGAAGGCGGTCGACATTGTCTTCATTACCTCCACCATGGTTTGGTCTCAGGTGAAACAACAGGGAGGGAACACAGCCCCACCCATCAACAGAAAATTGGGTTAAAGATTCACTGAGTATGGCCCCACCAATTAGAACAAGACCCAGTTTCCCCCACAGTCAGTCTCTCCCATCAGGAAGCTTCCATAAGCCTCTTATCCTTATCTGTCAGAGGCTGGGCACAATGGAAACCACAATCACAGAAAAGCAGCCATAGACAATACATGAACAACTTGGAAGTGTTTCAGTATGACTTTGTTTGCAGGGACATAATTGGGGCAGATTTGCTCTGTAGGTTGTAGTCTGTCAGCTTCTAAACTATAGCAAGCATTAGTGTCTATCACCTTTGATAATTCTTTCATTTCAGTGGTTGGTGACCTATGGCACTTTTCTGTCCCACGGAAACTGTCATTGTTTCATTCTCGTTACTGCTTTCGAGGATCATCACTTTACTCTATCATATAATGGTATTAAAAATACTCAATAAAGTAAATTCTAGCGCATCACTATAGCAAAGATATGCCAATAAAACTTATTTACAGTTGTCTCTGAAGTCACACCACACCAGTTCAAGGAAAAATTTGAGTAGTTTATGGGAATAGTAAAATAGAAACAACATAATGTGATATTCATAGAAGCTTCTAGTTACTAAGTATGTACTGTGCATCAGGTTCTGTCCTCAGTGAATGTATACACATCATCTCCTTTATTTCTCAAAATAACACAATAAGTTTATTCTGCTTTACAAATGAGGAACTGAGTCTTATAATTAAATACAACTTATTGAGATTCTTACAGCAAGTGATAAAGCTAAGGTGTGAATTGTATTTATGATTCCAAAGACTACTAACCACCTACCTAATCATGTCGAATATGAAATCTTCCATTTTATTTCCTCTGTCTGCCTGACTGCTCAGTCACTTCAGCTGTGTCTGACTCTTTGTGACGCTATGGACCGCAGCCGGCCAGGCTCCTGTATCCATGGGAATCTTCAGGCAAGAATGCTAGATTGGGTTGGGGATCTTCCCAAACCAGGGATTGAACCTGGGTCTCTTGCATCTTCTGCAATGCAGGCAGATTCTTTACTGCTGAGCCACTGGGGAAACCCGTCTGCTGCTGTTGCTGCTGCTAAGTCACTTCAGTCATGTCTGACTCTGTGCGACCCCACAGATGGCAGCCCAGCAGGCTCCCCCGTCCCTGGGATTCTCCAGGCAAGAACACTGGAGTTGGTTGCCATTTCCTTCTCCAATGCGTGAAAGTGAAAGTGAAGTCGCTCAGTCATATCCGACTCCTAGCGATCCCATGGACTGCGGCCTATTAGGCTCCTCCGTCCATGGGATTTTCCAGGCAAGAGTACTGGAGTGGGTTGCCATTTCCTTCTCCAGAAACCCCTCTAGTGAATCACAAATATTTTATCAGTGATTTTATAAAATGTGTTAAGGTAATTTGGCTTCCCAGGTGGCACTAGTGGTAAAGAATCCACCTGCAGTGCAGGAGACGCAAGAGATATGGGTTCAGTCCCTGGGTCGGGAAGATTCCCTGGAGGAGGAAATGGCAACTCACTCCAGGATTCTTTCCTGAAAAATTCCATGGACAGAGGTGCCTGACAGGCTACAGTCCATGGGGTGGCAAAGAGTTTGACGTGACTGCACGCACTGTAACTGGTTAAGGTCATTGAGTTCATTCATATTGTTCAGGCTGTTAAAGAGCTAAGCAGTTTGTCTTAAAGTAAAGCATTAGGAAAATAAATATGCTCAGGTTTCTTCCGACAGTATGACTTCCGACAATACGTCTGAGTAGGAGCATCAGCAAAGTCCGAACCAGTTAAATCTGGAAAGAACTCACTATTTGAGATCTCACAGATCTTGCCTGATTGAGGGGAGATCTCCAAAGAGTCCCCCACTTCAAAAATTATTATGAATTGGCACCAGCCCAATAAGGAGCTAGGGCTCATCAAGTAGTGGCTATTAGGTGGATGAGATGGGAAAGGTCACACAAGTGTGGTTGCTATTTATTTGGGAAAGGTGAGCCTTGGGCCAGTTGGTAAGTTGAGACAGGGAGCCAGGAACTCCCTCGCTAGCCTAAATCACCAGGCCCATAGGCTGACGTGATTGCAGGTTAGCTGTGCCTCCTATCAATCAGCTAGAACAATATTTTCTCCAGGATTCCCACTAACTGATTCACCAAAGAGCTCAAAATATAAAGCCACCAAACACATGAGAAAACAAGCCACTATGACTGAGTCACAGCATCAAACTTAGAACTGCAGATACTGAAATTGTCAAATACTGAATGATGGAATAGGTAAGTATGTAACGTTTATAGAAATAGGAAATATAGTCACAGGTTACCAATCTACAAGGAATTACTTGAAATAATAGATTTAAAAAATCTACAAACATAATTTTTGAAATGGAAACTCATTCGATAGAATTCCTGAAATATTTAATACGAAACAGCAATTCAGGCTGCTGTTTGAAGAGAAATTTCATGAACCGGTAGAAAGTGAAAATAAAACTATCCAGAATGCCATAAGGGAGACAAGGAAAATGTGAAAGTGATGTCAAGAGAAATGGAGGGCAGAATGAGAAGGCTGAATAGGAGTATACTGGGTTGGCCAAAAGATGGTATGGCTTTTCTGCACCTGAATGAACTTTGTGGCCAACCCAATAATTAGATTCCCAGGAGGGAGGCAAGTGAGAGAATCTCAATATTTCAAGAGAGAATGACTACAAGTTTTCCACAACTGCTAAACACGTGAATTCACAGACCAAGGAGGTACTGTATACCACTAGCAGGAGAAGTACAAAGAAATACACACTTCAATGAAACTGCAGAACTCCAAAGACAGGAGTCATGAAAAACAGTCTCAGAAAAGGGGACAGACCTAAAAGAGACCAACGGTTAGAATGACAGCAGAGTTCTTAACAATACCAAAAGCCAGAAAACTATATATTTTAAATGTTGAGAGAGAAAAAAAAAACTTTTCAACCAGAATTCTGTACCATGTAAAACTCTTGTGGGGATGCACAGCCAGATCCCCTTCACAGAAGGACGAGCCTCTCAGCTGCAGGGAGCAGGGTCAGTAGACACCCTTCAGGTGGAGAGCTGCCTTATCTGAGGTGGATAATTAGGACTTGACTACACAGAAAAATGTCACCCACGTACCAAACTGACCACTCATTCTCAAATTCCACCCTGTTACTCATCCATTTCCTTTTCTATATCCTCTCATCTAACTACCAATTGCTTATTCTTTGAAGTTGATATATATGTGTAGGTATATTTACCTAAGTCTATTTTATTTTACATAGCACTGAGATCAGTAACTATCCATCAAGCAATCTGGACTAGAGTGAGTACTGAGAAGCAGATATGCGTGCATAAGTGTCATCTTACAGCCAAGATAACATGAGATGATGAGAAAACCACGGCCAAAATATAGTGCTAACGTGTACACTTAAACACTGACTGACGCAGACAGAAATATCCATGAGATGGCATGCCCAAATTATTTCTAAAGTTGCTTGACAGATTGATTTGTTTCCTCCCTCGTGGCTCAGTGATAAAAAATCTGACTGCCTGCCAATGCAGAAGACGTGGGTTCGATCCCTGGGTTGGGAAGATTCTCTGGAGAAGGACATGGCAACCCACGCCAGTATTCTTGCCTGGGAAATCCCACAGAGAGGAACCTGGCAGGTTACAGTTTTTGGGGTCGCAAAGACCCCACACGACTTAGCAACTAAAGAACAACAGAGGGCTAGATACTGTCAAGGGATATACAGATATCTGTCAGCAAGTTCACATTCTCCAGAAACGGCAAACTTAGCTGAGGGAAAAACAAACTGTACTGAAAATAGGTCACACTCAAAGAATGTTTAAAAAGCAATTAATTAGCTGCCATGGTATGGGAATTAAGCAGGACTTCAAGGATGAGTGTGATTTTAATTAAGCAGAAAGATAAGAAAGGCCATCGCAGGAGGTCATACGCGATCCCCTAATTTCCATGACACTAAACTTTCATAGAGACCCTCATGTGTTTATAAGCATTTTCTCTGAATCACATGCTAGGCTATTCTTACTGGATTGTTTTCATTACTGTATCTTGTTCTTCTCCTAGCAGGGGACGACAGAGGATGAGATGGTTGGATGGCATCCCTGACTCGATGGACATGAGTTTGAGTAAGCTCCGGGAGTTGGTGATGGACAGGGAGGCCTGGCATGCTGCGGTCCATGGGGGTCACAAAGAGCTGGATATGACGGAACAACTGAACTGATGATGACTGATGATCTTGTTCTTGATATGTCCTTTATGATTCAGCTTCAAGGAATTCCATCCCGCAGCTTTTTAATTACCACTACTTTATATTAAAGATTATAAGTTTTCTTACCTAAATTAGAATTTCATTTAGATCACAGAAGCTAAAATTCTCCTACATTTAACTCCCTTCAGAAACTCTCTGCTCAATATGAACTCATAATTTGTACTACCATTTGCTCACCCTATTTATCTCCTGAGATATTTTCAGAGGAGCCAATCTGATCATTTGAAGTTCTATAACACTGATCATCTCTAACACGCACAGTTTTAATTATATGCTAGCTTGAACTATTTTTAATTGGCTATCATGTGTATGTCCTACCTTTCCCCTTAAGGTTCTATTCTCCTGAAAAGCAGAAATTATACTTTAGCTTTCTTCTATATATCTCCAAACACAGAGAATGCCACATGCATAAGAGCTGTCATATAACTGTTCATTCCTTATTGAAAAGGATGAGGCTAATAATGTCAAATATCAAATACTGCTGAAAGTCCGTTCATGGAGCCATGCTATGCTGTCACGTCAGTCATGTCCAATTCTTTGTGACCCCATGGCAGGCTCCTCTGTCCATGGGATTCTCCAGGCAAGAATGGGTTGCCATTTCGTCCTCCAGGGAATCTTCTCAACCCAGGGATCGAACTCATGTCTCTTACATCTCCTGCACTGGCAGGTGGGTTCTTTACCACTCCTGCCAACTGGAGCTAGCAGTTCATGGAGACAGGTATTCTCAAAGATTCTCTGGTTTTCTCTCTCTCTATGAGTGTTTTAACTTAAGAGCTCTAGTTTTACTCTAGAAACTTCCCAACTGGGCTTCCTTACAACCTCCTCTCCTATGCTGTTGTCAAAGTGATCTTCCTAAAACCCAAATCTGATTTTATCACCCCAATGCTCAAAGTCTTTCAATAGTTTCTCACTGCTCTAGAGGAACAAACCCTGAACTCCTCAGCATGTTTCATCTCCTTCGGTGGCCCTGGTACCTAAATGCCTTTTCGTCCTCCTTGCCTCTGCATGAGCTGTTTCCTTGTCTGAGATTTCCAACTGCCGCCTCTGTACCCTAGTCAAATCAGAGTACTACCTTGTTTGTGAACAAGACTTTCCACAGTGACTTAAAAGGCTTTCTTCTTTGGAATCCCAAAGTACACTGTGTATGATTTTATCATACCTACTACTCTTTTGTCTTTCATCTCTGCGTTCCTAGCACCTAGAAGAACGCTTTTCACTTAGGAGTGCTAAATGAAAGGAAAAGGCAGGAAAGAGAGAGGATCTTTGATGGTGGTTTAAAAACAGGTCATTGGTTATGTTAGCAGTTGGGGAAGAAGGTGAAAAAGACCAGAGATGCAAAGAATGAAGGATGGAACTGGTAGAAAGGAAATATTCGAAATATTTCAAAAATCTCGCAAGGAAAATGGAAAGAAATGGATACAAGAGAGAAAACACATCAAAGTTAACAAACATGTAAATGTAATGGATACAAGACAGAAAACATGTCAAAGGCGGCTCCTTTTCAAAACCTAGAGTCGCTGACCAAGTTAGAAGGCAAAAGCAAGCGAGCTGAGAGAACAAACAAGAAGGTCTAAAAAGAGAGTACGTCGAGGAATCGTATCCTACATGACAAGGACAGGGAATACGTAAAGAAAGGCTGGAATGAGCCTGGAAGGATACAGCACAGCCACGGAAACACAGAAGAGAGAATTTCGGGCATCATAATTTTCATTCTTTCAGTTTCCCAGGCTTAGAAATCTTTAAAAAAATTTCTTTTGGCACATTCCTTCTCTCCAACTGCTTTGAATCCATCACCAACTCTTATCTTTTCATTTCTTCTTTTTCAATATCTTTTAGATCAGCTATTACTCTCTTGGCACTGTCACTGTTCTTTCATAAACCTCCATCATCTCTTAACTGAATTACTGCAGAGCTCCTAAGAGGTTTCTAATTCTAGTGTCTCTACCATCAAATATAACAAGAAGGCACATCCTTCCCACTCTCAGATATTCTCTGTGAAGCTTTCTCCCACCTCCTCCCCACCAGATTTAATCACCCCCTCCTCGTCCATGCTACCAAACAGGAGTTGGCCAACTGTGGCCAGCTGGTCAAATCGGGCCCCTTCCTATTTTTGTAAACAGTTTTACTGCAACACAGCCACTCCTATTTTGACTGCATACGGTCTATGGCTGCTTTCATGGTATTAACAGCAGAAATAAATGGTGGCAACAAAGACCATGTGACCCACAAAGCCTAAAGTTATTTATTAGGCTATTTCATTTATGATACAGTATTTATTATATTAGTTATTTTTCTCTTTATAGAAAAATTTGACAACCTCTGGACTATACCATGATATTTGCATTTTACTTTTATTATTACCTTATCCTATTGATAATAAAAGTTGATAACAGGCACTTACTGAGATGGGCACTGTTCTGAGCCGTTAGGTATATTATCTCATTTATTTCTTACAACATTGCTAAGGGACAGATATTATTACTATTTCCATTTTACAGATGAGGAAACTGAGGCTTATTATTCTAGACCCCATGCTTTCAACTAAACACAAATAATGACTACCCTATTTTTCTTGAGCTTATTAAGAACAAAGATCATGTCTAAATCAGTTTTGTATCCCGAGACTCTCACAGTGTCTGACATAGTAGGTATTCCATAATTGTTTGCTAAGTTAATCTCACAAAAATAACCACTTTTACTCTGCCTTCTCTCTCATGAGCAATGATTCCACGTTGCTCGCTGTATCGCGTCTAAACTCCTCTGGCTGGCATTAAGTCTGACCATAATCTGGGACAACTGAACCTAGCAAAGTTCAGAAAGGTCAATAAAGATCAACTCCTGTTTCAGAATTGGCTGCTTTTTCTTTGGACACCGTATGACTCGAACTCGGCACATGAGATAAACTGCTGCTAAATCACTTCAGTCGTGTCTGACTCTGTGCGACCCCATAGACGGAAGCCCACCAGGCTCCCCCGTCCCTGGGATTCTCCAGGCGAGAACACTGGAGTGGGTTGCCATTTCCTTCTCCAATGTGTGAAAGTGAAAAGAGAAAGTGAAGTCGCTCAGTCGTGTCCGACCCTTAGCGACCCCACGGAGTGCAGCCTACCAGGCTCCTCCATCCATGGGATTTTCTAGGCAAGAGTACTGGAGTGGCTTGCCATTGCCACTGAGATAAACTAAGCTGCCGATAAAACTCACTTGCCATCATGGGACCTGTGGAGGCTGCCGTGGTAGCTGCTCACTTTGCTGTGGACACTCCCTGCTGTGCTTCTCTGGTCATCCGCCACGGCCAGCTGAGTTGAAGGAGCATGTGTGGATATCCCTTGAGTGGAAGTTCCTCTTGATTTCCTTATGGTAGGAGTAATTGGATCCCTCAGGAGAGAATGAGCACAGTCAGGTTCCTGGAGGACCTGTCGGCTGTCATTCACTATCCTAAATAACAAAATACTAAGTGTAAGATAGCAAGCCTATAGACCAAAAACAATACTTCTACAGACTGATGTTATTCTTCAAAAAAGAAAACTCTCCAAACAATGTCTTTAGGACAGATATAAGGTAACACAGTTGACAGAAGAGAGACTAACACAAAAATCTGTGTCAATCTGTCCCCTAAACTGGTATGATGGAAAGAGGTTCGTATTAGAATATGGAACTCAGGATGTTAGTTCCAATTCTATCAACAAATATGTGATCTTAGGCAAGTCATTATCCCCTTTACTTAATTTTCCTCATCTATAAAATGACCGCATGCAATTTCATCATTTTTCAAAAGCCCCTTTCGGCTAAAGAAATTTATCGTTCTTGAAGACACTGAAATATTGCAAAGGGACTACTATGAAGTAAAAATAGTATTTTCTTGCATGGTTTATAGAAGCAGTGGGGGTCTCATCATGGCATAGACTCATTTTTTAATTTGTAAGAGCAGTTGTTTTTAGCTTACAAGTTGATTTTATGACAGAATCTGTTGTCTAGTGCTTGAATAAACCTGACCGTAACTAGAACAAAACATATGAAAAATTAATTTAAGCAAACATACAACGAAGTCCCAGACATAATAAAGGCTTAGGAGAAAAAGAATTAAGGGGACGAATTATGTCCAGAGCTAAAGTTTTTAACTGCTATGAAACGACTAAAACCAGATAGGTGTTTATGTTGATGAACAAAATGGTAATTAAAGAGCCAATTCAACAGGTGCAAAGGTCAGTGTATCAGTTTGGGTAAATAAGTGACCATAAGCTTCATAAAGTTAAAATGAGACAATATTATTTAAAAAAAAAAAAGCTCCGACACGTGAAGATTAGATCATCAATTGACAAAATGCATAGATTTTAAGTTTTCAAATTAGAAAAGAATCACTGCTGTTACTGCCATTGTTATTTTTCGAGCTGGGGTAGAAGAACTCAAAGACTAGTATTTGTTGAGTACTGCATAATGCCAAGCGTTTTACATATATTCTCTGTTAATCTTTCTTAATAATGGTTTTATTATGGAGATTAACTCCTGAACAGACACTTCTATGGGGGTGGAGGTCCATCAAGAGTAAATACTGTGATCCCCATTTCATAGATGAAGAAACTGAGGTCACAAGGGATTAAAGAACTTTTCAAAAGTCATACAGCAGAACAACAGCTGGGCATCAAACTGACGTATAAATGTTTCAAAGTGAATCATAAAGTAATGATACAACATAATGTTTACATATGTCCTGAAAGCATCACAAACTAGACAGAAGAAAGAACAACTCAAACAAAGTTATTACCACATTTATTCTTCTATCATCAATGGCCCTATGCACATGTACACACATCCAAAGTTGCTCTGGACTGCTGAATTTATTTTCTAAACTTATGTTTTAAAATTGATTCAAACTGATTTCTGGTCATTCCAAACATTTAATCTACCTTCAAATGGTGAAGGTCTGACTCCTCATTTTACAAATAAGAAAACAGGGGTCCAGAAAAATTAAGTGATGTGACCCAGATAACTCCAAAACAAGATTTCTAAAAGTATTTCAACCAGTGTCAGAATTATTAGCATCAGTTCAGTTCAGTCGCTCAGTCGAGTCCGACTCTGCTACCCCATGAATCACAGCACGCCAGGCCTCCCTGTCCATCACCAACTCCCGGAGTTCATTCAAACTCATGTCCATCACATCGGTGTTGCCATCCAGCCATCTCATTCTCTGTCGTCCCCGTCTCCTCCCGCCCTCAATCCCTCCCAGCATCAGAGTCTTTTCCAGTGAGTCCACTCTTTGCATGAGGTGGCCAAAGTATTGGAGTTTCGGCTTTGGCATCCGTCCTTCCAATGAACACCCAGGACTGATCTCCTTTAGCATGGACTGCTTGGATCTCCTTGCATATGTGGTTCACTGAGAGAAGGACCACTAATTTGACTGTCATAATTTTAGAAGCCAGTCTTTCAACAGCACAGTATAACAGAGGGGTTAACAGTAAAGTCTAGACACTAGAATCAGACTGCTTGGGTTTGAATCTCAGTTCTACCACTCACCAGCTACTGAACCTTGGTTCTGTGTTCTGATCTGTAAAACGACAATCTTCCTCACAAGATTGTCTAGAGGATTAAATGATTTCGTGCTTAGAACAGTGCTTGGAGCATTAAGTGGACTCAATTGATTGGAAACCATTATTATGGTTACCCTCTAGTCATTTCTCAAAGGCTCAACCAGACAAACGCTACCAACGACTGTAGGCTGCTCACACTCTGCAGGAGTGACTCTGTAGCTCAGAGCACAGTCCCAGCAGGGAGGGTCACAATGACTGCTGAGTCAGGGAAGTGGGAGGCCCATGGTTCCAGAAAACCAAATGGCAGGGTTTTGGGGAGGTCGAACCAGTTTCAAAAGGGTTCTGGCCCAGTCAGGATCCCCCAAATAACTGGAATGAGTCCCCAAAAGGGCAGTGTTGGTTTAGTTTAGCCCCATCTCGAGTTTCTAACACAACAGAATTGCTGTGTGACAGAACGGTTTGTGTGTGGCCCAGAGGTGACCAGGAATGCTAATTCAAACCCTCTCCTTAGAATTATGTTTCACTGTGACTGAAATACATCTTAAAATTTCAAAGAATACACAGATAAATCTCCCAAGTAAGGCTGTTCCACAGAAATTAAGGACTTGGTTTGTTTTGTTTGCTATTGACCCTGCATCACCGAATAGTTGATGGCACAGAGTAACCACTCATTAACGTCTTTCTCAAAGGATGAATTCCCAGAAAAGACATTTTTGTCATTGCTGCATTAACCTTTCCCCTTCTTTCCTTCTCGGACCAATGAAATTGCATTTAAAGGAGAAATGCATTGTCCAATAATACTAGCAGTAGTCTCAGATATGGTAATAAGGAATGCATATTTTTAAATTGTGATTTTTATAGATTTCAGTCTAATCTGAGTAACAGAAGCTGCTAATTAGTGTTAACTGAGAAAACACAAGATTCTGATAATGTGGTAATTTAAGATCTATTTTAAAAGTACATTAACCCATACAAAACACAATAACATTTTACATTTAATCTTAAGACTTTTATAGAAATTCATTTTCCCAAGATTTATTTTCCATGTAACTTAGGTTAAATAAAATCATAAGAAAATGGATTCCACTCACTTAGAATTTGTGACAATTCAAATGAGTATAAATATTAGCTTTATACTCAGTAAAAAGTCTGAAGTCATCTGTTCCTTTGTGAATACTGCAGGGTCTTATTTTATTCTATTAAGTAAGCGGTCAAAAAATGAAAAATTCCTCAAATATGGCCAAATCTTATATTTTACCATGACTCTCTAATATGCAATTTGGCCAACTATGAATTAAAATAACATCTTTAACATGTTTCATTTTATCTGCTCATATCATTTCACTATTTTGGCTTTAATGTGTATGACTTAGAATAAAATAACATGTGATGCCTTTAAATAATTTATGGTGTAACTTAGAACAATGGACAACTGGAAATGGAAATCTAATACTGGGTGACTTTAGCCAAGGCACCAAGCCTCTCTGTGCATGTTTCCACATCTTTAACACAGAGATGATAACACTAGTCATCACAGAAATGTCAAAAAGATCAAAGAATATATATATATATATAAGCATTCATTTGTTTTTAATTTTAAGATTATAATTTCAAGTATTTTTAAAACAAGATTGGCTTTCCCTCAAATATTCTGAATTAGTAAGAAACAGGCCTTAAGCCTGGTTCTACCTGGCTATCTTTTCTGAGTACGTTTTTAGGTTTAAGATTTAATCATACTTGGTGGCAACTGAGGTTATAATCTTGTTGGAATATTTCCTCCAAATCCAAATTGTTTCAACATAGGAAACACACACACACACACAATTATGTAAGTGTGAAGCCTGTGAACACCACCATAATTTACTTCAACTTACTCTTTTTCCCTGCGACCGTGAAGAAAAACTGGCCTATTCAAAGCAAATCTTTTTGCTTCCAACGCAAAAAACGGAAGGAATACCAACGATGAGAGCCATCAGGTATTTCATCAGAAAGGGAATCAGATCTGGACGACTAATTTGACTAACCTACAAGAAGGGAAAGAATGCCTTAAATATATACATAGAAACTTCTCTTCAAGACCACTGTAAAATCTTTAAATAAATAATAAAATAATTATACAAGTCTGATGTCTGCACTCACACAGTCCTATCATTTTCTCGTTATATGGAAAAGATATACTGCTGAAAATCTGACAATGACTATATATTCTATATTCTATAGCCTGAGTTCTATACTTTTCTTGCTAGCCCATGGTCAGTTCAGTTCAGTTCAGCAGCTCAGTCGAGTCCGACTCTTTGCGACCTCATGAATCACAGCACGCCAGGCCTCTCTGTCCATCACCAACTCCCGGAGTTCACTCAAACTCATGTTCCTCGAGTCGGTGATGCCATCCAGCCATCTCATTCTCTGTCGTCCCCTTCTCCTCCTGTCCTCAATCCCTCCCAGCATCAGAGTCTTTTCCACTGAGTCAACTCTTTGCATGAGGTGGCCCAAGTATTGGAGTTTCAGCTTCAACATCAGTCCTTCCAATGAACACCCAGAACTGATCTCCTTTAGGATGGACTGGTTGGATCTCCTTGCAGTCCAAGGGACTCTCAAGAGTCTTCTCCAACACCACAGTTCAAAAGCATCGATTCTTCGGCGATCAGCTTTCTTCACAGTCCAACTCTCACATCTATACATGACCCCTGGAAAACCCATAGCCTTGAACATTCGGACTTTTCTTGGCAAAGTAATGTCTCTGCTTTTTAATATGCTATCTAGGTTGGTCGTAACTTTCCTTCCAAGGACAAAACCACTTTTACTTTCATGGCTGCAGTCACCATCTGCAGTGATTTTGGAGCCCAAAAAAATAAAGTCTGACACTGTTTCCCCATCTATTTCCCATGAAGTGATGGGACCAGATGCCATGATCTTCGTTTTCTGAATGCTGAGCTTCAAGCCAACTTTTTCACTCTCCTCTTTCACTTTCATCAAGAGGCTTTTGAGTTCCTCTTCACTTTCTGCCATAAGGGTGGTATCATCTGCATATCTGAGGTTATTGATATTTCTCCTGGCAATCTTGATTCCAGCTTGTGCTTCTTCCAGCCCAGCGTTCCTCATGATGTCCTCTGCATAGAAGTTAAATAAGCAGGGTGACAATATACAGCCTTGATGTACTCCTTTTCCGATTTGGAACCTGTCTCTTTTTCCATGTCCAGTTCTAACTGTTGCTTCCTGACCTGCACACAGGCTTCTCAAGAGGCAGGTCAGGTGGCCTGGTATTCCCATCTCTTTCAGAATTTTCCACAGTTTATTGTGATTCACACAGTCAAAGGCTTTGGCATAGTCAAGAAAGCAGAAATCGATGCTTTTCTGGAACTCTCTTGCTTTTTCCATGATCCAGCGGATGTTGGCAATTTGGTCTCTGCTTCCTCTGCCTTTTCTAAAACCAGCTTGAACACCTGCAAGTTCACGGTTCACGTATTGCTGAAGCCTAGCTTGGAGAATCTTCTATACAGGCATTCTCAAAGATGTTGTAGTCTGGTTCCATACCACCACAATAAACAAATACCACAATAATGTGAGTCTTGGGGATTATTTGCTTTCCCCGTAGTATCTACTCCTCAGAGTCATATAATAACAATGCTCATATCTAAGTTAAAAAATAGTTTATTGCTAAAAAATGCTACCCATCACTGGAGCCTTCAAGTGACTCATACTGTTTTCGTTGTGGAGGGTCTTGCCTTGATGCTGAAGGCTGCTGACTGATCGGGGTGGTTTCTATAGGCTAGGATGACTGTCGCAACTTCTTAAAATAAGATAATAATGAGGTTTGCCGCATCATCCTTTGACTCTTCCTTTCATGAAAAATTTCTCTGCAGCATGAATTACTGTTTGGTAACATTTTACCCAAAGTAGAATGTCTTTCAAAACTGAAGTCAATCCTCTCAAACCCTGCTTCTGCTTTATCAACTAAGTTTATGTAATATTCTAAATCCTCTGTTGTCATTTCATCAATCCTCACGGCATCTTCCATGTCAAGAAATCATTGTCTTAATGCTCACCCATGAGAAGCAACTCCTCATCCGTTAAAGTTTTATCATGGGATTGAGGCAATTTAGTCACATCTTCAAGTTCCACTTCTAATTCTAGTTCTCTTGCTATTTTTCTACCACACTGGGTATTATTTCCTCCACCAAAGCCTTAAAACACCGCAAGGCACCATGAGGGTTGGAATCAACTTCTTTCAAACTCCTGCTAATATTTATATTTTGACCTCGTCCCCTGAATCGTGAATGTTCTCAATGGCATCTAGAGTGGTGAATACTTTCCAGGTTTTCATTTAACCACCCAAATCCATCAGAGGAATCACTATGGTAGCTATAGCCTAAAAATGTATTTCTTATGGGACTTCTCTGGCAGTCCAATGGTTAGAATTTTGCACTTTCACTGTGGTGGCCCAGGTTCAATCCCTGGTCAGGAAACTAAGATCCTGCAAGCTGTGAGGTGTGCCACTCCCAAAATATATTTCTTAACTAATAAAACCTTGAAAGTTCAAATTACTCCTTGATCTGTGGGCTGCAGAATGGATGTTGAGAAGGTAGGCATTAAATAACGTTAGTCTGGTACGTCTCCATCAGAGTGCTTGGGTGACCAAACGCATTGTCAATAAGCAGTAATATTTTCAAAGGAATCTCTTTTTTCTGAGCCGTAGATCTCCACAGTGGGCTTCAAATATTTAGTAAACCATGCTGTAAACAGATGTGCTGTCACCCATGCGTTTTTGTTCCATTTATGGAGCACAGGAAGAGAAGATTTAGCATAATTCAGAATGGCAAATGAGCATTTTGTTACCGTTCACTTGCCATGTCATATTCTACTCTCTTGAAACCCCATGGACTGTAGCTCGCCAGGCTCATCTGTCCATGGGATTTCCCAGGCAAGAATACTGGAGTGGTTTGCCATTTCCTTCTCCAGGGGATCTTCCCGACTCAGGGATCAAACCCACATCTCCTGCACTGACAGGTAGATTCTTTACCATTGAGCCACCAGACCAGCTGCATTAGCCCCTAACAAGAGAGTCATCCTGCCCTGTGAAGCTCTCTAGCCAGGCACTGACCTCTCCTCTCCAGCTTTGAAAGTCCTGGTGATATCTTCTTCCAATAGAAGACTGTCCTGTCTACACTGAAAATCTGTTGTTCATAATAGCCACCTTCATGAATGACCTTAGCTAGATATTCTGGATAACGTGCGGCAGCTTCTACATCAGCACTTGCTGCTCTGCCATGAACTCTGATGCTACTGAGATGCTGTCTTTCCTTAAACTTCACGAAATCGACCCCTGCTAGCTTCAAACCTTTCTTCTGCAGCTTCCTCATCTCTCTAAGCCCTCACAGAATTAGAGTTAGGGCCTTGTCTCAGATTAGGCTTGGGCTTCAGGGAATCCCATGGCTGGCTGACCTAGGCAGATCCCCAAACCTTCTCCATATCAGCAATAAGGCTCTTTTGTTTTCTTATCATTCATGAATTCACTAGAGTTATCATTTTCGATTTTCTTTGAAAACCTTCCCTTTGGATTCACAACGTGGCTGCTGGGCTCAAAAGGCCTAACTTTTGGCCTGTTTCGACTTTCAACATGACTTTCTCACTAACCTTAATCATGTCTAGCTTTTGATTTAAAGTGAAAGGTATGCAACTCCTTTCACTTGAACCCTTAGCGGCCACTGTATGGTTAGTTGGCCTGATTTCAATATCGTTGTGCCTAAGTGAATAGGGAGGCCCATGGAGAACCTTTTCTACAGAAACCCACCCCCAAAACTTGTGTGACTTGCTTTATTGGGAAATTTGCTTTACTGCAGTGGTCTGGAACCAAACCTGCAATATCTCAGAAATATGCCTGCTATGCAAGTCTTACCAAAATGTGACACAGGGATATGAAGTGAGCAAAGATGTTGGATAAAAAGGCACTAACAGATTTGCTCAACACAGGGTTTCCACGAGCCTTCAATTTGTAAAAACTGTGGTGCCTGCAAAACAAGAGTCCGAAATGCAGTACCTGGATGCAATGTCAAAAATGACAGAACGATCTATTCGTTTCCAAGGCAAACCCTTCAATATCACAGTAATCCAAGTCTATGTCTTGACCAGTAATGCTGAAGAAGCTGAGGTTGAACGGTTTTAGGAAGACCTACAAGACCTTCTAGAACTCACACCCAAAAAAGATGTCCTTTTCATTATAGGGGACTGGAATCCAAAAGGAGGAAGTCAAGAAACACCTGGAGTAATAGGCACATTTGGCCTTGGAGTACAGAATGAAGCAGGGCAAAGGCTCATAGAGTTTTGCAAGAGAATGCACTGGTCATAGCAAACACCCTCTTCCAACAACACAAGAGAAGACTCCACACATGGACATCACCAGATGTACAACACTGAAATCGGATTGATTATATTCTTTGCAGCCAAAGATGGAGAAGCTCTAGAAGTCAGCAAAAAGAAGACTGGGAGTTGACTGTGGCTCAGATCATGAACTCCTTATTGCCAAATTCAGACTTAAATTGAAGAAAGTAGGAAAAACCACTAGACCATACAAGGATGACCTAAATCAAATCCCTTACGATTATACAGTGAAAGTGACGAAGAGATTCAAGAGATTAGATCTGACAGACAGAGTGCCTGATGAATGTCGATGGAGTTTTGTGACTCTATACAGGAGACAAGAATCAAGACCATCCCCAAGAAAAAGAAACACAAAAAAGCAAAATGGATGTCTGAGGAGTCCTTACAAACACCTGTGAAAAGAAGAGAAGCGAAAAGGAAAGACACACTCATTTGAATGCAGAAGTCCAAAGAATAGCAAGGAAAGATAAGAAAGCCTTCCTCAGTGATCAGTGCAAAGAAATAGAGGAAAACAGCAAAATAGAAAAGACTAGAGATCTCTTCAAGAAAATTAGAGATAATAAGGGAACATGTCATGCAAAGATGGGCTCAATAAAGGACAGAAATGGTAGGGACCTAAGAGAAGCAGAAGATATTAAGAAGAGGTGGCAAGAATACACAGAAGAACTATACAAAAAAGATCTTCAAGACCCAGAGAATCACGATGGGATGATCACTCACCTAGAGCCAGACATCCTGAAACGTGAAGTCAAGTGGGCCTTGGGAAGCATCACTACGAAGAAAACTAGTGGAGGTGATGGAATTCCAGTTGAGCTACTTCAAATTCTAAAAGATCGATGCTGTCAAAGTGCTGCACTCAGTATGTCAGCAAAATTGGAAAACTCAGCTGTGGCCATAGGACTGGAAAAGGTCACTTTTCATTCCAATCCCAAAGAAAGGCAATGCCAAAGAATGCTCAAACTATCGCACAATTGCACTCATCTCACAAGCCAGTAAAGTAATGCTCAAAATTCTCCAAGCCAGCCTTCAACAGTACATGAACTGAGAACTCCCAGATCCTCAAGCTGGTTTTAGAAAAGGGAGAGGAACCAGAGATCAAATTGCCAACATCCGTTGGGTCATGGAAAAAGCAAGAGAGTTCCAGAAAAAGCATCTACGTCTGCCTTATTGACTATGCCAAAGCCTTTGTGTGGATCATAACAAATTCTGGAAAATTCTGAAAGAGTTGGGAATACCAGATCACCTGACCTCCCTCTTGAGAAATCCATATGCAGGTCAGGAAGCAACAGTTAGAACTGGACGTGGAACAAGAGACAGGTTCCAAATAGGAAAAGGAGTACGTCAAGGCTGTATATCGTCACCGTGCCTATTTAATTTCTATGCAGAGGACATCATGAGAAACACTGGCCTAGAGGAAACACAAGCTGGAATCAAGATTGCCGGGAAAAATATCAATAGCCTCAGATAGGCAGATGACACCAACCTTATGGCAGAAAGCGAAGAACTAAAGAGCCTCTTGATGAAAGTGAAAGAGGAGAGTGAAAAAGTTGGCTGAAAACTCAACATTCACCAAATTAAGATCACGGCATCTGGTCCTATCACTTCATTACAAGTAGATGGGGAAACAGTGGAAATAGTGACAGACTTTATTTTGGGGGGCTCCAAAAATCACTGCAGATGGTGACAGCAGCCATGAAATTAAAAACACTTGCTCCTTGAAGAAAAGTTATTACCAATCTAGATAGCATATTAAAAACCAGCGACATTATTTTGCGAACAAAGGTCCGTGTAGTCAAAGCTATGGTTTTTCCAGTAGTCATGCATGGATGTCAGAGTTCGACTATAAAGAAAGCTAAGCCTTGAAGTATCGATGCTTTTGAACTGTGGTGTTGGAGAAGACTCTTGAGAGTCCTTTGGACAGCAAGGAGATCCAACCAATCCACCCTAAAGAAAATCAGTCCTGAATATTCATTGGAAGGACTGATGCTGAAGCTGAAACTCTAATATTCTGGCTACCTGATGCAAACAACTGACTCATTGGAAAAGACCCTGATGCTGGGAAATATTGAAGGTGGGAGGAGAAGGGGATGACAGAGGATAAGATGGTTGGATGGCATTCCCAACTCAATGGACATGAGTTTGAGTAAACTCTGGGAGTTGGTGATGCACAGGGAGGCCTGGCGGGCTGTAGTCCATGGGGTCACAGAGAGCTGGACATGACTGAGCGACTGAAGTGACTGAAGTGAAGTGTCTGCAAAGCAGACAATAAAGGGAAGTGCAATAAAACAAGGTATATGTGTTTTCTTGACTAATTTTCTGTTTACCTATTCATTTTTGTTTTTAAGGATATGTATTTCTTTGGCTCCATCGAGTCTTAGCTGTGGTGTGTGGGCTTGGCTGCCCTGCAGCACATAGGATCTTAGTTCCCTGAACAAGTATCAAACCCATGGCCCCTGAACTGTGAGGCGATTCCTAACCATTGGAACGCCAGGTCAGTCCCCACCTATCTGTTTTAATAGAGATATGCTAATCTGTGGGCTCCTCCGTTTTCCTTCTGATCCTGTCACTTTTCACTTTTAAGGCCGTGTTAGGTGTTATATCAATGCTCGAGCTGCCCAATGCGCTTCAGTGCTCACTGTCAACAGTATTCTATCTGACGTCACTGTTGCCACACCAGTGTGTTTCCTCATCATACCATCACATTTGTCAAGCGTATCTTTTCCTATTTACCAATGCCTTTCTTTCAAGCCTGGCTGTGCTATACTACTGTTTTTAAACAATATATAGTTTCCTCCTACTAAAGTATAAACTCAACGAGGAGTTTTTTTCCCCCCAGTGGTCTTATTCCCAGAGCCTAGATCAGTGTCTGGCACATAGCAGGTGCTCATTAAACACACACATACATTTACAATATGTACTTATACTTGGCATTATGAGAAAAAGTTAATAGTTTAAAGTATTCAGCACTTCCATCTTCTTGAACAAGACTATGCTCCTAGCACACTTGAGCTACCTGATACTCCTTGTTATTATTTTCCAGAGAGAGACTCAGAAGAACCTTTACAAAAATAACTGGTCCTGTTATTATCATTGTTAAGTGACTTTGCCAAAAACTACACCCTCGTCCTATCTTGGGGTTCTCTTTTCTTTCTGCTAAAGGATGCTCTTTAGAAATTCTTATAGATAGGGTATGCCAGAGATAAATTATTTTAGTCCTTGCCCCAAAATGTCTTTCTCTTGTCCTCAATCTGCAGTGGTGCTTCAGATGGATAAAGTTATCATCACTCAACATTTAAAAGATATTAGTTCATTCTCTTCTAGCTGCTATTGTTGCTTTTGAGAAGCCTGCACAGTTGATCATCTCTTGGGAGATTTCTGCTCTCTGGTAGCTTTTAAATGTCTCTAGCCTTCTAGTTGCAAAGAATGTTTCTCATTGCGATTGGTTTTTACTTGTCCTGCTTAGTATGCAGAGCGTACTTTTAATGTGAGGTTTAACAAGTTATCAGTTCTGAAAAATTCAGGATGTAGTTCTTTAGTTATCATTTCTTAGTCATTCTTACAGCCCCTTGTTCTAGGACTCCCACTAGATGTATACTGAAGCTTCTCAACCTATTTTTAATATCTCTTAATGGCATAATTAGAAGATTTTGTGCATTGTATGTCTCTATTATGCATTCTGGGTGATTGACACTTAGAACAAATTTTCACTTCACTAGCTCTCTCTCTTCATGTTGACTTTAGAATTCATTCCATCTATTGACTTAATTCCTATAACTACATTTCTAGGCAAATTGGCTTTTATGTTTGTCTATTATTATGTTTGCTAATTTATCATAAGTTCTTATTCTTTAAAGTGCTTTTTATTATTTATCTATGGAAGAGTCTTACAAATACATATTTTTAAAATAAGTCTTTAGAAAATTATTACTTTTGTTACATTTGGGAGGGAGTCCATCTCCTGATTTGCTTTTATTGAGTGACTCTCTAGGTTTCGCTTCTTTCTTTAATTGCGCTCTGAAATTCCTGCTCACAGACCCTGAGTGAGAGAGCTCTCCGCTCCCCCTCCTTCTCTCGTCCTCACTCCTTCTCTACATCAACCATTCATTTTTGTCTTTCCCAGCACCCATGGGGCCCTGGACTTCCCTGGGGGCTCAGGCGGTCGACCCAGGTTTGATCCCTGGGTCGGGAAGATCCTCTGGAGAAGGAAATGGCAATCCACTTCAGTACTCCTGCCGGGAAAATCCCATGGACGGAGGAGTCTGGTAGGCTACAGTCCATGGGCTTGCAGAGTCGGACATGACTGAGCAACTTCACTTTACTTTACTTTATGCATCCCTAGTTAAAAACCAGGTCTAATATTGATGACTGCACACTCCAGACATTATCAGCTACCAGAGACTCAGCTACTGAGTCATTCAAGTTTGACCCTCTCACATCTCTCGATAAATATTTTAAGTATTTTTATGCTAAATGCAGCTTCAGGAAAGAGCTGGTTCCACCTTTAATGTAAACTTTCTTCTAGGAGCAGGAGAGTCCCATTTCTGACTCCTACTTTTAACTGATAAGCCTAGTCAGAGGACTCTCTTGACTCCCAGGTAACACTTTTCCTTCTGTACACCCATAGAAACTGAATGCCTAGCCACCCCAGCCACTTCAGACCTGGATTCTAGTAGCCCACGCTTTTATCTCCAGTCATCATTTTGCATTTCTATTCTACAAGTTAGCTTATTTTGTCTTTTAGGTTGACTCTGTTTAAAAATTCCCTTGTTACACTTTAGATCTAATTGGCACATGATTATAGCTGGACTGGTCCATACAGTCAAAGATATGATTTTTCCAGTACTCATGGACAGCTGTGGGGGTTGGACCATACAGAAGTCTCAGTGCCAACGAATGGATGCTTTAGTTCATTGCAGTGTTGAAGAAGACTCTTGAGAGGCCCCTGGACTGCAAGGACATTATATATATATATATATACCTTTAGTGTAAAATACCTTTAGTCCCATAGATTTGCTTTTCTTTTACAAATTTATTTAGTTAATGTCTTATGACAGCATATTAAATACTTCCCAATATTAGTTCAGTGAGCTAGTTTGCAGAAATATGACTTTATCACAGGAGTATATTTATCTCAGGTCAAAGGGGAGCTCCTGAAGCAGCCCATAAAATTTGACTTTTCTTCAGGAAGTAAAACTGTTAGCATTTCAAGTATCATGAATGGTTATGAATTATAGTCTGCCTCAAAAGATAGAACTTTACAAACCAAATTCATCAGAATTAATACTTTAATTTAAATAAGCATTTTAAGGCATTCTTTTTTTTTTTCTTTTATTTCTTTCAATTGGAGGCTAATTACTTTACATTATTGTATTGGTTTTGCCATACATTGACATGAATCTGCCCCCGGTGCAGTGATCTAAAATGCAAGAAAATAAATTAAACTGTTAAAAGTTTATTTTTTCCTAAAGTCAGAAATAACTAAATCCAATTAATTCTCCACTACGTGTGTATTTTTCACGTTTTTCAATTTAGAAGTTTCTTAGTTCCTGGCTGATTTTCCTGTCACACGATGGGCTCTTCAATCCACTTCACCAGGCTGTTGTTTGCTTAGGGAAAACCACCTTATTAATACTAACCTAAAGAGAAGATAATAAGTCAGTCTGCCTGATAATGCGTGTATCCTAAAAATATAAGCCATGAATTTAAAGAATAAATACAATCAAAGAAATTTCGTTTCTGCAAATGCCTATCCACAAAATGTTAATCACTGGTACAAAGGGGTATTAAATTATAGTATCCTCTTAAAAAACACACACACACAACAAAACCCTGCCTTTCAAGGTCAATTCAAACATAATCTGCAACTGATCCTTTCCACACATGATCCTTTCTCTTTTGAATCCTCTGAGCACTATATGCCTATTTATCGCATTTACCAAGTTCTTCCTGAAGTTTCAGTCATTCAGATAAAAACATTTTTAATAAATACTAAGTCTGAGACACTGCAACTGGGAGCTAGACACAAAAGGACAGCTGGGATTTTTAAAAATAAAGTTTTCGTACTAATTTTGCTATTTTAAAAACACAATGTGTTTCTTGCAAAAAAATCAGAAAACACAAACATTAAATGAAAAACACAGAAAACACAAATAAATCGTGTTAATTCAAGAACAATCACTGCTGGTCTTGACAAAAATCTTTCCAGATCACTTACTCTACATGAACATGAATACACTTCTTTTCTTCAACAAAAACAGGATGATACCACATACATTATTTTATTATCTATTCCTATTTTTTCCTATTAATTAATGTATCAAATTTGGCTTCCCTGGTGGCTCAGTAGTAAAGAATCCACCTGCCAAGCAGGAGACACTGGTTCAATCCTGGGGTCGGAGAGATTCCCTAGAGGAAGAAATGGCAAACCCACTCCAATATTCCTGTCTGGGAAATCCCATGGACAGAGAAGCCTGGAGGGGTACATCAAGTACAACCATTAGAATTTGACAGCCAACGATGGAGATGAGATTATTTAGGCAGAAAGAGAATGAGAGGTCTAGAGATAAGAAAGGTGGTTTTTTGATTCCTTTACTTTACTATACTACTCACAAGTGTAAATACATAATGTTGAAAGCTTCAAGTCGCTTTGACCTTTCCCTGCTCCCAAAAAAAAAAGGGTAAAGGAAAACACTGGTGTTCACAGGACAGTGGTATTTTTGGTACTCCTGTCAGTACTACCATTACCAACCCCAACAAACCCACAACTATTGACAATTCCAGGAGATCATGTGCTGAGGGATACCTCTACAACACAACCACGACTGACTACCACCTCTTCCGGAATTCACAGTTTATGAAGTGCATTAACTCACTCAAACATTTACTTAGCAGTTACTATGTGTGAGGTACTATGTTAGCTGCTGGCCCTACAAAGATGAATAAGGACCTCAACAGCAAGTTCTGCTTTCAAAAGCAAATGTCCTTCAGCAGGACCTGAACTAAAAAATGAGGACAAGTTCGTACCCAATACAGCGGCTATCACTCCAAAACAAAAACCCAGAAAATAACTAGTGTTGGTGAGGGTGGAGAGATACTTGTGCATCGCTAGCAAAAATGTAAAATGGAACAGCTGCTATACAAAACAGTTCAGCGGTTCCTCAAAAAACTAAACAGGATTATCATGCTATCCTAAAATTTCACTTCTGGGAATACCCCAAAAAATCTTAAAGCAAAGACTGGAACAAATATGTATACATCTGTACTCATAGTAGTTATGTTCATAATAGCCAAAAGGTGGAAGGAACTCAAGAGTCTGATGAATGAATGGTTAAACTAAATGTTGGGCATAAATATACAATGAAATATTATTCAGCCTTAAAAAGGAAGGAAATTCCGACACTTGTTACAAAATGGATGAATCGCGAAGACATTGTGCTAAGTGAAATAAGCCAATCGCAAATGGACAAATATTTTATGATTTCAATTATATGAGGCATTGGAGTCGTCAAACTCAGAGAGAAAGAAAAAAGTAGAACGGTGGCCGCAGAAGGTTGAGGGAGGGGAGAACAGGGAATTATTGTTTAGCAGGTATGGTGTTTCAGTTGCAGAAGCTGAAAAAGTGCTCAAGAAGGATAGTGGTAACGACATACCAAGGTGACTGTACTGAATGACACTGAACTGCACACTTAAAAATGATTGGAATGGGGGAATTCCTTGGTGGTCTCATGGTTAGGACTCTGAACTTTCAGTGCCAGGAACTGGGTTCAATCCCTGGTTGAAGAATTAAGATCCCACAAGCTGTACGGTACGCCAAAAAACAAACAAGAAAAGGTTCAAATGGTAAATTTTATGTTATATATATTTTGCGTACATGCATGCTAAGTCACTTCGGTCAACTCCACCTCTTTGCAACACAATGGATTGTAGCCTGTCACACTCCATTGGATTCTCCAGGCAAGAATATTTGATTGGGAAGCCATGTACTCCTCCAGGGGATCTCCCCGACCCTAGGATTGAACCCACACCTCTTGCATTGGCAGGCGGTTTCTTGACCACTAGTGCAACATGTATATTTGGCCACAATTTAAAAAAAAATTCTGAGGAACATTATCTATAAGTGCTACTATGAAATAGCCAGGATATATTGTTAAGTAAAAAAAAACAAGGTGGAGAAAACAAAGAGTATGACACTATATCAAAAGAGCGTGAAACAACATATAGCTATATAGAGATATTATACAGACATTTTCTATAATTACTATAATTTTTAATGCAATGATAAACAAAAAACTTAAAAAAAACCAACTACCCCCAAGGGAAGGAAAGAAGAAGGTTAGGATTCAGCTGGTAAAGAATCCACCTGCAGACTCTGGTTCAGTTCCTGGGTCGGGAAGATCCCTTGGAGAAAGGATAGGCTATCCACTCCAGTATTCATGGGCTTCACTGGTGGCTCAGATGGTAAAGAATTTGCCTGAAATTCGGGAGGTCTGAGTTCGATCCCTGGGTTGGGAATATCCCTTGAAGGAGGGCATGACTACCCACTCCAGTATTCTTGCCTGGATAATCCCCGTGGACAGAGGAGCCTAACAGGCTACAGTCCATTGGGTCTCAAAGAGTCAGACACGATGAGTGACTAAGCACAAACACAGTCCAGAAACTGGACTCCTCTGAATGTACCTTGTCGTATACATTAAGTTTTTAAACACGATTATAAAATAAATTTAAACAAAAAACATTTTAAGTCGTTCCTCAAAATCAAAATGAAACACACACCTAAACTGTGTATTGAGTTAAACCAAACAGAGGAGTACTTAACTGTAAAACACAGTAATCTGACTGCACATCCTTGGTGAAATACATCCTAAGGACATAAGAAATACAAAGAAACCTTACAGTGCTTTCTTTAACGATACTGATATAATTCTGAAATTAAGTAATGTCTGTATATCATAAGCTTTCGGCACGAGAAGAAACAAAAATTCTAAAATATTAAATAAAAACAAGTTATCAGTGTAAACTCATGCTGCACTGCCTTTTTTTAAATAAAGTTATTTCCTAGCTCCATCTTTGACGAGACCTGTAAATTACTCACCTAGTATCAATAAGCATAGCACCCAGATAGCAGTCTGTAAAAATCCGTGAAAATTCTCTCCAACTAAAAGGAACCAGCACTTCCTAAAGAAAGTGCTAATTCTAAGTTCAGAGGCAGAATTTTATGATATAAGGTTGGATCATACCAGAAAGCAAGGAAGCTATCAGAAACCACTAGGGTAGTGTCAAAAACACTTAGGAGCTATCTTGAAGAGGTTCAGTTCAGTTCAGTTCAGTCGCTCAGTCATGTCCGACTCTCCGTGACCCCATGAATTACAGCACGCCAGGCCTCCCTGTCCATCACCAACTCCCGGAGTACACTCAAACTCATGTCCACAGAGTCGGTGATGCCATCCAGCCATCTCATTCTCCGTCGTCCCCTTCTCCTCCCGTCCCCAACCTTTCCCAACATCAGAGTCTTTTCCAGTGAGTCAACTCGTCTCATGAGGTGGCCAAAGTATTGCAGTTTCAGCTTTAGCATCAGTCCCTCCAATGAACATCCAGGATTGATCTCCTTTAGAATGGACTGGTTGGATCTCCTTGCAGTATAAGGGACTCTCAAGAGTCTTCTCCAACACCACAGCTCAAAAGCATTGATTCTTCGGCGATCAGCTTTCTTCACAGTCCAACTCTCACATCCATACATGACCACGGGAAAAACCATTGCCTTGACTAGACGGACCTTGGTTGGCAAAGTAAGTGCTCACTACCAAAAACAGAACAGATTCAGCCACAACAAAATAACAACTGCAGTGGACTCAAACGCATAAAATATGGTAAAAATCCATGGGTTCATAATGATACTTGAAAGGAGAACAACGATATTTGAAAGGAGAAAGATCTCATTAGTCACTTTTGAAAGATGAATCAATTTATTATCCTAAAAACTAACAAAGGAGAACAGTTGCATATTTACTGTCATTTTAATATAAACTGAACATAAGCGTAACTCAACAGTCCAATAATCAAACTGAGAAAGTTTCAGTTTAAAGTATTCTAGCTGAGAAATGAAGAATGACAGCATATCACCATTTTGCTGCTGCTGCTAAGTCGCGTCAGTCGTGTGTGACTCTGTGCGACCACATGAAGCACAGCAGGTCAGGCCTCCCTGTCCAACTCCCGGAGTCCACCCAAATCCATGTCCATCGAGTCGAGGATGTCATCCAACCAGCTCGTCCTCTGTCGTCCCCTTCTCCTCCTGCCCTCAATCTTTCCCAGCATCAGGGTCTTTTCCAATGAATCAGCTCTTCGCATCAGGTGGCCAAAGTATTGGAGTTTCAGCTTCAACATCAGTCCATCCAGTGAACACCCACGACTGATCTCCTTTAGGATGGACTGGTTGGATATCCTTGCAGTCCAAGGGACTCTCAAGAGTCTTCTCCAACACCACAGGTCAAAAGCATCAATTCTTCAGCACTCAGCTTTCTTCACAGTCCAACTCTCACATCCATACATGACCACTGGAAAAGCCACAGCCTTGACTAGATGGACCTTTGTTGGCAAAGTAATGTCTCTTGCCTTTTAATATGCTGTCGAGGTTGTTCATAACTTTCCTTCCAAGGACTAAACCACTTTTACTTTCATGGCTGCAGTCACCATCTGCAGTGATTTTGGAGCCCCCCAAAATAAACTCAGCCACTGTTTCCACTGTTTCTCCATCTTTTTGCCATGAAGTGATGGGACCGGATGCCATGATCTTCGTTTTCTGAATGTTGAGCTTCAAGACACCTTTTTCACTCTCCTCTTTCACTTTCATCAAGAGGCTCTAGAGTTCCTCTTCACTTTCTGCCATAAGGGTGGTGCCAGCTGCATATCTGAGGTTATTGATATTTCTCCCAGCAATCTTGATTCCAGCTTGTGCTTCCTCCAGCCCAGCGTTTCTCATGATGTCCTCTGCATAGAAGTTAAATAAGCATGGTAACAATATACAGCCTTGACGTACTCCTTTTCCTACTTGGAACCAGTCTGTTGTTCCATGTTCGGTTCTAACTGTTGCTTCCTGACCTGCATACAGGTTTCTCAAAAGGCAGGTCAGGGGGTCTGGTATTCCCGTCTCTTTCAGAATTTTCCACAGTTTACTGTGGTCCCCACAGTCAAAGGCTTTGGCATAGTCAATAAAGCAGAAATAGAAGTTTTTCTGGAACTCTCTTGCTTTTTCCATGATCCAGCGGATGCTGGCAATTTGATCTCTTGTTGCTCTGCCTTGTCTAAAACCAGCTTGAACATCTGGAAGCTCACAGTTCAAGTATTGCTGAAGCCTGGCTTGGAGAATTTTAAGCATGACTTTACTAGCGTGTGAGATGAATGCAATTGTGCTGTAGTCTGAGCATTCTTTGGCATTGCCTTTGGGATTGGAATGAAGACTGACCTTTTCTGGTCCTGTGGCCACTGCTGAGTTTTCCATATTTGCTGGCATACTGAGTGCAGCACTTTCAGTGTCTTCTTTCAGGATTTGAAAGAGCTCAACCAGAATTCCATCACCTCCACTAGCTTTGTTCATAGTGATGCTTCCTAAGGCCCACTTGACTTCATTCCAGGATTCCTGGCTCTAGGTGAGTGATCACTCCATCGTGATTATCTGGGTCGTGAAGATCTTTTTTGTACAGTTCTTCTGTGTATTCTTGCCACCTCTTCTTATATCTTCTGCTTCTGTTAGGTCCATACCGTTTCTGTCCTTTATCGAGCCCATCTTTGCATGAAATGTTCCCTTGGAATCTCTAATTTTCTTGAAGATATCTCTTGCTTTTCCTATTCTGTTGTTTTCCTCTATTTCTTTGCATTGATCACTGAGGAAGGCTTTCTTATCTCTCCTTGCTATTCTTTGGAACTCTGCATTCAGATGTTTATATCTTTCCTTTTCTCCTTTGCTTTTCGCTTCCCGTCTTTTCACAGCTATTTGTAAGGCCTCCTCAGACAGCCATTTTGCTTTTTGGCAGTTCTTTTCTTGGGGATGGTCTAGATTCCTGTCTCCTGTACAATGTCAGTTGTACATTGGAGACAACTGTACTGCATCCTGTACTTGGCAATTTAGACAGTTCAAAATGGTGTGGGAAACTCAGGAATGAGCAATCTTGTTTCTATCAAAAGCCACAATACTCGGGGAAAATACGGACATCAAGTTAAGAACTTTAGAAACATTTAATGTGTGTGTTTATGTAGAAACACACGTTTTGTAAAGTAAGAGAAACAAACATACTAACAAGGATCTTTTCTCCAATTTAATAAATGGACATTCACCCCATTTATTTGAACATGTTCCAAGTTCAATTCAAGTATTGATGAGGAATTCTCTATACACAATGAAAGAACACCCAACTTGTTGACTGTGAACAATAAGCAAAGTTGAAATAACCCACATTCTGCAATTTCTCTCCTGGCACCCTTAGCTCAATACCATATATGCATTTGAAGCACTCATTTTGATTTCACCAAACATCTGTACAGGAATGAACCTGAGGCAGGCTTGAAGCCTGGGTCTGCTGAACGATGCTATTACCTAGGAAATGTCTTTCAACTCATCCAGTCCCACAAAGAACACTCAAGAATGTGCTGGGGTTACCTGTTCCAATTACTTGCTCCCACTAAAAGCTGGCGAGCTGATCCAAAGATCCTGGGTCAGAGAAAGGAGGGTGTCATCAGCAGACAAATCCTTGTAAGGATCTAAGAATCCTTACTTCTATTTGCAAGTGTGCTGTGTTGATTGCTGAACTTCCATATCCTTTGCTATTACAGAAACTTTACACTCTCAGACTGTCAGGAGACTCTGTCAGTAGCATCCCTGTCCTGACATGACAACCATGTCAACTATCCCTGACATCACTTCATATCACCAAAGCTTTCTCTTTCTCATCTAGGTGCTCTCCCTAGAATGAGTGAAATTCAAAAAGATGCGGTCTCACTGCCAACAAAATGTCTAGCCTATATGGGCATGTTTGAAGAGAGGACAGAGTCAGCTCACCATGTCACCAATCATGAAAGCCCCAGGAGCCCACAATGAGAGATGTAAACTCATGTGAAACAAACACATCGTCTTTCTCGTACTTTCGCTCTAGGCTCACTTACAAATGAAATTTGGAATAGACGTAACACTTGTGGATCAACTATTCGGCGTCATGCATTGTGCTAGCTACTTAAAGCTCTCCTTTAATCCTAATAGCTGTTCAAAGTATTTTTGTTATCAGTGCCTTTTCACAAATGATTTTCACAAAGATGCTGAAGTGAAGTCAAGTGACTCAGTCGTGTCTGACTCTTTGCGACCCCATGGACTGTAGCCTACCAGGCTCCTCCGTCCAAGGGATTTTCCAGGCAAGAGTATTGGAGTGGGTTGCTGTTTCCTTCTCCAGATCACAGAGATGTTAGGTGACTTAATTTCAAAGTCTGAAACCTACTACATGAAAGAGGCAAAAGTTAAACCCAAATCAGTACATAAATCTTTATGACTTATTTCTTACAACCCTATTTGCTGTCCAAAGGAGTCATACTGACTTAAAATGATACCAGAACCAAAGATATTCCTCCTTCATTTTTTTGGTGAGAGAACTGGGTAGTTTTAATACCCGGCAGGGACTACCATGCCTGGAACCAAATTCCTATATGAAACCAATACCCATTTCCATATACCCAATCTCACAGTCTATACCAAATCTCTCCTTACCAGTTAGAATGTGTGTAGTCAGTGGAAGAGCAGAAATATTTTATTCAACCTCTACAATATTTTCAAGTATTTGGACTATACAAGTTGCCCTCTATATTTCAAAATCTATGAATAATAATCTTTCCCAGATTTATGTTCATTTACTTGGAAGTACTAAACCTTTGAATTTTACTATAAAATGAAGATTCCAAAACATGTAGTATTCAATTTGCTGAAAGCACTATAACAAAGGATTAAAGACTAAAATAAAAAAAAAAACACTTTAAATTCTATATACTATGTAGCTATATTAATATTAGAATATGGGAACATGGTAAAAGCTATCACTTTCAGAGAACTTACTCCAAAAGTACTGTGCCAAGTACTTTACAAACACTTCATTTTGAATCTTTCAAAGTGTTAACTCTAGTTTACAAGCAAAGTGACAATGGTAAGAAAACTCAAGTAACTTGCCCAAAGTAATACAGATAGAAAGTGGCACCTGCTGTTGCAGTTTATACAACTCCAAAGCTTTTACCTCCTACTGTCACAGTTTACTGCCCCCTAATTCTTATCTGGTCAACATATCTTCATCCACAATTCTAAAACCATGATTGAAACACATACGAAATTATTTAAACTTATTATTAACTATATCCATTAATTGGTCATAGCTTCTAAAGTAAAATAATTAAAAAGTGCCTAAAGAATTACCATTAGAAAAATTCAAGTAAGGCAACAGATTTTCATGAAGTCCTGAGAGGTCAAGAACAGATAATTCACACAACAAAACCTTTATCACTGCTTGGGAGTTGCTGTTCTTAAATCGATGTGAAGACAGTAAGACCCGGATACCATCTTAAGTATTTAAGACAATGTAAATACTATAAACCCACCAGCCTAAAGGCTGAACCAAAGAACCCATTTTCAAAATCATGTTACCTTCAATATTTACTAACTGAATTATAAGCATTATTATTATTATCGTCTGCTCTTTAAAGTCTTATTATCAAATAGCAAAAAAGATGTAACCATAACTTGGACAATTTAAACTCTGAAAGGCTATTACTTCCCCAGTTCCAAACTTTCAAATTTCTTCATAAAAGAATAATATCTGAAAACTAAGATGAGTAACATTCCCCAAACCTGAAATCTTCAATCGATCAGAGTCTGAACCTAAATACATAACTTTTTAATGTACAAGATGCAGTTCAAAATAACATATTAGTTTTTCCTGTCGTTTATCAAACACATTCAGTAGAATGATTAAAAGGGCAATACAAGAACAATTTTCTACAATATGGCAAATAATAGATGAAGTCTTACCTCCACTGCTAAAGCTGCCGTCTGTTGGTCATAGTGATTCAGAAGATTGGGCATGAAGGCAGTGTTACAAGGCAAATCTTGGCACGTCCTCAAGTTAATAGGCTCAAGGAAAACAAACTGTGCTCACCTATATGGCCCACAAACATAGTCAAGGGCATGGATAGAAGGCAATCCAACTCATAGCCATGCTTTCTCGATTGAATGAGATTCAGATGATCAGGCCTACTCAATATTTATTTTAGATCTTTGTACACCTGCAGGTCTCAGCTTGAAAGTACTTCTTCTATCTTGCTGTTAAGTTCTTCAAACTCTGCACCGTCAGAGGTTTGTTAGCTTGGTCTCACGAAAGGCATTTGTTTTTGGTTTCACAATATGGGAAAATGACATAATCTTGCCTCTTCTTCTCATTTTATTACATCGGCACCATCTGACCAACATGTCAAGTGGATCAACCACATTCCCAAACAACAGACTCCATCTTAGAAGAGCTCTTTCTGCCTTTGGCTGAAATATCTGAAAAATAATTGTTTTTTAAAAATGGGAGAAATTAGCAATTTCCTCTTGAAATATTACAGACTTGATATTAAAACTTCGATTAGCTCAGTAAAGTTGCAGGATACACAATCAGTATACAAAAATCAGTTGTGTTTCTACACACTAACAATCAGCTACTAGGAAGAGAAATTTTAAAATACTGCCTTTGGGACTTTCTGGTGGTCTAGTGATTAAACCTGCACACATCCACGACTGGGGCACCAGTGCACTCCCTGGTGGAGAACTAAACTTCCAAATGCCGGGCGTGTGGCTAACAACAACAACAATCACAGACTTTGACCGAGAGATACAATCCTTTACAGATAAAACACATGGGTATTTCATAAACAAATACGATAGTTTTTCTACCATATCATTCTTGCTCTAGATATACCAGAGAATCCATAAATAGCATTTAAAGGCACTGTTTCCTCCCTCAGTTGTTTATATACCATACAGTTTAATTTCCCATCTATAACAGTAGTTTTTCATTTGTCACAAGACATAATTGATCCATTGGGAAAAACTTGCATGCTGCTGTCCTAAATTTTATTTAAATATCTGCCACACTTAATAACAAGCTATTTAAATTTTATTACAAATGTTTTAATCATCAAATGATTCAGCAGATGAAATCTCTGAAAAGTGTAAAATATAAAGAAATCAAAAGATATGGATTCAAGCCTCTTCCCAACTATGTGAATCACTTAACTTCTCTGAGCTCAGAATTTTCCTTTCTAAAAATTGCACCTCCCTATCAAAGATGGTACATAAGTGAATTATAAAATAATGCACTCTGTAAAAGGTAAAGTAATATCAAACTTTAGGTAGTTTTATTGCTGAATTACAGCAGATACAAAGACTGACTTCTATCAACCAATACTGAACTGGCAAACAGGAGATTCTAAAAGTAGTATCAGGACATTTTCCCAACAATGCTTCATCCTTTTAGATAGTACACAAATTCAGTATATAGAGAAAACGTTTGACCAACAAACGCTTCATTGCACACAGTCAGGCTGCAGAGAAGAGTCAACCCTAAAATGTTACAGCGTGGAATATGAATGATTTCCAGTTAAGAGTTTCTACCAAGTTTCAGAGTCTGATTTGACACTGCCTTTGCTGGGGGCTTCCCTGGTGGCTCAGACGGTAAAGAGTCCGCCTGCAATGCTGGAGACACGCGTTTGATCCCTGGGTTGGGAAGATTCCCTGGAGGAGGAAATGGCAACCCACACCAGTATTCTTGCCTGGAGAATTCCATGGACAGAGAAGCCTGGCAGGCTACAGTCCATGGGGTCACAGAGAGTTGGATGCAGCTTTCACTTTTTTTTCTAGGGACAAAAATATGCATCTCTTTTGGGGCTGGAAGGGTATGTAGAGTGGAAGGCAGGATTGGTAGGAAAAAAGCATATTCTAAAACTACCATACTTCCATTTGGTTTTGTAATGGTGTTAAGTCTGCTTTTACTTTATTCGCGTTTCACAGATGGCAAATATTTATGTTTGAAGTACACAACCTCGGTTGGGAAAACATGAGAAAGTCAGGTTCAGAAATTCTCAGAGACCCAGGTTAATAAGACAACTCAAATAGATATTAGGGCCCGTGACAGCTTAAACCTTGAAAACTTGAACTGGCTTGGCTAAAGCGGGGAAAGAAACTGTCCTTTGTGCACTACCAATGACAGGGACCTCTGCATCCCAAGCTTTAATTACTGGGCAGAAAAAAACTATTTGGAGAAAGTAAAGCCATGGCTGAATCTTCCCATTTTTCCCTCAAGCATATGGTCTTGAGTAGAAGAAGGGAAAAGGAAAGTCTAAAACCTTAGGAATTAGGAACACCAAAGTTACAAGCAACCTCTGCCCCAAACGTCTAATCTCTCTAATACTGAAATCTCTAAATCAGAAATATTTGTTAAAGCTTCTTGGCCTGCCATATTGTTTCCTCCTTCAATCTGGGCCCAGAAGTGTGATGTCTGGCTATGGAAAAGTGATGTTAAACACAGTCATGTATATTTAAGCTTACTTATCAGGCAGCACGGTAAGAATTATGCCTGTCATTAATGTGTCAAATAAACCCTGAAAGCTTTATTTGGCTACAGTATCAAAACATCCATCTAAGTTCCATGTTTGTAGTTTGCTGCTTATGCAGCCTGTTCATCTGCTTGCAACTTAAAAGAAAAAAAAAAATTAAAGGGAACACTGCTCCCTACTGAATATGTAGATAACAACAAGAATTTCAAAAATTTCATTTAGACTATTTTTCAAACAGTATGGGTTCCAAATTTACAGTTCAAAGAAGATTACCACACAAAACATGAGGAAGAAACAAAGTAATGTTGAGTTTTTTAAACTAGAAGAGAAACCCCCTATACTTCTGTCTACTCTATTTTACTTGTTTTTCTCTCAGTTATTCCTTTTGCCTCATTTACAAACAATGCTTCTCACAGACTTACAAAAGTGCTTTCTTTTAGTGACTTTAACATTCTAATTTCCATATATCAAAACATTTTTATAAAATTACTGTTAGGCTGGGGTAGGATAAAACCTTAATACATTAAGACTGTAGTTTATGATTATTAAGATAAATAAGAAAAAGCAGTGGAATGCCATGAGACAAGAAGAAAAATAGGAACAGTAAAAATGTTAAGGAATTTATTTCGTCCAAATCAGAGGTTCCCTAATTTTCATGTGCAGCAGATTCATAGAAACCCAATAGGTTTAAGAAATCTGAACCTCTGGAAAATGAAGGATATACATGCATTCTAACGATTATCTCGGTACTGTTACAAGTGCTATGTAAGTCGTATTTTGAGAAATGCTATCCTAAAGTAGAATAATTTAACATAGTATAGGATATTTGCACATAATTTTGTGCTTAGCAAAAGTAATATATAAAATGAAGTTTTTAAAAAGCAGATAAAGAACACTACTTGAATAGAAAAATGGAAAAAGGACATACATTTACAAAAGAAATACAAATGACCAACAAACATATGAAAAGATATTCAACTTTACTAATAAAAACATACAAACATGATATATAACATTTTTGCCAATCAGATGAACAAAGCAAGAATAACAAAACACAGTATAGGAGAGGGTGCGGAAAAAAGAATATATTCAACATTCCAACACTGGGAAATACTTTTTTTTTTTGGCTGTCCCACACGGCTTGCAGAATCTTAGTTCCCCAAACAAGGGCTGAAGCCGGGCCAAGGCAGTGAAGTGTCTAACCACTAGACTGCCAGCAAATTCTCCATTTTCAAATACTACTGGAGGAAAAGCAAACTAGTTGGTATTTTAAAAAAGTAGCCATGGACCTCAAAACTCCTAAAACATATATAATTTGATTCAGCAGACCTACTGTACAATTCATTCTAAGAAAGTAAACACAAGTACACATGATGTATAACTGAAATGTTAGTACAACATTGTTTACAAAATAAAAACCAAGACAATCTGAAAGTCTAATAATAAGGAATTGGTTAAATTACGGCACAACCAACACATAACACACTCACTAAAAATGATGAGCAGGATCTGTATATGCTGACTTGAAAAGACAGTAACAATACAATAAGTGAAAACTAAAATTTAAATGGTTTACAAAACAGAATATAGTCTCCCACTTTTGTCAGAAATATACATACATGAAACAGAATAAAACTTACCTGAATTGTTTAAAAATACAATATTATAGGGACTTCCCTGGCAATCCAGTGATTAGGACTCCACACTTCTACTTCAGGGGGCATGAGTTTGATCCCTTGTCAGAGAATTAAGGTCCCACAAGCTGCATGGTGTGGTCAAAAAACAAAAACAAAACAAAAACTTAGTAAAGTATTATAAATGCTGAAATGTTCTTTTAAAATCTGTCCCATGTTACTTGTGTCTGGGAAAATAAGTCTGCCAAATCTATAAATGTATGCTGACAATACTACTACTTGAACCAATGTTTACTGACTGTTGATTAAGTAACAAGCCAAGGGACACAAAAATGCCCTATAACAGGCAGCAAGAAGAGCAAAAAAAAAAAAAATGATGATGAAATTAGAATGGGTCAAAAATTGATTCTCAATACTGAAAAAAAAAAACAAAAAACAGATCACCTCTCAGCTGAACCAAATATTCAGTTCAATTCAGTTCAGTACAGTTATGCTCAGTCGCTCAGTCGTGTCCCACTCTTTTTGACAGCATGAATCACAGCACACCAGGCCTCCCTGTCCATCACCAACTCCCGGAGTTCACTCAAACTCATGTCCATTGAGTCGGTGATGACATCCAACCGTCTCATTCTCTGTCATCCCCTTCTCCTCCCGCCCCCAATCCCTCCTAGCATCAGAGTCTTTTCCAGTGAGTCAGCTCCTTGCATGAGGTGGCCAAAGTGCTGGAGCTTTAGCTTTAGCATCACTCCTTCAAATGAACACCCAGGACTGATCTCCCTTAGAATGGACTGGTTCAATCTCCTTTCAGTCCAAGGGACTCTCAAGAGTCTTCTCCAGCACCACAGTTCAAAAGCATCAATTCTTCGTTAATCAACTTTCTACACAGTCCAACTCTCACATCCATACATGACCACGGGAAAAACCATAGCCTCGACTAGACGGACCTAGGTTGGCAAAGTAATGTCTCTGCTTTTTAACATGCTATCGAGGCCGGTCATAACTTTCCTTCCAAGGAGTAAGCGTCTTTTAATTTCATGGCTGCAATCAGCATCTGCAGTGATTTTGGAGCCCCCAAAATAAAGTCTGACATTGTTTCCACTGCTTTCCCATCTATTTCCCATGAAGTGATGGGACCAGATGCCATGATCTTAGTTTTCTGAATGTTGAGCTTCAAGACAACTTTTTCACTCTCCTCTTTCACTTTCATCAAGAGGCTTTTTAGTTCCTTTTCACTTTCTGCCATAACTGTCCATAACCAAATATTATGCACAGTTAAAAAAAAAAGTTGATATATATTCTAAACTGTTTTTCAATAATGTAATGAAATAAATGCCTCTAAGCAGGATCACGTGAGTATGGATAGCAACAATCCTTTTTCCTAAGAGAACCATCCTTGAAAAAGCTGTAAGTTTCAGACAGCAGGACACAGAAGATGGAGGAAACCAAGAAATACTGACATGGTGTGTTGATAAATATGGTGGATTTGATGTCACAGATATAGTGGATGTGATGTTAGAGAAGTGAGTTTGGTGTGGTGATAGACATGGTGAATTTGATGTCACAGATATAGTGGATGTGATGTTAGAGAAGTGGGTTTGTTGTTATGGGTGTGATGTCATATATAGTGGGTGTGATGTCTTATGTAGTGGATGTGATGCCATATAGTGGGTGGGATGTCATATACAGTGGGTATGATGCCATATACCCACTGTGTGATGTGGAATATAGTAGGTGTGAAGTCACATAAACAGTAGGAGTGATGTCATAGATAAAGTGGTGGTGATGTCATAGAGTGTGTATGAGGTAATAGATACAGCAGGTGTGATGGGAAATATATAGTGGATGTGAAGTTGTATATACAGTGTGTGACATCATAGATAAAGAGGGTGTGATGTCTTAAATACAGTAGGCATAATGTCATGGATACAGTAGAAGTGATCTCATCCATAGTGGGTGTGATGTCCTATGTAGTGGGTGTGATGCCAAAGAGTGGGTGTGAAGTCATACATACATTGGATATGATATCATAAAGTGAGTATGATGTCTTAAATACAGTGGTGTGATGTCATATATAGTAGATATGATGTAATACAGTGGGTCTGATGTCAAACATAGTGCCTGTAACGTCATAAAAACAGTGGGTTTGTTGTCATATATAATGGGTGTGATCATAGATATGCTGGTTTCGAAGTCAAATATAGTGGATGTGATGTCAGATATAGCAGGGGGGGTTGACATGAAAGTGTGTGATGTTATAGAAAATGGGTGAGATGTCCTATGTAGTGGGTGTGATGTCATATGTTGTGGATGTGATGCCATATAGTGGGTGTTATGTCATATACAATGGGTATGATGCCATATAGTGGGTGTGATGTCAAATATAGTGGGTGTGATGTCACAAAAACAGTAGGAGTGATGTCATAGATACAGTGGTTATGATGTCATAGAATGTGTGTGAGGTAATAGACATAGCAGGTGTGATGTCACATATATAGTGGAGGTGACGTCCTATGTACGGGGTGTGACATCATAGATAAAGTGGGTGTGATGTCTTAAACACAGTAGGCATAATAATCTCATGTATACAGTAGTTGTGATCTCATCTAAATTGGGTGTGAAGTCATATGTAGTGGGTGTGATGCCATAGATTGCGTGTGATATCATGCATAGATTGGATGTGATGTCATAAATAAAGTGGGTGTGATGTCTTAAATACAATGGTGTGATGTCATATATATTGGATATTATGTCATACAGTGTGTGTGATGTCAAATATAGTGGCTGTGATGTCATTAAATTAGTGGTGTTTGGTGTCATACATAGTGGGTGTGATCATAGATATGCCGGTTGTGAAGTCTGATATAGTGGCTGTGATGTCAGATATAGTGGGTGTGCTGACATGAAAGTGTGTGATGTCAGAAATAGGGGCTGTGATGTCATATATAGTGAACATGATGTCACAAACACAGTGCATGTGATGTCATCAATATAGTGAGTGTGGTGATAGAAATGGTGGTTTTGATGTCACAGATATAGTGGATGTGATGACAGAAAAGTGGGTTTGTTGTTATGGGTATGAAGTCATATATAGTGGTTGTGATGTCATACGCAGTGGATATGATGCCATATAGTGCGTGGGATGTCATATACAGTGGGTAAGATGCCCTATAGTAGGTGTGATGTCAAATATAGTGGGTGTGATGTCAAAAAAACAGTAGGAGTTCTGTCATAGATACAGTGGTTGTGGTGTCATAGAGTGTGTGTGACGTCATAGATACAGCGGGTGTGATGTCATACATCACATATAGAGTGTAGGTGATGTAGTATATACGGGGGGTAACATCATAGATAAATTGGGTGTGATGTCTTATACACAGAAGGATAAAGACATGGATACAGTAGAAGTAATCTCATCTATAGTGGGTGTGATGTCATATGTAGTGGGTGTGATGCCATAGAACGGGTGTGATGTCATACATACATTGGCTGTGATGTCATAAATAAAGTGGGTGTATGTCATAAATACAGTGGTGTGATGTCATATATAGTGGATATGATGTCATACAGCGGGTGTGAGTAAAATATAGTGGCTGTAATGTCATAAAAACAGTGGGTTTGTGGTCATATATAGCGGGTGTGATCATAGATATGCTGGTTGTGAAGTCAGATATAGTGGATGTGATGTCAGATAAAGCGGGTGTATAGAAATGAAACTGTGTGATGTCAGATATAGGGGCTGTGGTGTCATATATAGTGAACATGATGTTACAAACACAGTGCATGTTATGTCATCAATAGAGTGGATGTGGTGATAGACATGGTGCTTATGAGGTCACAGATATAGTGGATGTGATGTCAGATAACTGGATTTGTTGTTATAGAAAGTGGGTGTGATGTCATATGGAGTGGATATGATGCCATATAGTGGGTGGTTTGTCATATATAGTGGGTATGATGCCGTATAGTTGGTGTGATGTCAAATATAGTGGCTATGATGTCACAAAAACAGTAGGAGTGATGTCATAGATACAGTGGTTGTGATGTCTTAGAGTGTGTGTGAGGTAATAGATACAGCGGGTGTGATGTCACATATATAGTGGATGTGATGTCTTATATAAAGGAGGTGACATCATAAATAAAGTGGGTGTGATGTCTTAAATACAGTAGGCATAATGTCATGGAACAGTAAATGTAATCTCATCTATAGTGGGTGTGATGTCATAGAGTGGATGTGATGTCATACACACATTGGTTGTCATTTCATAAATAAAGTGGGTGTGATAACATAAATAGAGTGGTGTGATGTCATATATAGTGGCTGTGATGTCATTAAACAGTGGGTTTGGTGTCATATATAGCGGGTGTGATCATAGATATGCTGGTTGTGAAGTCAGATAGAGTGGATGTGATGTCAGATATAGCAGGCGTGTTGACATGAAAGTGTGTGATATCAGATTTAGGGGCTGTGATGTCATATATATTGAACATGATCTCACAAACAGTGCATGTGACGTCATCAATACAGTGGGTGTGGTGATAGACATGGTGGTTTTGATGTCACAGATATAGTGGATGTGATGTCAGATAAGTGTGTTTGTTGTTATAGAAAGTGGGTGTGATGTCATATATAGTGGGTGTTATGTCATATGTAGTGGATATGATGCCATATAGTTGTAGGATGTCATATACAGTGGGTATGATTCCATATAGTGGTTGTGATGACAAATATAGTGGGTGTGATGTCACATAAACTGTAGGAGTGATGTCATAGATACAGTGCTTGTGATGTCATAGAGTGTGTGTGAGGTAATAGATACAGCGGGTGTGATGTCACATATATAATTGATGTAATGTCGTATATACGGGGTGTGACATCATAGACAAAGTGGGAGTGATATCTTAAATAGAGTAGGCATAGTGTCATGGATACAGTAGAAGTGATTTCATCTACAGTGGTTGTGATGTAATATGAAGCGGGTGTGATGCCATAGAGTGGGTGTGATGTCATACACACATTGGTTGTCATTTCATAAATAAAGTGGGTGTGATAACATAAATAGAGTGGTGTGATGTCATATATAGTGGATATGATGTCATACAGTGGGTGAGATGTCAAATATAGTGGCTGTGATGTCATTAAACAGTGGGTTTGGTGTCATATATAGCGGGTGTGATCATAGATATGCTGGGTGTGAAGTGAAATAGAGTGGATGCGATGTCAGATATAGCAAGTGTGTTGACATGAAAGTGTGTGATGTCAGATATAGGGGCTGTGATGTCATATATAGTGAACATGATGTCACAAACGCAGTGCATGTGATGTCAGGTGTGGTGATAGACATGGTGGTTTCGATGTGACACATATAGTGGATGTGATGTCAGATAAGTGGGTTTGTTGTTTTAGAAAGTGGGTGTGATGTCATATGCAGTGGATGTGATGCCATTTAGTGGATATGATGTCAAATCTAGTGGGTGTGATGTCACAAAAAGTGTATGAATGATGACATAGATACAGTGGTTGTGATGTCATAGAGTGTGTGCTAGCTAATAGATACAGCGTTTGTGAAGTCACATATATAGTGGATAACATAGATAAAGTGGGTGTGATGTCTTAAGTACAATAGGCATAATGTCATGGATACAGTAGAAGTGATCTCATATATAGTGGGTGTGATGTCATACATACATTGGATGTCATGTCATAATATAATAAGTGTGATGTCATAAATACAGTGGTGTGATGTCGTATATAGTGGATATGATGTCATACAGTGTGTGTGATGTCAAATATAGTGGCTGTGAAGTCATAAAAACAGTGGGTTTGTTGTCATATATAGTGGGTGTGATCATAGATTACTGGATGTGAAGACAGATATAGTGGATGTGATGTCAGATATAGCGGGTGTGTTGACTTTAAATTGTGTGATGTCAGATAGAGGGGTTGTGATGTCATATAAAGTGAACAAGAGGTCACAAACAGGTGCATGTGATGTCATCAATACGGTGGGTGTGGTGATAGGGTGGTTTTGATGTCACAGATATAGTGCATATGATGTAAGATATAGTGGGTGTGTTGACATGAAAGTGTGTGATGTCAGATATTGGAGCTGTGATGTCATATATAGTGAACGTGTTGTCATAGACACAGTGAATGTGATGTCATCAATACAGTGGGTGTGGGGATAGACATGGTGGTTTTGATGTCACAGATACAGTGGATGAGATGTCAGATAAGTGGGTTTGTTGTTATAGAAAGTGGGTGTGATGTCATATATAGTGGGTGTGATATCATATATAGTGGATGTGATGCCATATAGTGGGTGGGATGTCAAATCTAGTGTGTGTGATGTCACATAAACTGTAGGAGTGATGTCATAGATACAGTGGTTGAGATGTCATAGCGTGTGTATGAGGTAATAGATACAGCGGGTGTGTTGTCACATATATAGTTGATGTAATCTCATATATATGGGGTGTGAAATCATAGATAATGTGGGTGTGATGTCTTAAATACAGTAGGCATAATGTCATGCATACAGTAGACATGATCTCATCTATAGTGGGTGTGATGTGATATGTAGTGGATGTGATCTCATACGTAGTGGATGTGATGCCATATAGTGGGTGGGATGTCATATACAGTGGGTATGATGACATATATTGGGTGTGAGGTCAAATATAGTGAGTGTGATGTCACATGAAATGGATGTGATGCCATAGAGTTGGTGTGATTTCATACATACATTGGATGTGATGTCATAAATAAAGTGGGTGTGATGTCATATATACAGTGGTGTGATGTCATACATAGTGGATATGATGTCTTAGAGTGGGTGTGAGTAAAATACAGTGGCTGTAATGTCATAAAAACAGTGGGTTTGTGGTCATATATAGCGGGTGTGATCATAGATATGCTGGTTGTGAAGTCAGATATAGTGGATGTGATGTCAGATAGAGCGAGTGTATAGAAATGAAAGTGTGTGATGTCAGAAATAGGGGCCGTGATGTCATGTATAGTGAACTTGACAACACAAACACAGTGCATGTGATGTCATCAGTTCAGTGGATGTGGATATAGACATTGTGGTTTTGATGTCACAGATATAGTGGTTCTCATGTCATTTAAGAGGGTTTGTTGTTATAGAAAGTGGGTGTTATGTCATATATAGTGGGTGTGATGTCGTATGTAGTGGATGTGATGCCATATAGTGGGTGGTATGATGCCATATAGTGGGTGTGATGTCAAATATAGTGGGTGTGATGTCACAAAAACAGTAGGAGTGATGTCATAGATACAGTGGTTGTGATGTCATAGAATGTGTGTGAGGTAATAGACATAGCAGGTGTGATGCCACATATATAGTGGAGGTGACATCCTATGTATGGGGTGTGACATCATAGATAAAGTGGGTGTGATGTCTTAAACACAGTAGGCATAATAATCTCATGTATACAGTAGTTGTGATCTCATCTAAATTGGGTGTGAAGTCATATGTAGTGGGTGTGATGCCATAGATTGCGTGTGATATCATGCATAGATTGGATGTGATGTCATAAATAAAGTGGGTGTGATGTCTTAAATACAATGGTGTGATGTCATATATATTGGATATTATGTCATACAGTGTGTGTGATGTCAAATATAGTGGCTGTGATGTCATTAAATTAGTGGTGTTTGGTGTCATACATAGTGGGTGTGATCATAGATATGCTGGTTGTGAAGTCTGATATAGTGGCTGTGATGTCAGATATAGTGGGTGTGCTAACATGAAAGTGTGTGATGTCAGAAATAGGGGCTGTGATGTCATATATAGTGAACATGATGTCACAAACACAGTGCATGTGATGTCATCAATGCAGTGGGTGTAGTGATAGACACGGTGGTTTTGATGTCCCAGATATAGAGGATGTGATGTCAGATAAGTGGTTTTGCTGTTATAGAAAGTGTTTGCGATGTCATATATAGTGGGTGTGATGTCATATATAGTTTGTGTAATGCCACAGAGTGGGTGTGATGTCATACATACATTGGATGTGATGTCATAAATAAAGAGGGTGTGATATCATAAATACAGTGGTGTGGTGTCATATATAGTGGATATGCTGTCTTACAGTCGGTGTGATATCAAATATAGTGTCTGTGATGCCATAAAAACAGTGGGTTTGGTGTCATATATAGCGGGTGTGATCATAGATATGCTGGTTGTGAAGTCAGATATAGTGGATGTGATGTCGGATATAGCGGGTGTGTTAACATGAAAATGCTTGATGTCAGGTATAGGTGCTGTGATGTCATATATAGTGAACATGATGTCACAAACACAGTGCTTGTGAAGTCATCAATACGGTTGGTGTGGTGATAGACATGGTGGTTTTGATGTCACAGATATAGTGGATGTGATGCCAGAAAAGTGGTTGTGCTCTCATATTTAGTGGGTGTGATGTCACAGACAGTGGGGATGATGCCATATAGTGTGTTTGATGTTGAATATTGTGGGTGTGATGTCACAGAAACAGTAGGAGTTCTGTCATAGATACAGTGGTTGTGATGTCATAGAGTGTGTGTGAGGTAATAGATTCAGCGTTTGTGAAGTCACATATATAGTGGATGTGATATCGGATAATTGGTTTTTTTTGTTATGGGTGTGATGTCATATAGAGTGGGTGTGATGTCATATGCAGCGGATGTGATGCCATATAGTGGGTGGGATGTCATATACAGTGGGTATGATGCAATAGAGTGGGTGTGATGTCAAATATAGTGGGTGTGATGTCACAAAAACAGTAGGAGTGATGTCATAGTTACATTGGTTGTGATGTCATAGAGTGTGTGTGAGGTAATAAATACAGCGGGTGCAAATTCACATTTATAGTGGATGTGATGTCGTATATACGGGGTGTGACATCATAGATAAATTGGGTGTGATGTTTTAAATACAGTAGGCACAATGTCATGGATACAGTAGAAGTGATCTCATATATAGTGGATATGATGTCATATGTACTGGGTGTGATGCCACAGAGTGGGTGTGATGTCATACATGCATTGGATGTGATGTCATATATAAAGTGGGTCTTATGCCATAAATAAAGTGGTTGTGATGTCATAGAGTCTGTGTGAAGAAATAGATACTTCGAGTGTGATGTCACATGTATAATGGAGTTGATGCTGTGTATACGTGATGTGACATCATAGATAAAGTGGGTGTGACGTCTTAAATACAGTAGGCATGATGTCATGGATACTGTAGAAATGATCTCATCTATAGTGGGTGTGATGCCATATGTAGTGGGTGTGATGTCAAAGATACAGTGGTAGTGATGTTATAGATTGTGTGTGAGGGAATATATACAGGGGGTGTGATGTCACATATATAGGGGTGGTGATGTCGTATATAGGAGGTGTGACTTCGTAGATAGAGTGGTTGTGACGTCTTAAATACTGTAGGCAAAATGTCATGGATAGAGTAGAAGAGATCTCATATATAGTGGGTGTAATGTCATATGTAGTGGGTGTGATGCCATAGAGTGGGTGTGACGTCATACATATATTGGATGTGATGTCATAAATAAAGTGGGTGTGATGTCATAAATAGAGTGGTATGGTGTCATATATAGTGGGTATTCTGTCGTACAGTGGTTGTGATATCAAATATAGTGGCTATGGTGTCATAAAAACAGTGGGTTTGGTGTCATATATAGCAGGTGTGATCATAGATATGCTGGTTGTGAAGTCAGATATAGTGATGTGATGTCAGATAGAGCGGGTGTGTTGACATGAAAGTGTGTGATGTCAGATATAGGGGCTGTGATGTCTTATATAGTGAACATGATGTCACAAACACAGTGCATGTGATGTCATCAATACGGTTGGTGTGGTGATAGACATGGTGGTTTTTATGTCACAGATATAGTGGATGTGATGTCAGATAAGTGGTTTTGTTGTTATAGAAAATGGGTGAGATGTCATATCTAGTGGCTGTGATGTCATATGTAGTGGATGTGATGCCATATTGTGGGTGTTATGTCATATACAGTGGGTATGATGCCACATAGTGGGTGTGATGTTAAATCTAGTGGTTGTGATGTCACAAAAACAGTAGGAGTGATGTCATAGATACAGTGGTTGTGATGTCATAGAGTGTGTGTGAGGTAACAGATACAGCGGGTGTTATGTCTCATATATAGTGGAGGTTATGTCGTATATACGGGGTGTGACATCATAGATAAAGTGGGTGTGACGTCTTAAATACAGTAGGCATAATGTCATGGATACACTAGAAGTGATCTGATATATAGTGGGTGTGATGTCATATGTAGTGGGTGTGATGCCATAGAGTGGGTGTGATGCCATAGAGTGGGTGTGATGTTATACATATGTTGGATGTGATGTCATAAATAAAGTGGGTGTGATGTCTCAAATACAGTGTTGTGATGTCATATATAGTGGATATGATGTCATACAGTGGGTGAGAAGTCAAATATAGTGGTTGTGATGTCATAAAAACAGTGCGTTTGGTGTCATATATAGCTGGTGTGATCATAGATATGCTGCTTGTGAAGTCAGATATAGTGGATGTGATGTCAGATATAGCGGGTGTGTTGACATGAAAGTGTGTGATGTCAGATATAGGGGCTGTGATGTCATATACAGTGAACATGATGTCACAAACACAGTGCATGTGATGTCACCAATACAGGGGGTGTGGTGATAGACATGGTGGTTTTGAGGTCACAGATATAAGGGATGTGATGTCAGATAAGTGGGTTTGTTGTTATAGAAAGTGGGTATGACGTCATATATAGTGGGTGTGATGTCATATATAATGGATATGATGACATACAGTCGATGGGATGTCATAAACAGTGAGTATGATGCCATATAGTGGGTGTGATGTCAAATATAGTGGGTGTGATATCACAAAAACAGTAGGAGTGTTGTCGTAGATACAGTGGTTATGATGTCATAGAGTGTGTGTGATGGAATAGACACAGCGGGTGTGATGTCACATATATAGTGGATGTGATGTGGGATATATGGGGTGTGACATCATAGATTAAGTGGGTGTGATGTCTTAAATATAATAGGCATAATGTCATGGGTACAGAAGAAGTGATCTCATATATAGTGGGTGTGATGTCATATGTAGTGGATGTGATGCCATAGAGTGGGTGTGCTGTCATACATACATTGGGTGTGATGACATAAAGTGCATGTGATGTCATATATAGTGTGTGTGATGTCCTATGTAGTGGATGTGATGCCATATAATGGGTTTGATGTCGTATACAGTGGGTACGATGCCATATACTGGGTGTGATGTCAAATCGAGTGGGTTTGATGTCACAAAAACAGTAGGAGTGATGTCATAGATACAGTGGTTGTGATGTCATAGAGTTTGTGTGAGGTAACAGATACACCGGTTGTGATGTCACATATATAGTGGATGTGATGTCGTGTATACGGTGTGTGACATCATAGATAAAGTGAATGCCATTCTCCCAAATCATCCCACCCTCGCCCTCTCTCACAGAGTCCAAAAGACTGTTCTATACATCTGTGTCTCTTTTGCTGTCTCGTATACAGTGGTATCGTTACAATCTTTCTAAATTTCTTATATATGCATTAGTATACTGTATTGGTGTTTTTCTTTCTGGCTTACTTCACTCTGGATAATAGGCTCCAGTTTCATCCACCTCATTAGAACTGATTCAAATGCATTCTTTTTAATAGATGAGTAATACTACATTGTGTATATTTACCAAAGCTTTCTTATCCATTCGTCTGCAGATGGACAACTGGGTTGCTTCCATGTCCTGGCTATTATAACCAGTGCTGCAATGAACACTGGAGTACATGTGTCACTTTCAATTCTGGTTTCCTCAGTGTGTATGCCCAGGAGTGCGATTGCTGGATCTTATTGCAGTTCCATTTCCAGTTTTTTAAGGAATCTCCACACTGTTCTCCATAGTGGCTATACTAGTTTGCATTCCCACCAACAGTGAAAGAGGGTTCCCTTTTCTCCACACCCTCTCCAGCATTTATTGCTTGTAGACTTTTGGATAGCAGACACTCTGAATGGTGTGAAATGGTACCTCATTGTCGTTTTGATTTGAATTTCTCTGATTATGAGGGATGTTGAGCATCTTTTCATGTGTTTGTTAGCCATCTGCATGTCTTCCTTGAAGAAATGTCTGTTTAGTTCTTTGGCCCATTTTTTGATTGGGTAGTTTATTTTTCTGGAATTGAGGTAAAGGTGCTGCTTGTATATTTGGAGATTAATTCTTTATCAGTTGTTTAATTTGCTATTATTTTCTCCCATTCTGAAGGCTGTCTTTTCACCTTGTTTATAGTTTGCTTTGCTGTGCAGAAGCTTTTAATTTTAATTAGGTCCCATTTGTTTCTTTTTGCTTTTATTTCCAAAATTCTGGGAGGTGGGTCATGGAGGATCCGGCTGTGATTTATGTCGGAGAGTGTTTTGCCTATGTTCTCTTCTGGGAGTTTTCTAGTTTCTGGTCTTACATTTAGATCTTTAATCCATTTTGAGTTTATTTTTGTGTATGGTGTTAGGGAGTGTTCTAGTTTCATTCTTTTACAAGTGGCTGACCAGTTTTCCCAGCACCACTTGTTAAAGAGACTGTCTTTTCTCCATTTTATATTCTTGCCTCCTTTGTCAAAGATAAGGTGTCCATAAGTGAGTGGATTTATCTCTGGGCTTTCTATTTTGTTCCATTGATCTATATTTATGTCTTTATGCCAGTACCATACTGTCTTGATGACTGTGGCTTTGTAGTAGAGCCTGAAGTCCCGCAGGTTGATTCCCCCAGTTCCATTCTTCTCCCTCAAGATTGCTTTGGCTATTTGAGGTTTTTTGTATTTCCATACAAATTGTGAGATGATTTATTCTAGCTCTGTGAAAAATATCGTTGGTAGTTTGATAGGGATTGCATTGAATGTGTAAATTACTTTGAGTAATATATTTATTTTCACAATATTTATTCTTCCAATCCATGAACACGGTATATTTCTCCATTTATTAGTGTCCTCTTTGATTACTTTCACCAGTATTTTATAGTTTTCTATGTACAGGTCTTTTGTTTCTTTAGGTAGATATATTCCTAAGTATTTTATTTTATCGTTGCAACAGTGAATGGAATAGTTTCCTTAATTTCTCTTTCTATTTTCTTATTATTAGTGTATAGGGATGCAAGGGATTTCTGTGTATTGATTTTATATCCTGCCACTTTACTGTATTCATTGATTAACTCTAGTAGTTTTCTGGTAGAGTCTTTAGGGTTTTCTGTGTAGAGGATCATGTCATTGGTGAACAGTGAGAGTTTTACTTATTCTTTTCCAATTTGGATTCCTCTTATGTCTTTTTCTATTCAGAGTGCTGTGGCCAAAACTTCCAGTACTATGTTGAATAGTAGTGGTGAGAGTGGGCACCTTTGTCTTGTTCCTGACTTTAGGGGAAATGCTTTCAATTTTTCACCTTTGAGGATAATGTTTGCTGTGGGTTTGTCATATATAGCTTTTATTATGTTGAGGAATGTTTCTTCTATTCCCACCTTCTGGAGGGTTTTTATCATAAATGGATGTTGAATTTTGTCAAAGGCTTTCTCTGCGTCTATTGAGATAATCATATGGTTTTTATTTTTCAGTTTGTTAATGTGGTATATTATATTGATTGATTTGCGGATATTGAAGAATCCTTGCATTCCTGGAATAAAGCCCACTTGGTCATGATGTATGGTCTTCTTAATGTGTTGTTGGATTCTGATTGCTAGGATTTTGTTAAGGATTTTTGCATCTATGTTCATCAGTGATATTGGCCTGTAGTTCTCTTTTTTTGTGGGATCTTTGCCAGGTTTTGGGATTAGGGTGATGGTGGCCTCATAGATTGAGTTTGGGAGTTTACCTTCCTCAGCAATTTTCTGGAAGAGTTTGAGTAGGATAGGTGTTAGCTCTTCTCTAAATTTTTGGTAGAATTCAGCTGTGAAGCCGTCTGGACCTGGGCTTTTGTTTGCTGGAAGATTTCTGATTACTTCCTCTAGTTCTGTGTTTGTGATGGGTCTCTAAAGATTTTCTATTTCTTCCTGGTTCAATTTTGGGAAGTTGTACTTTTCTAAGAATTTGTCCATTTCTTCCAAGTTGTCCATTTTATTGGCATATAATTGCTGATATTAATCTCTTATGATCCTTTGTATTTTTGTGTTGTCTGTTGTGATTTCTCCATTTTCATTTTTAATTTTATTGATTTGGTTTTTGTCCCTTTGTTTCTTGATGAGTCTGGCTAGTGGTTTGTCAATTTTATTTACCCTCTCAAAGAACCAGCTTTTGGCATTGCTGATTTTTGCTATGGTCTCTTTTATTTCTTTTGCATTTATTTCTGCCCTAATTTTTAAGATTTCTTTCCTTCTACTAACCCTGGGGTTCTTAATTTCTTCCTTTCCTAGTTTCTTTAGGTGTAGAGTTAGGTTATTTAGTTGACTTTTTTCTTGTTTCTTGAGGTAAGCCTGTATCGCTGTATTAGCACTGCTTTTAGAGTGTCCCACAGGTTTTGGGTTGTTTTGTTTTCATTTTCTTTCATTTCTATGCATATTTTGATTTCTCTTTTGATTTCTTCTATGATTTGTTGGTTATTCATCAGCGTGTTGTTCAGCCTCCATATGTTGGCATTTTTAATGGTTTTTCTCCTGTAATTGAGATCTAGTCTTACTGCATTGTGGTCAGAAAAGATGCTTGGAATGATTTCATTTTTTTTGAATTTACCAAGGCTAGATTTGTGGCCCAGTATGTGATCTGTCCTGGAGAAGTTTCCGTGTGCGCTTGAGAAAAAGGTGAAATTCCTTGTTTTGGGGTGAAATGTCCTACAGATATCTATTAGGTTTAACTGGTCTATTGTATCATTTAAAGTTTGTGTTTCCTTGTTAATTTTCTGTTTAGTTAATCTATCCATCGGTGTGAGTGGGGTATTAAAGTCTCCCACTATTATTGCATTTTTGTTAATTTCCCCTTTCATACTTGTTAGTAATTGTCTTACATATTGCGGTGCTCCTATGTTGGGTGCATATATATTTAAAATTGTTATATCTTCTTCTTGGATTGATCCTTTGATCATTATGTAGTGTCCTTCTTTGTCTCTTTCCACAGCCTTTGTTTTAAAGTCTATTTTATCTGATATGAATACTCCTGCTTTCTTTTGGTCTCTATTTGCATGGAATATCGTTTTCCAGCCCTTCACTTTCAGTCTGTATTTGTCCCTCGTTTTGAGGTGGGTCTCTTGTAGACAACATATAGGGGTCTTGTTTTTGCATCCATTCAGCCAGTCTTGTCTTTTGGTTGGGGCATTCAACCCATTTACATTTAAGGTAATTATTGATAAGTATGATCCCATTGCAGAGAAGTCAATGGCAAGCCACTCCAGTACTCTTGCCTGGAAAATCCCATGGATGGAGCAGCCTGGTAGGCTGCAGTCGGTAGGGTCTCTAAGGGTCGGACACGACTGAGCGACTTCACTTTCGCTTTTCACTTTCACACATTGGAGAAGGAAATGGCAACCACCTCCAGTGTTCTTGCCTGGAGAATCCCAGGGAAGGGGGAGCCTGGTGGGCTTCTGTCTGTGGGGTCACACAGAGTTGGTCAAGACTGAAGTGACTCAGCAGCAGCAGCATGATCCCGTTGCCATTTTCTTTATTTTTTTGGGTTCGAATTTATACACCATTTCTGTGTTTCCTGTCTAGAGTAGATCCTTTAGCATTTGTTGAAAAGCTGGTTTGCTGATGGCGAATTCTCTCAGCTTTTGCTTGTCTGTTAAACTTTTGATCTCTCCTTCGTATTTGAATGAGATCCTTGCTGGGTATAGTAATCTGGGCTGTAGGTAATTTTCTCTCATCTCTTTAAGTATGTCTTGCCATTCCCTCCCGGCCTGAAGAATTTCTGTTGAAAGATCACCTGTTATCCTTACAGGAATCCCCTTGTGTGTTATTTGTTGCTTTTCCCTTGCTGCTTTTAATATTTGTCCTTTGTGTTTGATCCTTGTTAATTTCATTAATATGTGTCTTGGAGTATTTTGCCTTGAGTTTATCCTGTTAGGGACTCTCTGGGTTTCTTGGACTTGGGTGATTATTTCTTTCCCCATTTTAGGGAAGTTTTCAACTATTATCTCCTCAAGTATTCTCTCATGGTCTTTCTTTTTGTCTTCTTCTTCTGGGACTCCTATGTTTCGAATGTTGGGGTGTTTAACATTGTCCCAGAGGTCTCTGAGATTTTCCTCATTTCTTTTAATTTGTTTTTTTTTCCTCTCTGTTTCATTTATTTCTACAATACTATCTTCTAGCTTGCTTATCCTATCTTCTGCCTCCGTTATTCTACTGTTTGTTCTCTCCAGAGTGTTTCTGATCTCTTCTACTGCATTATTCATTGCATATTGACTCTTTTTTATTTCCTCTAGATCCTTGTTAAACCTTTCTTGCATCTTCTCGATCCTTGTCTCCAGGTTATTTATCTGTAACTCCAGTTTGTTTTCAAGATTTCGAATCATTTCACTATCAATATTCGAAATTCTTTATCGGGTTCAGTTCAGTTGTTCAGTCATGTCCAACTCTTTGGACCCCATGAATCACAGCACGCCAGGCCTCCCTGTCCATCACCAACTCCCACAGTTCACTCAAACTCATGTCCATTGAGTCGGTGATGCCATTCAGCCATCTCATTCTCTGTTGCCCCCATCTCCTCCCACCCCCCAATCCCTGCCAGCATCAGAGTTTTTTCCAGTGAGTCAACTCATCGCATGAGGTGGCCAAAATATTGGAGTTTCAGCTTTAGCAACAGTTCTTCCAATGAACACCCAGGATCGATCTCCTTTAGAATGGACTGGTTGGATCTCCTTGCAGTCCAAGGGACTCTCAAGAGTCTTCTCCAGCACCACAGTTCAAAAGCATCAACGCTTCAGGGATCAGCTTTCTTCACAGTCCAACTCTCCCATCCATACATGACCATGGGAAAAACCATAGCCTTGACTAGGCGGACCTTGTTTGGCAAAGTAATGTCTCTGCTTTTGAATATGCTATCTAGGTTGGTCATAACTTTCCTTCCCAGGAGTAAGCGTCTTTTAATTTCTTGGCTGCAATCAGCATCTGTAGTGATTTTGGAGCCCAAAAAAATAAAATCTGACACTGTTTCCACTTTTTCCCCATCTATTTCCCATGCAGTGATGGGACCAGATGCCATGATCTTTGTTTTCTGAATGTTTAGTTTCAAGCCAACCTTTTTACTCTCCTCTTTCAGTTTCATCAAGAGGCTTTTTAGTTCCTCTTCACTTTCTGCCATAAGGTTGGTGTCATCTGCATACCTGAGGTTATTGATATTTCTCCCAGCAATCTTGATTCCAGCTTGTGCTTCTTCCAGCCCGGCATTCCTCATGATGTACTCTGCATATAAGTTAAATAAGCAGGGTGACAATATACAACCTTCACGTACTCCTTTTCCTATTTGGAACCAGTCTGTTGTTCCATGTCCAGCTCTAACTTGCTTCCTGACCTGTATACAGTTTTCTCAAGAGGCAGGTGTTGTGGTCTGGTTTTCCCATCTCTTTCAGAATTTTTCACAGTTTATTGTGATCCACACAGTCAAAGGCTTTGGTATAGTCAATGAAGCAGAAAGAGATGTTTTTCTGGAACTTTCTTGCTTTCTCCATGATCCAGCGGATGTTGGCAATTTGATCTCTGGTTCCTCTGCCTTTTCTAAAACCTCTTGAACATCTGGAAGTTCACGGTTCACATATTGCTGAAGCCTGGCTTGGAGAATTTTGAGCATGACTTTACTAGCGTGTGAGATGAGTGCAATTGTGTGGTAGTTTGAGCATTCTTTGGCATAGCCTTTCTTTGGGATTGGAGTGAAGACTGACCTTTTCCAGTCCTGTGGCCACTGCTGCGTTTTCCAAATTTGCTGGCGTATTGAGTGCAGCACTTTTACAGCATCATCTTTCAGGATTTGAAATAACTCAATTGAAATTTCATCACCTCCACTAGCTTTGTTTGTAGTGATGCTCTCCAAGGCCAACTTGACTTCACATTCCAAGATGTCTGGCTCCAGGTGAGAGATCACGCCATCGTGATTATCTTTGTCATGAAGATCTTTTTCGTACAATTCTGTGCTTTCTTGCCACCTCTTCTTAATATCTTCTGCTTCTATTAGGTCCATACCATTTCTGTCCTTTATCGAGCCCATCTTTGCATGACATGTTCCCTTGATGTCTCTAATTTTCTTGAAGATATCTCTTGCTTTTCCTATTCTGTTGTTTTCCTCTATTTCTTTGCATTGATCACTGAGGAAGGCTTTCTTATCTCTCCTTGCTATTCTTTGGAACTCTGCATTCAGATGATTCCTTTCCTCCTTTGCTTTTCACGTCTCTTCGTTTCACAGCTATTTGTAAGGCCTCCTCAGACAGACATTTTGCTTTTTTGCATTTCTTTTCCATGGGGATGGTCTTGGTTCCTGTCTCCTGTACAATATCACGAACTTCCATCCATAGTTCATCAGGCACTCTATCTATCAGATCTAGTCCCTTAAATCTATTTCTTACTTCCACTGTATAATCATAAGGGATTTGATTTAGGTCATACCTGAGTGGTCTAGTGGTTTTCCCTACTTTCTTCAATTTAAGTCTGAATTTGGCACTAAGGAGTGCATGATCTGAGCCACAGTCAACTCCTGGTCTTGTTTTTGCTAACTGTATACAGCTTCTCCATCTTTGGCTGCAAAGAATATAATCAATCTGATTTTGGTGTTGACCATGTGTAGAGTTTTCTCTTGTGTTGTTGGAAGAGGGTGTTTGCTATGACCAGTGTATTCCTTTGGCAAAACTCTATTAGCCTTTGCCCCTGCTTCAATCCGTGCTCCAAGGCCAAATTTGCCTGTTACACCAGATGTTTCTTGACTGCCTACTTTTGCATTCCAGTCCCTTATAATGAAAAGGACATCTTTTTTGGGTGTTAGTTCTAAAAGGTCTTGTAGGTCTTCATAGAACCGTTCAACTTCAGCTCCTTCAGCGTTACTGGTTGGGGCATAGGCCTGGATTACTGTAATATTGAATGGTTTGCCTTGGAAACGAAGAGAAATCATTCTGTCGTTTTTAAGATTGCATCCAAGTGCTGCATTTTGGACTCTTGTTCACCATGATGGGTACTCCATTTCTTCTAAATGATTCCTGCCCACAGTAGTAGATATAATGGCCATCTGAGTTAAATTCACCCATTCCAGTCCATTTTAGTTCACTGATTTCTAGAATGTCTACGTTCACCCTTGTCATCTCCTGTTTGACCACTTCTAATTTACCTTGATTCATGGACCTAACATTCCATGTTCTTATGCACTATTGCTCTTTACAGCTTTATCAGGTAGATTCCCTATGTCTCCTTCTTTTGTTTGGGTTGGTGGGCATTTATCCTCTTCCTTTACTTGCTGGGTATTTCTCTGCCTCTTCATCTTGCTTATATTGCTTTTCTTGGGGTGGCCTTTCTATCTTCTGGCAGTTTGTGGAGTTCTCTTTATTGTGTAGTTTCCTCGCTGTGTGTTGGTTTGGACGGGTGGCTTGTCAAGGTTCCCTGGTTAGGGAAGCTTGTGTCGGTGTTCTGGTGAGTGGAGCTGGATTTCTTCTCTCTGGAGTGCAATGAATTGTCCAGTAATGAGTTATGAGATGTCAATGGGCTTGGAGTGGCTTTGGACAGCCTGTATATTGAAGCTCAGGGCTATTCTCCTGTGTTGCTGGAGAATTTGCATGGTATGTCTTTTTCTGAGACTTGTTGACCCTAGGGTGGTGCCTGGTTTCAGTGTAGGTATGGAGGCATTTGATGAGCTCCTATCGATTAATACTCCCTGGAACAGGAGTTCTCTGGTGTTCTCAGGATTTGGACTTAAGCCTCTGCCTCTGGTTTTCAGTCTTATTCTTGCAGTAGGCTCAAGACTTCTCCATCTGTCACTTCCAAGGCAGTTCCTTCTGTTTAAGCTTCTTCTGTTTGCCGGTCTCTTCAGTGTCTAATTCCCGTCCTGGCACAGGGCGGTGGTGGTGGACACTTTCTTAGGGTCACCTGTTCAGTCGTGCTCCTTTCGAAGACAATGGCTGCTTTTCTCAGTGCCTGATGTCCTCTGCAGGCATTCAGAAGTTTTTTTGTGGGATTTACTCAGTGTTCAAATGTTCTTTTGATGAATTTGTGGAGTAGAAAGTGGTCTCCCCGTCCTATTCTTCTGCCATGTTCCTGTCTCCTTCCTATTTGTACTGACTTTTCCTCACCAACAAAATGTTTAATATTGTCCATCCAAAGCAAAACCCAAGTTAGCCTTTCTCTTTTCTTCAACCTTTCTCTCAAACTGCAATCTTCTCTGCAGTCTTCACAGCATGGTCCCAGTCTAACTCTCAGCCTCTTTCGAACTCCTCCCAAAACATCATACTTCACACTCTGGGCAACTTGGATGTTTCCAGACCTGCTATGCTCTACACGTTCAAGCCTCTGCCTGGGTTCTGACTTTGTTTGCCTGGAAAGGTCACCTGTCTACTTGGGAACCTTTTTTATCATATTAACTCCAGATCAAATATAGTCTCCTCTGTGAAGCCTTCCTCCACCCCCTGTCTCCCACAAGATTACTGACTTTGCATTATGTTTCTAAAGTACTTTGTGTTTACTGTTATTAAATCATTTATCACATTTATATGTTGCTGTTATAGCTGTGCCTGTGAATACTTTTAGGATAAGATCCATGATTTATTTGTGTTTGTCTCCATTGCCTGATGTATCTTGTACATAAATTTGTTGCATTGCCTTTAGGGTCTCTCTTATGGAAGCCTGTTCTTTGTCAAATGTCGTTGAATTTGGAGACTGAATATCGGTGTGTTCAGAAGGGCAGTTGTATCTGAGTGGGAAGGGTCTCTTTTATATTCAAGAACTGTTTCCTCCTAATGTGCTTGTAAGACACTTAAGTGTATCATAACATAAGACACTTAAATATATCATAAGTTATGGTAGTGAGTTCTTATTTTAGTTTGAGAACTCACAAGCTAAAAGAACCTTAAGGAGTATAGAATGGGGTCCCACATTGAGGTGGGTTGAAGGTAGGACTCTCCTAAGTTCTGTAATGACTGTTAAAATTTTTATGTCAAATGATTTTTACCAAGTAAGTTCCTTCTGCTATTATCTTTTATTTTTTCACCAGTATTATCTTTTGATTTGATTTTTTTTTTAACTAGATGTTTGGAACTGGATTGCAGTTTCTTGATTGACTACAGATAGAATACCCTCTGGCCTGTTCAGCATGCGTGTGTGTGCAGTGCATTCTTTTGCCTTCTCTGTAACATCATTATTGCTGGGGACAGGACCCCATTCCTTTTAAAGAACACTAACCCTACCAGTGACCCTCCATACTATATGATTTGTCATGTTCATGATTATTTTCAACTGTTAATTTTCCTCTAGTGTTCCTAGGCCTATGCTAAGGGCTAGGCCACAGTCCCAGTACCCACAGCGGGTGGCAGGCATGGTGCTTGGCTTTTTACACAGAGTATCTCATTTAATTTGAACAGTGCTCTGCAAAGATATGTATGCTTACCTCCATCTTGCCCAGAGGTTAAGTCACTTGCCCCTGGTTAAGTATGGTACAACCAAGATTTGATCCCAGATCTGCTAACATCGAAGTCTGTTTTCTCCTAGGGAGAGACTGGGTTTTCTCAAGGATCTCCAGAGAATCGGTGATGTTTCTGGTGAAAGTTTTAAAGAGTCTTTTTCTGATTGCAGCTCTGCCTTGGATAGATCGCTGCTGAATCTGTAAGAAATGCCGCTGCCACTACCACCCCAACACTCCAAACGTGAAACTAGGAAATCTCAGTCCAGCATTGTGCCCAGTGATCGTGAACCATCTGAAAAGGTTAGAGCAAGCTGCCCCTCCCAATAGTGTCGCATTTAGCCTCTTTTCTGTGTTGGCTTAGTCCCTATCCTCCCCTCTATATCTTTTGGAATATGTGTGGTTAATCTGAGAAAGTGAGAAGGCGTGGCAAACCTTGTAGTTGGAGGAGACCAGCAAATTATAACTTGGGGAGAAAGCATAAACTCTTCTTTCCCATCAGTGCATGGTTAGGATGAAGGGTGTCCTCCACAACTTTCAAAAGCAAACAATACTTAGTTCTCATTAGTGATCCCATTTAAACTTTTATTTTCTCTGAGAGGCTCAAAGCATCTTGCCAAGTGGCTGCTTAGTACATCCTGGGGAGAGTATGATGATTAGGTCAACAAATGTATTATAATACTTTTTACAGCTGTTAAATTTGAAGAATGGGTCCATTTTGAGCCTGCTGTTTTGACCTTGTGAATAGTTTGACATTGACATTCCTAGCTTGTGATGTTCTGTGTTTGCCATCAGTCATATTTTAATCAGAACTTTACTAACACTGGTGAATTGTTGTTAAGAAAGTGTTTCTTGGCGCAAACATCTTTAGGCCAATTTAATTTCCTTGATTGGTTTTCTCTCAGCACAGATAAACACTTTCTAATCATTTTCATTTTTGTCTCACTAAAATGGTTTTCTCGGAGGTTAGGGAAAACAAGTGTATTTTTCCTGTGTAAATTTGGCAAGAAGGATTTGATATATTGATCAAATTTTTGTTCATATTAAATTTTATGATTAGAGTTCTGCCACTGTACATTTTCTTTTGTGGCAGTTATTTTTCCAGATCCAACTTTCTCAGGGTGTATTTTGCAAATATAAATTTTATAGGATTCAGTTTCACCATTAATTTTATTTGGGGCTGGTTATTAAGTAGGAGTGGGATAACAGACCATAGTTAATTTCTTAGCTAATTTGTGAGGAAATAATAATTTATTCTTTGCTAATTATTTCCATTGATTATTTATCATGAACTAGATGAAAGACTAATAGTTATTTCTTAGCTTAAACAGTTAACATAAGTAATTCTTCTCAGCTCTTTCAGAATTGCTCCACTGAACTAGAATTGGTCTATTGTAGTATGAATCCAATTCTCTAAGTTTCTAATCACTTACTGTGTCATGTACTAACGGTACATAATGTAAAGAGAGAAACAGAGAAAATAAATGATCTGACCTCAGTGTTCTGTTTCACATTATAACAACTCTCTGACATAGGTAAGGCAGAGTTCTCAATTCATAAAGGAAATCTGATACATAGGATACTTTCACCAAACAAAAACTGTTAGGGAATAGAGAAACCCTACAGTGTGATTTACCTTAACCTTTAACCCTATAGAGATAGTCTTGCTCATTTGGTAGTGGGATAAGGCATTTCAGATAAACACTAGCTAGAAAGAAAGTTCCCTTTGCTCCAAAATATTAACTCTGCCTCCTTTACCCCATTCCTCCCTTGTATACACTAAAAGGGATAAATATGAATTACCAAACTCCTTTCTTAAAATACAGAATTTTCCTTATGAGGTTTAAAATCACATTCAGTTCAGTTCAGTTCAGTCACTCAGTCGTGTCCGACGCTTTGCGACCCCACGGATCACAGCACGCCAGACCTTCCTGTCCATCACATTGGACCATATATTTTAAAAATACTATTTCTGCCCATTTACAGTTTACAAGCCTTTTAAAAAACATGTGTTCTCTTATTTGATCCTCAAATAAGGTAGGTCATTTTTCCAGTTTTGCTGATGAGAAGTTTGAGGTTCAGAAATTAAGTTACTTTTCCAAGGTCAATAGCTAGTAAAGGACTGATCCTGGATCAGTATCTAGGTATGTGTGTGATTATTCTTATTGAGAATGTCTTAAATCAACTACTTAACATAAGAGACACGTAACTTTTGTTGAATTATTGAGTTAATTTACCTGGGAACGTCCATATTAAATGAATGACTGGAAGTTGCAAAGTGGTGGTGATGGTCATGATTAATCTTGGCTAAGATGGCCATAGATATGAGAGGAGTAAGAGAGAGAAAATTAGCTTCACCAAGCTATTTTGCTTATTTTAAGAGTTACACTGAAGGTTGTCCTGTCTCCTTACAGCCTTGTCACCATCATCAATGGTTATTACCTCCTTCAGGGACTCTAAGCAGCAGTGAGTGCCAAAACTTTCTTTTGTTGTAATTTATTAGGGTTTATTATAGGCATTCCCAATTGCTTGGAGATTCAGGCATTTCCCTGTTGAGCTCCAAAGATGACCTGAAGTCCCTGAAAGGACTGTTCACAATTGGATATACTCATTTACCTTTCTTGCTTTTTTAGAAAGATGAGAAGTACCAAGCAAAGATACCTCCATCTTCACCTCAGGGACCACTCAAAAAGAGATCAGCTTTTGAAGATCTCACCAGTGTGAGTATGCTATGGTGTTGCATAAGGTTCAAACAACCTCTTCCTTGAGGGACCTTGCTAGTTTACCAAACCCTGACGCTCTGTAGAAGCTGAAAGCCAATTTTACTGGCTGAGAACTAATTCCAATTTTATTTGGAATCAAGCACCCAATTTCAGAAACTGTAGGGGCTTTTCTGCTGACACATACCATCTGTATTAATTGGTGGAGCTCTCTGAAAACCGCAGACAGAATGATGATCAGATGTGAAATTGTTGACAGATAAGAGAACTATGAAATCTTGCATTTAGGTAAAGTCCAGAGATGGCTCGACTGGCTGCCTCGGCCTTAGAGGCAAGTGTCAATACTATGGTGGATTCATTGTAGTCTAGGGCAGTGTTTATCAGTTCAAGCACTATGGGCATTTTTTTAATAGGACAGTTTTTCTACTGTGTAGGACTGAATGACTTGGAATTGCACCACCTTGCAACTCCCAGTCATTCAACCAGCATTCCTGGCCCCTGGTATTAAGCTCCAGCAGCATCCCAGTCATAGTGACAATCAAAACTGCCTTCCGATGTACAGAACCATTGATGATCTGGTTTTCGACTAGGGATATCTAGAAATTCAATTGTGACTAGAATTCTTGAGTTTACTTCCAAGTTACCTCCCTTCTGGTATTATTAAGGTACTAGCAAAAAATAAAATTTAATAGTTAGAATGTTACTAATTAAATATAGGTAAACTTTGGTCTTAGAAATCAGTAATAACTGATACCTCCTGAGTGTTTACCACATGCTAGGCACTATTCTAAGCATTGTCCCATGTATCCACCCACTTAATACTCATAAGATCGTATGAGGCAGACACTAAAACTATAACCCCTTTACAGATGAAGACCTGGCTAGTGTTGGTTTTGAAGTCCGTTTCATCTAGGATACAGAGAACCCTAGTGAGGCCTGTCCTGCCCTCTATGGTAGAGTGTTCTTTTGTAGCTACCAGAATTCTTACATTTGCTAGATAATATTTTACTGCCTTGGGCAGGGTTGGATAAGCATTGGCAAAGTTCTCTCCTTTATATCTCTGCTCTTTAGATGCCATGTGACTACTTTTGTGTTAAACCAGTCTTTCCCCCACGCAAATTACAACATGTCTAACATGGCCAAAGGAGCTGATTTGTTTTAGTTATTTAGTCTGCTGTGAGTTTTCTTTTTTCCCTCTCCTTTATCCTTCTAGCATGGGAAGGACTTTTGATTTGTTAGAGCTGATCCTAAGCCATTGGATGAGGAGATAAGGTCTATTTCCTAAATTATGTTTTGTCAGTAGGATTTTTATCTCTATTTTCCTATTTCTCAGTGAAAGAATTATGGGGAAATGTTGATAAAGGACTCCTTGTGCTTAGATCTGAAAATATTAGTGCTTTGAACCTTCACATATGGCAAGTAGAAAGTTTCACTCTGGGAATTAGAGTCTCCACATCTCCCCTGCCAAGAATGCACATCTTTTCCAGTTGTGGATCTTGGCTGAACACAGAAGGAGTTTGTAAATCTTTAGGTGAAATTGAAATACAATTTGTGCCAAACTCTTTGAAGAGCAGAAGTGGACAACAACCTGAGGGCCTAAGAAAAAATTCCCTGCTGGACTGTAGTAGCTTACTATATGATGATACAAAGGCATAATTTTTTATATTTTATTTGGAAATAATTTCAAATTTATAATAAGTTGCAAAAAGAATAATACCAAGAACACACAGATACCTTTTACTTAGGTTCACCTATTATTAACATTTTATCCCATCTTCTTACATACATATATCATGGCCTTTTACCCCTAAGTACTTCAGTGTATATTTCCTCAGAGAAGTAGTCTTATATAACCATAGTGCAGTCAACTTCATAAGTTTACACTGATGTAATGTTTTATGTAATTTATTGCCCATATTCCCATTCTTCCCATTGACTTTGTAAAGTCAATGTTATAAGCATTTTTCCCCCTCTAGGGAAGGATCCAGTCTAGGGTTGTTTAATTGTCATGTCTAGCTTCTTTTAATGTGGAATGCTTCTATAGCTTCTCTTTGTTTTTTATGACATTTTTGAAGAATAAAGTCCCACTCAACCCCCCTTTTAAAAATAGAACATTCCTAATTTTATATTTTTCTAATGTTTCCATGGGATTAGATTGGTGTTATACATACTTGACTGGAGTACTGTATAAGTGATGGTCTGTCCTTAGGGTATCACAGCTGGAGGCATACAATGTCCATCTGTCATTCATTGGTGAGGTTAATTTTGATCACCCAGTCAAGATGTTGTCTGGTTTCTCTGCTGTATACTGACTGTTTTTTTTTTCCTTCTTGGAACTAACAAACAGTCTGTGGGACACACTCCTAAGAGCCTGAAAATAACTGCTCTTCATCAACATGCCCCCTAGATTTAGTATCCATTGATGATTTTTGCCTAGCCCAGTCTTTATGGTGATTTTTCTAGCTGTAGCTCTTGCTCCCCATTTACCAATCTGCTCTTGGCATTCTGTAAGCAGAGCCTTTCTTTCTTCCCTATTTATTATTAATATAGACTTATGAATTTTTATTTTTCAGTGGTTTGTTGTTCATTATTATATTATTTTGGTGTTCAACTTGTCCCAGATTTGGCCACTAGGGTCCCCTTGAATCTAATTATTGTGTCTTTGTGACATATTCTCATCATTTTTTTGAGCATTTTCGTTCCAGCATAACAGGATGTCTCAGACTCATCATGTGCCTATTTTTATCTCAGACAGGGAGTCAACTGTTTTTCAAAGAATTCCTGCTCCTTTGAGTGGGGAATAGTACTAGAGACCAAGATCTCAGTTCTAGGTGTGCTACTGGGGTATCTGCTTTTTCTGCCCTTTCTGCAGACAGAGTTAGGAAGTATCTGGATGTAATACATATATTTGTTGTTCTTTTAGTCACGAATTCATGTCCAACTCTTTGTGACTCCATGGACTGTAGCCTGCCAGGCTTCTCTGTCCATGGGATTCTCCAGGCAAGAAAACTGGAGTGGGTTGCCATTTCCTTCTTGAGGGGATCTTCCTGACACAGGGATGAAACTGGGACTCCTGCATTGGCAGGCGGATTCTTTACTGCTGAGCCACCAGGGAAGTCCACATATACATTATACATACACACATATCTGTACTTAAAGACATATGTTCCGTTCCGTTCCATTCAGTAGCTTAGTCGTGTCCGACTCTTTGCGACCCTGTGGACTGTAGCCTACCAGGCTTCTCCGTCCATGGGATTCTCCAGGCAAGAATACTGGAGTGGGTTACCATCTCCTTCTCCAGTGGACATTCCCGACCCAGGGATTGAACCCGGGTCTCCCGCATTGGAGGCAGACGCTTTAACCTCTGAGCCACCAGGGATATTTCTATAGATACAAGTAACACACACTCCTATATATTTAGATGTAGATATACATATACCTGTGTAAGAAATCATGAGTCTCTACAGCTCCCATTCCAATGCACAGGATTCTTTCTTATATTCCTCAATCCATATTTGCATGTTTCTTCTCACTGTAAAGTGAGAACCATGGTTCCCAAGATCATCAACATATTTACTCAATACTATATCTAAAAGTTTCAGAATTACTTCTTCCACACTACCATAATAAACACACCTATTAAAAAGAGTTCCAGATTTATTTGTGATATTCCCTACCACACCACAAACCCATCCTGATTAAGGATGTATATACTGAGGTTACATAGCCTGTGTTTACTTGGATTAGCTGCTTCTTGTATTCTGTTTTCTTTCTTTTGTCCTTCAATGTGGTTATGGTATTTATTTGAAATATAAGTAGATTCAGTTTGTTTTATTTTAAAGGCATAACCTTTAAAATGATTTTTCTTATTGATGTTATTCACAGTCCCATGAGTTATTATACTATTTAATAGAATTAGTGATGATTAGCGTTTTTGGTGGAGCTCCCCAGAGCCCCATGTTAAATAAATATCCCCTCAGTGAGATGGGATAGATGTATCACAGATAGTGATGTGTTAGAGGTCTACCCTGAAACGCTAGTTGATCTTGGCATTCTCAGGCAGCAAAGAAAATTTTATGGTCTTTTTCCTCTTCTGAACATCTTATGGGGTCAAAATGGAATGTGACGTTTACAAAATATCTTTTTGGGAATTTGCCAGCCTGTATGGAGATCAACACTATATCCTATGTATCTTGAAATCACCAAGGGCTGCTATTTAGCTAATATGTACCAGGACTACTGTACTGCTAGCTTCCATCATGATTAGTTGGCACCAGTACCATACTGGTTGAGAGAGATTTTGATTGGTGTTTCTGAAAACACTGAAACAAGGCGTCCAGGGTGAGGACGTGGGTCAGGACTTTCCTATAAGAACCACTTTTTGAGTAATTTGAGGTTTGCTCTCTACATTTCCTTGCTTCCTTCTCCTGACCATCCCCCCTCCTTTTTTTTTTCCAGGCTCCTCAAAGTCAACCTGTCCAGCCCAAGAAGGAAGCCAATAATGAGTTTGTTAAAGATACTTCTAAGAAGAGAAACAGGAACACATTCGCTGCTAGGTTGCCTGAAAACAGTAAGATGGATATAAAAAAGTGAGTACAGGGAACTCAGATGGCATTGCTTTAGATGGTAAAGGAGAGGGAGTGACATCCTTTCGACTGCCTTTTGTCCCCATTGAGAATATTGTTAGTGAGCCACAGTGGTGAGTACTGTATTAACCCTGGGTGCTTAGATGGTCTGCCCCTCCTTCCCTCCCTTCCTCTGCCCCTCACCACCATGTTGTGTGCATATTGAAAGAGCTGTTGTCATTGAGGAATGTGCCAAGAGATCTTGTGTTCATATTTTCTCTCTCTTGGTGATTCAGTCCCTGATTGAGCAAATCTGGGCTTGAGAGTATGGAGCCAATTTTCAGGGGATTCTCAGCAGCTGATTGATAGTTTGCCAGTCTGCTTATCCCATAAGAAGCCTTAGGGGAGGCTTGCTTCTTGTTACTCTAGAGAAATTACTGTCTCCTTAGGCCTGCGACGAGTTGACTCACTGGAAAAGAATCTGATGCTAGGAAGGATTGGGGGTGGGAGGAGACGGGGACGACAGAGAATGAGATGGCTGGATGGCATCACCGACTCAATGGACATGAGTTTGAGTGAACTATGGGAGTTGGTGATGGACAGGGAAGCCTGGCGTGCTGTGATTCATGGGGTTGCAAAGAGTCGGACACGACTGAGCGACTGAACTAGGCCAAAAATGTGTTTTCCAGCTGTTTTTAGGGAACTGATCACAGGTTCTGCTAGTAGATATGAGTATTCTCACCTAGGATTTGGGGAAAGGATTTACTCCTAGGAAAACTTTTATTGGAAGAAGAGTTAGAAAGTGGAGTAAGACATTTCTATATCCTCTCCTCATTCCAGTGGGAATTACTTCTTTTAGGAAGAAAAGATTTCTAAGTCCCCCTTTCCATCTTCTTCCCCACCCCCTCCCAGCTCCAGACACCCACCAGTCTACTGTCTGTTATGGATATACCTCTGTGGATATGTCTCCTCTGGATGATTCATATAAATGAATCATATAATATCTAGTTTTTTTGAGGTACTTTTGTTCAGATCGATCATATTTACCAATAATTCTCATTTCTTGTTCTGATTTCTAGTCATTCAGTGATTTGGTCACACCAGGTTGATCATTCTAATTGAAGTGCAGTCCTATTCAAAACAAAGCTTTGCATCTGACACATGTCAACAAATGTTTATTTCTTATTTATTATCTTTTTATTATCTTCACCGGGAAAGCATCTTGTGAATAGCCTAGGGTGAAGGGAATATGATTAGATACCATGAACATTAAGTACTAGACCAACTTTCTCTTATAAGCTTTCATAAGCCTTTTATAAGCCTGTTTCTTATAATCCTCTCTCATAAGCTTCAAACAGTATTAATTTCAATCTGAGTTTCACCAGATACCTAGTGGTGATAGACAAAGACAAATGCAGCTAGTGAGAGAGACTGACAAATAAGCAAATCACTCATACGATGTTCTAAGTATTATAATGAAAGTCTTTTTATATAAATAAAGGTAATAAGTCATATATGAAAAAGCAAGATAAGGATTTCAGGGGGAATTTTTTTAGAAAAGTGTGAGGACCTAGATCATAGAAACTATACACTATGCTACTTAGTAGATTTACTATGTTACCCATTGATTTTTTACCCTCTAGTCTGTCTCCTGGGGTTGCAGTCCTTTCCCTTTCCATATATTTAGTAAGTGTAGTGACAAAATGAAGTGATAGGTAAGGATTCTAGGAACTACATTCTTCTCACCCAGACATTGTTTTCTTTGCAGATACAAGGCAGAACTCTCACCAGTAGTAGTCTTAACCACCATGGTGCCAAACATTATAGATGAATTGCTCACTCTGGATATGTCTACCAGCTCCAAGACACCCAATACTGAAGAAGCATCTCTTTTAAAAAAGCCATTCATTTTAAAAGAGGATCCCACTTCTGAGAATGTAGTCCTCACGAAGAGGTCATTACTTTCAAAGAAGTGCACAAATCAGGGGGTGATGTCCCTCTTGCAGAAGCCACTGTCCTTGCAGGGAAAGAGTGAATGTGATGTTGTACAGCCAGTGACTTTTGGGAAGAAGCGTAAAACCGAGGAGGCAGCCATCACCAACAGGACATTATCCTTAAAGAATATGTGCCCATATCAGGGAAAGCAGTCCTGCTTGGGGTAGGAGTTGGCCTTGCAGGATGTCAGTGTTGAAGAGGATTCTTCCTTTATGGAGCTCCAGAATGTTAGGAAGAAGCCCCAAACTGAGGAAGCAACCTCCACCAGCCTATTATCATGTTTAAAGAAAAAGTATACCACTCAGAGGAAGATGTCCTGTAGGAAAAATCCTCTAGTACTGCAGAAGACCAACTGTGAAGAAAAGCCACTCACTAAGGAGTCTTTTAAGAGAAAGCCGACTGCTGAGAAGGAGCCCTTTTTCCAGGAACCACCTGCATTGCAAGAGAAGCACACCTCTGAACAAGAAATATCCATCTTGATGAAATCATTGGCCTTTCAGGAGAAAATTGACACTGAAGAGAAATCACTTTTTAAAGAACCATTGGCTTTGAAGAAGCAATCTACCACTGAGGAGACAACCTTCACCATGAGGCCATTACCTTTAAAGAAAAAGTGCACTACTCAGAGGAATAGGAAGATGGCCTACTTGAAGAAGCCATTAGTATTGAAGAAGACCACCTCTGGAGAGAAGGCACTCATTAGTCAGTTCCTGTCCTTTAAAAAGAAGCCTACCCCTAAGGAGGAGTCCCTCTTCCAGGACCTCTCAGTGTTGCAAGAGGAGCATACCACTGATGAAGCAGTGACACTTTTGAAGAAGCCATTGGCATTGCAGAAGAAAGATGGTGAAGATGATTTTCTTATGGAGCCACTTTCCTTTAGGAAGACTCATACTACTAAGGAGGCAACACTTCCCAAGAAGCCACTACCTTTAAAGAGGAAGCGTACAACTCAGGGGAAGTTGTACCACTTGAAGAAGCCCCTAGTATTGCAGAAGGTAACATCTGAAGAGAAGTCACTTGTTAAGGAGCCATTACCCTTTAAGAAGCCACCTACCACTAAGGAATCCTTTTTCCAAGAGCCATCAGCATTGCAGGAGAAGCACACCATTCTAGAGGAGGCATCCATCTTGAAGAAGCCTTTGGTCTTGCAAAAGACTCCAACTGAGGAGGAATCACTTGAAAAGGAGATTTTGACTTTTAAGAAGTTTACCATTGGGGAGGCACCCTCCACCAATATGCTGTTATCTTTAAAGAAGAAATGTCCCACTCAGGGTAAGTCCTGTTTGACAAAGCCACTAGTATTGCAGACCATTTCTGAAGAGAAATCACTCATTAAGGAGCCTACCACTGAAGTGGAGTCCCTCTTGAAGGAACCATCTGCACTGCAAGAGAAGCACACCACTCAGGGGGATGTGGCCCCCTTGAAAAAGCCATGGGTATTACAGGAGAAAATAGACAGTAAAGATGAATTTCTTATGGAACCACTATCATTTAGGAAGACACACACCACAAATGTGGCAGTCTCTACCGAGGAGTCATCTTTAATGAAGCAAATGTGTGCCACTCAAATAATGTCTATCTACCAAGAACTGTTGGGTTTGCAGAATATGATTGGTGAAGGTAAGAATTCCTTTATGATGCCAGTATCATCTAGGAAGAAGTCTTCAACTGATGAGGCAGTTGTTACCAAGACACCATTATCTCCAAAAATGAGGCAAATCACTCAGTGGAACACGGTCACAGAGAAGCCCACCTCTGAAGAGAAGTCACTCTTTAAGAAGTCGTTGCCCTTAAAAATAAAAGTCTACAACTGAAGAGGGGCTCCTCTTCTAGGATCCATCTGTATTGAAAGAGAAACATACCTTTCTGCAACAGGCGTCCCTCTCAAAGAAGCCATTGACCTTACAGGAGAATATCGCCACTAAAGAAGAATCATGTACCAAGGAACTGTTGACCATGGAGAAGTCCTTGGTCTTGCAGAAGACTGATATGGAAGTGGACTTCTTGAAGATGCCGTTGGCTTTGCAGAATAAAAGCACCACTGAAGAGAAATTCTTTTTCGAGAAACCATTGGTTCTGAAGGAAAAGCTCTCCCCTGAGGCAGCAGCCAGCATAGAGAGACAATCATCTTTTAAGAAGCAGCCCACTGCTCAGGGGGAGGTGTTCCTCTTTAAAAAGCAGTCAACCTTGCAAAAGAACATCACCAATGAAGAGGAGTGCATTATTAAGCAGCCACAGGCCTTGAAGGAGAAGCCCAACATTGAAAAGGAGACCATCCTGAGGGAGTCCTTGGCCTTGCAGGAGAATTCCACGATTGAGAAGGAGGCTGTCTGGAAGGAGCCATTGGCCTTGCAAAAGACTCTCACTCACAAAGAAGACACCTTTCTCAAAGATTTCACCCTCCAAATTGAAACCACCCTAGATGTGTCCACCACCACCTCTGAATCTGGAACAGGCTTGTTCAACACCATCACCATGTCGTTCAGTACCATAAGCAAGTCCAGTACTTGTGAATCCAATTCCAATAAACCTTTCTTATCTTGCAAAAAGAGATCACAGCAGGAGGTATTCTGCTTTCTTTCTTCTTAAATTAGATGAAGTGTTCTTTGTTGTCCTGGAGGTGGCGGCTAGCAGAGATATTTTTGCCTTTCTAAGCAATTGAGTTGTATATAGTAAGTGATATTAAACCAAACTGGCCTTGTAGAGTCTCTTGACTTCATGATTGGAATAGAAAGTATTTATTCCAGGGACACCCTCAAGGGTCTGGAATACTCTGTGTGTGTGTATTTCACTAGTGGTTATACGATTTCAGGAAATTGCCTTTCTTAGTAATTGCCATCTGCATTACATAGGACCTTAGCTAAAGATTAGTTAAATTCACAGAGGCATCTTCCAAGGAAGATGGTTTATAAATTGTAAATTAGAAGGAAAATGAGATGAGATTTGGTACCTGGGAGGAGAAACAACCTGGATGTAGGCAAAATAACCTGGTTAAAGGTATAGAAGGGAGGAAAAGGCTAACAGGAAGATAAACTGGGCCCAATCAAAACATTGAAACATAACAGGTGACATAAGCTGGAAGATTGTAAGATCACAATATCTTTCTTGGAGAATCTTGTGCTTACCTGTAATAATAGTGCCTGGTTCTTAGGGCAGAGCAGGTATGTATAAGGATTAAGTATTTCTTGGTTACTCAACAGTATGAGGATTACAGGGCAAAGGTTTGAGCTGAAGATAAAAGTGGGAAGAAAGGAGTAATTTTTTATGTGTGTGTGCTAAGCTTCTCTAGGAATCTTTCTCCTAATATGTCTATTTGATGATTTCCAAGCAGATGATCCCACTGGGGGATACTGACATAGACCACAGTGACCCATTTTTCAGTTCAGTATATGCTAAGGATATCTTCAGTTACATGAAGAAAAGAGAGGTATGTAGGGGATGGGGGTGAGGGGAAATGATTTTCCAGTTCTTGTTTCCTTACCATACATCCTTCAAATGCAGCTTTAAAGGGGAGATAATAATGATGAAGGAAAGTTATGACCAACCTTGATAATATATTAAAAAGCAGAGACATTACTTTGCCAACAAAGGTCCGTCTAGTCAAGGCTATGGTTTTTCCCGTGGTCATGTATGGATGTGAGAGTTGGACTATGAAGAAAGCTGACCGCCGAAGAATTGATGCTTTTGAACTGTGGTGCTGGAGAAGACTCTTGAGAGTCCCTGGACTGCAAGGAGATCCAACCAGTCCATTCTAAGGGAGATTGATCCTGGGTGTTCATTGGAAGGACTGATGCTAAAGCTGAAACTGCAACACTTTGGCCACCTCATGCGACGAGTTGACTCACTGGAAAAGACTCTGATGCTGGGAAATGTTGGGGGCGGGAGGAGAAGGGGATGACAGAGAATGAGATGGCTGGATGGCATCACCGACACTGTGGACATGGGTTTGAGTGAACTCCGGGAGTTGGTGGTGGACAGGGAGGCCTGGGGTGCTGTGATTCATGGGGTCGCGGAGAGTCGGACACGACTGAGCGACTGAACTGAACGGAAATGAATGAATTTAGGGGGCAGGAGGAGAAGGGGACGACAGAGAATGAGATGGCTGGATGGCATCACTGACTCTGTGGACATGAGTTTGAGTGAACTCTGGGGGTTGGTGATGGACAGGGAGGCCTGGCGTGCTGTGATTCATGGGGTCGCGGAGAGTCGGACACGACTGAGCGACTGAACTGAACGGAACTGAATAATGATGAGGAAAATAATAACAGTAGCAACTGACGTCTCCTGGTAGCATGCTATGAGTTAAACATTGTGCTAAAGGATTTATAAACATTATCTTGTTTAATTCTCCCAATAGCTTCACGATGGTAGGTATTATTTTCTCCTTTTTATAGTTGGGGGAAACTACTCAGTCAAAACAACTAGTGTGTAGTAGATCTGGGATATGAACTAGTTTGATTACCTTAGACCGATTACCATAAGCCCACACCTCTAATTGCTTAGGAGGTAATCTCAGACACAAACATTGTCAAGCGAGCTCTTTCTGAGTGACTGCTCTTAGAGATCTTTCCCCTTCTCTATGCAGTTTTCTGGCATTGCAAATAAAACCAGACTCTGTTCCAGCTCTCCAACCTGGTGAAATTTTCTTTCTCCTTTCAAATCTGCCAGTCTCCTTTACCACTAATGTTCATCAATTCCAAATTTTCTTCTCTCTCTCAGTGGAACAGATGGGACCAGGGTTATGTACTAACTAGAATTTTAGCAGGCCATTCACAAGAGGAATGATGAATGTTTCATCTTCTCTCTAGAGACATAGTAATAGATGAACTGACTCCAGAACCTGTACTTTGTCTAGTATATCTTGGAAGAAGCAAGAGATAATTTTGCTATACTGAAAGTGTGGGCCTTAGCTCAGCAGTATTGGTTTCACTTAAGATCTTGTTAGAAACGCAGAAACCAAAACATCTATTTCTGCTTCATTGACTATGCCAAAGCCTTTGACTGTGTGGATCACAATAAAGTGTGGAAAATTCTGAAAGAGATGGGAATACCAGACCACCTGACCTGCCTCTTGAGAAATGTGTATGCAGGTCAGGAAGCAATAGTTAGAACTGGACATAGAACAACAGACTGGTTCCAAATAGGAAAAGGAGTACATCAAGGTTGTATATTGTCACCCTGCTTATTTAATTCATATGCAGAGTACATCATGTTTAACACTGGGCTGGAGGAAGCACAAGCTGGAATCAAGATTGCTGGGAGAAATATCAATAACCTCAAATATGCAGATGACACTAACCTTATGGCAGAAAGTGAAGAGGAACTCAAAAGCCTCTTGATGAAAGTGAAAGAGGAGAGTGAAAAGTTTGGCTTGAAGCTCAACATTCAGAAAATGAAGATCATGGCATCTGGTCTCATCACTGCATGGGAAATAGATGGGGAAACAGTGGAAACAGTGTCAGACTTTATTTTTTTTGGCTCCAAAATCACTGCAGATGCTGATTGCAGCCATGAAATTAAAAGACGCTTACTCATTGAAAGGAAAGTTATGACCAACCTAGATAGCATATTAAAAAACAGAGACATTACTTTGCCAACCAAGGTCCGTCTAGTCAAGGCAATGGTTTTTCCCGTGGTCATGTATGGATGTGAGAGTTGGACTGTGAAGAAAGCTGATCACCGAAGAATTGATGCTTTTGAACTGTGGTGCTGGAGAAGACTCTTGAGAGTCCCTTGGACTGCAAGGAGATCCAACCAGTCCATTCTAAAGGAGATCGATCCTGGGTGTTCATTGGAAGGACTGATGCTAAAGCTGAAACTCCAATACTTTGGCCACCTCATGCGAGGAGTTGACTCACTGGAAAAGACTCTGATGCTGGGAGGGATTGGGGGTGGGAGGAGACTGGGACGACAGAGAATGAGATGACTGGATGGCATCACCGAGTCGATGGACATGAGTTTGAGTGAACTCCGGGAGTTGGTGATGGACAGGGAAGCCTGGCGTGCTGTGATTCATGGGGTCGCGGAGAGTTGGACACGACTGAGCGACTGAACTGAACTGAGGCTCACCCAAGACTTTCTAAATTTTAAAGATCCTCAAGTGTCTTTCAAATATGTATGTTCAAGTTTGGGAAGGACGCCTCTATACAGCATGGTGTCATGTTTTTGATTGAATTACAAAGAAGGGGCAGAATCTTGTTGGTATTCATCTACAGTCATATGTGTATTCCTGCCTATATTTCATACTCTGCTAGACTCCTCAATATCTACCCTGACACTTGAATATCATGTGTGTTCATTTCCCAAGGATAACTGACCTTGTCTAGGAAATGATACTTTGCTCTGCCTCTATCTGATACGAGCTATTAATAGTGAGTTAGAACTGTGAAGAAATTACTTATGTTGAGGTATAATTTGTTTTTAGATATTAGTTGCATATAGTTTTTCCTAAGTTATAATTTTGAACGACAGGAAGAGTTTATCTGTTAATATTTCTTTCTTTCTGCCAGGAAATGTTTATACTTAAAAAATATATGACCAGGCAGACTGATATCACCAGTGACATGAGGGCCATTCTTGTGCACTGGATGGTGGAGGTGCAGGTAAACCTGACAACTGATGCCTTAAGGGGCTGCTATTCTCTTTATTGATTATTCACTCAGCATTGCCAGGTCTCAAACACAGTAAAAATTTACTGGGTCTCCAGAGCTGAATAAGCCAGGATTCCTGCCCTCAGGAAGCTTATGACCTAGGGGACAAGATAAGACATGCAGGCAGATAAGAATAATACAAAGTAGAATATACTAAGTAATATAAGAATGCTATTAATAAGACACTATGAGAACCCAGTGGAAGGAGAGAGATTCCTAGAAAAGGTAATCATGGTATGGTAGTTCAGTCATTCTCAAAATCTTGTAAAAGTATATGTAGTGATTGGATAAGTGTCAGTGACAAAGTCTTTCAAGCTTTGGATGGGATGAGTAATAGGAAGGACAGTATAGCCCCAAACAGGGCAGATGGCTGTTTGTTAAGAGTTGACTGTTGAGGGAATATTGTTGTAAATACTTAATTATTACTTTACACTAATGAAAGTGTGATAGTACCTGGATGTTGTAGGTGTCAGTGAATATTTGTTGAATGAATAGAATTAAAGGGGTTGCTCTGGAATTTTCAAGGAAATAAAAGGCATAGTCTGTGCTCAGCAGAAGAAAAGGTAATATTGTTAAGTATCCTTTAAATACTAGAGTAATGGTTCAGACTCACTTTGGAGTGACAAACCAGGGAAATGTGGTAAACATGGTATATTTGAACATCGGCAAAGCATGAAAATATCATTCTATGGAAATGATGAAAAATTGTAAATTAGATAAAGTAGAAACTGAGTAGATCTTAAATAGGTAAAATTGATCATAAATATTGTTGATCATTACCAAACAAGAAAGAGATTTCTAGTATACCGCCAGTGGAATTTGTTTTTATTTATGTTTTATAGGAGTTTAATCTTTTTTTTAATTTTTATTTTTATTGGAGACTAATTATTTTGCAATATTATATTGGTTGGTTTTTGTCATACATTGACATGAATCTGCCCTGGGTGTACATGAGTTCCCCCTCCCGACCCCCCGCCAACTCCCTCATCCCCTTATCCTCCCTCTGGGTCATCCCTGAATACCAGCCCCGAGCATCCTGTAACATGCATCGACCCTGAACTGGCGATTTGTTTCACATATGATAGTATATATGTTTCAATGCCATTCTCCCAAACCATCCCACCCTCACCCTCTCCCACAGAGTCCCAAAGACTGTTTTATATATCTGTGTCTCTTTTGCTATCTCGTATACAGGGGTATCATTACCATCTTTCTAAATTCCATATATATGCGTTAGTATACTGTATTGGTGTTTTTCTTTCTGGCTTACTTCACTCTGTATAATAGGCTCTAGTTTCATCCACCTCATTAGAACTGGTTCAAATGCGTTCTTTTTAAAGACTGAGTAATACTCCATTGTGTATATGTACCAAAGCTTTCTTATCCATTCATCTGCAGATGGACATCTCGGTTGCTTCCATGTCCTGGCTATTATAAACAGTGCTGCAATGAACATTGGAGTACGTGTGTCTCTTTCAATTCTGGTTTCCTCGGTGTGTATGCCCAGGAGTGTGATTGCTGGATCATATGGCAGTTCTATTTCCAGTTTTTTGAGGATTCTCCACACTGTTCTCCTTAGTGGCTGTACTAGTTTGCATTCCCACCGACAGTGTAAGAGGGTTCCCTTCTCTCCACACCCTCTCCAGCATTTATTGCATGTAGACTTTTCGATAGCAGCCATTCTGACTGGTGTGAAATGGTATCTCATAGCGGTTTTGATTTGCATTTCTCTGATTATGAGGGATGTTGCATATTTTTTTCATGTGTTTGTTAGCCATCCTTATGTCTTCTTTGGAGAAATGTCTGTTTAGTTTTTTGGCCCATTTTTTGATTGGGTCATTTATTTTTCTGGAAATGAGCTGCAGGAGCTGCTTGTATATTTTGGAGATTAATCCTTTATCAGTTGCTTCATTTGCTACTATTCTCTCCCATCCTGAAGGCTGTCTTTTACCTTGATAATATTTTCCTTTGCTGTGCAGAAGCTTTTGATTTTAATTAGGTCCCATTTGTTTATTTTTGCTTTTATTTCCAATATTCAGGGAGGTGGGTCAAGGAGGATCCTGCTGTGATTTATGTCAGAGAGTGTTTTGCCTACATTCTCCTCTAGGAGTTTTATAGTTTCTAGTCTTACATTTAGCTCTCTAATCCATTTTGAGTTTATTTTGGTATATGGTGTTAGGAAGTGTTCTAGTTTCATTCCTTTACAAGTGTCTGACCAGTTTTCCCAGCACCACTTGTTAAAAAGACTGTCTTTTGTCCATTTTATATTCTTGCTTCCTTTGTCAAAGATGAGGTGTCCATAGGTGTGTGGGTTTATCTCTGGGCTTTCTATTTTGTTCCATTGATCTATATTTCAGTTTATGCCAGTACCATACTGTCTTGATTCCATTGATCTATATTTCAGTTTATGCCAGTACCATACTGTCTTGATGACTGTGGCTTCGAAGTAGAGCCTGAAGTCTGGCAGGTTAATTCCCCCAGTTCCATTTTTCTTCCTCAAGATTGCTTTGGCTATTCGAGGTTTTTTGTATTTCCATACAAACTGTGAGATTATTTGTTCTAGTTCTGTGAAAAATATTGTTGGTAGCTTGATAGGGATTGCATTGAATGTGTAAATTACTTTCGGTAGTATATTCATTTTCACAATATTTATTCTTTCAATCCATGAACACGGTATATTTCTCCATTTACTAGTGTCCTCTTTGTTTACTTTCACTAGTGGTTTATAGTTTTCTATGTACAAGTCTTTTGTTTCTTTAGGTAGATATATTCCTATATTCTTTTCGTTGCAACAGTGAATGGAATAGTTTCCTTAATTTCTCTTTCTATTTTCTCATTATTAGTGTATAGGAATGCAAGTGATTTCTGTGTGTTGATTTTATATCCTGCAACTTTACTGTATTCATTGATTAGCTCTAGTAGTTTTCTGGTAGAGTATTTAGGGTTTTCTGTGTAGAGGATCATGTCATCAGCGAACAGTGATAGTTTTACTTCTTCTTTTCAAATTTGGATTCCTTTTATGTCTTTTTCTGCTCTGATTGCTGTAGCCAAAACTTCCAGAAGTATGTTGAATAGTAGTGGTGAGAGTGGGCACCCTTGTCTTGTTCTTGACTTTAGGGAAATGCTTTCAGTTTTTCACTGTTGAGGATAATGCTTGCTGTGGGTTTGTCATATATAGCTTTTATTATGTTGAGATATGTCCCTTCTATTCCCACTTTCTGGAGGGTTTTTATCATTAATGGATGTTGAAATTTGTTGAAGGCTTTCTCTGCATCTATTGAGATAATCATATGATTTTTACTTTTCAGTTTGTTAATGTGGTATATTACATTGATTGAATTGCTGATATTGAAGATTTCTTGCATTCCTGGAATAAAGCCCACAGGGTCATGATGTATGGTCTTCTTAATGTGTTGTTGGATTCTGATTGCTAGAATTTTGTTAAGGACTTTTGCATCTATGTTCATCAGTGATATTGGCCTGTAGTTTTCTTTTGGGGGGGGGGCGATCTTTACTAGGTTTTTGGATTAGGGTGGTGGTGGCCTCATAGACTGAGTTTGGAAGTTTCCCTTCCTCAGCAATTTCCTGGAAGAGTTTGAGTAGAATAGGTATTAGTTCTCTAAATTTTTGGTAGAAGCTGTGAAGCCGTCTGGACCTGGGCTTTTGTTTGTTGGAAGATTTCTGATTACAGCCTCTAGTTCCATTCTTGTGATGGGTCTATTCAGATGTTCTATTTCTTCCTGGTTCAGTTTTGGAAAGTTGTACTTTTCTAGGACTCTGTCCATTTCTTACAGGTTATTCATTTTATTGCCATATAATTGCTGATAGTATTCTCTAATAATCCTTTGTATTTCTGTGTTGTCTGTTGTGATCTCTCCATTTTCATTTCTAATTTTATTGATTTGGTTTTTCTCCCTTTGTTTCTTGATGAGTCTGGGTAGTGGTTTGTCAATTTTTTTTACCTTTTCAAAGAACCAGCTTTTGGCTTTGTTGATTTTTTCTATGGTCTCTTTTGTTTCTTTTGCATTTATCTCTGCCCTAATTTTTACGATTTCTTTCCTTCTACTGACCCTGGGGTTCTTCATTTCGTCCTTTTCTTGTTGCTTTAGATGTAGAGTTAGGTTATTTAGTTGACTTTTTTCTTGTTTATTGAGGTGTGCCTGTATTGCTATGAACTTCCCCCTTAGCACTGCTTTTACAGTGTCCCAGAGGTTTTGGGTTGTTGTGTTTTCATTTTCATTCATTTCTATGCATATTTTTATTTCTCTTTTTATTTCTTCCATGATTTGTTCATTATTCAGCAGTGTGTTGTTCAGCCTCCATATGTTGGCATTTTTAATGGTTTTTCTCCTGTCATTGAGATCTAATCTTACTGTATTGTTGTCAGAAAAGATGCTTGGAATGATTTCCAGTTTTTTGAATTTACCAAGGCTAGATTTATGGCCCAGGATGTGATCTATCCTGGAAAAGGTTCCGTGTGCGCTTGAGAAAAAGGTGAAATTCATTGTTTCGGGATGAAATGTCCTATAGATATCTATTAGGTCTAACTGGTCATTTACAGTTTGTGTTTCCTTATTAATTTTCTGTTTAGTTGATCTATCCATAGATGTTAGTGGGGTATTAAAATCTCCCAATATTATTGCATTGTCAATTTCCCCTTTTATACTTGTTAGTATTTGTCCTACATATTGCGGTGCTCCTATGTTGGTTGCATAAATATTTTTCATTGTTATATCTTCTTCTTGGATTGATCCTTTGATCATTATGTAGTTTCCTTCTTTGTCTCTTTTCACAGCCTTTGTTTTAAAGTCTATTTTATCTGATATGAGTATTGCTACTCCTGCTTTCTTTTGGTCTCTATTTGCATGGAATATCTTTTTCCAGCCCTTCACTTTGAGTCTGTATGTGTCCCTCGTTTTGAGGTGGGTCTCTTGTAGACAATATATATGAGGGTCTTGTTTTTGTATCCATTCAGCCAGCCTTTGTCTTTTGGTTGGAGCATTCAACCCATTCACGTTTAAGGTAATTATTGGTAAGTACGATCCCGTAGCCATTTTCTTTATTGCTTCGGGTTTGAGTTTATACACCCTTCCTGTGTTTCCTGTCTAGAAAAGATCCTTTAGTATTTGTTGGAGAGCTGGTTTGCTGATGCTGAATTCCCTCAGCTTTTGCTTGTCTGGAAAGCTTTTGATTTCTCCTTCATATTTGAATGAGATCCTTGCTGGGTACAGTAATCTGGGCTGTAGGTTATTTTCTTTCATCACTTTAAGTATGTCTTGCCACTCCCTCCTGACCTGAAGAGTTTCTGTTGAAAGATCACCTGTTATCCTTATGGGAATCCCCTTGTGTGTTATTTGCTGCTTTTCCCTTGCTGCTTTTAATATTTGTTCTTTGTGTTTGATCTTTGTTAATTTGATTAATATGTGTCTTGGAGTATTTCGCCTTGAGTTTATCCTGTTGGGGACTCTCTGGGTTTCTTGGACTTGGGTGATTATTTCTTTCCCCATTTTAGGGAAGTTTTCAACTATTATCTCCTCAAGTATTCTCTCATGGTCTTTCTTTTTGTCTTCTTCTGGGACTCCTATGATGCGAATGTTGGAGCGTTTCACATTGTCCAAGAGGTCTCTAATTTTGTCCTCATTTCTTTTAATTCGTTTTTCTTTTTTCCTCTCTGTTTCATTTATTTCTACAATTCTATCTTCCAGCTCGCTTATCCTGTCTTCTGCCTCTATTATTCGACTGTTTGTTTCCTCCAGAGTGTTTCTGATCTCATCTATTGCATTATTTATTGTATATTGACTCTTTTTTTATTTCCTCTAAGTCCTTATTAAACCTTTCTTCCATCTTCTCAGTCCTCTTCTCCAGGTTATTTATCTGTAACTCCATTTTGCTTTCAAGATTTTGAATCATTTTCACCATCAAAATTCGAAATTCTTTATCAGGTAGATTCCTTATATCTTCCTCTTTTGTTTGTGTTGGTGGGCATTTGTCTTGTTCCTTTACTTGCTGGGTATTTCTCTGCCTCTTCATCTTGCTTATATTGCTTTGCCTGGGGTGGCCTTTCCCTCTTCTGGCAGTTTGTGGAATTCTCTTTATTATGTAGTTTCCTCGCTGTATGTGGGGTTGGACGGGTGACTTGTCAAGGTTCCCTGGTTAGGGAAGCTTGTGTCAGTGTTCTGGTGAGTGGAGCTGGATTTATTCTCTCTGGAGTGCAATGAATTGTCCAGTAATGAGTTATGAGATGTCAGTGGGTTTGGAATGACTTTGGGCAGCCTGTATATTGAAGCTCAGGGCTATTTTCCTGTGTTGCTGGAGAATTTGCGTGGTATGTCTTGCTCTGGAACTTGTTGACCCTTGGGTGGTGCTTGGTTTTAGTGTAGGTATGGAGGCATTTGATGAGCTCCTATCGATTAATGTTCCCTTGAGTTAGGAGTTCTCTGGTGTTCTCAGGATTCGGGCTTAAGCCTCTTGCCTCTGGTTTTTGGTCTTATTCTTGGAGTAGTCTCTAGACTTCTCTATCTGTCATTTCCAAGGTTGTTCCCTCTGTTTTAGCTTTTGTTGGCTGGTCTCTTCAGTGTCTAATTTCTGCCCTCATATTAGGGGGCCGGTGGACACTTTCTAAGGCTCAGTTGTTCACTCCTGTTCTGGGAAGGGAGAAACACAACAGACAAATATCTCTGGCATCTGTGGGGAGTGCTCATAATGTCTCGGCCACACTGGGTTTGCCCCCTCTCACAGCGCATGTGTTGTCCCAGTCTACACTGCATGGGCTCTAGGTTGCTCTACCTGGAATTGTCCGAGGCTGGCGCTGGGTTGTATGCACTTCCCAGGTCTGAGTGACTCAAATTCAATTTCTCGGGTACTCCACAAAGGCTCAGACTTGGTTGGGCCTGCGTTTTGTGCCTTCTCCGGTCCGAGCAGCTCAGGTGACCAGGTATTTGTCGAGCACGGTCACTGCGACTTATCCGCTCCCCACTCCCTGCCACTCAGTTTTCTGGGTGTACAACCAGTACACCTTCTCAGGCAGATATCAACCGGCCTGAGCCCAAGAAGTCTTGATTAGCAACAAGCCTGGCTGCAGTTTGTATCGGATGCCTTTCTGGGGCTGCTGTTGCCCCCTCTGGCTCTGGCTGACCTCCCTGCCTGTCTCGGGGGTGGATGGGGGATGGGCCAACCGCAGCTGGCTCGCTCTGCTCAGCCTTTTGTTCTGTGAGTGGGGCTGGCGGAGTCTTAGGTTAGAGCTTTCCGCCTTTTCTTGGAAAAGCTATCCCACAGTCTGCTTTGCTATCCCCAGTTCTCTCAGATTGTTCTCGCGGCATTGAAGCCCAGTCCTCTCTCTAAGCAGTTCAGCCGGCTCCTCCCTGCCCAGCCCCCGCTTGCTAATGGCGTATGCAGGCGTCTGCGCTGTTTCTCTGCTGGGAGTTACCGTTTGGCGGGTAATCTGTGGGTTTTAATTGTTTCTTTTTTTTCCTCCTGGTTATGTGGCCCTCTGAGGTTCCAAGGCTCGCCACAGATTCATCAGTGAGAGTGTTTCCTGGTGTTTGGAAACTTCTCTCTTTTTAAAGCCTCCCTTCCCCGGACGGAGCTCCGTCCTTACCTCTTTTGTCTCTCTTTTTATCTTTTATGTTTTTTCCTACATCCTTTTGAAGACAATGGGCTGCTTTTCTGGGTGCCTGATGTCCTCTGCCAGCATTCAGAAGTTGTTTTGTGGACTTTACTCCGCGTTCAAATGTTCTTTTGATGAATTTGTGGGGGAGAAAGTGGTCTCGCCGTCCTATTCCTCTGCCATCTTGTTCCTCCCCTTTGATTTACATTTTTATAAATGATATACATGAGAACAAAGAAGATCATCTCATCAAATTCACAGATGGCATGAAACTAGGAGTAGTTGTTTGTTGTTGTTTAGTTGCTAAGTCATGTCTGAGTCTTTAGAAATACCAGCTGGAATGAAGAACTGAATTATTTTTTGAAGTTTTTGTTATTTTTATTGCACAAAAATTCATATTTATTATAGCCAAGTAAGAAATTATAATTACTTATGATCCCACAACCAACAAACAGTGTTAATATTCATGTGTGTTTATTATCCCCCCATTTTTAAAATGGTACACTGATCATAGAGTCAGATGCCCAGGTCTCATCTGAGACTTATCACAGATTTTTTAAGTTCCATAAGCCATGCTAATGTATACCTTTGATAGAAAATCACAGTTGTACAAAATACGCTCCTATATATATTATTTTTGTAACTTTAATTTTCTTATCTTAAAATAATTAGTAAAATTGACTTTTGGTATACAGTTCTATGAACTTTTAACATTTTGAAATAATAGATTCACAAGAAGTTGCCAAAAAAAATAGTATATAGAGAGGTCCTATGTACCCTTCACCTGGTTTCTCCCAGTGGTAACATTTTGCATAACTGTCATATAATATCACAGTAAAGGTCCAGAGGCTTTATTTATATTTTACCAGTTTACATGCTCTTATTTGTGTGTGTGTTTAGCCTATATAATTTTATCACTCATGTAAGTTTCATAAGCACCATACCACAGTTAAGATACAAAATTTTTCTATCACCAGAATGATCCCTTGTTTTACTCTTTTTTTAATTAATTATTATTTTTTTTTTTTACTTTACATTATTGTATTGGTTTTGCCATACATTGGCATGAATCTGCCCCGGGTGTACATATGTTCCCCATATTGAACCCCCCTCCCACTTCCCTCCCCATCCCATCCCTCTGGTTCATCCCAGTACACCAGCCCCGAGCATCCTGTATCATGCATCGAACTTGAACTGGTGATTCATTTCACATATGATAATATACATGTTTCAATGCCATTCTCCCATATCATCCCACCCTCGCCCTCTCCCACAGAGTCCAAAAGACTGTTGTATACATCTGTGTCTCTTTTGCTGTCTCGTATACAGGGGTATCATTATCATCTTTCTAAATTCCATATATATGCATTAGTATACTGTATTGGTGTTTTTCTTTCTGGCTTACTTCACTCTGGATAATAGGCTCCAGTTTCATCCTCCTCATTAGAACTGATTCAAATGTATTCTTTTTAACGACTGAGTAATACTCCATTGGGTAAATGTACCACAGCTTTCTTATCCATTCGTCTGCAGATGGGCATCTAGGTTGCTTACAGGTCCTGGCTGTTATGAACAGTGCTGCAATAGCCACAGCCATCTCCTTCACCTCACCTTTCTGTCCCTGGAAACTTCTAATTTGCTTTCCATTTCTGTAATTTTGTGATTTCAGAAATGTTATATAAATGGAATCATATACTGTGTAACCTTTTGGGATTGACTTTTATCACCATAATTCCTTTGAGATCTATACAAGTTGTATATATCAACAGTTCATTCCTTTTAATTGCTGAGTAGTAGTCCATGTATGGATGTACCAAGGATTGTTTAAACCTTCCCCCATTAAAGGACATTTTGAGTTGTTTCCAGTTTCTGAGACTGTGAGAAGAATGTCTATAAACATTAATGTACAGGGTTTTATGTCAATATAAGTTTTTATTTCCAACATCAACACCCAGGAGTGGGATTTCTGTCTCATATGATAAATGTATGTTTAACTTAATGAGAAAGTGCTTCAGAGTGACTATCATTTTGCATTCTTACCTGCAATATATGAGAGTTCTAGCTGCTCTGCATCCTTGTTAGCACTTGGTATTGTTTGTTTTAAAACTTTGGCCATATAGATGTATAGAGGAATCTCACCATGGTTCTAATTTGTGTTTCCTCAAGGGCTAATAATGTTGAACATACTTGTTTGTATAAAGTCGTCTTTGATGAAATGTCTATATCTTTTGCCCAGTTTTAAATTGGATAGTTTATTTTCTTTGTGTCAAGTTATGAGAGTTCCTTATATGTTCTTGTTACAAATCCTTTGTTGGATGTGTGATTTACAAATATATCCCACCAGTTTTTTCTTATTATTAATATCTGTGCCTTTCATAGACCAAAAGTTTTTAATTTTTATAAAGTTCAATTTTTCTATGTTATCTTTCTATGCTTAGTCACTCAGTCATGTCCAACTCTTTGCAACCCTATGGACTGTGGCCTGCCAGGCTCCTTGGTCCATGGGGATTTTCCAGTCAAGAATACTGGAGTGGGTTGCCATGCCCTCCTCCAGGGGATCTTCCCAACCTAGGGACTGAACCCAAGTATCCCACATTGCAGGCGGATTCTTTACCATGTGAGTCACCAGGGAAGCCTTGTGCTTTTTGTGTCATATTTAAGAACTCTGCTTAAACCTAGGTCATGAAATTTTCTCCTATATTTTATATGAATGTTTTAAAGCTTTAACATTAAATTTATAATCCATTTTGAGTTGAATTTCTATAAGGTATGAAGGTTTTGAAGTCAGTTCATTGTCTTGCATATGGATGCTTAACTGTTCTAACACCATTTATGGAAAAATATACTTCTCCACTAAATTGCTTTTGGACCTTTGCCAAAAAGCAATTTGCCTTATTTCTGCGGGCCTATTTCTATGCTTATTTCTACATTCTGTTTCATTGATTTGTGTGTCTTTCTCTTTGCCAATATCACAGTCTTTATTTCTGTATTTTTATAATAAATTTTAAAACTAGGTAACGTGATTCTTCCAACTCTAGTCTGTCTGTTTTTTTTCAAAATTGTTTTAACCCCACTTAGTTTTGGAATATCATTCTTATATATTTCTGGGTTATATTTGCTAATATTTTGTTCAGGATTATCACATCTATGTTTTTGATGGATGTTGTTCTGTAGTGTTTTGTTTTCTGATTTTGGTACTGACTTTCTGGTTTGGGTATGAGAATGATACTGGTTTTATGAAATGATTTGGAAAGTATTCTCTTCTATTTTCTTGAAGACGTGTAGAATTGATGTTTTATTCTTTCAATGTTTAGTAGGTTTCACAAGTAAAACCATCTGGCCTGAAGGTTTTTCTTTTCTGTGAAGAATTATATCTAAGAATATAATTTCTTTAATAGTTATGTGATTATTCAACTTATTATATCAGATGACTTTTGGAAGTTTGTGATTTTCAAGGAATTGGTCCTTTCATTTAAGTTGTTGAATTTATGTTCATAGCATTTGCTGATTATTTAGTCGTTCATTCTTGATATTGAGTAATTTGTGTCTTCTCTCTCTTTGTCAATCTTGCTAGGAATTTATCATTTTTATTGATCTTTTCAAAGAACCAGGTTTTAGTTTCATTTGTTTTCTCTATTTTTCTGTTATCAGTTTAACTGATATCTGTTTTAATTTTCGCAGTTTCCTTTCTTTTGCTTTGGATTTAATTTGCTCTTCTTTTCCTAGCTTGAGGTAGAAGAGTAGATTGATTTCAGACTTCTTTTCTTCTTTAAAAAATATTTGTTAACTTATTTATTTTTGGTAATGCTGTGTCTTTGATGTTGTGCAGGCTTTCTCTAGTTGCAGTGAGCAGGGGCTACTCTCTAGTTGTGGTGCATGGGGTTCTCATTGTGGGGGCTTCTCTTGTTGTGGAGCACAGGCTCTAGGGCAAGTGGACTCAGTAGTTGTGACACACTGGTTTACTTGCCCCGTGGCATGGGGGATATTACCAGACCATGGATCAAACCCATGTCCCCTGCGTTGGCAGGCCGATTCTTAACCACCGGACCACCAGGGATGTCCTAGGACTTTTCTTCTTTTCTAATATAAGCACCTAATTGCTATAATTTCTTCCTAAGTACCACTTTTAACTGCTTGAACTATTTAGAACTTTGTTTAATCTCTAAGTATTTGGAAATTTCACTATTATTTTTCTGTTATCGATTTGTAATTCAATTCCACTGTGGTCAAAGAAAACAGTTTGTATGATTTTTAATTATTTAAAAAAGTTTAAGGTTGATTGTTCAGGATATGGTCTGTCTTGGTGAATGTTACAAGTGCACTTGAGAAGAATGTGTATTCTGCTATGTTGGATGGACTGAGTGTTCTATAAAATGTCTGTTAGATTCAGTTGGTTCATGTTGTTAATTTCCTTATTATTCTTGTTGATTTTTCCATGAACTAATTCCGTTACTGAGAGAAGAGTATTGAAGTTTTCAACTATGATTATGAATTTGTCTACTTCTCTTTTCAGTTTTGTCACTATTTCTTTGTGTATTTTGAAAATCTGTTGTTCGTAGCATATGAGCATATATTTTTAGAATTATCATGTCCTCTTCACAGTTCTTTATGACTTGCTATTTTTTTTCATGTAAAAATGCTCATGTAATTGCAAATATGTTTCTAGTTAAATTGACATTTTTGTATCAATTTTGTCAGCTGTGTAGTATTCTGTTTTCCCATCTAAGTACTAACCAGGCCCAACCCTGCTCAGCTTACAAGTTCAGATGAGATCGGGTGTATTCAGGGTGGTATGGCCTTAGACCATAGTATTCTGTTCTTCAACTGGCATTATTTACTCAGCCTCCCTGTAGTAAACATGCATACATTTGCATTGCTCATAAATGTACTTTTGTTTTTCCCGAATAAATTACTAGGAATAGAAGTATTAGACCAACACAATGCATATTTAAAATTTTTGTGGGTGTAGGAAACTATTTTGGGGGCTCTCAATAAACATTTATTGCTTTAAAAATTGAATTTATCCAATTGTAGATAGACAACTATGCTTCTGAAGTGTCTTGCGCAATTGTACTTTTCAGTTCAGTCAGTTCAGTCACTCAGTTGTGTCTTACTCTTTGTGACCCCATGGACTGCAGCATGCCTGGCCTCCCTGTTCATCACCAAATCCCGGAGTTTACTCAAACTCATGTCCATTGAGTCGGTGATGCCATCCAACTATCTTATCCTCTGTCATTCCCTTCTCTTCCCACCTTCAATTTTTCCCAGCATCAGGGTCTTTTCAAATGAGTCAGTTCTTCACATCAGGTGGACAAAGTATTGGAGTTTCAGCTTTCAGCAGCAGTCCTTCCAATGAATATTCAGGACTGATTTCCTCTAGGATGGACTGGTTGGATCTCCTTGCTGTCCAAGGGACTCTCAAGAGTCTTCTCCAGCACCACAGTTGAAAAGCATCAATTCTTTGGTGATGATCTTTCTTTATAGCCCAACTCTCGTATCCATACATGACTACTGGAAAAACCATAGTTTCGACTAGACAGACCTTTGTTGGCAAAGTAATGTCTCTGATTTTTAATATGCTGTCTAGTTGGTCATAGCTTTTCTTCCAATGAGCAGGCATCTTTTAATTTCAACGCTGCAGTCACCATCTGCAGTGATTTTGGAGCCCCAAAGAATAAAGTCTGTCACTGTTTCCATTGTTTCCCCATCTATTTCCCATTAAGTGATGGGACCAGATGCCATGATCTTAGATTTCTGAATGTTGAGTTTCAAGTCAACTTTTTCACTCTCTTCTTTCACTTTCATCAAGAGGCTCTTTAGTTCTTCTTCACTTTCTGCCATAAGGGTGGTGCCAGCTGCATATCTGAGGTTATTGATATTTCTCCCTGCAATCTTGATTCCACCTTGTGCCCAGCGTTTCTCATGATGTACTCTGCATATAAGTTAAATAAGCAGGGTGACAATATACAGCCTTGATGTATTCCTTTCCCGATTTGGAACCAGTCTGTTGTTCCGTGTCTGGTTCTAACTGTTGCTTCCTAACCTGCATACAGATTTCTCATGAGGCAGGTTAGGTGGTCTGGTATTCCCATCTCTTTAAGAATTTTCCACAGTTTGTTATGATCCACACAGTCAAAGGTGTAGTCAATAAAGCAGAAATAGATGTTTTACTGGAACTCTCTTGCTTTTTTGATGATCCAGTGGATGTAGGCAATTTGATCTCTGGTTTCTCTGCCTTTTCTAAATCTAGCTTGACCATCTGGAAGTTCACAGTTCATGTACTGTTGAAGCCTGACTTGGAGAATTTTGAGCATTACTTTGCTAGTGTGTGAGATGAGTGCAATTGTGCATTGAAAGTTTGAGCATTCTTTGGCATTGCCTGTCTTTGGGATTGGAATGAAAACTGACCTTTTCCAGTCCTGTGGCCACTACTGAGTTTTCCAAATTTGCTGGCACATTGAGTGCAGCACTTTCACAGCATCATATTTTAGGATTTGAAATAGCTCAACTGGAATTCCATCACCTTCACTAGCTTTGTTTGTAGTGATGCTTTCTAAGGCCCACTTGACTTCACATTCCCAGATGTCTGGCTCTAGGTGAGTGATCACACCATCGTGATTATCTGGGTCATGAAGATCTTTTTTATATAGTTCTGTGTATTCTTGCCACCTCTTCTTGATATCTCTGTTTCTGTTAGGTCCCTATCATTTCTGTCCTTTATTGAGTCCATCTTTGATGGCAAGAATAAACATCGACGTTTTAGGAATCAGCGAACTAAAGTGGATTGAAGTGGGTAAATTTAACTCACATGACCATTATGTCTACTACTGTGGGCAAGAATCCCTTAGAAGAAATGGAATAGTCACCATAGTCAGCCAAAGAGGCCAAAATGCAATACTTGGATGTAGTCTTAAAAACGACAAAATGATCTCTGTTTCCAAGGCAAACCATTCAATATCAGAGTAATCCAGGTCTATGCCCCGACCAGTAATGTTGAAGAAGCTGAAGTTGAACAGTTCTATGAAGGCCTACAAGACCTTCTAGAACTAACACCCAATAAAGATGTCCTTTTCATTATAGGGGACTGGAATGCAAAAGTAGGAAGTCAAGAAATACCTAAAGTAACAGGCAAATATGGCCTTGGAGTGCAGAATGAAGCAGGGAAAAGGCCAATAGAGTTTTACCAAAAGAACACACTGGTCATAGCAAACACCCTCTTCGAACAACACAAGAGAAGACTCTACACATGGACATCACCAGATGGTCGACATCGAAATCAGATTGATTATATTCTTTGCAACCAAAGATGGAGAAGCTCTATACAGTCAGAAAAAACAAGACCAGGAGGTGACTGTGGCTCAGATCATGAACTTATTGCCAAATTTAGACTTAAGTTGAAGAAAGTAGGGAAAATCAATATACCATTCAGGTATGACCTAAATCAGATCCCTTACGATTATACAGTGGAAGTGAGAAATAGATTCAAGGGATTAGATCTGATAGCCAGAGTGCCTCAAGATCTCTGGACGGAGGTTTGTGACATTGTACAGGAGGCAGGAATCAAGACCATCCCCAAAAAAGAAATGCAAAAAGGCAAAATGGTTGTCTGAGGAGGCCCTACAAATAGCTGTGAAAAGAAGAGAAGTGAAAGGCAAAGGAGAAAAGGAAAGATATACCGATTTGAATGCAGAGTTCCAAAGAATAGCAAGGAGAGATAAGAAAGCCTTCCTCAGTGAACAATGCAGTTGTACTTTTACGAGTACTCAATGAAAGTGATTATTTTCTCATAATCTTACCAACATCAGATGTTATATTTTTGAGTTCTGATAAGTGAAATATGGTAGGACTGATGTTGAAGCTGAAACTCCAATACTTTGGCCACGTGATGTGAAGAGCTGACTCATTTGAAAAGACCTTGATTCTGGGAAAGATTGAGGGCAGGAGGAGAAGAGGACGACAGAGGATGAGATGGTTGGATGGCATCGTCAACTCAATGGACATGGGTTTGGGTGAACTCTGGGAGTTGGTGATGGATAGGGAGGCCTGGCATGCTGTGGTTCATGGGGTCACAAAGAGTTGGACACTACTGAGCGACTGAACTGAACTAAGTGACATTTTTAATGTATTATTTTAGTATGCTGCCTGGTGTGCTGTGATTCATGGGGTCGCAAAGAGTTGGACATGACTGAGCGACTGAACTGAACTGATAGGGGCATTGACATTTTAAGTAGTCAGGTCTATCAATTATTTCCTTTATGATTTTAAGATTTGTTTCTCTTAGAAAAGCCTTCTGAATTTTTTCTAGAACATTTATAGTTTCATGTTCACATTTAAATCTTTATCTGGATTTTATTTTGGTTTTGTTGTCAGCCTTTATACACCATTCTCCAACCCAGTTCTTCTCATTCTAATACCATTTATTGTTTTTCATTATCTACTGGTTTGAAATGACATCTTTAATTACATATACTTGGCTTTGTTAATGGTCTTCTCAATCTGTTCTTTGGTATATTTATCTGTTCTAATGCCAGTGGTATGCCATTTTCATTATTATAGTTTTTTAATACATATATTACATCTTTACTAATCTTTTGCAAAGTATTCATGGTTGTTCTTACACATTAATTGTTCCAAGTGAGATGTAGAATAATTTTGTTAAGTTCTCAAAAATAGCCTGTTGGGATTAATTCAAGGAGAATTCACAGATTTTACAATATTGAGCTTTCCAAGCCAGTTATGTTGTATCTATCTTGTTACCAGGTCTTCTTTTGCAATATTAAGTTTTAAAAGATTCTCTTCATATCAGTCTCACTGACTTAAAAATGTTTTTCTTGGGTATTGAGGACTTTTTAAATGTTATGGGTGTTATCTTTAAAATATTTTATTTTATTCATTTATTTTTGGCTGTACTGGCTCTTCATTGCTGTGTGAGGGTTTTCTCTAGTTATAGTAATCAGGGGCTACTCTCTAGTTGCAGTGCATGGGCTTTTCCTTGTGGTTGGCTCTCTTGTTGTGGAGCATGGTCTCTCGAGTGTGCAGGCTTCAGTAGTTGCAGCTTGTGGGCTAAGTAGTTGCAGCTCTCATGCTCTGGAGCCCTGGCTCAGTAGTTGTGGTACATGGGCTTCATTGCCACATGGCATGTGGAATATTTCTGGACGAGGGATTGTACCCATGTCCCCTGCATTAGCAAGTTGCTTCCTTTTATTAAATTTATTTATTTTAATTGGAGTCTAATTACTTTATTCTATTGGCCTTGCCATACAATGACATGAATCTGCCCCGGGTGTACATGTATTCCCCATCCTGATTCCACCTCCCTCCCGATCCCATCTTTCTGGTTCATCCCAGTACACCAGCCCCGAGTATCCTGTATCATGCATTGAACCTGGACTGGCAATTCGTTTCACATATGACAATATACATGTTTCAATGTCATTCTCCCAAATCTTCCCGCTCTCACCCTCTCCCACAGAGTCCAAAAAACTGTTCTATACATCTGTGTCTCTTTTGCTGTCTTGCATACAGGGTTATCGTTATCATCTTTCTAAATTCCATATATATGTCTTAGTATACTGTACTGGAATCTCTAGTTTTCTTGAAGAGGTCTCTTGTTTTTCCTATTCTGTTGTTTTCCTCTATTTCTTTGCATTGATCACTGAGGAAGGCTTTCTTATCTCTCCTTGCTATTCTTTGGAACTCTGCATTCAGATGCTTATATCTTTCCTTTTCTCCTTTGCTTTTCGCCTCTCTTCTTTTTACAGCTATTTGTAAGGCCTCCTCAGACAGCCATTTTGCTCTTTTGCATTTCTTTTCCATAGGGATGGTCTTGGTCCCTGTCTCCTGTACAATGTCACGAACCTCCGTCCAGAGTTCATCAGGCACTCTATCAATCAGATCTAGTCCCTTAAATCTATTTCTCACTTCCACTGCATAATCATAAGGGATTTGATTGAGGTCATATCTGAATGGTCTAGTGGTTTTCCCTACTTTCTTCAATTTAAGTCTGAACTTCGCAATAAGGAGTTCATGATCTGAGCCACAGTCAGCTCCTGGTCTTGTTTTCGCTAACTGTATACAGCTTCTCCATCTTTGGTTGCAAAGAATATAATCAATCTGATTTCGGTGTTGACCATCTGGTGATGTCCATGTGTAGAGTCTTCTCTTGTGTTGTTGGAAGAGGGTGTTTGCTATGACCAGTGCATTCTCTTGACAAAACTCTATTAGCCTTTGCCCTGCTTCATTCCGTGCTCCAAGGCCAAATTTGCCAGTTACTCCAGGTGTTTCTTGACTTCCTACTTTTGCATTCCAGTCCCCGAGAATGAAAAGGACATCTTTTTTGGGTATTAGTTCTAAAAGGTCTTGTAGGTCTTCATAGAACAGATTAACTTCGGCTTCTTCAGCAGTACTGGTTGGGGCATAGGCCTGGATTACTGTAATATTGAAAGGTTTGCCTTGGAAACGAACAGAAATCATCCCATCTAGTCAAGGCAATGGTTTTTCCCGTGGTCATGTATGGATGTGAGAGTTGGACTGTGAAGAAAGCTGATCACCGAAGAATCGATGCTTTTGAACTGTGGTGTTGGAGAAGACTCTTGAGAGTCCCTTATACTGCAAGGAGATCCAACCAGTCCATTCTAAAGGAGATCAATCCTGGATGTTCATTGGAGGGACTGATGCTAAAGATGAAACTCCAATACTTTGGCCACCTCATGAGACGAGTTGACTCACTGGAAAAGACTCTGATGCTGGGAAAGGTTGGGGGCGGGAGGAGAAGGGGACGACGGAGAATGAGATGGCTGGATGGCATCACCGACTCTGTGAACATGAGTTTGAGTGTACTCCGGGAGTTGGTGATGGACAGGGAGGCCTGGCGTGCTTTGATTCATGGGGTCGCGGAGAGTCGGACACGACTGAGCGACTGAACTGAACTGATTGATACTGTACTGGTGTTTTTCTTTCTGGCTTACTTCACTCTGCGTAATAGGCTCCAGTTTCATCCACCTCATTAGAACTGATTCAAATGTATTCTTTTTAATGGCTGAGTAATACTCCATTGTGTTATGTACCAAAGCTTTCTTATCCATTCGTCTGCAGATGGACATCTAGGTTGCTTCTATGTCCTGGCTATTATAAACAGTGCTGTGATGAACATTGGAGTACATGTGTCTCTTTCAATTTTGGTTTCCTCTGTGTGCATGCCCAGGAGTGCGATTGCTGGGTTGTATGGCAGTTCTATTTGCAGTTTTTTTTTTTAAGGAATCTCCACACTGTTCTCCATAGTGGTTGTACTAGTTTGCATTCCCAGCAACAGTGTAAGAGGGTTCACTTTTCTCCACACCCTCTCCAGCATTTATTTCTTGTAGACTTTTGGATAGCAGCCATTCTGACTGGAGTGAAATGGTACCTCATTGTGGTTTTGATTTGCATTTCTCTGATTATGAGGGATATTGAGCATCTTTTCATGTCTTTGTTAGCCATCTGTATGTCTTCTTTGGAGCAATGACTGTTTAGTTCTTTGGCCAATTTTTTGATTGGGTCGTTTATTTTTCTGGAATTGAGCTTCAGGAGCTGCTTGTATATTTTTGAGATTAATCCTTTGTCAGTTTCTTCATTAGCTATTATTTTCTCCCATTCTGAAGGCTGTCTTTTCACCTTGCTTATAGTTTCATTTGCTGTGCAGAAACTTTTAATTTTACTTAGGTCCCATTTGTTTATTTTTGCTTTTATTTCCAATATTCTGGGAGGTGGGTCATGGAGGATCCTGCTGTGATTTATGGCAGAGAGTGTTTTGCCTATGTTCTCCTCTAGGAATTTTATAGTTTCTGGTCTTACATTTAGATCTTTAATCCATTTGGAGTTTATTTTTGTGTATGGCATTAGAAAGTGTTCTAGTTTCATTCTTTTACAAGTGACTGACCAGTTTTCCCAGCACCACTTGTTAAAGAGATTGTCTATTCTCCATTGAATATTCTTGCCTCCCTTGTCAAAGATAAGGTGTCCATAGGTGCATGGATTAATCTCTGGGCTTTCTATTTTGTTCCAATGATCTGTATTTCTGTCTTTATGCCAGCACCATACTGTCTTGATGACTGTGACTTTGTAGTAGAGCCTGAAGTCCCGCAGGTTGATTCCCCCAGTTCCATTCTTCTCCCTCAAGATTGCTTTGGCTATTCGAGGTTTTTTGTATTTCCATACAAATTGTGAGATCATTTGTTCTAGCTCTGTGAAAAATACCATTGGTAGCTTGATAGGGATTGCATTGAATGTATAAATTACTTTGGGGAGTATACTCATTTTCACAATATTTATTCTTCCAATCCATGAACACGGTATATTTCTACATCTATTAGTGTCCTGTTTGATTTCTTTCACCAGTGTTTTATAGTTTTCTGTTCATAGGTCTTTTGTCTCTTTAGGTAGATATATTCCTAAGTATTTTATTCTTTTCGTTGCAACGGTGAATGGAATTGTTTCCTTAATTTCTCTTTCTATTTTCTCATTATTAGTGTATAGGAATGCAAGGGATTTCTGTGTGTTGATTTTACATCCTGCCACTTTACTGCATTCATTGATTAGCTCTAGTAATTTTCTGGTAGAGTCTTAATGGTTTTCTGTGTAGAGGATCATGTCATCTGCAAACAGTGAGAGTTTTACTTCTTCTTTTCCAATTTGGATTCCTTTTATGTCTTTTTCTGCTCTGATTGCTGTGACCAAAACTTCTAAAACTATGTTGAATAGTAGTGTTGAGAGTGGACACTCTTGTCTTGTTCCTGCCTTTGGGGGAAACGGATTCAATTTTTCACCATTGAGGATAATGTTTGCTGTGGGTTTGTCATATGTAGCTTTTATTATGTTGAGGAATGTTCCTTCTATTCCCGCCTTCTGGAGGGTTTTGATCATAAACGGATGTTAAATTTTGTCAAAGGCTTTCTCAGCATCTATTGAGATAATCATGTCGTTTTTATTTTTCAATTTTTTAATGTGGTGTATTACATTGATTCATTTGCGGGTATTGAAGAATCCTTGCATTCCTGGGATAAAGCCCACTTGGTCATGATGTATGATCTTTTTAATGTGTTTTGGATTCTCATTGCTAGAATTTTGTTAAGGATTTTTGCATCTATGTTCATCAGTGATATTGGCCTTTAGTTCTCTTTTTTGGTGGCATCTTTCTCAGGTTTTGGTATTAGGGTGATGGTAGCCTCATAGAATGAGTTTGGAAGTTTAATTTCCCCTGCAATAGTCTGGAAGAGTTTGAGTAGGATAGGTGTTAGCTCTTCTCTACATTTTTGGTAGAATTCAGCTGTAATGCCGTCTTGACCTGGGCTTTTGTTTGCTGGAAGATTTCTGATTACAGCTTCTATTTCCGTGCTTGTGATGGGTCTGCTAAGATTTTCTATTTCTTCCTGGTTCAGTTTTGCAAGGTTGTACTTTTCTATGTATTTGTCCATTTCTTCCAAGATGTCCATTTTATTGACATATAACTGCTGATAGTAAGTCTCTTATGATCCTTTGTATTTCTGTGTTGTCTGTTGTGATCTCTCCCTTTTCCTTTCTAATTTTATTGATTTGGTTTTTCTCCCTTTGTTTCTTGATGAGTCTGGCTAGTGGTTTGTCAATTTTATTTACCTTCTCAAAGAACCAGCTTTTGGCTTTGTTGATTTTTGCTATGGTCTCTTTTATTTCTTTTGCATTTTTTAAGCCCTAATTTTTAAGATTTCTTTCCTTCTACTCACCCTGGGGTTCTTCATTTCTTCCTTTCTAGTTTCTTTAGGTTTAGAGTTAGGTTATTTAGTTGACTTTTTTCTTGTTTCTTGAAGTATTCCTGTAGTGCTATGAACCTTCCCCTTAGCACTGCTTTTACAGTGTCCCAGAGGTTTTAGGTTGTTGTGTTTTCATTTTCGTTCATTTTTATGCATATTTTGATTTCTTTTTTGATTTCTTCTATGATTTGTTGGTTCTTCAGCAGTGCGTTGTTCAGTCTCCATATGTTGGCATTTTTAATGTTTTTTCTCCTGTCATTGAGATCTAATCTTACTGCATTGTGGTCAGAAAAGATGCTTGGAATGATTTCATTTTTTTTGGATTTACCAAAGCTAGATTTATGGCCCAGGATGTGATCTATCCTGGAGAAGGTTCCGTGTTAGCTTGTGAAGAAGGTGAAATTCATTGTTTTGGGGTGAAATGTCCTATAGATATCAATTAGGTCTAACTGGTCTATTGTATCATTTAACATTTGTGTTTTCTTGTTAATTTTCTGTTTAGTTGATCTATCCATAGGTGTGAGTGGGATAATAAAGTCTCCCATTTTTATTGTGTTATTGTTAATTTCCCCTTTCATACTTGTTAGCATTTGTCTTACATATTGCGGTGCTCCTATGTTGGGTGCGTATATGTTTATAATTGTTATATCTTCTTCTTGGATTGATCCTTTGATCATTATGTAGTGTCCTTCTTTGTCTCTTTTCACATCCTTTGTCTTAAAGTCTATTTTATCTGATATGAGTATTGCTACCCCTGCTTTCTTTTGGTCTCTATTTGCGTGGAATATCTTTTTCCAGCCCTTCATTTTCAGTCTGTATGTGTCCCTTGTTTTGAGGTGGGTCTCTTGTAGACATCATATATAGGGGTCTTGTTTTTGTATCCATTCAGCCAGTCTTTGTCTTTTGGTTGGAGCAGGTGGCTTCTTAACCACTGTACTGCCAGGGAATTCCTATCCCTTTTTCCTTAATTAAAAAATTTATTGCTAGCAAATTAAGAAAGAAATTAATTTTTTCTATATTTATTTTGTGTTCATCTACTCTGCTGAACTTAGTCATGGTTTATTTAATTTACTCTTGGATTTGATGTACTTATACTTCATTTAGAATTTTGCTTCTATAATCACACATATATGCATGCTAAGTTGTTTCATTCATGTCCGACTCTGTGTAACCCTCTGGACTGCAGCCTGCCAGGCTCCTCTGTCCATGGGATTCTCCAGGCCAGAATAACTGGAGTCGGTTGCCATTCTCTTCTCCAGGGGATCTTCCCGATCCAGGGATCAAACCCACGTCTCTTATGCCCCCTGCATTGGCAGGGCTTTCTTTACCACTACCGCCACCTAGCGATTCCTTTATAAGTTTTTGATGTAAAGGATGCTATCTGTATTCAGTTTTGGTACCAGGATCACTCTAGCTTATTAATTAATAAGGGAAATTAATTAATTAGGGAAATTTTCCTACAGTATTAAATTTAACATTGGAGTTACATTTTCCTTGAAGAACTTGCTCATGAACTCATTGAGGTGTGATGCCATTTGTGTGTGTCACTCTTTGATAACTTTTTCTAATAACATTGATGGTTATTGGCCTCCTAAGGTTTTATTTTTTAACTGGAGGAAAATTGCTTTACAATGTGTTGGTTTCTGCCATACAAAAATGCAAATCAGTCATAATTGTACATATATCACTTTCCTCTTAAGCCTCTCTCCCCTCCCCCATCCCACCCCTCTAGGTCATCACAGGGTACCAGACTGAGCTCCCTGTGTTGTATAACAACTTCTTACTAGCTATCTGTTTTACCCATGGTAGTGTATATATGTCTGTTACTTTTTCCATTTGTCCCACTCTCTCTTTCCCCAACTGTGTCGACAAGTCCATTCTCTATATCAATGCCTCCATTCCTTCTCTGCAAATAGGTTCATCAATACCATTTTTCTGGATTCCATATATATGCATTAATATACAATATTTGTTCTTCTGACTTACTTCAGTCTGTGTAACAGGCTCTATGTTCATCTACCTTACTACAACTGAATCAAATTCTTCTTTTAATGCTGAATAATACTCTGTTGTATACATGTACCACATCTTCTTTATCCATTCATTTGTCAGTGAACATCTGGTTGCTTCCATATCCGGGAATACTGCTGCAGTTGTAAATACTGCTGCAATGAACATTGGGGTACATGTATCTTTTATAATTGTAGCTTTCTCAGGGTATATGCCCAGTAGTGGGATTACTGGATCATTTGGTAGATTTATTCCTAGTTTTTTAAGGACTCTCCATGTTATTCTCCATAATGGCTGTATCAATTAATGTTCCCACCAACAGTTCAAGAGCATTCCCTTTTTTCCATACCCTCTCCAGCATTTATTATTTGTAGTTTTATTATTATTATGGCCATTCTGACTGGTGTGAGGTGATCCTTCATTGTAGTTTTGATCTGCAGTTCTCTAATAATTAGTAATGTTGAGTATCTTTTCATGTGTTTATTGACTATCTGTATGTCGTCTTTGGAGAAATGTTTATTTTGGTCTTCTGCCCATTTTTTTTATTGGACTGTTTGTTTTTCTGATATTGAGCTTTATGAGCTGCTTGTATATTTTGGAGATTAATCCTTTGTCAGTTGTTTCATTTGCAATTATTTTCTCCCATTCTGAAGGATGTCTTTTAACTTGTTTCTTATTTCTTTTGCTGTGCAAAAGCTTTTAAGTTTAATTAGGTCCCATTTGTTTTTTTTTTTTTTTTCTTTCCACTACTCTAGGAGGTGGGTCAAAGAGGATCTTGCTGTGATGTATGTCAGAAGAATGTACTGACTATATTTTCCTCTAGGAGCCTTATAGTTTATGGCCTTACATTTATGTCTTTAATCCATTTTGAGTTTATTTTTGTGTATGATGTTGGGAAGTGTTCTAATTTCATTCTTTTATACATAGCTGTCCAGTTTTCCCAGCACCACTTATTGAAGAAGCTGTCTCTTCTCCATTGTATATTCTTGCCTCCTTTGTCAAAGATAAGATGGCCCATAAGTGCGTGGGCTTATTTCTGGGCTTTCTGTCTTGCTCCATTGGTATATATATCTGTTTCTGTTCCAGTACCATAATGTCTTGATGATTGTAGCTTCGTAGTATAGTCTGAAGTCAGGAAAATTGATTCCTCCAGCTCTGTTTTTCTTTGTCAAGATTGCTTTGGTTATTCAGGGTCTTTTGTGTTTCCATACAAATTGTGAATTTTTTTGTTCTAGTGAGAACAATCCTATTGGTACTTTGTAGGGATTGCACTGAATCTGTAGATTGCTTTGAGTGGTATAGTCATATTCAATATTGATTCTTCCAATCCAAGAACATGTTATATCTCTCTGTGTCATCTTTTGATTTCTTTCATTAGTGTCTTATAGTTTTCTGAGAACATGTCTTTTATCACTTTAGGTAGGTTTATTCTTAGATATTTTATTATTTTTGTTGCTATGGTGAATGTGATTGTTTCCTTAATTTCTCTTTCTGATTTTTTGCTGTTAGTGTATAGGAATGCAAGGGATTTCTGTGTATTTTTATATCTTGTGAGTTTACTATATTTATTGATTAGCTTTAATAATTTTCTGGTGGCATCTTTAGGGTTTTCTATGTATAGTATCGCATCATGTGCAAATAGTGAGAATTTTACTTCTTTTCCAAACTGGATTCCTTTTATTTCTTTTTCTTCTCTGATTGCTGTGGCCTAGGACTTGCTAAACTGTGTTGAATAACAGTGATGAGAGTGGGCACCCTTGTCTTGTTCCTGATATTAGAGGAAATGCTTTCAGTTTTTCACCACTGAGAATAATGTTTGCTGTGACTTTGTCATATATAGCCTGTATTATGTTGAGATATTTTCCTTCTATGCTTACTTTCTGGAGAGTTTTGATCATAAATGGGTGTTGAATTTTATCTAAAACTTTCCCTGCATCTATTGAGATGATCGTGTGGTTTTTGTATTTCAATTTGTTGATACAGTGTATCACATTGATTTATTTGCATATATTGAAAAATCCTTGCATCCCTGGGATAAAGCCTACTTGATGTATGATCCTTTTAATGTGTTGTTGGATTCTGTTTGCTAGAATTTTGTTGAGGATTTTTGCATCTATATTCATCAGTGATATTGACCTGTAATTTTCTTTTTTTGTGTGGTTTTGGTATCAGGATGGTGGTGGTGTTGTAGAATAAGTTTGGAAGTTTTCCGTCTGCAATTTTCTGGAAGATTTGAGCAGGATAGATGTTAGGTCTTCTCTAAACTTTGGTAGTATTTGTCTGTGAAGCTTTTGTTTGTTGGAAGATTTTTGATTAGTTTCAGTTTCTGTGCTTGTGATTGGTCTCTTCATGTTGTCTATTTTTTGTGAATCATTTTGGACGATTATACTTTTCTAAGAATTTGTCCATTTCTTCCAGGTTGTCCACTTTATTGGCATATAGTTGCTCATAGTAGTCTCTTACGATCCTTTGTATTTCTGCATTGTCTGTTGTAACTTCCCCTTTTTCATTTCTAATTTGTCTTCTCCCTTTTTTTTCTTGATGAGTCTGGCTAATGGTTTGTCAGTTTTTTTATCTTCTCAAGCAGCTTTTAGTTTTATTGATCTTTGCTGCTGTCTCCTTCATTTCTTTTTATTTCTGCTCCGATCTTTATGATTTCTTTCCTTCTACTAACTTTGGGTTATTTTCTTTTTCTAGTTGCTTTAGGTTTAAGTTGTTTATTTAATGTTTTTCTTGTTTCTTGACGTAGGCTTGTATTGCTATAAACTTCCCTTATAAAGGGAAAAGAGAAAAAAAGAATAAAAACAGGAATCAAAAAAGGAGAGAACAATCAAGCCAATAAACAAACCCATAAGTGAAAAAGAATACTAAAAACTAGGCTAGCAAAAATATAAAATCAAAAATACGGAAAAAGTGCAAAATAAAAGAGTACTGCAAAAATAGGAAAAAATAAAATAAGTATTTAAATATAAGATGTTTTTAAAAGGAAAAAGATAAAAATTAAAGGAATAATAAAGAACAACATTAGAACAATAAAAAAGAATATATACACACATATATATGTGTGTGTACATATATACGTGTGTATATATATGTATATATATAGGGGGGTGGGTAATAAGAAGAATGTGCTCTAATTCCTCCATTGTCCTCTCCACAGAGTGAACACCAGCCAGTCTATGTACTGAGGAAGTCCTCCAATATTTCTAGGAACGTCTCTGGACCTGCTGTGGGGTCAGTTCAGTCTCAGATCTTGCCTTACTCTAGGATGTGCTTACTCCCAAAGCCCACAATTGCCTGCAAATTCCACAGTCTTAGGCTAATTGTGTGCATGAACTGTGGTGCTGGAGAAGACTCTTGAGAGTCTCTTGGACTGCAAGGAGATTCAACCAGTCCATTCTAGAGGAGATCAATCCTGTGTGTTCATTGGAAGGACTGATGCTGAAGCTGAAACTCCAATACTTTGGCCAACTCATGCGACGAGTTGACTCACTGGAAAAGACTCTGATGCTGGGAGGATTGGGGGCTGGAGGAGACGGGGATGACAGAGAATGAGATGGCTGGATGGAGTCACCAGCTAGATGGACATGAGTTTGAGTGAACTCCGGGAGTTGGTGATGGACAGGGAAGCCTGGCGTGCTGTGATTCATGGGGTTGCAAAGAGTTGGACACGACTGAGTGACTGAACTGAACTGAATCCGCTGCAGCTGTGAGTGCAGGAGTTTATTCCCTCCCTCCTCTTTGCTCATACAACCCCTGGTGCTCCGCTTTGATTTTAGACCTGCCTCTGCTTGTAGGCCTCCCTGTTGTGTCTGTTCCTCACCCAGATTAGTGGGGGCAAAGGTAGCAGCTTTTTAGGGCTCGTTTGCTCAGTTGGGCTATGGAGAAGGAGGGTTATGGAAACCACAGTTGGGGTGTTTGGGGAGTGTTTGCTGGGACTCAGGCCTGCAGGAAGTTGCTAAAGTCTGAGGCGGGTCATGTGCTCTCACACAGGAATTGGCCTTGAGTTGTATGTCCCTTGGCAAAGCCAAGCTGTTTAGGCTCCCCGGAAGGTGTGGACAGTAACCTTTGACTGCTTATGGCTTGGTGGCAGCTACTACCTCTGCGGTCAGGACCACAGTGGTGGCATTTAGTCCCTGTCTCAGGCACTCACCCTGGCTTTGAGGCTTTGTTAGTGGCCAGTCAGCTTGCAGTCTCACTCTGGGATTGTAAATTGCAGTCACATCTAGTTCCACCTCTGGCACTCTTGCTGGTTTGGCATACTTTGGTGGCGACCAGGCACACCTTCTTCTGGGGTCAGGCAGCTCACAGCCCTTGCTTATCTCACCTATGGCATTCTCGGAGCGGGGTTCCTGGGATCTGTGAGCTTGGGGAGTCAGGGGTTCTTGCGGCAACAAACTCTTGCCTCTCTGGGAGGCCCAGGTTTTTTCCTGGACTCCCTCAGCCGTGTTGTACTAGCTCCTCAGATTATCTGCATAGCATTCAACCCCAGTTCTCTCCCTGGCGCCTGAACCCTGAAGCCTGAACCTCAGCACCCAACCCCTCTCTTGCCACGGTGGGTGTGCAAGCTGCTTCTTGGCTGGGAAGTGCTGGCTGGCAACATCTCTGTGGTGAATTCTCTTTGTTTTGCCTTCTGAGCACCTATTGCTGCATTCCCCTTGAGGGTCTGAAGCTCCCCCCATCCCCACCCATGCTGGGGTGTCCAAATGTGCAGAAACTTCTCCTCCTTCATGGCTCCCTCCCTGGGTGCAGGTCCCTGTTCCAAACTCCTTTGTCTCTTTTTATCTTATCTTTGGCCCTACCACATTCTGAGGAGATTGGCTTGCCTTTTTGGAAGTCTGGGGTCTTCTGCCAGCATTCAGAATGTGTTCTGTATGAGTTGTTTCATGTGCACATGTATTTTTGATACATTTGTGTGGGGGATGGTGATCTCCCCATCTTCCTCCTCTGCCATCTTGAAAGTTGCACATCTAAGGTCTTATTATTCTTCTTGAGTCATTTTTGTAGTTTATATTTCCTTAAAAAATCATTGATTTCATAACATTACTATAGATTGCACACGGTATTTTTTTACAATCCTTTGTAATTATTTCTTTTCTCATTCAAAATGTGTGTGATGTGTTATCTCTCTCCCATGTATTTCCATGCCTTTTCCTCAGTTTTCCTCAAATAATATTGATTCAGTCCTCTGGTCAAAGAACCAGCTCATGGATAAATATATAACTCTTTTTTTTTAATGAAATTCATTACCATCTGCTTTCATCTTTTGTATTTTATTCTTATTTTATTAAGTTTTATTTGCTGTTTTTCCCTGGCAACTTAAATTGAGTGCTTAGTCTAATTTAATTTTTTCTGACTTCATAATAAAAGCCCAAAACTATATATTTTTTTCTAAATAAAGTTCTGACTATATCCTACAAGTTTTGAAAGATAGTATTGTAACTATCTTGTTTTTTCTCAATAATGTGCAATTTTTATTTTCCCTTTGAGCCAGGCTTTTTTCTTTAAGAATAATGCTTATGATTTTTTCAAATACATTGCTTGTCTTTAGTTTGTTTGGTTTATCCTTTTTTTGCCAATCTCTAGATTTATTGTATTGAGTATGTGACCTGAATGATAATTTCTGCTTTTTTTTAATTAATGAGATTTTCTTCATTGCTTCAGATATAATGGGTTTTTTGTAAATAGTTCACTGATGTTTGAAGAAAATATGTATTCTCTTTAGGGTACAAGAATCATTATATCAATTAATTTTGGCTTCATTATTATTGTATAATTTATATGCTAATTTATTTTTTTCTGCTTAACTTATCAAAGTCTAAGAGCAATGTGATAACCACCCATAATCATTGTTTAATTAATTTATCCTGGCATTTCTTCACCCCCTCCATCTTACCTTAACCACTCTGTTCTAAACAATTTTTTAAGCTACAATATTAATACATGTTTAAAATATGTGTGTATTCATATATTTGTGTATGTACAAAAACAACTGTTTTACTCTATCCTTATTTCTCAGAGATAGCAAGAACTTAGAATGTATCTTTTTTGTCTTGTCACTTCTATTAAGTTTTTGACTATCCTTTCTTTAAAAATGTTGAATTATATGAATAATACATGAATAATACATAGACGCATATATAAAAATATAGCTTTTTTACTGAGTGTGGGTTTTTTGATATCTTTTGTTGCATGAATAAGTCATGTGCCACTTGCTTTTTTCTCTTAATGAGTCTTAATAATCTTCCCATATAAGTATAGACCTAACTCATTCTTTTAAACTGCTAGATAATATTCTACCATATGGATATTGTTGTTGCTTACTTAACCAGCTCCTTTGGACCTGATCTGTTAATTGACCCTCAAGAAAGATAAGATAACCTGCATACTTTTAGTTTATTTCTTCTCCTGTCTTTAGTCAAAGCAGTCTAGACTTTTAGATTCAGATGATTATTTAATATAATACCTTCCCTATAAATAATTATTTTTACATGTCTATATGTAGATATGTTTTCCTTAATTTTATCTCGTATATTGTGGGTCCTTTCGCTCTAAAGTTTCAGTCTTTCTTTGGCTCAGAGAAAATTCTATTTATTATTTTTCTCTCCTTTTGATTTCCAGTGTGTGTGTATGTGTCTCTCCAAAATCTGTTCTCCTTGAGTCTCAAGTTTTTATTCATTATCCTCAACTTTCTTTTACCTCTCAGTTCTGGGAGAATTTCTTAAAGTGACCTTTGAATCATTGATTTGGTTTTTTTTCATAATCTAATATACTGTTCACTGCCTCTATTGCATTTTATTTATGTAGCTACTTTTATATTAGAAATTAGTTTTTCTAGATCTTGGAGTATTCTCTTTTCATAGATTCAGTGTCCTCTCAGATCTAGTTGAGAGTTTACTTTTTAAAAAAATTAATTAACTTATTTAAATTGGAGGCTAATTGCTTTACAATATTGTGGTGGTTTTTGCCATACATTCACATGAATCAGCCATGGGTGTACATGTATTCCCCGTCCTGAACCTCCCTCCCACATCCTTCCCCATCCCATTCCTCAGTGTCATCCCAGTGTGAGACAGCAAGAGACACAGATGTGAACAACAAACTGCTGGTAGAAGGTGAGGGTGGGATGATTTGAGAGAATAGCATTGAAACATGTATATTACCCTATGTGAAATAGATCGCCAGTCCAGGTTTGATGCATGAGACAAGGTGCTCAGGGCTGGTGCACTGAGAGTTTACTTTTAAAAAGTTTATTCTATATCTTTGGAGTGAAAAGATTTCAATACATAGACACTTGCTCTGGTTCCTCAAAGCACTTCTGTTTGAAAAATTGCTTGTTCTTTTTCATATATCTGGTAGATTTTCTCTGTTTATTCATTTTATAGAAGGTGGTCTTTGAGTTTTGGAACTTGGGATGAATTTTATCATATATGCTTCCTAACATATATGAATGTATACACACACATTTTAAACATATATTAAGTTCAACGTTAAGAGTAATCTTTCTATTTTCTATAGTTTTGATTGATTTATCACTTCCTTTTGATTCTTCATATCAATTTCCATATATGGAAAAGAGTTGTTTTTGAAGAATTGGGAGGATATGCCTGACAAAGGCAGTTGTGAGGGAGAGAACCTTGCTCCTATGATGAAAAGCTTCTCGTCCTCATTTTGTATAGTTGGTTGGAATTACCCACTCTTCTCTAACTGGCACAAAGTTTGGCTCCTGATTTGAAGCCTGATTCTGAGCAGTCAGAAAAACCATATCATGTGAAAAATGAAGTCGTTATTTGGTCTAGAATGAAGATGTATACGAAACATAATAACTAAAACAGTAGCTGAGGGGCTGTCACAAGAAGGGACTTGTTCCATGTAGTCCCAAGTGGTAGAGTTATGTTAGAAGAGTCTTGTCTCACATTGAAGGAAGCAAGAGTACTGTAACTGACACAGCTGCTAATTTAAATATTTATTGAGTCCACATTTCAACAATTCATTCAGATACTACCTACTCTTTGATGTTATCATTTGATAACGATGTACTGCATAGGTGGCAAGGTGCCTGTGTGAGGTACTGCAAGGAGGCTATGCATCCACTAGCTTTGTTGTTTGCTCACAAAGGCATCCTCAGAGAATTGCTGTTTTTCATTTTTACACTTTTTTTTTCTGTAATTATTTGACCTCAATTTCTTGACATTTAGATGTGATAGTCATTACTTTTCATCTGCATGAACTTTGCCCATCCCTTTCTTATATGTTCCTTCGGAAAATATAGTAGGCAGAATAAAATGCCTGCATCCTAACCCTCAGAATCTGAGTATGTTACCTTACATGGCAATGGGAAATGAGAGTATGGAATTAAGAATATAATCAGCTGAATTTAAGGTAGGGCAACTATACTAGATTATCCAAGTGGGCCCAATTATAATCACACATGTTCTTAAATGTGGAAGAGAGAGGAAGAGAGTGATGCAGTATGAGAAAGACTCTGCTGGCCACTGCTGGCTTTGAAGATGGAAGGGGCCACAAACCAAGGAATATGGGCAGTTTCTAGAAGCTAAAAAAAATTATCTACTAGAACCTTCAGAATGAAACATTTTGCCCCAATTTGCACTTTGATTGTTTTAGTCCAGCAAGCCCAATGGACTTATGACCACCAGATCTGTAACGTAATGAATCTGTATTGTTTTAAGCCCTAGTGAAACTTGCTCAGTCGTGTCCAATTTTCTAGGCCAGAATACTGGAGTCGGTAGCCTTTCCCTTCTCCAGGGGATCTTCTCAACCCAGGAATCGAATCCAGGTCTCCTGCATTGCGGGCAGATTCTTTACCAGTTGAGTCACAGGGAAGCCCAAGAATACTGGATTGGGTAGCCTATCCCTAATCCAGTGGATCTTCCCAATGCAAGGATCGAACCCAGGTCTCCCTCACTGCAGGTGGATTATTTACCAGCTAAGTGTGATAATTTATTGCAGAAGCAGTTGGAAACTAATAAAGCCAGATTTCTGAGAACATCCAGGCCATATCCCAGGGACAATAAGAAAAGCTTCATGGTATTTCTGTTATTCAGAAATGTAATATATCTATCGCTGAACCAATGTATTCAGCCATTATCTGGTAATTATTTGCCCATGCAGTTATACACCCATTTCTCCAGTGCTTTTTATGGACCTCCATTTGGCTATCTAGCCTCCGGTCAATAATATTAGCCAATGAAAAAGGAGGCCCAAAGAAGTAAATAAGCTTACATTAAGGGCGATTTCTATTCAGTAGAAAGAATTTTCTGTTAAAACCAGGTTCTGGTTTCTATTAAAGCCAGGTTATATTTGGAGGTTCTGTGGCAGAAACTGAGTAACTATTTGGTGGAGATGTTAGAGGGGATTCACACATTGATTAAAGTGTTGGACTGTTACCAAGTCCAAGCTCATTCTGCTTGCTGCACAATACAGTAAATCGGGAGATGAGGTGGTGGGGCAAGAAATAGTGACCTTTTTTCAGAAGGCTGAAAATCTGAACCATCTTGCCAGGGTCTGGATGCTAGTTTCTTTTATAAAACAAAACGTAGGTGAGCTTAGAGGTGAGAGATAAAGTAGAAGGCCATAAGTGGGGGAGGTGAGAGGTAAAGTGAAAGGCCATAAGATGTTGCAAATATTTCCTGGTTTCTGCCAGGGGGGATATGCTAATTTCTTCTTTCTGGTGGTCATTCACAGGTGGGCTGAGTCAGGATGTTTCCTTTGAGCTGAATTTATTTTAGTTCAACATTCAGGCCTGGGAGGGCTGCAGGATTCCTGGAGATGGGCCATTATGTATACTTTAAGCTATAGGCAACATCTCTTAACAAGTTACAAGTTAATCAACTTGTAGAATAAGGAATAGAATACAAAGGTTAAAGTAAAAGAAACAGACCCAACATGGAGTCACATTTGTTATTCCCTATTACAGGGCTAGTATATATTGTATTATTTTTGAATCCTAAGTACCCAAGGTATTGTGAGGAAGAAGCCTCAGTGAGAATTGTGTAGGACCACCCTGAGTGCAAATTGTGCCTACACACAGCTTCCAGGCAAGGTAAAAGCAGGCATGGAATCCAGCTAATATCCTTATTTGCTAAGCTGTGCATTCTGACTATGGGGTTGCTATGCCCTGTGGCAAGGGCACCTTTTGCTAATTTATATAAAAATATTGTCTACTTGATAAGATGTGTGCCTGTAGGGCTGCATTCACCCAGACAGACACCTTTTTTCTAATTTGCACAAAGATGCCATATGGGCTAGCACTAACTTTGGGACTAGGCCTATAGGAGACAGTTTCTTGGAGCTGGTGAAGGCAAGAATAAGGATAAATAAGAGAAAGAAGGAAAGGAAGGTTATGCTACTAATGCTTTAATCTCTTTCTGGCTTCTTTAGCCCCTCAGCTCACTTACAAACTGTGCTATTGGTACTTGCTCCCAGTCCATATATTCTAATAGCATATCTAGTTGGGAAGAGAAACTAATGAATGAATAAACTAATAAAGAAGTCCCTTTATTTCAGAGCTAAATAAACATCTCTTTTGGGAGTTCATTGTATGAGGTAATAGTGTTTTTTGTGTTGGTCTCAGCCTATCAATAACTAATGTCATGGCTGGACTACCCTCTGTGGTTTGTATTATGATAGCGAAACACCTTTCAGCAATAACCATAGGAAACTTAGAAAAAATACAGGTTTATTACTTACAGGACTTGGAAATTACACAGCACAGCTGGGTCCACATGGTGAGGTTGAGGTTGGAGGGAAGGAGAGAAAGAAACAACACACACGTAAACATGCAGGCCGGGGGTTCTGCTTTTACTGGGTCAGAGGTGGGGGCCTAGGGTTTCTGGTGCTCACTCTTTATTGGCAAATTTAAAACATAAGAGCAAGAATTTAAAGCCTGGGAAGAGAAAAAAAATCATTCCAAATGGTCAGTTATCAAAACCAACCAAGATCTCTAAAACAAAGAAGCCTCAATGGGGAAGGTGGCCTGGCTCATTATCTCGTCTTGTGGTTGGCAGTGTATTCATTGGACATAGCCATTCTTGAAGTAGATGTCTCTTTGAAGAGGATACTTTGGCAATCAAAACTTAAGCCAGGCGCTGGCATTACAAAAAGTCAATGCTTAGGGTTTACACTATAAATTAGCAAATGCGGAGAGCAAGAATCTAAGTTTTGGAGATGAAAGAGAGATGGTGTGTTCACTCAGGGTGCTCATAGAGAAGGCAGAGCATCTCCCTCTGATGTAAGATTTGTCTTTTACCCAAATGTGTAGGGATAGGTATTGCCAGGGGCCTCAGAGGCACTAGAGATACAGCCAGGCACCTAGCTGAAGCATGTCTTGCACTCATAGCAGTTTCAGCTGGCTAGGCCTTGTAGTTACAATGTCCTCAATACCACAGACCAGGTAGTTAGATCCATCTGGATATGGCTTTGGAGTTGGACAACATTGCAGATTCCTGCCTTGTTTGTGTATTCCTCCAGATGGCCTTTGAGATGAATCATGAGACCCTGTACTTGGCAGTGAAGCTGGTAGATCACTACCTTAGGAAGGTAATATGCGAGAAGGACAAGTTACAACTCCTTGGTTCCACTGCTTTTCTGATTGCAGCAAAATTTGAGGTGAGCCCAAATCCATGGGACTTGGAGAAAATTAATCAATTTCTGTCCAAGCCATGTATGTATGTATGCATGCATGTATGTATGTATGTACATTTACATATGTATGTATGTGTGTATGTATATAACATGCATGTGTATATATACTATATACATGTATATCACATGTATGCATGTATGTACATGTGCATATATGTGTATCTGTGTGTGTATACAATTACATTCATGAACACAATTAAGTTTTCCTATCAAATTTTTGTCTGTCTTCCATGGCAGGGAAGCTGGTGTTGGGTGCAAATGGTGGTGTATTTGTTTTCTGGCATCAACAAAGTTCTCCTGTTTCCTCTTTGAAAATGTGTGTATGTGGACACATTCCTAGTTAAACAAGTTGATCTTTTAAAAGCATTCTTCTGGACCATAATTTTGTGTCGTTGCCCCCTTTTCTTCTTCCAGCAACTCCATCTCCTTCTGGTGGAGTCTTGAATTCATGTATAAGGAAACATTTCCAAATCTAGGTGCTGGAAGCATTTAAGAGAAAATGGCCTGCTGTAGATGGTAGTGAGTCCACGTAAATTACTTTTGAAGTATTATTATAAAAGCAAGTAGCTGGCCATAATCCATCTAACTACTTTATCTGATTCTTTCCTCTTCCTCAGGTACTAAATGGTCTTGTTCAACTCTCATTTTTCCTTCAGATAGGCTAATAGTATAAAACCTTATGGTTTAGGAACAGAGACGTAGTAACTTCTACCGAGTGCAAAAACCTTTAGAACTGTGGATTTGTTTTTGTGTTCCCTCCTCAGCTGTATCCCTAAGTGGCTTTCCCATCCCTTCTTCACTCTCTTCTTCACTTGCAAGCTCCTACCTCGATCAGTACCTCCCTCTCTAATTCGAACTCTCCCTCCTTTGCTCCTTACCTGCTTCCTTCTTGTGCCAGTTCTGGCTCACATCCCCGCTCCTGGCTCTCACTCCATTTCCGCCCTTACTCTGCTTCTGTGCTCATTATACTTCCGCCCTTGCTCCATAGCTCCCTTCCTGTCTCCAGCCTTCTTTCAATTCCTTCCTTGATCCCTCAGTCCATGCTTTGGACACTCACTCCATGCTGAGCTCCCTCCCTCCCTCCATCTACCCTCCCACTCTTTTGCTCTTTCCAGCCCTCTTTTTCTCTGTCTTTCTCTTAATTACTCCCTCCCCTCCTCACTTGCTCCCTCCTTCCATGATCCTCTCCTTCCTACCCTGGTTCTTCCCCTCACTCCTTCATGCCTCCCTCCCTCCTACCACCTTCCCACCCTCCTACCCACCCAGTTTCTCCCTCCATCGTATGCTCCACCCTCCCTCCCTTTCCTTTGTTCACTCTCCTCTCCTTCCCTAGCTAACTCTCTTCCCTCTGTCACACATTCTTTCTCTTGCTCTTCCTTCTCTCTCCCTCCTGTCACTCTGCTGGTGCCTGCTCCCTTCCCTGTTTCTCCCCTCCCCCTTCCCCTCTTACCCCTTTCTCTTCTCCCCCTTCTTTTTCTTCTGGTTCCTTGTTTCCCCTCCCCACTTGCTCCTTCCCTTCCTATCTCCCACCCTTGCTCCATGGTACCCTGGTATCATGACTGACCCCCCCCCACCGCCACCACCTTAACTTCCTCCCACGCTCCTTCCCTGTTTGCTTTCTTTTTCTTTCTTTTCTCTCTTCTCCCTCCCTCCCTCGTTCTCCTGATGTTTTTTCTCTCTGGCCCATTTCCTTCCCTACTCTCTTACTCCCTGGTTCCCTTATTCCCCCTCTCTCCTTGCTCCCTCTCTGCTCAACTCCCTCTCACTCAGGCTTGTTTCTTGTTCCACTCCATCCTCTTTTCCTCCCTGGCCTCTTCTTTCCCTGGCTCTCTCTCCCTCATTCCTACCCCACCCTCCTTCCTGCTCTTGCTTCCTAACCTTCTTGCTTTACTTCCTCTTTCCCTTCCTCCTCTCTCACTCTCTCCCTTGTTCCCTGCTTCCCTCTCTAGCTCATTCCCTTCCCTGATCACTGGCTTCCTGGTTCATTCCCTTGCTCCCCTTCCTCTCTCTTTTTCCTTCTCTCTCTCCCTCCTCCTCCCTCTGCCTACCTAGGGATGTCCTTGTGGATTGAGCAAGTATTCCCTGCCTCAGCCTCAAGAGGGTTAAAAAGAAGCCAGCCAAGCACAAGAGGGAGGAGGAATGTGCAAAGTGCTCTTGTTATCAAATTTTGAAACCAGGAGTATCTGTCTTTTGGAGCATGAGTGTCTTCCCCTCACAAGATTGAGAAGTACAGAAAGACTTTTGCAAGGGGAGGTAAGGAGATGCTATGAGAAGAGAAAAAGGAAGGAGCCACTGGCAAGTAGAACAGTGGAAGGGAGGATTTCTTGTTCTGGACTTGTCACTAGGTGCTTGTGTGACCTCAAGCAAGTCTCTTTCTCTCTCTGGGCCTCAATTTCCTTGTCTGCAAACCCAGAGGATTGGTCCAGTTTGTGATCTGAAAATAAAGAAAGTTGTGAGAAGAATGCTGGAGTGGGCAGTGAGGTTCAGCTGGAGAAAAGATTCAGGGGTCTTCCTACCTCCTCTTCCTCACCCCAAAGCTAAATTTCAACCTGCAGAGGGCAGGACATGGGAAGGTGCTCCTGAATGGGGAGAGAGGTGTTGTTCTCACCCTCCATCTGCCCTGCATCTTCCCAATCTAGCCCCCCTTGCATATCCTCCCACCACCTTCAGTCTCTGCTTGGGTTCCCTCTGTGCCCATCTCTCTGTTTCGGTGCCTATTACCCCAACAGTGCCCCCTCCCAAACATCCTTATTCATTCCTTAGACTAGGAAACAAAGTGTGGGCTTATTTTCCATCTCTCGCTCCCCTTTTTGTGGTCTCTTTCCTTCCATTTCCCTCAGAGCAGGCCTTAGATTTCCCACTCCTGGCTCTCACTCATCAGAAGAGAGATCAGTGCTTCCAGTCCATGTGCTGTGCTGTACCACTTCCAGTGCTGTAAGAATCTACCCCGAAAGGCCTTGCCCTCTCTCCTCTTATGTCTTTGATTTTGTTTTTCAGATGGACTGCTCACATCAATGCTGGCTCTCAGAGCTACCCTGAAGGTTTATTCCAGGGAATGTTATATTACCTCCTATCATTCACCCCTTCTTCCCCTGCCTTTCATCTCCAAGCAGGGAGGAATGGGTTGTCTTTGACTGGTTGTGACTGCCTCTCCTCTCCATCCATAGGAGCACTGCCCACCTAGTGTGAATGACTTCCTATACATCTGCGATGATATTTATAAGAGAGAAGAGTTGATCACCATGGAAGCCAGCATCCTGAAAATCCTCAAATTTGATATCAACATTCCCATTGCCTATCATTTTCTGCGCAGATATGCTAGGGTAAGAGGGAGGAAGCACATCTTCATTTTCCCACTGCGGAGTTAGTCCCCTCCATTCCCAGAGTCGTTCCCTGAGTGGTAGGGAAAAGGACAACTGAGGATAGGAGAGTTACTTCAAGATACCCTCCTAGAATGGCGATCTTTATGGAGTGTGGTGGTGGTGGTGGGCAGAAAAAATTGCAGATTTCCATGGTATGCCTGTAAAGTTTTGAGGTGAGGGCAGAGTAGGGGAGGTGAAGAAGATTCTTTAATCAGGAGGGACACATGGGAAGTTTAGAGGAGATGCTAGCAAAGTTCTCTTCCTTCACCTGAATATTGCTTACAAGGGAAGTCACTTTGTAATTATTCACTTATTCTACAAGTGTGTTTTGTGGTAGGATTTGTGTGTATGTATGTACATATAAATATACATGAAAAGTGTTAGTCATTCAGCTGTGTCCAACTCTTTGTGACCTCATGGACTTAGCCCAACAGGCTCCTCTGTCCTTGCATTTCTCCAGGCAAGAATACTAGAGTGGGTTGCCATTCCTTTCTCAAGGAGCCAATCCAGGGACTGAAGCTAGGTCTCCCGCATTTTAGGCAGATTGTTTACTGTCTGAGCCACCATGGAAGCCCATAAATATATATATATGTGTGTGTGTATGTATATAATATATATGTATGTATTATACGTGTGTGTGTGTGTGTGTGTGTGTGTGTGTGTGTGTAGATTCAAACAAGAAAATATTTCTAGCCTGGAACCTGGTGCAAAGATAGTAATTGGAGGCCTTTGGCTTTTCAAAGGATGGCATATACAGAAAGGGGAGGTGGGAGTGTACCACAAGCACAGTTGGTATTTTGGCTTAAGACCCTAAAGATGGCAAATACCATTGCTGATTTCAGAATCCCCCCTCCTAAAGATTCTGTGCTTTAGGGACAGTGTCCTTAGGGACAGTGTCCTTAGTGTGAATCATGGTGGCAGAAGTACATCGCTCAGGCAGAGAACCATTAGGCCCAAGGTAGGATAACTGGAGTGAGTGCAGGGGTCATCTGCTTGGTGCCAGTGTTCTGAATTCATTGCTGAATCAGTCTTCTTCCTGCCTTTAGTGTGTCTATGCCAGCATGAAGACACTGACCTGGTCCCGCTTCATCTGTGAGTTGACCCTGCTGGAATATGACTATGTCCAAGAGAGGGCTTCCAAGCTCGCTGCTGCCTCCTTCTTCCTGGCCCTCTGCATGAACCAGCTCGGACACTGGGTAAACACTTGTGGGCAGTGGGGAAGACCGGGTAGGGATTTAAAAGCACAGGGTCAGCTCTGGAGGAAGTTATAAGTTAGGGTTGTGGGAAAATCTGTGACAAAACTGCTGCATATGTGCTGTTATGAATCCTTTAACATCTTGACCTCTTAGAGGCCTGGCTGCCTAAAGTTTTTCTGTAGCCCTGGTTTGAAGTATTTTATTTCATTTTTCTTTGTCACAGTACCATTTGTTCTAAAGACAGCTTACCTAAAAGCCCAATATCACAAAACAGACTAATGTGAAATTATTTTGATTGTGGCAGGGGGTGGGGTAGACCCACTTCTTGCCTTACCCCACGCCACCCATGCTCCTTGCAGTCCTCTCAGCAAGGTTGGCCCCCTACAGGTGAGCTCATTGGAACAGGATTTGGCAAGTACTGACCCAGAGAAAGTAACTGTCCGTGTACATAACAGGGGACTCAGACATATACTGTAGTACTCTTCTCTGAAGGGGAAGGCCTCCAAAGCCTCCTTCCCCAATACAAATAAAATGTATATTTGATGCTTTCTTAATTTTATGAAAAATTGTGAATAAAAACAACTTTAGAAAACTATGAACTTTTTGAGATGTAAATGAAATCCAAATAGAAGAGTGTGTTCACAAATGAGCATACTCTTCCCAACCTCCCCTAGGCCCCTCCAGCTTAGAAATTCTAGCACCACTACTGATGAAAGAACCTCTGTGTGCTGAGAAAGAACCCTAAAAGCGGTTGTGTGAACTTGGACAAGGCCCTGAAATGACAGACAGAGAAAACATTTAGTAAATGGCAGTAATGATGATGAAAAAGAATATGTAATAATGGTTAACATTTATTGAATGCTTAGATGGTGGTATAAACACTTTATGTATTAACTCACTTAATCTTTACAACAACCCTATGAAATCAACAGTATTCCCTATTGGACAGATAAGAAATAAGTTCCCATGTTTGGCCAATGAGAGGCAGAGCTAGACTTTGAGAGCTATGTATGAGTCTGTTCAAAGTATATACCTACTCTACAATCAGAATGGTTGTGGCCATAGCTCTGGAGTCATGATCCTGGAGGCCCTATGCTGACCCAGGCTTTGGATCCTGGGGAAGTTTGGTAGTCTTCAGGGAGGACGGTTGAGAGGCTCAGGGCAGCAAACTGCTTGCCAACCAGCATAGAAATATTTCAGCATTTTAATATTTGATATGGATGTAGTAACATCAGCTAAATGTCAGTCCTGATCTGAACCCAGGTAGTCTGGCTTCACAGTCCTCTACACTGTGTATGTATGTGTGTGTGTGTGTGTGTGTGTGTGTGTGTGTACTGCTATAGATGAGAAAGGCTCCACACAGAATGTTACTTTTGAGTTGGGTCTTGAAAGATGAGTAGGAACATGTGAGAAGGGACATTCTAGGCAGAGGGAAGAATGATTGAAAAGACGTGAAGACAATAAGGAAACAGTTTGATTTTGGGGAGGCAGATAAGATATTTCCAATGGATAGAGCAGAGAACATATTAACAGGGAATGGTGAGAGGTGAAAGCAGCATTCCAATGACTGTCCTTTGCCTGTCACAGTGGTTTCCAATATTCAGTAGAGCCCTGAGATTCCTGCAGAAGTATCTCAGGGGCATGTAAAAGGGAAAGGGATCCAAATTGGTGGACGTCTTATCCCCTGCCCCCAATTCCAGGTAAGATATTTGAAAAAAAAAAAAAAGTTCAGGGAGAATAATTTAAGACGTTTTAAGAAAACTCCTGCTTTGTAGAATAATAAATCTTCCTTTCTCTACCTGTGGAACTTCCATTAGACTTTGAGCACCTATTGTAGATGTATGCTTCTCTACAAAGCTTTATGTGGCTCTCCCAGACAAAAGTCATGGGTCCTACAGCTCTCTTCCTCTAGTGTCCCATGTTCCCTTCCCTGGTAGCACTTTCCACACATTTTGTAATTCTCTGTGTGAATGTCTGTCTCTCCCACTAGACTACAGACTCCTCAAGGGCAAGAGCCTTAGTCATCCTTGTATTCCCAGCATTGTATATGAGGCTTGGTTAATATTAATCCTAGCTCATATGGTATGGGTATATGCTAGACTCTGTTTCATGTGCTTAATGTATATTAACTCATTTAATCCTATTATGTAATTACTGTGACGATCCCCATTTGGCAGATTTAGAAACAGCAGTACCAAGAAGTTAAGTAACTGGTTCAAGGTCATGTTGTTAGTGGAGCTGGAATCTGAACCCTAGCAGCTTGCCTGCAGAATCTTTGGTCTTAAACACTCCGCTATACTCCTTTGGCCACATGCTAGGCATCCTTAAAGTTGAATGAAAAATAAATGCATGAAATGATAGCTGCTCGAGCCAGAGAGGAAGAACAACCTTAAATTCCTGTTGGCTGTTTTGTTGGGACCTCATGTTTGTCCTGAGGTTTGCCTAGCCATTGGCTCTTAACCTGATAGTGCGTAAGTTATAAAGTCTGTCCTGTTCTTGAATTCTTAGTGGATTTCAGTTTATTTATTTATTTTTTTAAATTTATTTTATTGGAGGCAAATTCAGTTCAGTTCAGTTCAGTTCAGTCACTCAGTCGTGTCCGACTCTCCGCGACCCCATGAACCACAGCACGCCAGGCCTCCCTCTCCATCACCAACTCCCGGAGTACACTCAAACTCATGTCCACAGAGTCGGTGATGCCATCCAGCCATCTCATTCTCCGTCGTCCTCTTCTCCTCCCGCACCCAACCTTTCCCAGCATCAGAGTCTTTTCCAGTGAGTCAACTCGTCGAATGAGGTGGCCAAAGTATTGCAGCTTCAGCTTTAGCATCAGTCCCTCCAATGAACATCCGGGATTGATCTCCTCTAGAATGGACTGGATGGATCTTACCTTACATTAATATATTGGTTGGTTTTGCCTTACATTGACATGAATCCGCCCTGGGTGTACATGTGTTCTCTTTCTTGAACCCCCCTCCCACCTCCCTCTTCTCCATATCCTCCCTTCATGTCATCCCCGTGCACCAGCCCCAAGCATCCTGTATCATGCGTCGAACCTGGACTGGTCACTTATGATAATATACATGCTACAATGCCGTTCTCCCCAATCATCCCACCTTCACCCTCTCCCACAGAGTCCCAAAGACTGTTCTATATGCCTATGTCTCTTTTGCAGTCTCGTATACAGGGTTCAGGTTACCATCTTTCTGAATTCCATATATATGCGTCAGTATACTGTATTGATGTTTTACTTTCTGGCTTACTTCACTCTGTATAATTGGCTCCAATTTCATCCACCTCATTAAAGCTGATTCAAATGCATTCTTTTTGATCACTGAAAAATATTCCATTGTGTATATGTACCAAAGCTTTCTTATCCATTCATCTGCAGATGGACATCTAGGTTGCTTCCATGTCCTGGCTATTATAAACAGTGCTGCAATGAACATTGGAGTACATGTGTCTCTTTCAATTCTGGTTTCCTCGGTGTGTATGCCCAGGAGTGCGATTGCTGGATCATATGGCAGTTCTATTTCCAGTTTTTTGAGGAATCTCTACACTGTTCCCCATAGTGGCTGTACTAGTTTGTATTCCCACCAACAGTGTAAAACGGTTCCCTTTTCTCCACACCCTCTCCAGCATTTATTGCATGTAGACTTTTGGATAGCAGCCATTCTGACTGGTGTGAAATGGTATCTCATTGTGGTTTTGATTTGCATTTCTCTGATTATGAGGGATGGTGAGCATTTTTTCATGTGTTTGTTAGCCATCTTTATGTCTTCTTTGGAGAAATGTCTGTTTAGTTCTTTGGCCCATTTTTTGATTGGGCCACTTAGTTTTCTGGAGTTGACCTGCAGGAGCTGCTTGTATATTTTGGAGATTAATCCTTTATCAGTTGCTTCATTTGCTATTATTTTCTCCCATTCTGAAGGCTGTCTTTTCACCTTGCTTAGAGTTTCCTTTGCTGTGCAGAAGCTTTTGATTTTAATTAGGTCCCATTTGTTTATTTGTGCTTTTATTTCCAATATTCTGGGAGGTGGGTCTTGGAGGATCCTGCTGTGGTTAATGTCAGAGAGTGTTTTGCCTACATTCTCCTCTAGAAGTTTTATAGTATCTGGTCTTACATTTAGCTCTCTAATCCATTTTGAGTTTATTTTGGTGTAAGGTATTAGGAAGTGTTCTAGTTTCATTCTTTTACAAGTGGCTGACTAGTTTTCCCAGCACCACTTGTTAAAGAGACTGTCTTTTCTCCATTTTATATTCTTGCCTCCTTTGTCGAAGATAAGATGTCCATAGGTGCGTGGGTTTATCTCTGGGCTTTCTATTTTGTTCCATTGATCTATATTTCTGTCTTTATGCCAGTACCATACTGTCTTGATGAGTGTGGCTTTGTAGTAGAGCCTGAAGTCTGGCAGGATAATACCTCCAGTTCCATTTTTCTTCTTCAAGATTGCTTTGTCTATTCGAGGTTTTTTGTATTTCCATACAAATTGTGAGATGATTTATTCTAGCTCTGTGAAAAATATTGTTGGTAGCTTGATAGGGATTGCATTGAATGTATAAATTACTTTGGGTAGTATACTCATTTTCACAATATTTATTCTTACAATCCATGAACACGGTATATTTCTCCATCTATTAGTGTCCTCTTTGATTACTTTCACTAGTGTTTTATAGTTTTTTATGTACAAGTCTTTTGTTTCCTTAGGTAGATATATTCCTATATTCTTTTCGTTGCAACAGTGAATGGAATAGTTTCCTTAATTTCTCTATTTTCTCATTATTAGTGTATAGGAATGCAAGTGATTTCTGTGTGTTGATTTTATATCCTGCAACTTTACTGTATTCATTGATTAGCTCTAGTAGTTTTCTGGTAGAGTCTTTAGGGTTTTCTGGTAGAGTCTTTAGGGTTTTCTGTGTAGAGGATCATGTCATCAGCGAACAGTGAAAGTTTTACTTCTTCTTTTCTAATTTGGATTCATTTTATGTCTTTTTCTGCTCTGATTGCTGTAGCCAAAACTTCCAGAACTATGTTGAATAGTAGTGGTGAGAGTGGGGACCCTTGTCTTGTTCCTGACTTTAGGGGAAATGCTTTCAGTTTTTCACCATTGAGGATAATGTTTGCTGTGTATTTGTCATATATAGCTTTTATTATGTTGAGATATGTCCCTTCTATTCCCACTTTCTGGAGAGTTTTTATCATAAATGGATTTGTATTTTGTCAAAGGCTTTCTCTGCATCTATTGAGATAATCATATGATTTTTATTTTCAGTTTGTTAATGTGGCGTATTACGTTGATTGATTTGTGGATATTGAAGAATCCTTGCATTCCTGGGAGGGATAAAGCCCACTTGGTCATGATGTATGATCTTCTTAATATGTTGTTGGATTCTGATTACTAGAATTTTGTTAAGGATTTTTGCATCTATGTTCATCAGTGATATTGGCCTGTAGTTTTCTTTTTTGTGGGATCTTTACCAGGTTTGGGGATTAGGGTGATAGTGGCCTCATAGAAGGAGTTTGGAAGTTTTCCTTCCTCAGCAGTTTTCTGAAAGAGTTTGAGTAGAATAGGTGTTAGCTCTTCACTAAATTTTTGGTAAAATTCAGCTGTGAAGCCGTCTGGACCTGGGCTTTTGTTTGTTGGAAGCTTTCCGATTACTTCTTCTATTTCCGTGCTTGTGATGGGTCTGTTCAGATTTTCTATTTCTTCCTGGTTCAGTTTTGGCAAGGTGTACTTTTCTAGGAATTTGTCCATTTCTTCCAAGTTATTCATTTTATTGCCATATAATTGCTGATAGTATTCTCTAATAATCCTTTGTATTTCTGTGTTGTCAGTTGTGATCTCTCCATTTTCATTTCTAATTTTATTGATTTGGTTCTTCTCCTTTTGTTTCTTGATGAGTCTGGCTATTGGTTTGTCGATTTTATTTACCTTCTCAAAGAACCAGGTTTTGGCTTTGTTGATTTTTTCTATGGTCTCTTTTGTTTCTTTTGCATTTATCTCTGCCCTAATTTTTATGATTTGTTTCCTTCTACTAACCCTGGGGTTCTTCATTTCTTCCTTTTCAAGTTTCTTTAGATGTAGATTTAGGTTATTTAGTTGACTTTTTTCTTGCTTCTTGAGGTGTGCCTCTATTGCTATGAACTTCCCCCTTAGCACTGCTTTTACAGTGTCCCAGAGGTTTTGGGTTGTTGTGTTTTCATTTTCATTCATTTCGATGCATATTTTAATTTCTCTTTTGATTTCTTCTATGATTTGTTCATTATTCAGCAGTGTGTTGTTCAGCCTCCATATGTTGGCATTTTTAATAGTTTTTCTCTCGTAATTGAGATCTAATCTTACTGCATTGTGGTCAGAAAAGATGCTTGGAATGATTTCAATTTTTTTAAATTTACCAAGGCTAGATTTATGGCCCAGGATGTGATCTATCCTGGAAAAGGTTCCGTGTGCGCTTGAGAAAAAGGTGAAATTCATTGTTTTGTGGTGAAATGTCCTATAGATATCTATTAGGTCTAACTGGTCTATTGTATCATTTAAAGTTTGTGTTTCCTTATTAATTTTCTGTTTAGTTGATTTATCCATAGATATAAGTGGGGTATTAAAATCTCCCAATATTATTGCATTGTTAATTTCCCCTTTCATACTTGTTAGTAATTGTCCTACATATTGCGGTGCTCCTATGTTGGGTGCATAAATATTTATAATTGTTATATCTTCTTCTTGGATTGATCCTTTGATCATTATGTAGTTTCCTTCTTTGTCTCTTTTCACAGCCTTTGTTTTAAAATCTATTTTATCTGATATGAGTATTGCTACTCCTGCTTTCTTTTGGTCTCTATTTGCGTGGAATATCTTTTTCCAGCCCTTCACTTTCAGTCTGTATGCATCCCTCGTTTTGAGGTGGGTCTCTTGTAGACAACATATATGGGGGTCTTGTTTTTGTATCCCTTCAGCCAGCCTTTGTCTTTTGGTTGGGGCATTCAACCCATTTACGTTTAAGGGGATTATTGATAAGTATGATCCCGTTGCCATTTTCTTTATTGTTTTGGGTTCGAGTTTATATACCCTTTCTGTGTTTCCAGTCTAGAGAAGATCCTTTAGTATTTGTTGGAGAGCTGGTTTGGTGATGCTGAATTCTCTCAGCTTTTGCTTGTCTGTAAAGCTTTTGATTTCTCCTTCATATTTGAATGAGATTCTGGCTGGGTACAGTAATCTGGGCTGTAGGATATTTTCTTTCATCAGTTTAAGTATGTCTTGCCATTCCCTCCTGGCCTATAGAGTTTCTGCTGAAAGATCAGCTGTTATCCTTATGGGGATCCCCTTGTGTGTTATTTGTTGTTTTTCCCTTGCTGCTTTTAATATTTTTTCTTTGTGTTTGATATTCATTAATTTGATTAATATGTGCCTTGGGGTATTTTGCCTTGGGTTTATCTTGTTAGGGACTCTCTGTGTTTCTTGGACTTGGGTGATTATTTCCTTCCCCGTTTTAGGGAAATTTTCAACTATTATCTCCTCAAGTATTCTCTCATGGTATTTCTTTTTGTCTTCTTCTTCTGGGAGTCCTATGATTCGAATGTTGGTGCATTTAATATTGTCCCATATGTCTCTAATACTGTCCTCATTTTTTAAAATTCTTTTTTCTTTTTCTGCCTCTGTTTCATTTATTTCTACAATTCTATCTTCTAGCTCGCTTATCCTGTCTTCTGCCTCCATTATTCTACTCTTTGTGCCCTCGAGAGTGTTTCTGATCTCATCTATTGTATTATTCATTGTATATTGACTCTTTTTTATTTCCTCTAATTCCTTATTGAACATTTCTTCCATCTTCTCAATCCTTTTCTCCAGTTTATTTATCTGTAACTCCATTTTGCTTTCCAGATTTTGAATCATTTTCACAATTAAAATTCGAAATTCTTTATTGGGTAGGTTCCCTATATCTTCCTCTTTTGTTTGTGTTGGTGGGCATTTATCCTGTTCCTTTACTTGTTGGGTATTTCTCTGCCTCTTCATCTTGCTTATATTGCTGTGTTCGGGGTGGTCTTTCCGTCTTCTGACAGTTTGTGGAGTTCTCTTTATTACGTAGTTTCCTTGCTGTGTGTGGGGTTGGATGGGTGATTTGTCAAGGTTCCCTGGTTAGGGAAGCTTGAGTAGATGTTCTGGTGAGTGGAGCTGGATTTCTTCTCTCTGGAGTGCAATAAATTGTCCAGTAATGAGTTTGAGATGTCAGTGGGTTTGGGGTGGCTTTGGGCAGCCTGTATATTGAAGCTCAGTGCTAGTCTCCTGTGTTGCTGGATAGCTTGCGTAGTATGTCTTTCACTGAAACTTGTTGACCCTTGGGTGGTGCCTGGTTTCAGTGTATGTATGGAGGCATTTGATGAGTACCTATCAATTAATGTTCTCTGGAACAGGAGATCTCTGGCGTTCTCAGGATTTGGCCTTAAGCCTCTGCCTCTGGTTTTCAGTCTTATTCTTGCAGGAGGCTCAGGGCTTCTCCCTCTGTTACTTCCAAGGCAGTTCCTTCTGTTGAAAAAGCTCTTCTGTTTTCTGGTCTCCTCAGTGTCTAATTCCTGTCCTGACACCAGGATGCGGTGGTGGACACTTTTTTTTCTCCCCGGCTCTCCCATTCAGTCCTGCTATGGGGAGGGAGGAACAGCTAACAAATATCCCTGGTGTCTGTGGGGAGTGCTCGCGGTGTCTCGGCTACACTGGGAATGCTCCCGCTCGAGGCGTGTGTGCTTTCCGTTTATGCTGCTTAGGCTTTAGTTTGCTCTGCTGCGAGCTGTCCGCAGCTGGTGCTGGGTTGCATGCAGTTCCCAGGTCTGAGTGGCTCAGGTTCAGGTCCTCGGGTACTCGACAAAGGCGCAGACTTGGCTGGGTCTGCGTTTTATGCCTTCCCCGGTCCTAGCAGCTCAGGTGACCAGGCATTTAGCGAGCGCGGTCACTGCGACTTATCGCCTTCCCGGTCCCTGCCACTCGGTTTTCTGGGGGTACAACTGGCACACTTTCTCAGGCGGATATCGACCGGCCCCAACCCAAGAAGTCCTGGCCAGCAAGGAAGCCTGCCTGCAGCTTGGCACGGGAAGCCTCTCTGGGGCCGCGTCTGCCCCCGCCCCGCCGCGGGCTGCCCTCCCCGCCCACATCGGTGGGGGCTGGGGCTGGGCCGCCCGCTTCCGGCTCGCTCCGCTCAGCCCGGTTCTGTGGGCGGAGCTGGCTTGGGGCTTTTTTCACAGGCTTTTTCCAGCCCTCTCGCCCTTTAGCTTCAACCTCTGCTCTGGTATCTTAAGTTCGAGCCCTCAGTTTTCCCTGGGATGTTCAAGCCCGGTTCTCCCTCTAAGCGCTGCTGCCGGGGCCTCCCTGCCCAGCCCCTGCCTGCTAGTGAGGGGCACGGGCGTCTGTGCTGCTTCTCCGCTGAGAGTTTCCTCTGGGCACTTAGTCTGTGAGTTTTAATTATTTATGTCTTTTGTCTCCCAGTTATGCGGCCCTCTGAGTTTCCACTCGCCAGTGTTTCCAGGTGTTTGGAAACTTCTCTCTCTTTTTTTTTTTTTTTTAAGCCTCCCTTCCTGGGACAGAGCTCCCTCAGTCTTTTGTCTCTCTTTTTATCTTTTTATCTATTTCCTACCTCCTTTCCTCGACTATGGGCTGCTTTTCTGAGTGCCTGATGTCCTTTGCCGGTATTCAGAAGTTTTTTTGTGGGATTTACTCAGCGTTCAAATGTTCTTTTGTTGATTTTGTGGGGGAGAAAGTGGCTCGTCGTCCTATTCCTCTGCCATCTTCCCATGCTCCCCCGATTTCAGTTTAAATACCTATGACTGGGCCTTGTATCCATCTGGTACATATGGATATAGCCATTCCACTAGCTTGCAGATAGAACATATTTTTATAGGTAGAACCCTATAATTATTGGCCGGTATCTGTGCTGTATGAGTCTGAATTGTTTGACTATCTTCCCTGCCTGTACTATGGATAGGAGGTTTGGACTTGGGTGTTGGAGACAGGAAGGGTCTGCTTCCTGTCATAAATGTCACTGTTCGTGTTGTTTCTTCCAGGCTCCTATCCTGGAGTATTACAGTGGCTACAAGATTTCTGATCTTCACGCCTTGGTCAGGCAACTGAACATCCTACTGACTTTTTAGTCTTGCAATAGGCTCAAGACTGTACGCTCCAAGTATTCGCACTAGTAAGTATCAGTTTCCAGTTGAGGCTGGTTTATGCTTCATCATGGGGAAGCCCAGACTAACCTCACTTAAGGGGAAGGAAGGATTCAGGTACTTTTTTACCTTATTTTCTGTTCCAGAGTTAAAGCAAGATAGGGAACCAAGGGCGAGTGTCTCACTTATTCCATGGATCCTCCTTGCTTTGGCCTATTTCACACTGAGCAAACCCCTCTTCCTTTTGCAGGATCTTCTTTGAAGTCACCAAAATCCCACCCTTGGACATGTTGACACTGGACAAAATTTTGAGGTGTTGCTAATTCTGCGGCCAAGGGTCTGGTACTTTGGCAGCAGCCACCAGGGCTGGGCAGATGCATAAATAGGCTGTATTTATTCTGTCTTTGGATTTGTCTTTTCATCACTTTTCCTCATTTTTATACTGTTTGTCTTTTCCCAAACTGAAAATGTTGTAAATATTTAAGTTTTTGTTTTATAAAAGAAAAGAAGTTGTTGTAATATTTCATTATAACTTTAATAAAAATGACGGTTGTTGTTGTTAAAATGACTCACTGCCTCTTTATTGCTCAGGAGCCCCATACGTAGCCCACAGATATATTTTCCCCTGCCTAGTAAAGGCTGTGCCTCAGGGTCTGGCTTATCCAGTTTCCCTCTCTATTTAAAGGCCTTCTCTTCAAAGGAAGAGGAATTGAGCTATGTGTACATTGATGGATGAGTCTGTAGAAGGAGCACCCTGGTGCTGGGAGAGGCAGTTCAGAGAGACCCCTTACAGACAGACAGGCCTCAGGGTTCAGATCTGGGGCAACAGGATGTGTGGCCCAATATCAGTTCCCTTTTAAGGTTGCCTGCTTTCTTTGCTTCTTCCTACATGAGGAAAAGGTAGGGATTAGGATTTTCACCGAAATGAACCTCTACTTTAGCAGTTAGGTGACTTTCTAGAGTCTAAATTTGAAAAAAAAAAAAAACCTTGGTGTGGTACACCGAAATCTCTTTTGGTCCTTCAGTCAAGAGGAGAAATTTCCACTAGTGAAATCTGCAAGATATCCCTTGAAAGGAAGCATCAACCACTTGCTCAGTCCTTCCTTCATAAAGCTTTCAGGAGGTTCTGCTCTCTCTATTCTATGTTTGTGGTGAGGTATACTGATATGGCACTTCCCTGCTGGCTCAGATGATAAAGAATCTGCCACTTCAGTTATTAACAGAGGACTTGGATATCCTCTGTGCCAGTTGATGAAGAGCCACTGCCCATCTTGCCTGTAGGACTTCTAGGACCTCCCCACAATCTAGCAACTGAATCAGGTAATGTCTGTCATAGCAAGAGACCTCCAAGGCTCTGTTCTAGTATTGTGACTGGCAACAGTTGTGATTGCTCTGTGGCCGATTATCACTTGTCAAATATTTTGAAATTTAGTCCTGGAGGTAGGTATCTGGTAGAGGGGAAGTCATTGAAGTCTCTCCAATTCTCACCCGAGTCCCCAGGCTAGTCTGGTCATGTCTCCTTCTCTGATGAGTTAGACACAGGAGGGAGAGCATGTCATGCCTTAGATGCTTTCTTGCCTTAGTGCTTTCTTACCCATTATTTTAATTTTCCATTCTGTGTCCCAGCTTGCTTTGTTTTGGTGACCAAATATCATTAGGTTTACTCCTGTCCCCTCCCACTGCCTTGCAGAGTGACTGAAGGGTACAGCCAGAGAGGTCCAAGCTGCTTGGCAGTGATTTAGCTGGTACAGCCAATTTTGTGTAAACATGTTAAAAGCACTAGGCTGGATGCCGTCTTGCAAATCTCCAGCCTCACTAAAAGGAAATCTCTGGTCTGTATGCACTTTTTAATCCTGCAGCTTTATCAGGGGAAACAACTGACTGTTTTACTTTCCCTCCTTTTTTCCACCTCTGTTGTTCTTTAATGATGCTAATGAAACTGTCAATCATTTTTGTTGTAGTTGTTGCACATGTCTCAAAATTTATTTTGCACTCATCACTACTTCAAAAGTAAGTTAGGTCTTAGACTTGGATCTTGTTATTTAATGCCTTACTAAGGAAGCACATCTATTTCTTTATCAAGATTTTTTATCTTTTGATTCCCCTGGTTCAATATAACAGATTTTCTTTGAACCTTATGCATTTTCCACAGTTTTATTGACATATAATTCACCCACTTACAGTGTACAATTCTATAGTTTTTAGTATATTCACAGAGTTGTACATCTATCATCACAGTCAAATTTTGGAACATTTTCATCATCCCAAAAGAAACCCCATACCCATTAGCAGTCAGTCCCCATCCCACTCCATCCCTACCCCCTAACCCTAGTCAGCCATTGATTTGCTTTCTGTCTCTGTAGATTTACCTGTTCTGGACATTTCATATGAATTAAATCTTACAGTGTGTAGCCCTTTATGTTTAACTTCTTTTATTTAACATAAGATTCATCAGTGTTGTAGCATGTGTATTTCATTTCCTTTTATTGATGAAAAATATTCCATTGCATGTGCTGTGCTCAGTCATGTCTGACTCTATGTGACCCTGTGGACTGTAGCCAACCAGGCCTCCTCTGTCCATGGGGATTCTCCAGGCAAGAATACTGGGGTGGGTTGCCATGCCCTCCTCCAGAGGATCTTCCCAACCTGGGGATCGAACCCAGGTCTCCTGCATTGCAGGCGGATTCTTTACCATCTGAGCCACCAGGGAAGCCCATTCCATTGTATAGATACAGCATATTTGCTTTGAATATTCATGTACAAGTTTTTATGTGCACATATGTTTTCATTATTCATGGATATTTACTGAAGAGGGAAATTGCTGGACCATGTTACTGCTTTATATTACCATCAGCAGTGTATGAGGGTTCCAATTTCATTACATCCTCTGCAACACTTTTTATTATCTATTTTATCATAGCCATTCTTGTGGGCATGAAAGTGGTATCTTCTTGTGATTTTGATTTCCCTAATGGCTGAAGTGAAACGAATCACCAGTCCAAGTTCAATGCATGATACAGGATGCTCGGGGCTGGTGCACTGGGATGAACCAGAGGGATGGGATGGGGAGGGAGGTGGGAGGGGGGGTTCAAGATGGGGAACACATGTACACCCGGGGCAGATTCATGTCAATGTATGGGAAAACCAATGCAATAATGTAAAATAATTAGCCTCCAGTTTAAAAAAAAAAGATAAAAACAAAAGATGTTGGACGTTTTGATCTTGTACTTATTTGCCATTTGTGTATCCTCTTTGGAGAGATACAGTCCAAATTCTTTGCCCATTCTTATTTGGCTTATTTACTTCTATATTATTGAATGGTAAGAATTCTTTACATAATCTGGGATTATATTTATGATTTCAAATATTTTCTCTAATTCTATGAATTTTCTTTTCACATTCTTGATTGTGTTAATTGAAGCATAAAAGTTTTTAATTTTGTTAAAGTCTAAATTTATCCAAGAAACCATGGCCTGTCAAGGTCATGAAGATTTACCTGCATTATTTCTTCTTGGGAGTTTTATAGTTTTAGTTCTTATATTTAGGTCTTAAATCAATTTTGAATTAATTTTTGTATATGGTGTGATATAGGAATCCAATTTCATTTTCCTGCATGTGGACATGTGACCGAATTGGTTGCCTGGACCCATGGTTGGGTCCTAGCCTGGGCTCAGACCTCTTGTCTTGGCCAGAGAGGTTCTTTTTCTGATTAGATTTTCACAGCTAGTAATGAAACCAATTCTGAGACTAGAGCTGCTGCTGCTGCTGCTGTTTAGTTATTGCCTGCCAGGCTCCTCTGTCCATGGGATTCTCAAGGCAATACTTGAGTAGGTAGCCATTACCTTCTCCAGGAGATCTTCCTGACCCAGGGATTGAAACTGGTCTCCCACATTGCAGGCAGATTCTTTACCGTCTGAGCCAATGGGGAAGCCCCAAGACTAGAACAGTACAAGATTTATCTGTTGGCTGAATAATGGAGAAGCAGGAATTTAGCTTGCAAATCAACTTATCAACCTGCTTTGGGCAGAGACATCATATATAGTAAAAGTTGGGTAATTGGTAAGAGAAGGAGGGATATTCTTGACTTACCTTAGATCAGGGGTGTGGTTTGGACCAGAACTGAGGCAATGCTTCTTTTTAGTCCTTGTATGGGTTTTTCTGGTGGTTGTCATGGCAATTGGGTTGGGAAGATCCCCTGGAGAAGGAAATGGGAACCCACTCCTGTATGCTTACCTGGGAAATCCCATGGACAGAGGAGTGGTGGTGGGCTACAGTCCATGGGGTCACAAGAGTTGGATACAGCTTAGCAACTAAACCACCACCACCACCTGGAAAATGCACATCACACCTGGGGCCACACAGAAAGATCAAGGGTTTGGGGAGAGAGAAGGAGAGGAGAAAGAGAGGGAGATAGAGTGACACACATAGACAGAGACAGAGAATGAAGGTGGGAAACTAGGGTTTCTGGGTCTCTCTTATTATTGGTTAATTTTAAAATGCAAGAGTGGAATTTGAAGCCAGAGAAGAGAAAAAATAAGCAGTCCAAATGGTCAGTTATCAAATCAAACAAGATTACTGTAACAAAGGAGTAGGAACTGGGGTGGGGGTGACTAGCAATGTGTTTTTTGAGGTTGCCATCTTTGAAGTGGGTGACTCTTTGAAGGGGATGTCTGGGCAATCAAGGCTTAAGTCAGACATTTGCATTACAAAAAAGAGAAAATCCAAATGTCAGGACTGCAACATGATATGTCTTTCCATTTATTGAAATAGTTCTTTTCAACAGTGTTTTACACTTGTCAGAGTGTAATTTTTATATTTCTATTGTTATATTTATTCCTAAGTATTTCTTAATGGAGCCATTAAAAAGTCTTGACCACTTTGACTTTCTTACATGTTTCAATTATGGCCTTGTAAGAGAGTCACCTCTTTGAGTTTTAATCAGTTTTACCTCCCAAATATTTCTTGAATTGGCATTCTCATCATCGTCTCTATTACCGACTGCCCAGATTTGAGATCTCATCTATTATCTAGATTACTATAGTACTTTCCTAACTGATTTCCCTATCTTTAGTGTTGTTCCCTTCAAATTTACCTTCCATATAACCACCAGAGTGATTTATTTAAAATCCAATTCTAGATTATAGTTCTGGGTAAGATGGTTAAATACTTGCTATCCTTTGTCCATCACTGAACACAGTCATAAAACCTGGACAGAATTCACGACACAGCTGTTTGAGAATACTGAAAAATAAATAGCTGTGGGAAGATTAAAGAACATCAGAACTTGAGAATCCAACAAACCAATGGTGAGTTTCCCACTCCCCCTACCCCATTCCCCAACCTGAACTTAATCCATTTGGAAACGTGAAAGTGATTACTGTAGTACAGTCAGAGAGTTCCAGGAGAAGCCCTCTAGTTCTTGTTTGAGAAGTGAGAGAAGAGGGAAAGTCCCAGCCCTCGGGCAATCATGCAGTGGCAGCCACAGAGGTAGCAGTGAAGCTGTCAGGAACCAATACTTTTGGAGAGGGGAACCCTTAGTCTCTGTTTGATGAAGCTGTGGCCATGAGAGCAGAACCACTTACTGTTGCTTTTTTTATCTCTCTGTTTTCCAACTGCTTGTTTCCAGATGTGGCACAATTGCAGAAGTGAACAATTTCCAACGGGAGGCCTGAAAGGGAAATCCCAGGGTAGCACTGGTGAGATTGTGGAGAGGTAGGAGTTCAGGAAAGTGACCCCATAATGTTTTTTGTTAATGAGCTCCTGGATACCCACCACTAACCCTTGCCTATGTTGATTAGATCCCAATGAGCATACCAAAGAACTGAGATAACTGACTTTTATCTAGATTCCAGACTGACCACTTAGTGACACATACCAGACAAATCTGAGTTAACATTTGAAAACTGAACTGACATTGGACCATCATCCCACAGCAGGCTGGTAAGAACATATGTCCTGAACCTAATTAGATTAACTGCTAAAGCAAAAATATAAATGCTTTCCATACTTAGAGTTTTACAACGTCATATCTAAAATGTCCAGGATATACTCCAGAATTATCAGACATAGAAAAAACCACAATGATTTCAAGTTGCATGGCAAATAAATACATTTACAATTAAAAATATAATAAAAAAACAGCCACAACCAAAGGATGCAGATGTTGCACTTAACTGAAAAAGACTTTGTCACTTAGCTATTAAAAATTCAAATGGATAGCACAAACATTCTTGGAACAAATGTTAAAATACAAAGCCTAATCAGCTAAATGAAAGATATAAAGAAGTAGGAACTAGGTGACAACTTCAGAATTGAAAAATGCAGTTGTTGTTGTTTAGTTGCTAAGTTGTGTCTGACTCCTTTGCAACACCATGGACTGTAGCCCACAAGGGTCCTCTGTCCATGGGATTTCCCAGGCAAGAATACTGAAGTGGGTTGCCATTTCCTTCTCCAGGGGATATTCCGGATTCAGGGATCAAACCTGTGTCTCCTGAAATGACAGGCAGATTTTTTTTCTTACCACTCAGCCACTAGGGAAGCCTGAAAAATACAATAACTGACACTAAAAAAAAAATTCACCAGATGGGCTTAATAGAAGTAAAATGTCAGAGGAAAGAGTCAGTAGACTTAATTTTTAAAATTTATTTATTTTAATTAGAGGATAATGACTTTATAATATTGTGATGTGTCTTCCACAGTGCTGAAACCCCCTACCACCTCCTTCCCTACCCTATTCCTCTGGGTTGTCCAAGACACCTGATTTGAGTGCCCTGCTTCATGCAACGAACTGGCACTGGTCATCTATTTTACATATGGTAATATACATGTTTCAATGTTATTCTCTCAAATCATTCCAACCTTGCCTTCTCCCACTGAGTCCAAAAGTCCGTTCTTCATGTCTGTGTCTCTTTTGCTGCCTTACATGAAGAACCATCAGTACCATTTTTCTTCTTTTTAAAAAAAAATATTTTTTTTTATTTGGAGGCTAATTAATTTACAATATTGTAGTGGTTTTTCCCATATATTGATATGAATCAGCTATGGATTTACATGTGTCCCCCATCCTGAACCCCCTCTCACCTCCCTCCCCATCCCATACCTCTGGATCATCCCACTACACCAGCCCTGAGCGCCCTGTCTCATGCATCGAGCCTGGACTGGTGATGTGTTTCACATACGATAATATATATGTTTCAATGCTATTCTCTCAGATCATCCCACCCTCGCCTTCTCCCACAGAGTCCAAAAGATTGTTCTGTACATCTGTCTCTTTTTCTGTCTCGCATATAGGGTTATCATTACTATCTTTCTAAATTCCATATATATGTGTAAGTATACTGTATTGGTGTTCTTCTCTCTGACTTACTTCACTCGGGATAATAGGCTCCAGTTTCATCCACCTCATTAGAACTGGTTCAAATGCATTCTTTTTAATGGCTGAGTAATATTCCATTGTGTATATGTACCAAAGCTTTCTTATCCATTCGTCTGCAGATGGACATCTAGGTTGCTTCAAAGTCCTGGCTATTATAAACAGTGCTGTGATGAACACTGGGGTACACGTGTCTCTTTCAATTCTGGTTTCCTCGGTGTGTATGCCCAGCAGTGGGATTGCTGGGTCAAATGGCAGTTCTATTTCCAGTTTTATAAGGAATCTCCACACTGTTATCCATAGTGGCTGTACTAGTTTGCATTCCCACCAACAGTGTAAGAGGGTTCCCTTTTCTCCACACCATCTCCAGCATTTATTGTTTGTAGATATTTGGATACCAACCATTCTGACCAGCGTGAGATGGTACCTAATTGTGGTTTTGATTTCATTTATCTGATAATGAGTGATGTTGAGCATCTTTTCATGTGCTTGTTAGCCATCTGTATGTCTTCTTTGGAGCAATGTCTGTTTAGTTCTTTGGCCCATTTTTTGATTGGATCATTTATTTTCTGGAATTGAGCTGGAGAAGTTGCTTGTATATTTTTGAGATTAATTCTTTGTCAATTGCTTCATTTGCTATTATTTTCTCCCATTCTAAAGACTGTCCTTTCACTTTGCTTATAGTTTCCTTCATTGTGCAAAAGCTTTTTAGTTTAATTAGGTCCCATTTATTTATTTTTGTTTTTATTTCTATTACTCTGGGAGGTGGTTCATAGAGGATCCTGCTGTGATTTATGTCAGAGAGTGTTTTGCCTATGTTTTCCTCTAAGAGTTTTATAGTTTCTGGTCTTGCATTTAGATCTTTAATCCATTTTGAGTTTATTTTTGTGTATGGTGTCAGAAAATGTTTTAGTTTCATTCTTTTACAAGTGATTGACCAGTTTTCCCCACACCACTTGTTAAAGAGATTGTCTTTTCTCTGTTGTATATTCTTGCGTCCTTTATCAAAGATAAGGTGTCCATAGGTGCATGGATTTATCTCTGGGCTTTCTATTTTGTTCCATTGATATATATTTCTCTCTTTGTGCCAGTACCATACTATCTTGATGACTGTAACTTTGTAGTAGAGCCTGAAGTCCGTCAGGTTGATTCCTCCAGTTCCATTCTTCTTTCTCAAGATTGCTTTGGCTATTCCAGGTTTTTTGTATTTCCATACAAACAGTGAAATTTTTTGTTCTAGTTCTGTGAAAAATACCGTTGGTAGCTTGATAGGGATTGCATTGGATCTATAGACTACTTTGCGTAGTATACTCATTTTCATTGTATTGAGTCTTCCAATCCATGAATATGCTATATTTCTCTATCTATTTTTGTCCTCTTTGATTTCTTTCATAAGTGTTTTATAGTTTTCTATACACAGGTCTTTTGTTTCTTTAGGTAGATATATTCGTAATTATTTTATTCTTTTCGTTGCAACAGTGAATGGAATTGTTTCATTAATTTCTCTTTCTGTTTTCTCATTGTTAGTCTATAGGAATGCAAGGGAATGCAAGGGATTTCTGTGTGTTAATTTTATATCCTGCAACTTTACTATACTCATTGATTAGCTCTAGTAATTTTCTGATAGAGTCTTTAGGGTTTTCTGTATAGAGGATCATATCATCTGCAAGCAGTGAGAGTTTTACTTCTTTTCCAATTTGGATTCCTTTTATGTCTTTTTCTGCTCTGATTGCTGTGGCCAAAACTTCCAAAACTATGTGGAATAGTAGTAATGAGAGTGGGCACCCTTGTCTTGTTCCTGACTTTAGGGGAAATGCTTTCAATTTTTCACCATTGAGGATAATATTTTCTGTGGGTTTGCCATATATAGCTTTTCTTATGTTGAGGTATGTTCCTTCTATGCCCGCTTTCTGGAGGGGTTTTATCATAAATGGATGCTGAATTTTGTCAAAGGCTTTCTATGCATCTATTGAGATAATCATATAGTTTTTATCTTTTAATTTGTTAATGTGGTGTATCACATTGATTTGTGAACATTGAATCTTTGCATCCCTGGGATAAAGTGCACTTGGTCATGATGTATGATCTTTTTAATGTATTGTTGGATTCTGATTGCTAGAATTTTTTAAGGATTTTTGCATCTATGTTCATCAGTGATATTGGCCTGTAGTTTTCTTTTTTTTGTGGCATCTTTGTCTGGTTTTGGTATTAGGGTGATGGTGGCCTCATAGAAAGAATTTGGAAGTCTACCTTCCTCTGCAATTTTCTGGAAGAGTTTGAGTAAGATAGGTGTTAGCTCTTCTCTAAATTTTTGGTAGAATTCAGCTGTGAAGACATCTGGTCCTGGGCTTTTGTTTTCTGGAAGATTTCTGATTACAGTTTTGATTTCCGTGCTTGTGATGGGTCTATTAAGATCTTCTATTTCTTCCTGGTTCAGTTTTGGAAAGTTTTACTTTTCTAAGAATTTGTCCATTTCTTCCAAGTTGTCCATTTTATTGGTATTTAGTTGCTGTTGGTAGTCTCTTATGATCCTTTGTATTTCTGTGTTGTTTTTTGTGATTTCTCCATTTTCATTTCTAATTTTGTTGATTTGATTCTTCTCCCTTTGTTTCTTGATTAGTCTGGCTAATGGTTTGTCTATTTTATTTCTCTTCTCAAAGAACCAGCTTTTTGCTTTGCTGATTTTTCCTATCGTCTCCTTTGTTTCTTTTGCATTTATTTCTGCCCTAATTTTTAAGATTTCTATCCTTCTACTAACCCTGGGGCTCTTCATTTCTTCCTTTTCTAGTTGTTTTTGGTGTTCAGTTCAGTCACTCAGTCTTGTCCGACTCTTGGCAACCCCATGAATCACAGCATGCCAGGCCTCCCTGTCCATCACCAACTCCCGGAGTTCACTCAAACTCAGGTCCATCGAGTCGGTGATGCCATCCAGCCATGTCATTCTCTGTCATCCCCGTCTCCTCCCACCCCCAATCCCTCCTAGCATCAGAGTCTTTTCCAGTGAGTCAACTCGTCGCATGAGGTGGCCAAAGTATTGGAGTTTCAGCTTTAGCATCAGTCCTTCCAATGAACACCCAGGATTGATCTCCTTTAGAATGGACTGGTTGGGTCTCCTTGCAGTCCAAAGGACTCTCAAGAGTCTTCTCCAGCACCACAGTTCAAAAGCATCAATTCTTGTAGAGTTAGGTTATTTATTTGACTTTTTTCTTGTTTCTAGAGGTAAGCCTGTATTGCTATGAACCTTCCCCTTAACACTGCTTTTACAGTGTCAGTACCATCTTTCTAAAATCCATATATACGCACTAATATACAGTATGTCTTTGTCGAATCAGTAGACTTTAAAATAGATAAATAAAAATTATGCACTATCAACAACAGAACAAAAGGTTAGAAAAATAAACAGCACTTTAGGGACACATAGGACAGTGATAAAAGGTCTATCATAAAGCACTTTGGAGACCCATGAAAGGAGAAAGAAGTGGTGCTGGGAAAAAAAAAAGTCTTTGAAGAAATAATGGCTTGAAAAATTCCCAAGTTTGGTGAAAGACTCCAAACTATAGATTCAAGGAAATAAGTAAATTCCAACCAGGATAAGCCAAAAGAAACACATATAAATTCATCATAAGAAAGTCGCCAAAAAATAAAGAAAAGAATTTTGAAAACATTTAGAGGGAAATCATGAATTATACATAGGGGAACAACTATTTGAATGACTGCATATTTCTCATCAGAAACTCTAGATCACAAAGAAGCAACAGTTTTTCAAGTGTTGAAAGATTTATAAGTTCAGATATACAGCAAGAAAATATCCCTCAGGAATGAAGGTAAAATTTAAAACACAATTTTAGACAGAGGAAAACTAAGAAAATTCATAGCAAGCAAACCTTGTGAAAAAGAATTGCTAAAGGAATTTCTTCATCAGTTCAGTGCAGTCGGTCAGTCATGACTGAATCTCTGCAACCCCATGGGCTACAGCATGCCAGGCTTCCCTGTCCATCACCAACTCCCAGAGCTTGCTCAAACTCACGTCCATCGAGAGGATGGTGGTTGGTTGATGGTGGTGATGCCATCTAACCATCTCATCCTCTGTCGTCCCAGTCTCCTCCTGCCTTCAATATTTCCCAACATCAGGGTCTTTTCCAATGAGTCAATTGTTCACATCAGGTGGCCAAAATATTGGACCTTCAGCATCAGTCCTTTCAATTAATATTCAGGTCTGATTTCCATTAGGATTGACTGGTTAGATGTGCTTGAAGTCCAAGGGACTCTCAAGAGTCTTCTCCAAAGCCACAGTTCAAAAGCATCAATTTTTTGGTGCTCAGCTTTTTTATATGGTCTTGGACCATCTCTCACATCCATACATGATTACTGGAAAAACCATAGCTTTGACTAGGTGGACCTTTGTCAGTAAAGTAACGCCTCTGCTTTTTAATATGCTGTCTAGGTTGGTCATAGATTTTCTTCCAAGGAGCAAGCATCTTTTAATTTCAAGGCTGCAGTCACCATCTGCAGTGATTTTGGAGCATAAGAAAATAAAGTCTGTCATTGTTTCCACTGTTTCTCCATCTATTTGCCCTGAAGTAATTGGACTGGATGCCATGATCTTTGGTTTTTTGTTTTTTTTTTAAATTTTGAGTTTTAAGCCAGAAAAACTCTTCTCTCCTCTTTAAGTGTCATCAAGAGACTCTTTAGTTCCTCTTGGCTTTCTTCCATAAGGGTGGTGGCATCTGCATATCTGAGGTTATTGATATTTCTCCGGGCAGTCTTGATTCCAGCTTCTGCTTCATCCAGTCTGGCATTTCACTTGATGTCCTCTGCATATAAGTTAAATAAGCAAGGTGACAATATACAGCCTTGACGTAGTCCTTCCCCAGTTTGGAACAATTCCATTGTTCCATGTTTAATTCTAACTGTTACTTCCTGACCTGCATACACATTTCTCAAGTGGCAGGTAAGGTGGTCTTGTTTTCCAGTCTCTTGAAGAATTTTCTACAGAATGTTGTGATCCACACAGTCAAAGGCTTCGGCATGTCAATAAAGCAGAAGTAGATGTTTTTCTGGAACTCTCTTGCTTTTTCTATGATCCCACGGGTGTTGGCAATTTCATCTCCGGTTCCTCTGACTTTTCTAAATCCAGCTTCAACATCTGGAAATTCTTGGTTGATGTGCTGCTGAAGCGTGTCTTGGAGAATTTTGAGCAGTACTTTGCTAGCATGTGAGATGAGTGCAATTGTGCCGTAGTTTGAGCATTCTTTGGCATTGCCTGTCTTTGAGATTGGAATGAACACTGACCTTTTCCAGTCCTGTGGCCACTGCTGAGTTTTCCAAATTTGCTGGCGTATTGAATGCAGGACTTTCACAGCATCAACTTTTAGTATTTGAAATAGCTCATCTGGAATTCCATCACCTCTGCTAGCTTTATTCGTAGTGATGCTTCCCAAGGCCCACTTGACTTCAAACTCCAAGATGTCTGGCTCTAGGTGAGTGATCACACCATCGTGATTATCTTTGTCATGGAGATCTTTTTTGTGTAGTTCTTCTGTGTATTCTTGCCACCTCTTCTTAATATCTTCTGCTTCTGTTAGGTCCATACCATTTCTGTCTTTTATTGAGTCCATCTTTGCATGAAGTGTTCCCTCGGTATCTCTAATTTTCTTGAAGAGATGTCTAGTCTTTCCCATTCTATTGACTTTCTCTATTTCTTTGCATTGATCACCGAGGAAGGCTTTCTTATCTCTCCTTGGCATACTTTGGAACTCTGCATTCAGATGGGTGTATTTTTCCCTTTTTCATTTGCCTTTAGCTTCTCTTCTTTTCTCAGCTATTTGTAAGGCCTACTTAGACAATCGTTTTGCCTTTTGGCATTTCTTCTTCTTGAGGATGGTTTTGATCACTGCCTCCTGTACAATGTTTCAAACCTCTGTCCATAGTTCTTCAGGCACTCTATCAGATCTAATCGTTTAAATCTATTTGTCACTTCCACTGTATAATCTTAAGGGATATGATTTAGTTCATACCTGAGTAGTCTAGTGGTTTTCCCTACTTTCTTCAGTTTAAGTCTGAATTTTGCAATAGGGAGTTCATAATCTGAACCACAGTCAGCTCCTGGACTTGTTTTGCTGACTCTATAGAGCTTGTCCATATTCAGCTGCAAAGAATATAGTCAGTCTGATTTCAGTGTTGACCATCTAGTGATTTCCACATGTAGAGTCATCTCTTTTATTCTTGGAAGAGGGTGTTTTCTATGACCAGTGTGTTCTCTTGACAAAACTCTGTTAGTCTTTGCCCTGCTTCATTCTGTACTCCAAGGTCAAACTTGCCTGTTACTCTAGGTATCTTTTGACTTCCTTCTTTTTCCTGTCCCCTATGGTGACAAGGACATCTTTTTTTGCTGTTAGTTCTAGAAGGTTTTGTAGGTCCTCATAGAACTGTTCAACTTCAGCTTCTTCAGCATTAGTGATTGGGGCATAGATTTGGGTTACTGTGATATTGATGATTTGCCTTGGAAACGAAAAGAGATCACTCGGTCATTTTTGAGATTGCACCCGAGTACTGCATTTCGGATCCTTTTATTGATTATTAGGGCTACTCAATTTCTTCTAAGGGATTCTTTCCCACAGTAGTATATATAATGGTCATCTGAATTAAATTCTCCCATTCCAGTCCATTTTATTTCAGTGATTTCTTAAATGTTGATGTTCACTCTTGCCATCTCCTGATTGACCACTTCCAATTTACCTTGATTCATGGACCTAACATTCCAGATTCCTATGTAATAGTGTTCTTTACATATTTGAGCTTACTTCCATCACCAGTCACATCCACAAGTTTTGGCTCCATCTTTTCATTCTTTCCAGAGTTATTTCTTCACTCTACCGCCAACAGCATATTGAGCACCTACTGACCTGGGGAATTCATCTTTCAGTGTCAAATCTTTTTGCCTTTTCATTCTATTCATGGGGTTCTCAAGGAAAAAATACTAAAATGGCTTGTCATTCCCTTCTCCAGTAGACGACATTGTGTCAGAACTCTCCACCGTGACCCGTCCATCTTGGGTGGCCCTACATGGCACGGTCATAATTTCATTGAGTTAGACAAGGCTATGATCCAAGTGATCAGTTTCGTTAGTTTTCTGTAATATGTGGTTTCCATTCTGTCTGGCCTCTGATGAATAAGGGTAAGAGGCTTGTAGGAACTTCCTGGTGGGAGGGACTGGCTGTTGGGGAATGTGAGTCTTGCTCTGATGGGTGCGGCCATGCTCAGTAAATCTTTAATCCAATTTTCTCTTGATGGGTAGGGCTGTCTTCCCTGCCTGTTGTTTTGTCTGAGGCCAAACCTTGGCAGGGGTATTTGTTAATGGCGACCTCCCTTAAAAGAACTATGCCAGCACTGTTGTATTCAGTGTCCCTAACCCCACAGAAGGCCACTGTCAACCCACGCCTCTGTCGTAGACTCCTGGACACTCACTTACCAGTCTAGCTCAGCCTCCTGTGGGCTCAGTCTCCTGTGGGGTCACTGCTCCTTTCTCTTGGGTCCTGGTATGCATGAGGTTTTGTTTGTGCCCTCCAAGCATCTGTTTCCACAGTCCTGTGGAAGTTCGGTAATCAAATCCCACTGGCCTTTGATTCAGATTCCCTGGGGGTTCTCAGTCCCTTTGCTGGACCCCCAAGTTGGGAAATCTGTTGTTGACCCTAAAACTTTTATAACAGTGCGAGAACTTCTTTGGTATAATTGTTCTCCAGTTTATGGCTTGTCTGCTCAGTGGCTCTATGGTGGGACTCACACACTGCACCTCCCAGGTCTGCTGCAGCCAGAGCCCCTGTCCCCGTGGCAGGCCACTGCTGACCCATGCCTCTGAAGAAAACACTCAAACACTCAAAGGCAGGTTTATTTCAGTCTCTTGTGGGGTCCCTGGCTCCTGGTACACATAAGGTTTTGTTTGAGTCCTCCTAGCATCTCTAGTGGTTATGAGGTTTGATTCTAAACACAATTTCGCCCCTCCTACCATTTTGTTGGGGCTTCTCCTTTGTCCTTGGACGTGGGGTATCTCCTTTGGTGGGATTCAACATTCTCCTATCCATGATATTTCACCAGTTAACGGCAATTTTGGAGTTCTCACAGGAGAAGATGAGCCATAATTTCTTCATACAGAAGTCAAATGATATCAGAAGGGAAAGTGGAACATTACAAATGAAGGAAGAACACAGAGTGGTGAAAACCTGCATAATAAACTATTTTTTCTTCCTTTGAGTTTTGATTGAAACTGAATAGCAGCATTTTCTGATGGGATTTTCAGTGTATGTAAATGCAATACATAAGAGGTTGTTAGTGTAAAGTGGAGGGGTAAAGGGCCCAAAATGCTGGAAAGGTTTTTCACCTTGCAATTAAAGTGGTAAAATATTGATTCTAAATAGACTGTGAAAAATATGTGTTTTTAAAACCCCTAAACCACCTACTAAAAAAATTATACAAAGAGATTTCAAAGTCACAATAAATTAAAATTGAATATTAAAAATATTCAAATAATTCAGAAGAAGGAAGGAAAAGAGAAACAGGAATAAAAATTCAGAGAAACCAGATAGAATATAAATAGTAAAATTGCAAACCTAAATATAGTCATATCAGTAATTATATTAGTGGTCTAAACAGAATAATGAAAAGACAGAAATTAAAATGGCATACTCAACTATGTCACCTACAGAAACTCGAAAGAAGATTCAAATCATCAATATCAGGAATGAAAGAGGGGAAATTACTACAGATTTCATATTCATTCAAAGGCTAGTAAGGCAATACTAAGAACAACTCTATGCAATAAATTTGACAACTTAGATGAAATGGACCAATTTCCTGAATACCATGAACTACCAAATGTCTTTCAGATAAGATAGATAACCTGAGTAGTCCTATAACTAATATAGTAATTGAATTTATATTTGAAAACCTCCCCCCAACCGTAGAGAAATCTACATTATCAGGTGGTTTCACTGGTGAATTCTACCAAACATTTAAAGAAGAATTAACACCGATTCTACACTATCTCACCAGAAAAAAGATGGAACACTTTCCAACTCATTTTGCAATGCTACCTTTATCCATATAACAAGAACCAAACAAAGACAGTATAAACAAAAAGGAAAATTACAGATTAATATCTCTCATAAACATCTTTAACAAATCCAGTCCAGAAATAGTAATACTTAAACAAATGAAGTTCATCCTTGGAATGAAAATCTGTTTCAATATTTGAAAATCATCCAGTGTAATCAGTCATTATTTGCAGTTTAAAGAAGAAAAGTCACATATCAATTGATATGAAAAAAGCAGTTGACAGAATTCAACATTCATCCATGATAAAAATGATCAACCAAATAAGAGTAGATAGAGACATTCTGGACCTGATAAAGTGAAGTGAAAGTTGCTTAGTCATGTCCGACTCTTTGCAACCCATGGACTGTATAGCCTGCCAGGGTCCTCTGTCCATGGAATTCTCCAGGCCAGAATACTGGAGTGGGTAGCTCTTCCCTTCTCCAGGGATCGAAGCCAGGTCTCCCACATTGCAGGTGGACTGTTTACCATCTGAACCACCACAGGAGCTGGCTGTTTCCAAAACTCTACATGTAACATCATGCTTAACGGTGAAAGACTGAATACTTTCCCTTTTAGATTAGGAACAAGACAAGGATCTCTACTCTCACCAGTTCTTTTCAACAGTATACTGGAAATTTTATCCAGTGCAATGAGACAACAAAAAGAAGGAAGAAGAATACAGATTGGAAAAGAATAAGTAAAATTGATTTTGGGGGGCAAATGACATGACCATATGTTTAGAAAATATCAAGGGATCTATAAAAGAAAAAGTAAATCTCCTGGAGCTAACTTGTTAGTCTAACAAGGTAATACAACACAAAATGAAAACATAAAAATCAATCACATTTATATATTCTGACAATATACAAGGCAATTAAAACTTCAAAATACCACTTACAATAGGTCCCCAATATGAAATGGTTAGGTATAAATCTAATAAAATATTTACAAAATCTATGTAGTGGAAACTAAAAATGCTGATGAAATCATGTAAATTGAGAAACATGGTGTTCATGGTGTCAACTAAGTAAAAATGTCACTTCTCAATTGATCTATAGATTAACTCAATACAAGTAAAAATTCAGCAGGATATTTTTTATAGACATAGACAAATTGATTCTAAACTTTATTTTTTTTTTAAAATTATCTTCTTAAATTGGAGGATAACTGCTTTACAATGTTGTGTTGGTTTCTGCCCTGCAAAAATGCATATCAGTCATAATTTTATATCTATATCTATATCTCACTTCCCTCTTGAGCCTCCTTCCCCCTTCCCATCCCACCCTTCTAGGTGACCACAGAGCACCAGGCTAGCCTCCCTTTGTTATAGCAGCTTCCCACTAGTTATCTGTTTTACACAGTACTGTATATATGTCAGTGCTGTTTCAATTTGTTGTACCTTCTTCTTTCCCTTTGGTGTCCACAAGTACATTCTCTACACCTGAGTATCCATTACTTCCCTGAAAATAGGTTCATCAGTACTATTTTTCGAGATTCCATATATATGTGTTAATATATATTTTTCTCTTTCTGACTTACTTCATTTTTCTTTTTTCTCTTTTTACTTTACATTATTGTATTTGTTTTGCCATACATTGACATGAAACTGCCCTGGGTGTACATGTGTTCCCCATCTTGAACCCCCTTCCCAAATCCCTCCCCATCCCATCCCTCTGGTTCATCCCAATACACCAGCCCCAAGCATCCTGTATCAGGCATTGAACCTGGACTGGCGATTTGTTTCTCATATGATAATATACATGTTTCAATGCCATTCTCCCAAAATCATGCCACCCTCGCCCTCTTCCAGAGTCCAAAAGACTGTTCTATACATCTGAGTCTCTTTTGCTGTCTCGTATACAGGGGTATCATTATCATCTTTCTGAATTCCATATATATGCGTTAGTATACTGTATTGGTGTTTTTCTTTCTGGCTTACTTCACTTTATATAATAGGCTTCAATTTCGTCCACCTCATTAGAACTGATTCAAATTCATTCTTTTTAATGGCTGAGTAATACTCCATTGTGTATATGCACCGCAGCTCTCTTATCCATTCGTCTGCAGATGGACATCTAGGTTTCTTCCATGTCCTGGTTATTATAAACAGTGCTGCGATGAACATTGGAGTACATGTGTCTCTTTCAGTCCTGGTTTCCTCGGGACAAGCAACTCCTGCAGCTCAATTCCAGAAAAATAAACAACCCAATCAAAAAATGGGCCAAAGAACTAAACAGGCATTGCTCCAGATAAGACATATAGATGGCTAACAAACACATGAAAAGATGCTCAACATCCCTCATAATCGGAGAAATGCAAATCAAAACCACAATGAGGTACCATTTCACGCCAGTCAGAATGGCTGCTATCCAAAAGACTACAAGCAATAAATGCTGGAAAGGGTGTGCAGAAAAGGGAACCCTTTTACACTGTTGCTGGGAATGCAAACTAGTACAACCACTATGGAGAACTGTGTGGAGATTCCTTAAAAACTGGATATAGAACTGCCATATGACCCAGTAATCACACTCCTGGGCATACACACCGAGGAAACCAGAATTGACTTACTTCACTTTTTATAACAAGCTCTACATTCATCCTCCTCACTAAAACTGTCTCAAATTCATTTCTTTTTATGGCTGAGTAATATTCCTTTGAATATATGTCCACATCTTCTTTACCTATCCATCTGCCAATGGATATCTATGTTACTTCGATATCCTGGGTATTGTAAATAGTGCTGCAGTGAACATTGGGGTACATCTGTCTTTTTGAATTGTGGTTTTCTCAGAGTGTGCACAGTAATGGAATTGATGGGTCAGTTGGTAGTTTTATTCCTAGTTTTTTTTTTTTTTAAGGAATTTCCATGCCATTCTCCATCGTGGTTTTATCAATTTACATTCCCACCAACAGTGCAGAAGGGTTCCATTTTCTCCACATCCTCTCCAGCATTTATTGTTTGTAGTTATTTTGATGATGGCCATTCTGACTGGTGTGAGGTGATACTTCATTGTAGTTTTGATTTGCATTTCTCTAATACTGAGCAAATGTAGAAAGTCAAGAGATACCTAGAATATCAGCAAGTTTGGCCTTGGAGTACAAAATGAACCAGGACAAAATCTAACAGAGGTTTCTCAAGAGAACACGCTGGTCATAGCAAACATCCTTTTCCAACAACACAAGAGATGACTCTACACATGTACATCACCAGGTGGTCAAGACTGAAATCAGATTGATTATATTCTTTGCAGCCGAAGGTGGAGAAGTTCTATACAATCAGTAAAAACAAGACTGGTCACTGACTGTGACTCAGATCATGAGTTCCTTATTGCAAAATCCAGACTTAAATTGAAGAAAATAGGGAAAACCACTAGACCATTCAGGATGACCTTAATCAAATCCCTTATGATTATACAGTGGAGGTGACAAATATATTCAAGGAATTAGATCTGGTAGACAGTGCCTGAAAAACTAGGATGGAGATTTGTATCACTGTTCAGGAGGTGGTGACTAAAATTATCCCCAGGAAAAAAGAAATGCACAAAGGCAAAATGGTTGTCTGAGGAAGCCTTACAAATAGCTGAGGAAAGAAGAGAAGCAAAAGGCAAGGGAAAAAAAGAAGGGTATACTTAACTGATTGCAGAGTTCCAGAAAATAGCAAGGTTAGATAAGAAGCCCTTCTTAAGTGAACAATGCAAAGAAATAGAGGAAAGCAATAGAATGGGAAAGACTAGAGATCTCCTCAAGAAAACTGAAGTTATCAAGGGAACATTTCATGCAAGAAAAGGCACAATGAAGGACAGAAATGAAGGACCTGAGAGAAGCAGAAGAGATTAAGAAGAAATGGCAAGAACACACAGAAGAGCTACACAGAAAAGGTCTTAATGACCCAAATAACCATAAGGCAGTGCCCACTCACCTACAGCTGGGCATCCTGGAGTATGAAGTCAAGTAGGTCTTAGGAATCATTACTATGAACAAAGCTAGTGGAGGTGATGGAATTCCAGCTGAGCTGTTTCAAATCCTAAAAGATGATGCTGTCAATATGTGCTGCCTAAAAGTGCTGCAGTCAATATGTCATCAAATTCGGAAAACTCAGCAGTGGCCAGAGGAATGGAAAGGATCAGTTTTCATTCCTATCCCAAAGAAAGGCCATGCCAAAGAATGTTCAAACTACCGCACAATTGCACTCATTTCACATGTTAGCAAGGTAATGCTCAAAATCGTTTGTTAGATTTCAACAGTACATGAACAGAGAACTTCCACATGTACTAGCAGGGTTTCAAAGAGGCACAGGAACTGGAGATCAAATTGTCAACACTCGTTGAATCCTGGAGAAAGTCAGAGAATTCCAGAAAAACAGCTAATTCTGCTTTGACTAGGATAAAGCTTTTGATTGTGTGAGTCACAAAAAGTTGTGGAAAATTCTTAAAGACACGTATGTTCCAGACTGCCTTACCTGACTCCTGAGAAACCTGTGTGCGGGTTGAGAGGCAATAGTTAGAACCACACATGGAACAACAGGCTGGTTCCAAATTGGGAAAGAAGTACAACAAAGCTGTTTATTGTCACCCTGCTTATTTAACTTAGATACAGAGGACATCATGGGAAGTGCCAGGCTGGATGAATCACAAGCTGGAATCAAGACTGCTGGGAAAAATATCAACAACCTCAGATATGCAAATGATACCACTCCAATGGCAGAAAGCAAAGAGGAACTAAAGAGCCTCTTGATAAGGGTAAAATAGGAGAGTGAAAAAATTGACTTAAAACTCAACATTCAGAAAACTAAGAACATGGCATCCAATCTTGTCAGTTCATGGCAAATGGAAAGAGAAAAAGTAGAAGCAGTGACATATTTTATTTTCTCGGGCTCCAAAAGCACTGCAGATGGTGGCTGCAACCATGAAGTTAAAAGACACTTGCTCCTGGAGAGGAAAGCTATGACAAACCTAGACAGCATATTCAGAGGCAGAGACACCACTTTGCTGACAAAGGGCCATATAGTCAAAGCTGTGATTTTTCCAATAGTCATGTATGGATGTGAGAATGGGACCATAAAGAAAGCTAAGCACTGAAGAATTGATGCTTTCAAGTTGTGGTGCTGGAGAAGATTCTTTAGAGTCCCTTGGATGCAAGAAGATCAAACCACTTCTTGTGCCTGCATTTTGAATGGCTGGCAGCTGTGCTGTCTGAGGGAGGATTAGTGTAGTGTGGTGAATATTGATTTTAGGATCTCACTAGGGTGTGGGGAGTGGTGAGAATCAGCAGGCTGGTCCCCGCAGCTTGTGTTCACAACAAGGCCATTAACTGCTGGACCTCGTGCTGGGCCTTTGGAATAGAGGGGTTGTAATAAGTAACCCTTATACTTGGCAGGCAGTTGGGTTCAGAGAGTTATTATTGAAATCACAAGCATATTCTTTACTTTTAAATTATGTAAGTAATGCAAAAAATGCATTATAATAAAAAATAGATAACTCATACAGCACTTAACGTGTAAAGCTTTGCATGGATTAAACCATATAGCAGTTAGCTGTGGAAACTTTAAGAACCTTGTCGCTAAGTCCTGTCTTTTGAGACTACATGGTCTGTAGCCGGCCAGGCTCCTCTGTCCATGGGATTTCCCAGTGAAGAATGTTTAAGTGGCTTGCCATTTCCTTCTCCAGAGGATCTTTGTGACCCCAAGGATTGGATGTCTCCTGAAGTTTTCAAAGAAATGCCTCTTTTAAATACCTGACTGCCCATACCCTATAGACCTAACTTTGAGAGCCCACCTGCATCTCTGCCTCCTGAAACTAGCCAGAAGAATCTACAATGGTGGAGGGAAAATTTCTTCCTCTTGACAGTGTGAACCTGCAAAACCCTAAGCACCCTAACCTTGGACCCTAACAAAGGCAGAGCCCCAGATTCTGTCCAAGTTCTCTCTCTCTCCACTTCTCCCACCCCATGACTTCACAGTGTGGCCCTGGAGCTTTTTGTGTACTCTCCAAAACCTGAGTTGCAAATATCATTACTTCCTGTAGTCCAGCTGTTACCCATCAAGATTAAATGTAGGAGTCAGAGAATTGACACAATTTATCTTGGCACAGTGAACAGGGGTGACCTATTGGTGACTGACCTCCCTTCTGTGCTTGCTACTTGTTAGCTTGCACTCCTCAGAGATCAAGTCCTGAGCCTTTGGGTGGGAGCACTGACTCCAAGACCCTAGACTACCAGAGAACGAACCCTAGGGAGTATCAAATAGTCATAACTCACACAGACGAAACCCCCTGAATATAAGACCCAGCATCACCCAACCATCAATAGTACCCTGTGCAGGAAGCCTCATCTAAACAACAAACAAAACAAAAATACAAACCCAGTCATCAGTAGGCAGGATTACCACCTCACTCAGCCTTGCCCATCAGAGGGAAAACAAGCAAACAAAACTCAGCACAAATCTCACCCTATACGAAACTTACACAAATTGCTGGACCAACCTTAGGAGGGAAGAAGCCAAAAGGAAGGAAGAATTCAACCTTCTTTAAGGAAATAATTCAACTTTTCTTGAAGCCTGGGAAAAGGAGACCTCACACACAATAAGTTTAAAAAAATAATGAACAGGTAGAGAAATACTACACAAATGAAGGAACTAGAAACACAGAAGTCCAAATAAATGAACAGGAAATAGGCAAACTACCTGAATAAGAATTCAGAATAATGATAGTTAAAGATGGTCAAAAACCTTGAAAAAATGGAGAAAATGCAAAAATCAATTAACAAAGACCTAGAAGAATTAAAGAATCAACATGCAGAGACAACACAATTACTGAAATTAAAAATATTCTAGAAGGAATCAATAGCAGAATATCTAAAGCAGAAAAACGAATCAGTGAGCTGGAAGATAAAATGGTGGAAATAACTTCTGAAGAGCAGAATAAAGTGAAAAGAATGAAAAGAACTGAGGATAGTCTCAGAGACCTCTGGGACAATATCAAACACACCAATATTTGAATTATAGTTGTCCCAGAAGAAAAGAAAAAGAAAGGGTATGAGAAAATTTTTTGAGGGTATTAGAGTTGAAAATTTCCCCAACATGGAAAAGGAAATAGTCAATCAAGTCCAAGAGACACAAAGAGTCCCATACAGGATAGACCCAAGGAGAAATGCCCCAAGACACATAGTAATTAAACTAACAAAGACTAAACACAAAAAAGGAATATTAAAAGTAGCAAGGGAGAAGCAACAGTAACATACAGCAGAAACTCTGCAGGCCAGAAAGGAATGGCAGGATATATTTAAAGTATTGAAAAGGAAAAATCTACAACCAAGATTACTGTACCTGGCAAGGAACTCATTCAAAATTGATGAAGAAATAAAAATCTTTTCAGATAAGCAAAAGTTAAGAGAATATAGTACCACCAAACCAGCTCTACAACAAATGTTAAAAGGACTTACATAGTCAAGAAATAGAAGAGAAGAAAAAAGATGTACAAAATCAACCCCAAACAATTAACAAAATGGCAATAGGAACATATATATCAATAATTACTTTAAATGTAAATGGATTAAATGCTCCCACCAAAAGATACAGACTGGCTGAATGGGTACAAAAACAAGACCCATATATATGTTGTCTACAAGATACCCACTTCAGACCTCAAGACACATATAGACTGAAAGTGAGAGGATGGAAAAATATATTCCATGCACATGGGAAGCAAAAGAAAGCTGGAGTAGCAATTCTCATATCAGACAAAATAGACCTTAAAATAAAGACTATTACAAGAGATAAGGAAGGACACTACATAACGATCAAGGAATGAATCTAGGAGGAAGATATAACAATTGTAAGTATATATGTACCCAACATAGGACCACCTCAATACATAAGACAAACAGTAACAGACATAACAGGAGAAACTGACAGTAACACAATAATGGTAGAAGACTTTAACATCCCACTCACATCAATGGGCAGATGATCAAAACGGAAAATTAATAAGGAAACACAAGTCTTAAACGATACATTAGGTGAGATGGATCACATTGATATCTTCAGGACATTCCATCCAAATGCGGAAGAATACACTTTCTTCTCAAGTGCACATAGAACATTCTCCAAGATAGACTACATCATGGGTCACAAATCAAGCCTCAGTAAATTTAAGAAAACTGAAATCGTATCAAGCAACTTCTCTGACTGAAATGCTGTGAGACTAGATATCGATTACAAGAAAAATATAAGAAACACAAACACATGGAGATTAAACAACACAATTCTAAATAACTAACAGATTACTGAAGAAATCAAAAGGGAAATAAAAAATTTCTAGACACAAGTAAGAATGAAAACATGACAACTCAAAACCTATGAGATACAGCAAAAGCAGTCCTAAGAGGGAAGTTTATAGCAATACAATCATACCTCAAGAAACAAGAAAAACATCGAATAGACAACCTAACTTTACACCTAAAACAACTGGAAATAGAAGAACAAAAAAACCCCAAAATTAGCAGAAGGAAAGAACAAGCAGAAATAAATGAAAAAGAAATGAAAGAAACAATAGTAAAATCTAATAAAACTAAAAGCTGGTTCTTTGAGAAGATAAACAAAATCGACAAACTTTTAGCCAGACTCATCAAGAAAAAGAAGAATCAAGTCAACAAAATTAGAAATGAAAAATGAGAGTTTACAACAGACAATGCAGAAATACCACAGATTTTAAGGGACTATTATGAACAACTATATGGCAATAAAATGGATAACCTGGAAGAAATGGACAGATGCTTAGAAAAGTTCAATCTTCCAAGACAGAACCAGGAAGGAGTAGAAATTATGAACAACCCAATTACAAGCACTAAAATTGAAGCTGTGATCAAAAATCTCCCAAAAACAAATGTCCAGGACCAGATGACTTCAAAAGAGAATTGTTTCAAACATTTAGAGAAGAGCTAATACTATCCTTCTAAAACGCTTTAAAAAAACTGCAGAGGAAGGAACACTTCCAAACTCATTCTCCAAGGCCATCATCACCCTGATACCAAAACCATTCAAAGACAACACACACAAAAAAGAAAACTACAGGCCAATATCAGTGATGAGCATAGATGCAAAAATCCTCAACAAAATTTTAGCAAACAGAATTCAGCAACACATCAAAAATCTCATATACCATGATCAAGTTGGGTTTATTCCAGGGATGCAAGGATTCTTCAATATATGCAAATCAGTTAATGGGATACACAATATTAACAAATTTAAAGATAAAACCATATGATAATCTCAATAGATGCAGAAAAATCCTTTGACAAAATTCATTACACATTTATAATTAAAACTCTTCAAAAATGGTCATAGAAGGAACCTACCTCAACATATTAGAGGCCATATATGCTAAGCCTACAGCAAACATTATTCTCAATGGTGAAAGACTGAAAGTATTCCCTCTAAGATCAGGAAGATGACAAGGATGTCCACTGTTGCCACTATTATTCAACATAATCTGGAAGTCCTAGCTACACCAATCAGAGAAGAAAAAGAAATAAAAGGAATCCAGATTGGAAAAGAAGTAAAACTCTCACTGTTTGCAGATGACATGATACTATACATAGAAAACCCTAAAAATGGTATCAGAAAATCACTAGAGCAAAACAATGAATTTAGCAAAGTTGCAGGATACAAAATCAATACACAGAAATCACTTGCATTTCTATACTAACAATGAAAAATCAGAGAAATTAAGGAATCAATCCCATTCACCATTGCAAGGAAAAGAATTAAATATCTAGGAATAAACTTACCTAAGGAGAGAAAAGAACTGTACACAGAAAATTATAAGACACTAATGAAAGAAAACAAAGATGACAAACAGATGGAGAGACATTCCATGTTCCTGGATAGGAAGAATCAACATTGTGAAAAAGACTATACTACCAAATGCAATCTACAGATTCAGTGTGATCCCTATCAAATTACCAATGACATTTTTCACAGTACTAGAATAAAAAAATTCAGAATTCAAATGGAAACACAAAAGACCCCAATGGCCAAAGCAGTCTTGAGAAAGAAGAATGGAGCTGGAGGAATCAACCTTCCTGACTTCAGATTATACTACAAAGCTACAGTCTTCAAGACAGTATGGTACTGGCACAAACACAGAAATATAGACCAATGGAACAAGATAGAAAGCCCAGAAATAAACCCATGTACCTATGGGTACCTTATTTTTGACAAAGGAGGCAAGAATATACAATGGGGCAAAGACAGCCTCTTTAATAAATGGTGCTGGCAAAACTGGACAGTTACATGTTAAAGAATGAAATTAGAACACTTCCTAACACCATACACAAAGATAAACTCAAAATAGATTAAAGACCTAAATGTAAGACCAGAAGCTATAAAACTCTTATAGGAAATCATAGGCAGAACACTCGATGACATAAATTAAAACAAGATCCTCTATGACCCACCTCCTAGAGTAATGGAAATAAAAACAAAAGTAAGCAAGTAGGACCTGATTAAACTTAAAAGATTTTGCACAACAAAGGAAACTATAAGCAAGGTGAAAAGACAATGTTCAGAATGGGAGAAAATAAAAGCAAGTAAAACACCTGACAAAGGATTAATTTCCAAAATATACAAGCAGTTCATATAACTCAATACCTGGAAAAGAAACAACCCAGTCAACAAGTGGGAAAAGCCTAAACAGACATTTCTCCAAAGAAGACCCACAGATGGCTGATAAAAACATGAAAAGCTGCTCAACATCAATCATTGTTAGAGAAATGAAAATCTAAACTACAATGAGATATCACCTCACACTGGTCAGAATGACCCTCATCAAAAAGTCTACAAACAATAAATTCTGGAGAGGGTGTGGATAAAAGGGAATGCTCTTGCACTGTTGTTGGGAATGTAAATTGATCCAGCCACTATGGAACAGGGTATCAGTTCAGTTCAGTTCAGTCACTCAGTCGTGTCCGACTCTCTGCAATCCCATGAATCACAGCATGTCAGGACTCCCTGTCCATCACCAACTCCCGGAGTTCACTCAAACTCATGTCCACAGAGTCGGTGATGCCATCCAGCCATCTCATTCTCTGTCGTCCCCTTCTCCTCCCGCCCCCAACCTTTCCTAGCATCAGAGTCTTTTCCATTGAGTCAACCCGTCGCATGAGGTGGCCAAAGTATTGCAGTTTCAGCTTTAGCATGTATGGAGATTCCTTAAAAAAACTCGGAATAAAATCATTGTATGACCCAACCATCCCACACCTAGACATATACCCTGCTGTTGCTGCTGCTGCTGCTAAGTCGTTTCAGTTGTGTCCGACCACATAGCCAGCAGCCCACCAGGCTCCCCCGTCCCTGGGATTATCCAGGCAGGAACACTGGAGTGGGTTGCCATTTCCTTCTCCAATGCATGAAAGTGAAAATTGAAAGTGAAGTCGCTCAATTGTGTCTGACTCTTCACGACCCCAAAGACTGAAGCCCACCAGGTTCCTCTGCCCATGGGATTTTCCAGGCAAGAGTACCGGAGTGTGGTGCCATCGCCTTCTCCAAGACATATAACCTGAGGAATCCAAAAAGAAAGAGACACATGTATCCCATTGTTCATTTCATCACTATTTACAATAGGTAGAACATGGAAGCAACCTAGAGGTCCATTGACAGATGAGTGGATAAAGAACTTGTCGTACATGTACACAATGAAATATTAGTCAGCCATAAAATGGAACGCATTTGAGTCAGTTCTAATGAGGTGAATGAACCTAGAACCTATTATACAGAGTGAAGTAAGTCAGAAAGAGAAAAATAAATATCGTATTCTAACGCATATATATAGAATCTAGGAAAATGGTACTGAAGAATTTACTTACATGGCGACAATGGAGAAACAGACATAGAGAATAGATTTATGGACATGGGGATAAGGGAGGAGATGGTGAGATGTATGAAAAGAGTAATATGGACACTTAAATTACCCTATGCAAAAGAGATAGGCAACTGGAATTTTCTGTATGGCTAAGTAAAACTCAAACAGGGGCTCTGTATCAACTTAGAGGGGTGGGATGGGGAGGGAGATGGGAGGGAGGAACAAAAGGGAGGGGATATATGTATACCTATGGCTGATTCATGTTGAGGTTTGACAGAAAACAGCAAAATTTTGTAGAGCAATTATCCTTCAATAATAAAAAAATCAACCCAAAAGGTTAATAAATAGAAGAAATTTTACAAAAAAAATAGATCAAACCAGTCAATCCTAAAGGAAATCAACTATGAATCTGTTGGAAGGACTGATATTGAAGCTGAAGTTCCAATATTTTGGCCATCTGATTTGAGGAACCAACTCATTGGAAAAGACCATGATGCTGGAAAAGATTGAAGGCAAAAGGTGAAGAGGGTGGCAGCAGAAGAGATGGTTAGATAGCATGACTGACTTAACAAACATAAATTTGAGCAAACTCTGAGAGATGGTGGAGGACAGAGCAGCTTGGCATGCTTCTGTCCATGGGGTCACAAAGAGTCAGACATGACTTAGTGACTGAATAACAACCACAATTGGGAAAGAGAGGCAAGACAATGTAACAGACAGCCCAGAATTAGACCCACGCAATTATGGCTATTTGATTTTTGAGAAAGGTGCAAAAAACAGTTCTGGGATAATGGCAGTCTTTTTTTACTAGGTGTTGGAACAATTGAACATCCATATGCTAAACGATGAACCTTCACCTAAACATCATTCATTATACAAAAATTAGCTCAAAATGAGTCATCAATCTAAAACTAAAACATAAAACTATAAAACATTTAGAGATCAATATAAAGGAAAATTTTTGTGACCTGGAGTTAAATTTGGGTTCCTGAGCAGCAGCACCACTGACATTTTGGCCTGATAATTCTTTGTCAGGGAAACATTGCTGTGAATTGTAGGATATTTGGGCTTCCCAGGCAGCGCTACTAGTAAAGAACCCGCCTGCCAATGCAGGAGACATAAGAGACATGGATTGGATCCCTGGTTCTGGTAGATCCCCTGGAGGAGGGTATGGTAATCCACCCTAGTATTCTTGCCTGGAGTATCTCCATGGACAGAGGAGCCTGGTGGGCTACAGTCCATGGGGTCGCAAAGAGTTTGACATGACTGAACAACTAAGCATACCTGCATGTGGGATATTTAGCACCATCTCCAGGCTTTACCCATGAGAAACCAGTAACACCACGCCCCCCAATTCATGACAGCCAAAAATGTATCCAGACGTTGTCCAATGTCCCTGGGGACAAAGTAACCCCTGGTTAAACACCATTGACTTGGTATTTTAGATATGACAATACAGTCCAGAGAAGAAAAAAATGATGAATTGTTCTTTTTATAAAAACGTAAAAGTTTTCCTCTGAAAGATACTGTTGAGAGGATGAAAAGACAAACTATGGACTGACAGGAGATATTTGGAAATCATATATCTGAAAAAGAACTTGGATCCAGGATATATAAAGAATTCTGAAAATTCAGTAATGAGTAAATGTAAAGCACGGTTATAAAGAGGGAAAATAATTTTAGCAGCTATTTCACCAAAGAAAATCAAGAGATGGTGAGAATGTGTAGGAAGTGAAACTTTCAAGCATTGATTTTTGTATACAAAATGGTACAGCCATTCTGGAAAATAGTTTGGAAGTTTCTGATCAGGTTAAACGTGCATTTATCATATAATTCATCAATCACACTCCTGGGTATTTATCCTATAGAAGTGGATACAATAAGCTGGATATGAATGTTTATAACAGTTTTATGAATAATTGCCTAAAACTGGAAACAAACTAAAGGTCCTTCAGTGACTAGATGGATAAACAAGTAGATCAATATAATGGAATGCTATTCAGCAATAAAAAGGAACAAACTGTTGATCATGTAACAACTTTAAAGAATCTGAACGGCATTATGCTGAGTTAAAGAAGCTTACCTCAAATGGTTACATAGTCTATGCCATATAGAACTGTAAGGATGGCAAATAGATAAGTGGTTAGAGGTAAGGTTAATTTACCTTAAAGGAATTATACAGGACTTCCCTGGTGGTGCAGTAAAGAATCTGCCTGCCAATGCAGGGGACACAGACTCTATCCGTGGTCCAGGAAGATTCCACAGGCTATGAGGCAACTAAGCTTGTGGGCCGCAACTACTGAGCCTACATGCTGCAACTTTTGAAGCCTGCACACCCTAGAGCCTATACTCAGCAACAAGAGAAGCCACTGCAATGATAAGCCCTTGTACTGCAACTGGAGGGTAGACCTGCTCGCCACGACTAGGGGAACTCTATGTGCAGTGATGAAAACCCAGCGCACCCTAAATTAATTAATTTAATAGAATTATACAAAGGAGATTTATGGGGCAGTGGAAACTTCTGTATCCTGATACTGGTGTTGGTTGCATGAATATCTACATGTGTTAAAATTCACCAAATTATGTACCAAAAGATAAAAAAGCAATTCTATTGTGTGATAATTTTAAAAACAGACAAAATTCAATTCTGATGGTACTTTACTAGGTTTATAGGATGTAGTGTAAATGCCTTAGCATGAATTACAGGGCCCACTCTGGTGGTAGCTCCTCAGCCACAGGGATGTTTCCCTCATCAAACATAAGAATATCATTTTTATGGAGAGACTGATCTGTGGTCCTGAAGGTCACAAATATTTTGTCTCTAAGTAAGAGACAATTTTTTTTTTGGCTCAGATAGTAAAGAATCTGCCTGCAGTGCGGGACACCTGGGTTCAATGCCTGGGTTGGAAAGATCCCCTGGAGGAAGGCATGGCAACACACCCCATTATTCTTACCTCATTACTCTTGCCTGGAGAATCCCCACAGACAGAGGAGCCTGGCAGGCTACAGTTCGTGGGGTTGTGAAGAGTCAGAGACGACTGAGTGACTAAGCACAGCAGCACACAAGAGATAGTAGTACTGGAAAGTTGAGGATTTAGGATATCCATTCTTACCTGGTGAGAAATGCTGGTAAAGCATTTTGTGGAATCCTGGTCTAGTACAGCCTCAGTTGCCTCTATTAAATATGACTAATAACTGATTCCCCCAGCGTCACTGTTGGACAGAAATTGAACCAGTTTTGATCCCAGGCCTAGTCAACTTTGCATCTGACAAGAACAATCCTTCCCACTTCAACCCTTCTAGAGGGGAGAGAATTATGTGATGTGTGGTCAGTTGAGGGGAGCACATTGTATTGTCGAGAGTTTTTCCAGTTACTTTTTACTCCCCTACCTCACTTCACCTCCCCTGTAACCTAACTCATTTCATTGGAATCTGGATTCTGCAGAGAATTGGCTTCCAGAAGAAGTATAGTAGCAGGTATATTTCCCCACAAGTTTGTCCTGAGATGTTTTAGGTTTTAGAACTTTTTGTGGCAGTCCTTTTAGTGTTATGATCACCCTGATGGGGAATCTTGGCTTGTGCTGCTGCTGTCCCCATCCCACCCCCACCTCCACATGCCATTTCCTACATGCATGTGGCTTGTTTAGAGCTTGGATGACCACCCCAGCCCACGCCCCATTTTCACCACCATTCAACTCTTCCATTCCTGAATTAAATGATGACATATTGGTGTTAATTATGTTTACCCATTTATTAAAATACTTTAAGAAGCAAAAATTTATTAACTTTGAAGACTGGTATTCCATTTTGTGGGGAGGAGGGATAGGCACACTTTATAGGCCTTTACTTTCTGCTTTTTTACTTTACCCCATAACTACCCCAGTTTCCTTCCCCCAACAAGCCCCTGGCCCTGCTGCTTATTTGCAGGGTCCTCTGAGGAATCAAAACAACAGATAGAATACAACATAGATTAAAGATTAGATGAATAGACACATGCAGTTCCACAAACCATAAAACCAATCAAGGTCCTTTACAAGGATGGAATGGTGCTAATGAGTTTGTTTGCCTTGGTATTATTTTCTACTTCTTATGAAACAAAAATTCTTCTACTCATGTCCCAAGGGAAGATGTCATTGACCCCAACTGTTGCTTCTGCTCAACCTTTAACCTAAGTTATTAAGTTGAAAATGTCTTCCTTATTCTTCCCTTGTTCCTTTAGACACAACACAGGCCTCTTTTTGGTGAAGGGACTGATATCCGCTGACTTCCTGTATTGTTGACACCAAAAGCAGTTGATGGCAGTCCAAATCTACTGGCATTCTGCTTCCCCACCAGTTCTTCTGACTAGGAATTACCCACTCGATCAGCCCATCAGAAAGTGCCAGAAAGATGCAATCAAATCCCAGAATTTCAGCTCTTGATGGCAACTTTGAACAGAATTGAGATGGATATTTGGTGTCTGGTCCTAAAACCTGAACAACTATATTACTGCAAGAAGTTAACCATGAAGTCCTGAAAGGAGCGTATGCTTCCAGAGGCTGAGCCAACTCTCTTGAAAGAGATAACCACTTCTTGTTTTGTTTTTAAGCTAGTATGAGCAAGAACAAGTGCTCAGCAAAGCTGTCTCCCTTTTTTGGAAAGCAACTGGTAACTAAGCAGTGTAGGAGGTAACCAAGTGATTTAGCTAGCCACATCTACTCCTAGGTCTCATGGCCTATCAGTTCTGCTCCATTAGTTGACTCCAGCTTCCAATCCTAGTGAATTCAATATCATTCTGAATCAGGCTGGGAGGAAAAGGTGAGTGAAACAGAATCCAGATGATACAACAGAGCAACAGTAGCTTTACAACATACAAAGACATGTAGTGAGCAAAGTAAGCACAAGAGATGGAGTACTGTTACAGTTTACTGTCACCGGTGATTAAAAATTAATTATAAGACACAGCCTTGCTTAGGCACTGCCAAGTAAAAGCTACCCTCTCCCAGGACTTTCGTTTCCTTAAATTTGCTCATTTGGCTCTTCTGAGAAAAAATGCAACTTGGTTCCAACTCTGTGAGTGAGCATGCGTGCAGCTGTTAATGTGTGCAGCCACGGAGGAGTCAAGTTGGGCTGCAACTGTGGCCTTACTGATTTGATCAAATACCTCCTCCTGGAAAGAAAGAGTAATGCAGAGAAAGCCAAAGACACAGCAACAGCACATTCCCCACTTAAATACATACAGTAAGTTAACATATTCTGATGCTTAAATAAGTTTTAAATGGTTTCTCTCAATGTTTTTCCATTAACTTTCTTAACTAGTTGTAGAGCTAAGATTTTTTTTGTTTGTTTGGCTCAGCAATGAGACATCTGAGGACTATCCCCTTGTTAGTATGTTTCTCCTCATCCCTGAAGAGGTGGAACACAGGTGGCTGGTTTAAGTGGGCTAGGCTGGTGGAATTCCAGAGTTGAGAACCAGTGCTTAAAGTTGGATTGTGTACCTCGATGAACCATCCGGTGGACTGAGTCAGGTAACTGAGCACACTAAGTTTGTCTGAGAAGTGGGGAGAGGCCAGTTTCCTGGCTTTCTGTTGTAAATGGGAAGGGACATTTACCTAAAGGTATAAATTGATGGTGAGTGAGGATACAAGGCAAGCTAGAGGAAATCATTGGGGAAATACTGGAGTTTGATTAGATGTGCCTGATTGGGCACAGACATTAAAAAAAAAAAAAAAAAAAGCTAACTGGGATTTGGAGCAATTTTGGCCTGGTTTGTTTTCTTGAGAAATTTAGAAGAAGAACCATGGGAGAAGCAGAAGCTTTTAGCCTCCATTTTTCCAGGCCCTTGTTCTCTCTGATCACTTTGAATTTCCCTCTGGTACTCAAGGGAAAGGAGCAAGAAGGGAGATTCAAAGGTGATTTGGGGACTTAACCAACAGCAGACCAAGATGGAGCTTGTGGGGAAGGGCCTAGGCTGTGGCTCGAGTGTCAGGCAGTCCTTTGCTCAGACATCTAAGTCAGAGAGCTCAAGGCCTCGTTGCTCCATATACTGTTTATCGGGTGAGGGGACAGCATAGGTTGGGGCAGTTGCTGATGTAGAGTCCAGGACAGATAAAACAAAAAAGGCAGCATGCCAGGTTAGCCTCCTTCTCTAGGGCATTGATGTTTTTGTTCCCCTTTCTGTGGCCTGGCTCAGAATTTTAAGGGGGCGTCGGAATCAGCTGGGCCATAGGTAGATCCAAGCAGCTTCTAAGACGCTGAAAATGCACCAAAAATTTAGAAGCTCCACAAAGATCTAGGGCAGTTAGTAGAGGCATATGTGTGTGTAGGGTAGTGGGGGTGGGGAGGGATTCTTGGGTTAGCACAATAAATTATAGGGTCATTTAGAGGTCGAGTTGTATTTTCAGTTCTTAAATATATATATGTGTATTTATATATATGCATCTTTATATGTCTCTATACATAACTATACTGCAGCACAGCAGCAAAACATTTAGTTAAAAAATCCAGCAAGAATGCAGCAAAACACTCCATGGAGGCATGCAGGCTTGGATGAAGGCAGTAGGAGGGGAGCCTGTATGGTTGCCATAGGGGTGAGTTCCAACCAATGGGCGGCCCACCCAGCCACCAGAGCACCACCTGGATATGTGCAAAGACATACATTGCGCACATGGAAAAACAGAAAGCTTTTGCAGAGAGAGTAGTCACCACAAGAAAAGATCTCACATGGTCATTGTAACAGACAACTGCACAAGCCCCCATGACCTAGTTCTCATTTTAATAAGTCAACTAGTAGAGATCTCCTGAAGTTACAAGTTGCAATTGGCAGGGATTGGGGGAGAAACACCACCACACCTGGCTTTCCTGACCCTTCTCCTCGCCTCCCTGAGAGTATTTCTTTCATTCATTCCCTAGCATCAGCAGTTTTTCTGCCAGTCAGAGAAAAACATTCCCCAACTCCCTGAAAAAGTGAACTCCCTTGAATCCTTTGCAGATCCCAGGCCATTCACAAAAAAACATATCTCAATTAAATATTGTAATTGCTCAAGATGCATGAAGAGAACTGAACAAGACAACTCAGAACAAGAATCTTTGGCCAATGAGAAAACGCAAACATCTAAGGAGACCTGATTGAGTCCAGACAAAAATGTATTAGAGTAAAGAATTGGAGGATCTTTCTTGGTGGTGCTCATGTTTGTTCTGAAATAATTTAGTCTAGCCTGTATTGAGGTTTCAAGAGTTTTTAGTAGAATCCTAAATGTTGTGAGTTCTTCCAGCTTTCTAGGATTATAGTTGAGATCCTGATGGTGTTGGAGGATCATCATATTTTGCTTCATCTTCATGATGTCTGTGATGCCACAAATTTCCTTTAGAGAAAAAAAGCAAATATAGAAATAAAGAGGTTAGCACATTGCCAGCCTAAATGTAGGGACCCTAAAGAGAGCAAACAGTCTCTTAGGAGACAGACTCATTTGTTCATATTGTATCAACTATCTCTGAGCCATCTTAGAAAACCAGCTAATACCATGTGAGCCAAACACAGATGGGATCCGTTCTTCAGTTCAGTTCAGTTCAGTCGCTCAGCTGTGTCCGACTCTCCGCAACCCCATGAATTACAGCATGCCAGGCCTCCCTGTCCATCACCAACTCCCGGAGTACACTCAAACTCATGTCCACAGAGTCGGTGATGCCATCCAGCCATCTCATTCTCCGTCGTCCCCTTCTCCTCCCGCCCCCAACCTTTCCCAGCATCAGAGTCTTTTCCAGTGAGTCAACTCATCGCATGAGGTGGCCAAAGTATTGCAGTTTCAGCTTTAGCATCAGTCCCTCCAGTGAACACCCAGGATTGATCTCCTTTAGAATGGACTGGTTGGATCTCCTTGCAGTATAAGGGACTCTCAAGAGTCTTCTCCAACACCACAGTTCAAAAGCATCGATTCTTCGGTGATCACCTTTCTTCACAGTCCAACTCTCACATCCGTACATGACCACAGGAAAAACCATTGCCTTGACTAGACGGACCTTGGTTGGTAAAGTAATGTCTCTGCTTTTAAATATACTATCAAGGTTGGTCATAACCTTCCTTCCAAGGAGCAAGCGTCTTTTAATTTCATGGCTGCAATCAGCATCTACAATGATTTTGGAGCCCAAAAATATAAAGTCTGACACTGTTTCCACTGTTTCCCCATCTATTTCCCATGAAGTGATGGGACCAGATGCCATGATCTTCGTTTTCTGAATGTTGAGCTTCAAGCCAACCTTTTCACTCTCCTCTTTCACTTTCATCAAGAGGCTTTTGAGTTCCTCTTCACTTTCTGCCATAAGGGTAGTGTCATCTGCATATCTGAGGTTATTGATATTTCTCCCAGCAATCTAGATTCCAGCTTGTGCTTCTTCCAGCCCAGCGTTCCTCATGATGTACTCTGCATAGAAGTTAAATAAGCAAGGTGACAATATATAACCTTGAAGTACACCTTTTCCTATTTGGAACCAGTCTATTGTTCCATGTCCAGTTCTAACTGTTGCTTCCTGACCTGCATACAGGTTTCTCAAGAGGCAGGTCAGGTGGTCTGGGATTCCCATCTCTTTCAGAATGTTCCACAGTTTATTGTGATCGACACAGTCAAAGGCTTTGGCATAGTCAATGAAGCAGAAATAGATGTTTTTCTGGAACTCTCTTGCTTTCTCCATGATCCAGCGGATGTTGGCAATTTGATCTCTGGTGCTTCTGCCTTTTCTAAAACCTGCTTGAACATCTGGGAGTTCACGGTTTACATACTGCTGAAGCCTGGCTTGGAGAATTTTGAGCATGACTTTACTAGCGTGTGAGATGAGTGCAATTGTGCGGTAGTTTGAGCATTCTTTGGCATTGCCTTTCTTTGGGATTAGAATGAAGACTGACCTCTTCCAGTCCTGTGGCCAGCACTGAATTTTCCAAATCTGCTGGCATATTGAGTGCAGCACTTTCACTGCATCATCTTTCAAGACTTGAAATAGCTCCACTGGAATTCCATCGCCTCCACTAGCTTTGTTATTAGTGATGCTTTCTAAGGCCCACTTGACTTCACATTCCAAGATGTCCTGCTCTAGGTCAGTGATCACGTTATCGTGACTATCTTGGTCATGAAGATCTTTCTTGTACAGTTCTTCTGTGTATTCCTGCCACCTCTTCTTATTATCTTCTGCTTCTGTTAGGTCCATACCATTTCTGTCCTTTTTCGAGCCCATCTTTGCCTCAATCAAATCCCTTATGATTATACAGTGGAAGTGAGAAATAGATTTAAGGGACTAGATCTGATTGATAGAGTGCCTGATGAACTCTGGACAGAGGTTCGTGACATTGTACAGGAGACAGGGGCCAAGACCATCCCCATGGAAAAGAAATGCAGAAGAGAGAAATGACTGTCTGAGGAGGCCTTACAAATAGCTTTGAAAAGAAGAGAGGTGAAAAGCAAAGGAGAAAAGGAAAGATATAAGCATCTGAATGCAGAGTTCCAAAGAATAGCAAGGAGAGATAAGAAAGACTTCCTCAGTGATCAATGCAGAGAAATAGAGGAAAACAACAGAATAGGAAAAACAAGAGACCTCTTCAAGAAAATTAGAGATTCCAAGGGATGCGTTCTTAGAACCTGATAATCCATGAAACTGCTATTGACTCCTTCTGAGTATTCAGACTCTCAAGCACCATGGGTGTCCTAGCTGGCAGATTCTTTGGGACTCAACATAGCTGGACCAAACACAACTTGATCCAGGAAATTCTCTCTTGGCATCTGTGCAAGTCTTAGTTTCTCAAAAAACAGAAAACTACCACCCCCCATCCTTTTTCCCCTATGTCCACCATTGTTATCTCTCTCAAGCTTCCAGGTCATCTAAGCTCAGAATTTAGGAGAGACCATTGACGTCAGAATTGGTATAACTGGCAACTCTAAGGGAACATCCTTTTGAGTTCCACTGACAAATCAAGAACTTTTAAGTCCAATTCTGAAGAAGTGCTCAGTCGCTTCAGTTGTGTCTGACTCTTTGTGACCCTATGGACTGCAGCCTGCCAGGCTCCTCTTATTTCCCAGGCAAGAATACTGGAGTGGGTTGCCATGACCTCCTCCAGGGGATCTTCCCAACCCAGGAATCAAACCTATGTCTCGTGTTTCCTGCATTGGCAGGTGGCTTCTTTATCACTGTGCCACCTGGGAAGCCTGTATTCTGAAGAAGAGGTGGAACCAAAATTCAAATAATGAAACAAAGTTTGCATTTCCAGGGACTGACTATAACAGATACAGAATAGGGATGTTTAAATAGATCATGAAAACTGTTCTTGACACTGTAGGTGCCCATACCGACACCCCCAACCTATGTCAAATAATACTGCTTTCTGGAGCAGGTAGTTGTATTTGACTGGGAAAGAGATCTAATTATGACTATTTTGCAATACTTTATCAGCAAAGAAAGGAATGAATCAAGTGGAAAGTTAACTGCTTATTCTCATTTTTCCCTCTGCAGCTGTTTACATCACAGAGACTGTACTATAAGGTTGCCGCTCAGGCTTTCTCCTTGTCAGTGTCCATAACCACTTGCTTTTTTTTCTTAAGGGTCTTTCTTTCTTTTTTTTTTTTTTGATCACACTGCACAAAACATGGCGTCTTAGTTCCCCAACCAGGGATCAAGCCTGTGCCCCCTGCAGTGGAAGCATGGAGTCCTAACCACTGGACAGTCAGGGAAGTCCCTCCATATCACTTTCTAACTCATACCTTATCCAAGAGACTTCTTGGCATCACCTAAGGCTGGCTCCCAGCTGGCTGCCTCCTCCAATACTACTGTACCTGCACACATTTCTAATGTGAGCTCCAGGTCTTTGGGAGGGAGGGACCCAGGCTTCTGGGAGGTCTTCATGACCTTGATGCCAATGGGGAAACTTACCAATAAAACCCTGGATGCCTTGGCCTGATTTAGGCTTGTATTCCTCTTCTGGCTTCTTTTTTCCCAATTTGGGGAATTTAACTTTCAATCTGAAGCTTTTGCTGTCAGTGTCTGAGGACTTTTCCTAGCAAAGCATGACAAAAGGAAGGTCAAAATGTTAGTTGCCTGATAGAAACAATTCTTAGAGGCTTGGAGAGATGGTGAACGAGGATGGCTTCAGGAAGCTGGCCAATCTGCTATCTATTCAGGGGTGGGAGACATCCCTACGCACTAGTACCATACCTGAGAAGGCATCTGGTCTTTACTAAGATCCTACTCTGTGCCAGATAGATGGATAGATATGAGATAAAGTATAGTGCAATATTAATGGTAGAATCTACCGTTCAAAATTTCCTATATGTTTGAAAATTTCATAATAAAATAAGAAATGTTCTTCTATAATTCTTATTGTTCTTAGGATAAAAGTTCAAATTACCTAGGGGGGAGATCAAGACAGATTAGGAGGACATGGAACTCACTTCCCCCTATGAACATGAAAAATACATCTAAATGTGGAGAAATTATCACTGAAAACTAACTGGAGACTGGCAGAAAGACTTTTGTACAACCAAGGCTATAATAAAGAGCCATACAGAATCTGGTAGGAATGGAGGAGTAGCAATCATGTTGGGACCTGTGCCCTTGGTGGGGGGCACAGAAGATGAAGAGCATTACAAAGGCAGAGAGCCCCCCTGGGGAGTGAGCAGTTCAAGCCACATATTGGGCGCCACATCCCTGGAGTTTGACACCAGGAAGACAAGCCCCCTAGGCTGCTTAGAAAACCAGTGGGAGTAATAGGAAGGCTGTAAGAAACCTAGACTCAGAGGGATTCATATCAAGAAGGCAGAGTAGGGGGATATGGAACTCAGCTTCCCCCCTGAATATATAAAAAATACATCTACATGTGGAACAATTATCATTGAAAACTAACAGGAGACTGGCAGAAAGACTCCTATATAACCAAAGCTATAAGAAAGGTCCACAGAGAATCACATAGGAGGGAAGAGAATCGATCATGATGGGACCTATGTCCCTAGGAAGGGATGTGTAGGAAAAGGGAGACTACATGGGTACATACCCTCCCTGGAGAGTGAGCAGTGAGAGCTACATATCAGGCATTCCATCTCCAGGGTTCAGCAAGGGGGAGACGAGCCCCCTTGGCTGGTTGGAGGGTCAGTGGGACTAATAGGAGGGCTTCTGGGAAGCCTGGACTCTGCTTGGAAGGAGCCCATGAACACTTGCTAGCTTCTTAAGCAGTGCAGAAACGGTGGGTTGTAACCATCCAGGGCTGACTGGTTTCCTCTGACCACGCTGGTATGTGCCCCAGCCTGAGTCAAGCAAATGCTCCAGCACCATTAGCAGCTCCACACAGGACTGAGGGCTGCCACAACAAGGAAAAAACTTTGCAGAGGATGCTATGGTGTAACAACATACAATGGAGAAAAAATTCTGAAAATAGAATGTGTGTGTGTATAAAACTTTGCTGTGCGCCTGAAATATTGTAAATATAGTAAATAAGTAAAAAAGATGCTATGGTGGATAAAACCTTAAGTGGCATCTGAGCAGGGAGGGGGCATTGACCCTTGGTATTTGCAAAGTTGAAGCATCAGAGGCAGACAAGATCTCTGATGGCAGCCAGACCACCACAGCCCATGCTTCCACCCCTGCTGAATACCCACACTAGCCCCTCTTGCCCCAGCACTGTTCTGCTCTGGTGAGGGTGCCAGTGCTGGGAAGGGGAAGAGCACACACTTAAAAGGAACTTTTATATGTGGATTTTTGTATATATATATATATAACAGGCATTCCATCCCTGGGGTTCAGCAAAGGGTAGACGAGCCCCCTTGGCTGGTTGGAGGGTCTGCAGGACTATAGGAGGGCTGCAGGGAAGCCTGGACTCTGCTTGGAAGGAGCCCATGAACAATTGCTTGCCTGATACGTAGTCCATATATATACACGACTTTTTCACATTATGGGCATTGCAGAAGGGGAAAAGAGAGAGAGAAGGGGGTTGAAAATGTACTAAATGAAATTATGGCTGAAAAATTCCCAAGTCTGAAAATAGAAGCAGATATCCAGGTATAAGAAGCACGGAAGTTCCCAAATAAGATGAACCCAAGCAGATCCACACCAAGACATATAATTAAAATGTCAAAACTGTAGATTCTAATGGCAGCAAGAGAAAAATAAAGAGTCAGTTACAAATGAACCCCCATAAGGTTATCAGCTGATTTCTTTAGAGAAATGTTGAAGTCCAGAAGGGTATGATAAGAAATATTCAAAATACTGAAAAGGAAAAAACTGATACCTCGAATACTCTGCCCTGGAGAAGGCAATGGCAAGCCACTCCAGTACTCTTGCCTAGAAAATCTCATGTACAGAGTAGCCTGGTGGGCTACAGTCCATGGGGTCGCTACTAGTCGGACACGACTGAGTGACTTCACTTTCACTTTTCACTTTCACACATTGGAGAAGGAAATGGCAACCCACTCCAGTGTTCTTGACTGGAGAATCCCAGGGACGGGGGAGCCCGGTGGGCTTCCGTCTATGGGGTCACACAGAGTCGGACACGACTGAAGTGACTTAGCAGTAACAGGATACTCTGCCCAGCAAGGTTATTATTCAAGAGTGATAAAGACCTCTTCAGACTAGCAAAAACCAAAATAAATGAGCAATGTCCTACTCCAAATGAAAAAGAAGAAAGAATCTATAGGAAAGGGAAACTCCAAAATAGGAAAGGATTTAAGATAACCTAAATAAGCAGGCACATACATTAAAGGACTTCCTTGGTGGCTCAGTGGTAAAGAATCTGCCTCCCAACTCAGGAGACATGGGTTTGATTCCTGGATCAGGAAGATCCCTTGAAAAAGGAAAAATTGTAAAATCAACTATAAAAACAATAAACAGTGAAGGAAAAAATGTAAAGATGTAAAATATGATTTTAAAAAATATAAAATGTTGGGGAAGGGAATATAAATGTAGATCTTTTAGAATGCGTTTAAACTTAAATGACTATCAGTTAAAATCACATAGATATAATTATGGGTCAATATATTTGAACCCCATTGTAACCACAAATCAGAAACCTGCAAAAGACAAACAAAAACCAAAAAGAAAGGAACCTAAGCATACCACTGACTAAAATCTTTAAACCACAGTGGGAGAAACAGAAGAAATAAACAGAGAACTATAAAAACAATCGGAAAACAAGTAATAGAATGACAATAAGTACACGTACTGTGCTGTACTAAGGTGCTTCAGTCATGTTTGACTCTTTGTGACCCTGTGGACTGTAGCCTGCCAGGCTCCTCTGTCCATCGGATTTTCCAGGCAAGAATACTGGAATGGATTGCCATGCCCTCCTCCAGGGGATCTTCCCGACACAGGGTTTGAACCTGTGGCTCCTGCAGCTCTTGTATTGCAGGCGGATTCTTTACAGCTGAGTTACCTGGGAAGCCCAGTAAGTACATACCAATCAATAATTACTTTAAATGACTTTAAATGTCAATAGACTAAATGTTCTGAAAGATAAAGCGTGGCTGATTGGATTAAAAAATAAGACCCTTTAATGTGCTGCCCATAAGGGAAGCTCTTCAGGGCCAAAGACATACAGAATAAAAGTGAAGGAATGGAAAAAGATACTCCATGAAATCGTTAACGACAAGAAAGTGAGGGTAGCAATATTTATATAGAACAAAAAGACTTTAAAATGAAGGCTATAACAAAAGATGAGTACATTATATAATCATGAAGGGATCAATATATAAAGAAGATATTACTCTTGTTAACATATATGTACCTAACACAGGAGCCCCTAAATATATAAAGCAAATGCCAGCAGACATAAAGGGAGAATTTGACAATGATACAATATTAGTAGAGGACTTTAACACTCCCCTGATATCTATAGACATATCATCTAGACAGATAATAAGACAACAGTGAACTTACATGACACAATAGACTAGCTGGGCTTAATAGATGTCTTACAAGACATTCCATCCCAAAATAGCAGAATACACATTCTTCTCAAGTGCTTATGGAATGTTCTCCAGGACAGATCACATGCTGGGCCACAGAACAAGTCTCAACAAATTTAAGATAGAAATTATATCAAGTATTTTTTTAGACCAAAACAGTATGAAACTAGAAATCAACTATAAAAAGAAAAATGGGAAAAGAACAAACACATGGAGGCTACACAACACACTACTAAAAACCACTGGGACAGGAAATCAGAAATTCCCTCAAGACAAATGGAAATGGAAGCACAATTTTCCAAAATCTATTAGATGCAACAAAAGCAGTTCTAAGAGAGAAGTTAGTGGCAATACAGGCCTTTCTCAAGAAACAAGAAAAATCTTGCATAAAACATTGTATCACCTAAAAGCATTAGAAAAAGAACAAACAAAACCCAAAGTCAGTAGAAGGAAGAAAAAAATAAAGATCAGAGAGGAAATAAATAAAATAGAGACACATATACACCTGTGGCTGTTTCATGTCAATGTATGGCAAAACCCACCACAATATTGAAATTAGCTTCAAATTAAAATAAACAAATTAATTTAAAAAATTAAAAACAATAGAAAAGATCAATGAAACCAAGAACTGGTTCTTTGAAATGATAAAATTGACAAACTTTTCACCAGGGTCACCAAGAAAAAAAGAGTGAGGACCCAAATAAAATAAAAATGAAAGAGGAGACAAAACAGCTAATACCACAAAAATGTAAAAGATCATAAGAAAATACTGTTATATGCCAATAACAATCTAGAAGAAATGAACAAGTTTCTAGAAAAATACAGTCTAGTAAAACTGACTCAAGAAGAAACAATTTGAAGAGAATAATCACTACAAGTAAAATTGAATTTATAATAAAAATTTCCAGCTAACAGCAGTCTAGGATCAGATGGTTTCAGAAAAGAATTCTAACAAAGATATTTGCTGCTCTTCAGTCACTCAGTCATGTCTGACTCTTTGCAACCCCATAGACTGCAGCACGCCAGGGTTCCCAGTCCTTCACCATCTCCCAGAGCTTGCTCAAACTCATGTCCATTGAGTCGGTGATGCCATCCAACCATCTCATCCTCTGTTGTCCCCTTTTCCTCCTGCCTTCTATCTTTCCCAGCATCAGGGTCTTTCTCAATGAGTTGGTTCTTTGCATCAGGTGGCTAAAGTATTGGAGCTTCAGCATCAGTTCTTCCAATAAATATTCAGGGTTGAGTTTTTTACGATTGACTGGTTTAATCTCCTTGCAGTCCAAGGGACTCTCAAGTCTTCTCCAACACCGCAATTCAAAAGCATCGATTCTTTGGCACACACCTTCTTTATCGTCCAACTCTCATGTCCGCACACGGCTGCTGGAAAAACCATAGCTTTGACTAGACAGATCTTTGTCAGCAGAGTAATGTCTCTGCTTTTTACAAAGATATAGACAAGAGTTAATAACTATCCCTGTCAAATTGTTCTAAAACTTGAGGAGGAAGGCTTGCTCACAAATTTATTCTACAAGGCCACCCTTATCCTGATACCAAAATATGACAAAAAAGAAACACTACCAAAAAAGAAAATTATAGGCCAACATTTATATATTTTAAAAAGCTGTTTATTTTGTATTGAGGTATAGCTGATTAACAAATAATGTTGTGATAGTTTCAGGTGAACAGAAAAGGATCTCAGCCATACATGTACATGTATCCATTCTCCAAACTCTGCCACCTAAGATTGAGCAGAGTTCCACTAGGTCCTTGTTGGTAATCCATTTAAAATATACCAGTGTGGACATGTCCATCCCAAACTCCCTAACTATCCCTTCCCCTCAACCTTCCTCCTGGAAACCACAAATTCACTCTCTAAGGCTGTGAGTCTGTTTTTGTTTTATTAGTAATTTCATTTATATAATTTCTTTTGAGATTCCATATATAAGGGATGTCATATGATATTTCTCCTTATTTCTCTTTCTCTGTCTGACTTACTTAACTCAGTTTGACACTGTCTAGGTTCATCCATGTTGCTGCAAATGACAGTATTTTTTTCTTTTCAATGGCTGAGTAATATTCTGAAATTGCACATATGTACCACATCTTCTTTATCCATTCCTCTGTTGATTGACATTTCGGTTGCTCCTATATCTTGGCTATTGTAAACAGTGCTGCAATGAACACTGGGGTGCATGTATCCTTTTGGATCATGTTTTTCTCTGGATAAATGCCCAGGAGTGTGAATGCAGGGTCATACGGTAGCTCTATTTTTAGTATTTTTGAGGAAGCTCCATACTGTTCTCCATAGTGTATAAGCCAATATCTTTGATGAACACAGAGGCAAAAATCCTCAACAAAATATTAGGAAACTGAATCCAATAATATATAAAAAGGATCACACACCATGATCAAGTTGGATTTATTCCAGGATTAATTAAGTGGACTAACATTTGCAAATCAATAAATGTTATGTACAATAGTAGTCCCCAAACTTTTTGGCACCAGTGATAAATTTCACAGAAGACAATTTTTCCACAGACCTGCAGGTAGTGTGGAGGGGCGGGGGATGGTTCAGGTAGTAATGGGAGCAATGGGGGAAAATGGGATGCAGCAGATGAAGCTTTGCTTGCTCACCTGCCACACTCCTCCTGCTCTGCAGCCTGGTACCTAACAGGCCATGGACCAGAAGCAGTCCATGACTCAGGGACTGGGGAACCTTGATGCACAACATTAACAAAAGGAAGGATAAAAAAGTCACATGATCATCTCAATAGATGCAGAAAAAGCATTTGAAAAATTTCAACATCCATTCACCACTTCATGGCAAATAGATGGGGAAACAGTGACTAACTTTATTTTTCTGGGCTCCAAAATCACTGCAGATGGTAATTGCAGCTGTGAAATTAAAAGATGCTTACTCCTTGGAAGGAAAGTTATAACCAACCTAGACAGCATATTAAAAAGCAGAGACATTACTTTGTCAACAAAGGTCCATCTAGTCAAGGCTATGGTTTTTCCAGTGGTCATGTATGGATGTGAGAGTTGGACTGTGAAGAAAGCTGAGTGCTGAAGAATTGATGCTTTTGAACTGTGGTGTTGGAGAAGACTCTTGAGAGTCCCTTGGACTGCAAGGAGATCCAACCAGTCCATCCTAAAAGAGATCAGTTCTGGGTGTTCATTGGAAGGACTGATGTTGAAGCTGAAACTCCAATACCTGATGCGAAGAGCTGACTCATTTGAAAAGGCCCTGATGCTGGGAAAGATTGAGGGCAGGAGGACAAGGGGACGACAGAGAATGAGATGGTTGGATGGCATGACCGACTCAATGGACATGGGTTTGGGCGGACTCCGGAAGTTGGTGATGGACAGGGAGGTCTGGCATGCAGACCTCTGTTCTGTTCATGGGGTCGCAAAGGTTCATGGGGTAGCAAAGGTCTGTTCATGGGGTCGCAAAAAGTTGGACACGACTGAGTGACTGAACTGAACTGACATTCATGATAAAAATTCTCATATAGTATGTATAAAGGAAACATATTTCAACATAATTAAGGCCAAACTGATAAACCCACAACCAACATCATACTCAGTGATGAAAAGCTGAAAATCTTTTCACTGTATTCTGGAACAAGACAAGGATGCCCACTCTTACTACTTCTGTTTAACATAGTAATGGAAGTTCTAGCCACAGTAATCAGAGAAGTAAAAGAAATAAAAAACATCCAAATTAGAAGGGAAGAGGTAAAACTGTCACTATTTGCAGATGACACTATATTTATATAGGGAATTCTAAATTCTCTGCCCCCAAATATTAGGGCTAATAAATGAATTCAGTAAGGTTGAAGGATACAAGATTACTGTATAAAAATACATTGCATTTCTATACACTAACAAGGAAATTTTAGAAACAGAAAGTAAAAAATCATCTTGTTTGAAATCACAACCAAAAGAATAAAATACTAAGAATAAACTTAACCAAAACCAATCTGCAGATTTAATGGCAAAGAGTCTGCCTGCAATGCAGGGGACTCAGGATCAATTCCTGGGTTGGGAAGATTCCCTGGAGAAGGGCATGACAACCCACTCCAGTATTCTTGCCTGGAGAATCCCATGTACAGGTGAGCCTGGTGGGCTACAGTCCATAAGGTTGCAATGAGTCAGACATGACTGAGCAACTCCACATTATCTACATCTATCAAAACACCCATGACATTTTTCACAGAACCAGAACAAATAAAAATCCACATGGAACTACAAAAGACCCCAAATTGCCGTAGCCATCTTGAGAAAAAGAACAAAGTTGGAACTATAACCCGCCAGACTTCAGAATATACTACAAAGCTACAGTAATCAAACAGCATGGTGCTAGCACAAAAACAGATACATAGATCAGTGGAGCAGAATGGAGAACCAGAAATGAACCTACACATCTATTGTCAATTAATTTATGAGAAAGGAGGCAAGAATATACAATGGAGAAAAGACAGTCTCTTTAGCAAGTGGTATTGGAAAAAATGGACAACCTCATGTAAAACAATGAGATTAGAACATTCCCGCAGAACACATACACAAATAAACTCGAAGTGGTTCAAAGACCTAAATGTAAGACATGACACCATAAAAATCCTAGAATAGAACATAGGCTGAACACTCTTTGACAAAACTGTAAGAATATTTTTGGTCAATCTCCTAAGTCAAAGGAAATAAACGCAAAAATAAAGTAATGGGACCTTTTTAAACTTAAAATCTTTCGCACAGCAAAGGAAATTATCAATAAAATGGAAATACAACCTATGAAAGGGGAGAAAATATTTCCAAGTGGTGTGGCTGACAAGCGGTTAATACCTAAAATACAAAAACAGCTCGTACAACTCAGTACCACAAAAAGAAACAACCCAATCAACAAATGGGCAGAAGACTTCAATAGACATTTTTCCAAAGAAGACTATATGGTTAACAGGCACATGAAAAGATGATAAGCATCAGTAACTATTAGAGAAATGCCAAACAACAATGAGATATCACCTCACACCTGTCAGAATGGCTATTATCAAAAAGTCTACAAATAACAAATGTTGGATAGGATGTGGAGAAATGGAAACCTTCATACACTACTGGTGGGGTTTTACACTGTTTCCAGTCACGATGGGAAACTGTATGGAGCTTCTGCAAAAACTAAAAATAGAACTACGATATGATCTGGCAATTTCAGTGCTAGGTGTGTATTTGCAGAAAATGAAAACACTAATTTGAAAAGATTCATGGACCTCAATGTTCATAGCAGCACTATTTATAATAGCCAAGATATGGAAGCAGCTTGAGTGCCCATCAACAGATGAATGGATACAGATGTGCTTTATACCCACAATACTACTGGAATACTACTCAGCTCCCCCCAAAAATGTAATCCTGCCATTTATAACAATGTGAATAGACATTGGGGGTATTATGCTTAATGAAATATGTCAGTGAAAAAAGAATACTCTATTTTATCACTTATACATAGGACATGAAAAATAAAACAAATGTATACTTAAAGAATAAAAACAGACTCACAGGTGTAGAGAACAAACTAGTGGCTACAAGTGTAGAGGAAACACGGAGGGGTGAGATAGGGGTGTCAGATTTAGAAATACAAAATAAATATATATTTATAAAATATAAGCAAGTTATATATAGAATAAATAAACAACTTGGATATATTGTACAGCAAACAAACCAAAGAAACCTTTTTCTTTGCTAGTGATCACACACACATGTGCTTTCTCCTGAAACAAGGCAGAAGAAGCAGATTGAAACTGAATAGTACTCTGGCCAGTTTCCCACAACTTCTGGCCCATGGCCAGCCTGAACCAAGAACCCATTCTATCCCACTTGCTTCACAATAGTAGTTTTACACTAAGGTGAGAATGGCTGAGGAGAGTGCTCAGATGTGAGGGACTATGCCAGCCCAGATCCTGAATGGCATCTGAATGAGACAGGGGCCTCAAACTGGAGTTTATGGAGACACCACATCAGAAGTATTCCAGGACTCTGAGTGAAACTAGGGACACCACAGTCTGTGCCCATGCCCATGCCAAGTTCCCTCTCCAGACCCTCTTGCTCTAGCTCTATTCCCCTCTGGGGAAGTGTGCTGGTGCTGGAAGGGAAAGAATATACTTAGAGGGAATAGAGCTATCTTAGACTTGACCCTCAGGGCTTCTGCTCCAGCAATTTGGGACCTGCTGCCACTCTAAGAGGGTAGTATTGGCACTGAAAGAAGGAGAGGCCCTGCCTCACACCTGACTCTGGCTCTTGCTGCTCTATCTCCAGCATTACCTCCTAACAAGATGATAGCAGCTAGCACACTCTGGGGAAAGACATGACTTGTACTCAAGTCAGATGTAGCTCTCCCACTAATGTCCTTGGGCACAGGCAGAGTGTGTGGGAATGCCCATAGACAAGAACACCCCTTCAAAGCTGGAGAAAGGTACTTGTTTCATCTAATTTCATAGAATATATACAGCAAAAATGAGAAGACAGAGGGATTTGTTTCATTGAAAAAACTGGAGAAAACCCCTGAAAGAGCAACTAATGAAACAGAAATAAATGATTTGATAGATAAAGAATTCAAAGCATTAGTAATAGATAGGCTAACTGAATTAAGGAAAAGAATAGATGAACACTGATAATTTTAACACAGAAATAAGAATTTTTTAAAGATGAAATGAAAAACACGCTAGAAGGAATGAACAGGAGCCTAGGTGATACAGAAGAATGCATAAGTTATCTGGAAGACAGAATAACAGAAAGGACACAATCAAAAGAGCAAAAAGAAAATCTTAAAAAATGATAACAGTTTAGCAATATTTAGGACAATATTAAAGCATACCAACATCTGCACTATAGGGGTCTCAGAAGCAGGGTTGGGGGAGTGTTGAAAATGTACTCGATGAAGTAATGGCTGAAAACTTCTTAAATGTGAAGAAAGAAACCAATATCCATGTACATGAAGCTTAGGGGGTTCTAAACAAGATGAATACCAACAAACCCACACCAAAAAGTAATTAAAACAGCAAAAGTTTAAGATAAAGAATTCTAAAGGCAGCAAGAGAAATCAAAAGAATCATAAGAGTCTTATGAAGAACCTTCATAAGGCTATCAGCTGATTTCTCTGCAGAAAGCTTGCAGGGCAGAAGGAAGGACATGCTGTATATAAAGTGCTAAAAGGGAAAAACCTACAACCTAGGATACTTTACCCAGCAGGATTCAGTTCAGTTCAGTTCAGTTCAGTCGCTCAGTCGTGTCCGACTCTCCGTGACCCCATGAATCACAGCACGCCAGGCCTCCCTGTCCATCACCAACTCCCGGAGTACACTCAAACTCATGTCCACAGAGTCGGTGATGCCATCCAGCCATCTCATTCTCTGTCGTCCCCTTCTCCTCCCGCACCCAACCTTTCCCAGCATCAGAGTCTTTTCCAGTGAGACAACTCGTCGCATGAGGTGTCCAAAGTATTGCAGTTTCAGCTTTAGCATCAGTCCCTCCAGTGAACACCCAGGATTGATCTCCTTTAGAATGGACTGGTTGGATCTCTTGCAGTATAAGGGACTCTCAAGAGTCTTCTCCAACACCACAGCTCAAAAGCATCGATTCTTCGGCGATCAGCTTTCTTCACAGTCCAACTCTCACATCCATACATGACCACGGGAAAAACCATTGCCTTGACTAGACGGACCTTGGTTGGCAAAGTAATGTTTCTGCTTTTTAATATACTATCAAGGTTGGTCATAACTTTCCTTCCAAGGAGCAAGCGTCTTTTAATTTCATGGCTGCAATCAGCATCTGCAGTGATTTTGGAGCCCAAAAAAATAAAGTCTGACACTGTTTCCACTGTTTTTCCATCTATTTCCCATGAAGTGATGGGACCAGATGCCATGATCTTCGTTTTCTGAATGTTGAGCTTCAAGCCAACCTTTTCACTGTCCTCTTTCACTTTCATCAAGAGGCTTTTGAGTTCCTCTTCACTTTCTGCCATAAGGGTAGTGTCATCTGCATATCTGAGGTTATTGATATTTCTCCCAGCAATCTTGATTCCAGCTTGTGCTTCTTCCAGCCAAGCGTTCCTCATGATATACTCTGCATATAAGTTAAATAAACAAGGTGACAATATAGCAGGATTACCATTTAGAATTGGAAGAAAGATAAAAGAACTTCCCAGACAAACAAAAACTAAAAACACTAAGCAATAAATACCTATCCTAAAAGAAATGTTAAAGGGTCTTCTCTAATTGAAAAGGCTGCTGCTGCTGCTGAGTAGCTTCAGTCGTGTCCGACTCTGTGCAACCCTATAGACAGCAGTCACTAGGCTCCGCCGTCCCTGGGATTCTCCAGGCAAGAACACTGGAGTGGGTTGCCATTTCCTTCTCCAATGCACGAAAGTGAAAAGTGAAAGTCGTTCAGTCGTGTTCGACTCTTAGCGACCCCATGGACTGCAGCCTACATGGCTCCCCCATCCATGGGATTTTCAAGGCAAGAGTACTGGAGTGGGGTGTCATTGCCTTCTCCGAATTGAAAAGGCTACATTTACATTTGCTGTTGTTTAGTCACTAAGTCATGTCCAACTCTTTGTGACTCAGGGACTGTAACCTGCCAGGCTTCTTTGTCTAGGCAAGAATACTGGAATTGGTTGCCATTTCCTTCTCCAGCAAATTTTCTGGACACAGGACTCAAACCCATGTCTCCTCATTGGAGGCAGATTCTTTACCATTGAGCCACCAGGGTAGACTTACATTTACATTAGTAAAGGCAAATATATAGTAAAGGCTGAGAATCAACCACCTAAATAAGCTAGTACAAAGATTTAAAAAAATGTAAAATCAATTATAACTATAATAAACTGAAGGGATAAACATAGAGATGTAAAATATGATATCAAAAACAAAATGTGGGGGAGGGGAGTAAAAATGTAGACATTTTAGAATGTGTTTGAACTTAAAGGACTAACAGTTTTAAAAAAGTAGGTCAACATATAGAAACCCATTGCTAACCACAAATTAAAAACCTACAACCGAAACATAAAACTACAGTGAAAATAATATAAGCATACCAATAAGGAAAGCCATCAAACAACAAGGGAAGAAACTAAAAGAAGAGTGGATAAATACAAACACAAGTAAAATATAATTAACAAATTGGCAATAAATACATACTTATCACTAATTACTTTAAAGGTCAATGGACTAAATATTCCAATTGAAAACCTTAGGGTGGCTGATTGGATCAAAATAAGACCCATATATATGCTGCTTACAAGAGACTCACTTCAGAGTTAAAGACACACATGGACTGAAAACCAGAGGATGGAAAAAGATATTTCATGTAAAGTAAAACACCAAGAAAATGGGAATAGGAATATTCATATAGGACAAAACAGTCTTTAACAAAAGATGAAGAGTGTTACATAATGACAAAGTGATAAATACAATCAGGATACAACACTCCTTAACATATACACACCAGATATAGGAACACCTAACCATATAAAGCAAATATTAACAAACATTAAGGGAAAAATTGACAGTAATACAAATATGGTAGGGGACTTTAATACCTCACTTATGTCAATAGACATATCATCCAGAGAAAATCTAGAAGGAAATGGTCTTAAATGACATGTTATACCAGTTGGACTTAATATCAATAGATATCTACAGGATATTCCATCCAAAAACAGCAGAATACACATTATTTTCAAGTGCACATGGAATGTTCTCCAGGACAGATCACATGATAAGCCACCAAACAAGCCTCAAAACATTTGAGAGGATAGGAATTATATCAAGTGTTTTATCTGACCATGACAATATGAGCTAGAAATCAATTTTAGGAAGAGAGATGGACAAACACAAACATGTGACGCCTAAACAACATGCTACTAAAAAAAATTCATGGGACAATGATGAAGTCAAAGAGGAAATCAGAAAATATCTTGATACAAATGAAAATGGAGACAAAACTTTCCAAAATCTGTGGGAAACAGCAAAGAATTTCTAAGTGGGTAATTTACAGGGATACAGGCCTACCTCAAGCAATGAGAAGAATCTCAACAACTTATACCACCCCTAAAAGAGAAAAAGAGCAAACAAAGCCCAAAGTCATCAGAAGGCAGGAAATAAAGTTCAAGAGAAAATAAATAAAATACAGGCCTCCATAAGAAAACAATAGAAAAGATCAGTGAAACTAAGTGTTGGTCCTTTGAAAAGATAAAATTGATAAACCTTCAGTGAGGCTCACCAAGAAGAAAAGAGAGAGGACCCAAATAAGAAATGAAACAGGAGACATAACAACCAATACCACAGAGATTCAAAAAGAATACTATGAACAGTTATATGCCAATAAATTGAACAACCTAGAAGAAATGAGCACATTTCTAGAAATATACAATCTTTCAAGACTGAATAAGGAAGAAATAGACAATCTGAACAGACTGATCACTAGTAGTAAATTTGAATTTGTAATAAAATAATCTCCCAGCAAAGCAAAGTCCAAGATTGTATGACTTCAGAGGAGATTCTACCAAACATACAGAGAAGAACTAATACTTAGTCTTCTCAAACTATTCCAAAAAATTGAAGCAAAAGGAACATTTCCAAATTTGTTGTACAAGGCCACTTTTACCCTGATACCAAAACCAGACAAAAACATCACACACACAAAATTACACACCAATATCTTTGATGACTATAGATGTAAAAATCCTCAGCAAATATTGACAAACCAAATCCAATAACATATAAACATAATCATACACCATAATTAAGTTGGATTTATTCCAGGGATGAAAAGATGATTCAATATTTGCAAATTAATCAATGTGATATATCACATTTATAAAAGGAAGGAAAATAAATCACATGACCATCTCAATAGATGCAGAAAAAGCATTTAACAAAATTCAAAATCCATTCATGATAGAACTCTCATCCCAGTGGGTATAGAGGGAATATGTCTCAACATAATTAAGGCCATGTGACAAATCCACAGGCAACATCATACTCAGTGGTAAAAAACTGAAAGCCTTTCCTCTAAAATCAAGAATGAGACATGAATACTCATTATTGCTACTTCTATTTAACATATTATTGGAAGTCCTAGCCACAGCAGTCAGAAAATAGAAAGAAATAAAAGGCATCCAAATTAGAAGGCAAGTAGTAAAACTGTCACAAATTGTGCAGGTGACATGAAACTATATATAGAAAACTAAATTTCTTACAAAACACTATTAAAACTAAAAAAGAATTCAGTAAAGTTGCAGGATACAAGATAAATGTACAGAAATCTGTTGCTTTCCTCTGCACAAATGGTGAGCTATTAGAAAAAGAAAGCAAGAAAATAATCCTGTTTAAAATTGCATTGAAGAAGAATAAAATAACTAGGAATAAACCTAACCAAGGAGGTGAAAGACCTGTACTATGAAAATTATAAAACCTTGATGAAAGAAACTGAAGATGATACAGTGAAATGGGAATATATTTCTTGGTCATGGGTTGAAAAAGTTAATATGGTTTAAAATGTCCATAGTACTTGAAGCAATCTATATATTTAATGCAACCTCTATCAAATATCCAGGATATCTTTCACAGAACTGGGATAATCCTAAATTTTATATGGAACCACAAAAGAACCAAAATTGCCAAAGCCATCTTGAGGAAAAAAAAAAAAAACACAAAGTGGGAAGTATCACGCTACTTGACTTCAAACTATATTACAAAGCTACAATAATCAAACAGCATGGCACTGGCACAAAAACAGACACAAAGATAAGTGGAACAGAAGAGAGAGCTCAGAAATAAACCTTTAGATTTATGATCAATTAATCTATAAGAAATGAATCAAGAATATACAATGAAGAAAAGACTAATTCTTCAATAAATGGTGCTGGGATCACTGGTCAGTTACATGCAAAAGAATAAAATTAGAACACTTTCTCATACCATATACAAAAAATAAACTCAAAACTGATTAACAATCTATAAACCTAGAAGAGAGCATAAGCAGCATACTACTTTACATAAGTTGTTGCATCACATGACTGAGCGACTGAACTGAACTGAAGACAAAAGAAACAAAAACAAATTTAGCAAGTGGGACCTAATTAAACTTGAAGGTTTTGGCACAACAAAGGAAACCATTGACAAAATGAAATGACAACCTACTGAATGAAAGAAAATATTCATATATGATATGACCAGTATTAGAGGTTTATAGCCAAAATACATAAACAACTCATACAACTCAATATATATATATATATAAACAAACAACCTACAAAAATGGGCAGAAGGTCTCCTAGAATAATAGAAATAAAAGCAAAAATAAACAAATGGGACCTACTTAAGCTCAGAATCTTTTGCACAGCAAAGGAAACAATAAACAAAATGAAAAGACAACCCACAGATTGGGAAAAATATTTGCAAATGATGTGACTGATAAGGGATTAGTCTCCAAAAATTTTGAACAGCTTATGACACCTAACAGCATCAAAACAAACAACCCAATCAGATGAAGGGAAGAATAGATGTTTCTCCAAAGAAGACATACCGATGGAGAAGAGGCACATGAAGAGATATTCAGCATCATTAATTACTGGGGAAATGCAAATCAAAACTACAATGAGGTGCCATTTCATGCTGGTCAGAATGACTGCTATCCAAAAGTCTACAAGCAATAAATGCTGGAGAGGGTGTGGAAAAAAAGGAACCCTCTTATTGATGTAGCTACTATGGAGAACAGAATGGAGGTTCCTTAAAAAAAAAAAATCAGACTAAAAATAGAGCTACCATATAACCCTGCAATCACACTCCTGGGCATTTATCCAGAGAAAAACATGATCCAAAAGAATACATGCACCCCAATGTTCATTGCAGCACTGTTTACAATAGCCAAGATATAGAAGCAACTTGAATGTCAATTGACAGAGGAATGGATAAAGAAGATGTGATACATATATGCAATTTTGGAATATTACTCAGCCATTGAAAAGAACAAAATAATGTCATTTGCAGCAACATGGATGGACCTAGACAGTGTCATACTGAGTGAAGTAAGTCAGACAAGAGGAGGAGAAATATCATATGGCAGCCCTTATATACGGAATCTAAAAAGAAATGAGACAAATGAACTTACAAAACAGAAACAGACTCACAGACTTAGAGAGTGAATTTATGGTTGCCAGGAGGAAGGGTAGGGGAAAGAGATAGTGAGTTTGGGATGGACATGTGCACACTGGTATATTTAAAATGGATAAACAAAAAGGACCTACTGTATAGCACATGGAACTCTTGTTCAATCTTATGTGGCAGAGTTTGGAGAAGAATGGATACATATAAATGTATGGCTGAGACCCTTTGCTGTTCACCTGAAACTATCAAGCATTATTTGGACTACACCCCTTGCAAAATAAAAAATTTAAAGTAAATGGGCAGAAGACCTGAATAGACGTTTTTCCAAAGAAGATATACAAATGGCCAACAGGCTTAAGAAAAAGATGCCCCAAATTGCTAATCATTAGAGAAATGCAAATGAAAACCACGAGATACCACTTCACACCTGTCAGAATGACTATCATAAAAAAGACAATACATAGTAAACACTTGTGAGGATTCTGAGAAAAGGGAACCCAATTATACCATCGGTAGGAATATAAATTGGTACAGCCACTGTGGAAAACAATATGAAAATTCCTCAAAAAACTGAAAATAGAACTACTATATGATTTAGAAATTCCATTCCTAGGAATATATCTGAAGAAAATGAAAACACTTATTTGAAAAAATACATGTATCTCAATATTCTTAGAAGCATTGTTTACAATGACTGAAATATGGAAGCAACCTAAATATCTATCAACAGATGAACGGATAAAGAAGATTTGGGTGTGTGTGTATGTGTGTGTGTGTACACACAAAATGGGATGTAACAGTCATAGAAAGAATGAAATTCTGCTATTTTCAAAAATGTGGATGGACCTAGAGGGTATTATTCATAGTGAAATAAGTAAACATAGAAAGACAAATACTGTTACCATTTATATGTGCAATATAAAATATAAGACAAAAGGATTAATACTAGAAAACAGAAATAGACTCAGATATTTATAAAAAGCTGGTGGCTACAAGTGGGGAGAAGGAAGATGGGAAAAGCAAGGCAGGAATATGAGATTACTAGAGACAAATTACTATCTATAGAATAAGCAATAAAGCTATATTATATTGCACAGCAAAATATAGCTATTATATTATAATAACTTTAAACTTTGTGTGCATGTGTGCTAAGTTGCCTCAATCGTGTCTGACTCTTTGCAATCCTAGGGACTACAGCCCGTCAGACTCTTCTATCCATGAAATTCTCCAGGCAAGAATATTGGAGTGGATTTCCATGCTCTCTTTCAGGGGGTCTTCCCCACCCAGGGATCAAACCCAGGTCTCTGGCGTTGCAGACAGATTCTTTACCATCTGAGCCATCAGGGAAGCCCTAAATCAACTACGTGTTGAAAGTGTTAGTCGCTCAGTTGTGTCCAACTCCTTGCGACCCTGTGGACTGTAGCCTGCCAGGCTCCTCTGTCCATGGAATTCTTCAGGCAAGAATACTAGAGTGGCTTGTCATTCCCTTATCCAGGCGATCTTCCTGACCCAGGGGCTGAACCTGGGTCCCCTACATTGCAGGCAGATTCTTTACCGTCTGAGCCACCAGGGGAGCCCTAAATCAACTTAAAAAAAGTTTAAACTTCTTGCAGTGGTTTACCAGGTCCTTCCTGGCCTGACCTCTGATTACCTTTCTAACCTCATGTTTGGTTACTTTCCCTATATAACCACTCCCTGGTCCCTATGCCTTAGTCATTATGAATGCATTTATGTTCTGTGAATATTCCATGTTCTCTTTCCTTTGTAACACATACTGTTCCATCTGTCTGAAACAGGCCTCCTCTTTTCCTATTATCTGAATTAACTCTCACTGGTCCTTGAATTGCTTCTGAAATGACCTTCTGAGTTTTCCCTGATTTTCACCAGACTGGGTTAGGTACGTGTGTGCTAAGTCGCTTCAGTCATGTCTGACTCTTTGTGATACTATGGACTGCAGCCCACCAGGCTCTTCTGTCCATGGGATTCTCCAAACAAGAATACTGGAGTGGGTTGCCATGTCCTCCTCCAGGGGATCTTCCTGACCCAGGGATCAAACTTGCATCTCTTACACCTACCTGCATTGGCAGATGGGTTCTTTACCACTAGCACCACCTGAGAAGCCCCAGGTTAGGTACACCTGCTAGGTATTTCCATTCCCTTCTATTTCCTTATATAAAAACACTCATACTATTTTATTAAACTATTTTTCTACCACTGCGCATAGACTATGGGCTCCATGACAGCATGAACTGTGGCAATCTTCTTTGCCAAGTAGCCTATAAGAACAACTCCTAGAACAGTATCTCACACACTATAGTTAATCCATATTTGCCAATGGAATTATATCCCCAACACCTCACACAGTTTTGTTTGGTAATGAACTGCTGATTGAAATGTCCCTAATCCTCATTGATCTCATCTTCATCAAGCCCATGGATAAGACAAATGGTTCTCTCTGGGTTTTACCTATTATTTCAATTCATAATAAAGATGTTGGCTTGAATTACAGCTAGGCAGTAATTACCTCAAATCGGGGTACATCCATTTCAACTTGCCCTCTTAACAATGGGGTTTGTCTGGGAGTCTCACGGATCATCACACTCCATCTGAGATGAAGTTCAAAGACAAATATTTAGAGCTCTGTTTCATTAAAGGGTGGCATCAATGCTTCATATGTCATGAAAAAGGTCAAAATATTTATGTGGTGAGTCATGATGTGTTGTAGGGGATGCCCAAGTTATCTCAGGTCACTTGATCTCAAGGTATACACCAAGAGGGTCCTCTGCCTCATGACTTCTCAAGGCCAGTTTGATGGAAGGAATTCTACCACAGGGTTCTCAGAGAGCAGCACTTCCCAAGCAGTGATAACTATCAAGATCACCTGAGGTGCTTTTGTAACATATACATACCAGGGCCCTACCCAAGACTTACTGAATAAGAATATTTGTGCTAGGGCACAGCTTGGTACCTTGAAAAAGCTTCCAAAGATAGTCTTATTAGCAGCCATAAATCAAATAGTATGCCCCCTCATGGAAAATCTTTCTTCTCAGAAGATTGGAGGGCAATATTCTCTCTTTTCTAGGGCACAAATAATCCAGACCAATTGTTTATGAATCCTCTTTTTTAATTTCTTTGAGAACTGGATGAAGCTCTAAAACTATAGAACAGTTTTTTATACAACCTTAGAATAGAAAGATGGAAACTTTCCCAAGGAAAAACTATGCTTACGTAGACAATTAGCTATGAGATTTGAAGGAGGTTCGAAGAACCCTTGAAATTTACTAATGGGGGTCCTGCTCTAGGATCTTTTAAGTTTGAAGAGGGGCTTCAGTGATGTTTAAAGGATACATGGTAGATCCTTTTATCTTAATAAACAAGATCCCCCAAATTTCCCTGCACTGGAGCCAGAAAACCTAGGAGGCTCTGTGAAGGAGTTTACAACATCTATGATTGAGATAATGTAACTGAGAATAACTGGCAAGAGACTGGAAGAGCCACAGTGACCTGATCTTTCAGCCACTCACCTGTCTAGGATCCTCACACCAGCTTGCTCTACTCTGTTGAGGATGTTCAGAGGTGACTGGATTTTGTTCCAGAATGCACCCCAGCCAAGGCCACGAGCCAGATCATTACCAGTTCCAAGAGAGATGACTGCCAGCTGACCTGCAAGAACAATACAAGGCAACATTTTCAGACAATCCTACCAAGATCTAGCCATAAAAGGACCCAGAGGGTGTTTTCTGGGAAAGAAAGTCAAAGTCATTGGCAATAAAGAACTTGTGATTTTAGGAAGTGTAATAGGAAGATGTTTGAAATTGAGTGGAATTTTCCCTAAGTAGTTGGGTCCCACTGTTGGCAATACAGAACCTACACAGTAAGCAGAGAAGTTGCTAGAATATGCCAATATTTGTAGTTAAGCTTCTAAAAGAGAAACAGCCACAAATTTTTATCTAGGCTGGTCCAAGGAGATGAGGTACCTCAAGGAGACAAAGTTACTGCAGTCAGAAGAGTAGGGGGCTACTTAGGGAAAGCGAGGTGAGGTAGAGGTAGAGGAACATTCTGCTACACTTGAGACTCAGTAAAGAATATAAATGGCCTCAAGAAGGGTAGGGAGTGGGTGTTGAATGCTGCCTGATGCCACTTCTTTTTTGCTTGCTCTCCTCCTCTTCAAATCTTCATCTTGGGGCTTGGGGAATAGAGCATTGCTCATGTTTTCTGCTAATTTCCTTTTTTGTCCTCCCTATTGATAGAGCCCCAAATGGTATAGGTTTAGAATGGGAATCTACCAGTCAGTTTGACTGTGAAACCAGTAGGAAACATACATTTTATAGACAAAGAGAGTAAAGACGGGGACATCGTGGGATAAGCAGCTCCATACTCCTAGTCTCTCTAGCGATGGTTAAACTAAATGAGCTAGGGACTCACCTGTTCATGTAACCCAAAGGCATCAATCAGAGATAAGACCCAGCTCACACTGCCATCTCCACCACAAACCACCACGCAAGAGCAAGCAAAGTTCTTGAACATGCAGAGCCTGGAAAGGAGAAGGGAAAGGGCAGTCATTTCATGAACTGACAAGTTTTAAAACTCTTTCCTACAATGTGCCAGGAGCTAAGGACTGCTCGTTCTGCACTCTGCTATTAGGCTACCTGCCTCCTTTTCCTTAACCTTTATCTCTCTGTGTACTTAAGATCATACGAAATGCTCCCATAGGCAATCCTGGAGAGTAGGCCTTACCTTGACCCACACTTTTGTTGGCTCAACCTTGTTCTGTAAGTTATTAGTGGCCTAGCCAAATCTACTTGCTCAGGCCTAGGAGGAATTCCTTGCACAGTTGCCAGTGGGTTCACAGAAACCAGGGCTGAACAGCCAGATGGTCTCTAAAAAATACAGCCCTCTAATAGAGATATGTCTACTTGGCCCCAGGAAAAAGAGTGAATGACAGGAAAGGTATATCGTAATATCAGTTTGTCTCCTCCTCTGAAGTCAGGAAACTACGTCTCCTGACTTCAGAGGAGGAGACAGAGATGCCAGCCCTGGCGGCGCAGACGCGAGAGATGCCGGCCCCAACCACCCAGGCAAAGAGGCGCAGCCCCGAGGAGCTACTCCACGTCCAATAGGCGGTGGCTGCGCGGGCGCAGGAGGGCCGAGAGGAGCTACTCCACGTTCAAGGTCAGGAGGGGCGGCCTTGAGGAGATACCCCTCGTCCAAAGTAAGGTACAACGGCTGCACGTTGCTGGAACGGCTGTGAAGAGATTTTTCAAGACCAAGGTAAGAGAAACCCAAATAAAACGGGAGGTATTGCAGGGGGACATCAGAGGGCAGACACACTGAAATCATAATCACAGGAAACTAGTTGATCTGATCACATGGACCACAGCCGAATGTGGTCCACTGGAGAAGGGAATGGCAAACTACCTCAGTATACTTGCCTTGAGAACACCATGAACAGTATCAAAGGGCAAAATGAAAGGATACTGAATGAGGAATTCCCCAGGTCGGTAGGTGCCCAGTATGCTACTGGAGATCAGTGGAGAAGTAACTCTAGAAGGAATAAAAGGATGCAGCAAAAGCAAAACCAATACCCTGTTGTGGCTGTGACTGATGATAGAACCAAGGTCCGGTGCTGTAAAGAGCAATATTGCATAGGAACCTGGAATGTTAGGTCCATTAATCAAGGCAAATTGGAAGTGGTCAAACAGGAGATGGAAAGATCAAACATAGACATTCTAGGAATCAGTGAATTAAATTGGACTGGAATGGATGAATTTAACTCAGATGACCATTATATCTACTACTGTGGGCAGGAATCCCTTAGAAGAAATGGAGTAGCCATCATGGTCAACAAAAGAGTCCAAAATGCAGTACTTGAATGCAATCTTAAAAACGACAGAATGATTTCTATTCATTTCCAAGGCAAACCATTCAATATTACAGTAATCCAGTCCTTTGCCCCAACGAGTAATGCTAAAGAAGCCAAAGTCGAATGGTTCTATGAAGACCTACAAGACCTTTTAGAACTAACACCCAAAAAAGATGTCCTTTTCATTATAAGGGACTGGAATGCAAAAGTAGGAAGTCAAGAAACACCTGGAGTAACAGGCAAATTTGCCCGTGGAGCATGGAATGAAGCAGGGCAAAGGCTAATAGAGTTTTGTTAAGAGAACACACTGGTCATAGCAAACACCCTCTTCCAACAACACAAGAGAAGACTCTACACATGGACATCACCAGATGGTCAACACCAAAATCAGATTGATTATATTCTTTGCAGCCAAAGGTGGAGAAGCTGTATACAGTTAGCAAAAACAAGACCAGGAGCTGACTGTGGCTCAGATCATGAACTCCTTATTGCCAAATTCAGACTTAAATTGAAGAAAGTAGGGAAAACCACTGGACCATTCAGATATGACCTAAATCAAATCCCTTATGATTATACAGTGGAAGTGAGAAATAGATTTAAGGGACTAGATCTGAAAGATAGAGTGCCTGATGAACTCTGAACAGAGGTTCGTGACATTGTAAAGGAGACAGGGACCAAGACCATCCCCATGGAAAAGAAATGCAAAAAAGCAAAATGGCTGTCTGAGAAGGCCTTCCAAATAGCTGTAAAAAGAAGAGGAGTGAAAAGCATAGGAGAAAAGGAAAGATATAAGCATCTGAATGCAGAATACCAAAGAATAGCAAGGAGAGACAAGAAAGCCTTCCTCAGTGATCAGTGCAAAGAAATCGATGAAAACAACAGACTAGGAAAAACAAGAGATCTCTTCAAGAAAATTAGAGATTCCAAGGGAACATTTCATGCAAAGATGGGTCGATAAAGGACAGAAATGGTATGGACCTAACCGAAGCAGAAGATATTAAAAAGATGTGGCGAGAATACACAGAAGAACTGTACAAAAAAGATCTTCACGACCAAGATAGTCACGATAATGTGATCACTGACCTAGAGCCGGACATCTTGGAATGTGAAGTCAAGTGGGCCTTAGAAAGCATCACTATGAACAAAGCTAGTGGAGGTGATGGAATTCCAGTTGAGCTATTTCAAATCTTGAAAGATGATGCTGTGAAAGTGTGGCACTCTATATGCCAGCAAATTTGGAAAACTCAGCAGTGGCCACAGGACTGGAAAAGGTCAGTCTTCATTCCAATCCCAAAGAAAGGCAATGCCAAAGAATGCTCAAACTACCGAACAATTGCACTCATCTCACATGCTAGTAAAGTCATGCTCAAAATTCTCCAAGCCAGGCCTCAGCAATATGTGAACCATGAACTCCCAGATGTTCAAGCAGGTTTTAGAAAAGGCAGAGACACCAGAGATCAAATTGCCAACATCCGCTGGATCATGGAGAAAGCAAGAGATTTCCAGAAGAGCTTCTATTTCTGCTTCATTGACTATGCCAAAGCCTTTGACTGTGTGGATCACAATAAACTGTGGAACATTCTGAAAGAGATGGGAATACCAGACCTCCTGACCTGCCTCTTGAGAAACCTGTATGCAGGTTAGGAAGCAACAGTCAGAACTGTACATGGAACAACAGAGTGGTTCCAAATAGGAAAAGGAGTGCATCGAGGCGTATATTGTCACCCTGCTTATTTAACTTATATGCAGGGTACATCATGAGGAACACTGGGCTGGAAGAAGCACAAGCTGGAATCAAGATTGCCGGGAGAAATATCATCAATCTCAGATATGCAGATGACACTACCCTTATGGCAGAAAGTGAAGAAGAACTCAAAAGCCTCTTGATGAAAGTGAAGAGGAGAGTGAAAAGTTTGGCTTGAAGCTCAACATTCAGAAAACAAAGATCATGGCATCTGGTCCTATCACTTCATGGGAAATAGATGGAAAAACAGTGGAAACAGTGTCAGACTTTATATTTTTGGGCTCCAAAATCACTGCAGATGCTGATTGCAGCCATGAAATTAAAAGACGCTTACTCCTTGGAAGGAAAGTTATGACCAACATTGATAGTATATTAAAAAGCAGAGACATTACTTTGCCATCAAAGGTCCGTCTAGTGAAGGCTATGGTTTTTCCCGTGGTCATGTATGGATATGAGAGTTCGACTGTGAAGAAAGCTGATTGCTGAAGAATTGATGCTTTTGAACTGTGGTGTTGGAGAAGACTCTTGAGAGTCCCTTGTACTGCAAGGAGATCCAACCAGTCCATTCTAAGGGAGATCGATCATGGGTGTTCATTTTAAGGACTGATGCTAAAGCTGAAACTGCAATACTTTGGCCATCTCATGCGATGAGTTGACTCACTGGAAAGACTCTGATGCTGGGAAAGGTTGGGGGCGGGAGGAGAAGGGGACGACTGAGAATGAGATGGCTGGATGGTATCACCGACTCTGTGGACATGAGTTTGAGTGAACTCCGGGAATTGGTGATGGACAGGGAGGCTTGGCGTGCTGTGATCCATGGGGTCGTGGAGAGTCGGATACGACTGAGCGACTGAACTGAACTGAACTGAACTTTAAAAGATGAAGCAAATCTGAGAGCAAGACTTAGGCTTGAAAAGATTTATGGAGAGTGCTAAAAGTCCTCTAGCCAGCCAACTCAAGATGTTCTATAGCTGTGTTTTTGTCCTGTCTTGAGAAAATAGATCTTTCCTGCCCAGGTACTAGAACAAATTCCAAGAAGCCTATCCTACTCTAGAATGTGCAGAGAAGGGAATCATTTCTGTATGTTCAACTACATCCCTTACCCCGTGCTTACCCGGCTTCAGGTCCACCCTTTGACAGGTCAAACACTTGAGATGGGTTAAGGTACTTTGAATTTCTGGAGGAAGACGACCCCTTGATGATCGCCGCTTTTGGAGTTGATGAAGATGAGAAGGGGGCATGAACAGCCTGAAGACCAATCAAGATTCCAAAAGTCTGAAGATACTACTAATTGGCCTAATAATGCACACAACAGAAAGAAAAGAAAAAAAAAAAAAAGAAAGGGCCACTGAGATGACATAACATCAAATTTCGCAGACTGTTAAAAACAGCTTTATTGAGGTATAACATATACAAAGAACTGCATATATTTGATGTGTACAATTTAATGAACTTAGACATATGCAAACACCCATGATACCATCACCACCATCAAGATAACAAGCATCTAATACCTCCCACAGCTTCCTTGTGCCTCTGAGACTGAAGAACAGAGGGGAAGTCAGATGCAACCCAAAGGGGCTTTCATGAAAAAAAAAAAGAAGAAACAGCTGGTCTTTGCCCAGCTGTTGCCAGGTAACCAATATTTCCTAAGTAACTACTACATACCAATCATCATACTAGATACTTTTGGGTTCTAGACCTTGCCCTCAAGCTGGGGAGACAGACATACACAAGAGTGTACTGTAACACAAAGAATAAATATAAAAATTGGTACCACGACCAAAGATCAATAAAATGCCAAGGGGAAACTAAGGAAAGAGAAGACTGAGAGTTTAGGAGAAGGATCAGCACACACTGAGTACTAGCTCAGTGAGTGATAGCTAAGTTGCTACACTGAGAAGACATAAGGTCAGGAGAGATAGGTATGAAAGCCTGACTTTCAGCCAGGAACTAATAACAGAAGATATCAACGTGGGGTGAAGCAGGGCACTTTAATTGCTCCTCTAAGGCTCTGGCAGAGCAATCTAAGTTATATCAACTTTCAGGGGAAACAAGACTATAGGGAAATTGTCTGGACAAGACAGAAGCTTTTAATAATCCCCAATAGTAAAATTCCCCATAGAGAAGTGGAGTTATAACAGTCTAAATTGCCAAAGCCTGCCAGCTCATGCTGAGTCGTAGAGTCTGTTGGCAGGGAGACAGGCAGGAGCAATGGCCTCATAGGAGATGCTAGACAAATTGTGAGCCCCCAAAACTCTGAGTTCATGGCTTTACAGGGATTCCCCAGCAAAAATAAGTGTAAAGAGGAAAAAGGATGTGGGTTGCTCCTGAATGGTGTGGGCTAGGGGGAGAGAGGCAGGTTGAAATGTCCCATTTGTTGTAGCTTGGATAAAAAGGAGCCTGAAGGAAGACTACTGACTTGTGCAGATTTCATGGCTATTTTACCTGGAAAAATATAAAGCAAACTTCCTCTATGGGCCAAGTTCTACTCACTGACCAGTGGAACTTTAAAGGCATCCTGAACCAGTTAGGCTGTCATCCACCAAATTTTCAGGACTTGCCAGGGCTCATAACTACATGAGGAGTCTGCTATGTCCCTTCAGTAGCATAGCCTGAAAGTAGTTATCCTCCTTGAACATATTATCCTTTTTTAACGCTTTTTTTAATGAAAAATGTATTAAAATAATGGTAATTAAGACATTCATTCATTCAACATATATGTATTGAGGACATTCTTTATGCTTGTCCTTGTTATGTTCTGATATATAATGATAGACAAGATAGAAAAAAATCTTTGCTCTTGTGGAACTTATATTCTAATACAAGGGTATAGACCATAACAAATAAACATAGAAAATAATGTGATATGAAGCAAAATAGAGCAGGAAAAGTGGATGGAGACTGAAAGGGATGTTATTTTAGACAAGATGGTCAGGAATGGCTCCTCTGGGGAGATGTCATTTGAGATGAGATTTGAATGAAGGAAGGTAGTAAGCAAAGCACATATCTGGGGGAAGAGATTTTAGGGATCAGGAGGAAGATTAAGAAGCTACCCAGGGAAGGGACATGGCCTGGGATGTCTAGGGACAGTGAAGAGAAGAGCATGGCTACTGTGGAGTGAGGGAGAGAGGTGACAGGGACCAGATAAAATGACAATAAGATATTAGATGAATCCTGTGAACAAGGTGACAAGATTACTACATGGATAGTAATGTGGGCTAGAATATAGCAATCTTAAGAAGATTCATAACCAAGTAAATAATCGTGTCCACAAGGTTGCTTTTGAATAGGCTAATGTTAATTTTAAGGGAATGTCCTGCATTATTCAGCAATTTTAACTAATTAAAATAAAAATACAGAAGGGCAACTTGTCAACTTTGAAGTACCTACAGCTGGAGGGAAAGCCACTGGATGACAGAATCAAGATTGACAAATGACCTTAACAAGCAGTTGGGTCAAAGTCAACAAGCTGAAAAGGGGATAAATGTGAAGCTTGGCCTTTAGGCCCAAGGGCATAAATTGCAGCAGAACAGGACAATAGGAACTTGGCTTGGCAGCATCAAAGTATGAAAAGGGCTTAGGGGATTTACTTGACTTTACACTCCAGATGAGTCAACAGTCTGAAAGAGCCTTTCAGTAAAGAGCTCATGTTTCTTTGAGCTACATTAATATAATCACAGTGCCCCAAACCAAGGAACCAACAGTCACTTTCAAACTTGTTCAGTTCATACCACAAAAGGATGTTAAGGTTGGCTTCCTGTTCCCATTCCTGTATTTTAAAATCCTCTTTTACAAATGTTAACTCCTCATTTAACCCTCATAAGGCATCCAGGTAAAGATTTATTTCTTACTGGCAGAGAACAAATGGTACATAAGGCAAAGAGAGGTTAAGTAACTGACCCAAAGTCACACAGTTAGTACATGATGGAGTGTGCTCCCAAGACTAGTAGTATCAGCATCATCTGAGGATGTGTTAGAAATGAAAATTCTTGTGCCCTACTCAGCTCTACTGAATCAAAAGCTGTGGGGCAGGGACTGGGGCCTAGAAATCTGTGTTTCAACAAGCCTTCCAGATGATTCTGATGCATTCTCAGATTTTACAAATACTGCATATGAATTTTGCCCCCATATGAATCAGGGATTCTGTCTTAGTCATATCCTATTCTCTACATTGTTTATCACTAAGCCTTACATATACTTGGTATTCAGTAAATGTATTAATTAATTCATGAAACAAATCTTGACTGTGCATATGCCATGTATCCAGGTTTAAGTGCTAGTGGTACAAGAGCTCCCAGTCTGGAGTAGGAGACATTCATGTGATGAACTATAATATAGTGTGGTAAGTGCTCTGAGATATGTGTTCTAGGTTCACAGCAAAGGAAGTGATTTATTTGTCAAGAGAAATGGGGAGGGGCATTACAGAAACTTTTAAACAGGAGATAAAAATTAACTTTTGTTTTCACCCTCTAGGATGAGAGAAGAAATTTACCAAGCAGATTGCGTAGGAAAAGGGGGAAATTAGAAGACATTCTCAGAAATTAAGAGCTTGTTGACTGAATAAATAATGAATGAATAGATGAGTTCTACTCAACAATGACACGTATTTCCTCAGATGCCTCCACTCTGGGATGCTGGAGAAGGGATTCCCTAGCTTGACCAGAGGGGTTGGCCCAGATCATTTTTAATGACTTTATCATCTCCAAGATGGGTGGGACTTCCCAGCAGGAGACCTATCCATTAAGGAGCATATCTGCCTAGACCAAGAAGCCAGAAAAAGTCAAGAAGATACAGAGGTTTTAAAAGATAATCCTAAGAAACCAAGTAATACATGCTAGAATGATGGGTTCTCAAGAGTGACATTCAGTTTGATCAAGACTGCAGATGATGAGGACGAAAGGGTAACTCATGGGGCATTAGTATGAGTTATTACACAAAAACAATGGCTTAGCGTAGGTGCTTCTAAGCAATAATATGACGTTGGTGGAAAGCAAAAGGAAACAGCAATGCTATTAGTTGACCATCTATAACAGGAATAAGAAATTATATAGGATGGGAAAAAACAAACTAAAAAACTCTAACTTCCACCAGGCCAGGAAACACAGAACCCATAGGGCCAATTACAAAGAAGAGGTGGCAGCCCCTTAACATTTATTTGGGAGTGATTTATTAGATGCTGAAGTGGATATCCTTCAGTCTCTCCAAAGACATCTTCCCCAGGTTCCTGTAGTGGTGAGCAAAGTCTCACCACTTCAGATTCAGGACTTCATTGACTTTCACTAGGAGCCTGAGTACACTTGGCTGACTAGTTTGCTACTTTTCCTGTTCTATCAACTCCATCTTCCCAGAAGTCCCTTTTTTTCTCCTAGCCAGTCAAGTATCTCTTATGTACCAAGGCATCAGTCTCATGACCTCTCTAGTTACCTATCTTGTAGGTGAATCTATGTGGATAAATATTTGAATAGATCTGAGTTTATTATATGCATGCATCCCTGAGTGAGGGATATGGGACTGAGCATGTCATCATGGAGACATATGAGTATGCTTGCCTGCAGAAAACTGTGTGAGTGGCTCATTCCATGTACCAATGTCTGTCTGTATCTGTGCTGGGATTAGGAAAGAAATTGGAAAATATTAGAGCAGCTCACATACATGTATGTACACATATGCTGTGTCTAGTTCTAAAACAGTTGTAATGTTTACAGGAATCCTTCCCCCTTCTGTTCTCTAAGGAAAGTATATACTCTTCTTTCTTTTCCTTTCTCTGCTCCCAGGTAATGTTGGGTTTTCCTTGGCAATGAAGTAGGCAGCAAGCAAACAAAATTATTTCATGGATTATCTAGTGTCTGGAAATCATGAAAAAGCTGAAATGAATTCTGATAATTTGGAAATAATTGTGACAGAGGCTACAAAGAACATCCCTACATACAGATACATCTACATTCACCATCCCAAAGGTCTAAAAGTCATGAGTTGTCTCCACACATAGGGGCTTCCCTGGTGGCTCAGCGGTAAAGAATCTGCCTGCAATGCACAAGACACAGAAGACACAGGTCTGATTTCTGGGTCAGGAAGATCCTCTGGAGGAGGAAATGGCAACCCACTCCAGTATTTGTGCTGGGAAAATCCCATGAACAGAGGAACCTGGTGGGCTATGGTCCATGGGGTCGCAAAGAGTAGGACACACTGAGCAACAGAGCACACAGGCATGCTCTACACATTTGCACACTTGTACTTTCAGAAATGGTTCACTGGTTGACTAGAATAATTTAATTGCAGTCATTTCCCCCAGGCTTTGCACCTTCCCTCCCTCCCCAATGTACTTCTGAGATTAATGTTTAGCTACTCACCATCACCTTTGGGGTCACTCAGGGCAGTGGGTGGAATGACTGATGACCGATGACTTCCAAACCAGCATTCCTTGGAAAACCATCTCCTGCAGTCGTCATGCACCTGGAACGACAGGAGAAGAAAGAAAAAAAAAAATAAAACATGAGTGGGGTGAGAAAAGGATAACATAGAGCATCATTTTGTCTCAATTCCAAAATTTAAGTGCTCAGTACTCAAAACTCCCTTTTTGAGATTTGGTGCCATACACATACTCCTGACTCAAACATCTTTCTCCATTTTGAGTCTGCATCATCCCTGAATGTGGTCTCTGAACCCCGTTCCTTTCAAAGGTGCCTTTCAGAAGATACTATTATAGGCACTGAGTAGATGCCAGTCCTAGGGCACAATTTTAGTGGCCTACAGAATAGGGAGTTTACTTGCAGTATAAGAGTGATAATCCTGATATGTTATTATACTTCAAACCTTACAACAATGATGTGTGTTAGGGAAGACATTACTAAATTTGTTTTAGAAATAAGAAAACCGAAGCTCAGAGAGGAAAAGGATTTTGCTCAAGGTCAAACAACTGGGAAGTAAAAAACCTAAGACTCGGCTACCTTCCCCACTAATGGCATACTTCCCAGATTTCTGATATCTTCAAGCATCACTTCCTGAAAAATTACACAGTTACTAGATGACATGAACCTGGCCTAATTAGGCAAAAGTAATTTGAAAAGATCCAGAGGACAATCAGAGTTGTCTTATTTTTAAATGACAATATAATTGAAATAAACATTACATTAATTTCAGGTATACAACATAATGACCTAATATCTGTATACATTGTGAAATTGTCACCAGAGTAAGTCTAGTTAAATCAATCATTATACATAGTTACATTTTTTTCCTTGTGATGAAAACTTAAGATTTACTTTCCTTTAAAATTTTTTATTTTATACTGGAGTATAACTGAGTAACAATGCTGTGTTAGTTTTAGGTATACAGTGAAGTGATTCAGTTATACATGTACATGTATATACTCTTTTTTCATGTTCTTTTCTCATTTAGATTATTATAGAATATTGATCAGAGTTCCCTGTGCTGTTCAGTATGTCAGATTGTTGCTAGATTTACTTTCTTAAGGAACCCTAACATATTACTAAAGGAATCCATCAAAACACAAGAAACCAAGAGGAGAAGACAAGAACAGAGAACTACAAAAACAACCAGAAAACAATGAACAAAATAGCAGTAAGTAAATGCCTATCAATAATCACTTTAAATGGACGAATTCTCCAATCAGAAGAAATAGAGGGCTGAATGGATACCAAAACAGGGCACATATATGTTGCTGATATGAAACTCACTTCGGATCTAAAGACACACACAGACTGAAAGTGCAAATGGATATTAAAAGAAAGCCATAGTAGCAATACTTATATTCGACAAAACAGACTTTAACACAAAGACTGTAACAAAATAAGGAAGGGCATTAAATTATGATTAAAGGGTCAATCCAACAAGAATATATAACATTTTCAAACATTTGTGCACTTAACAGTTCAGTTCAGTTCAGTAGCTCAGTCGTGTCCGACTCTCCGCGACCCCATGAATCACAGCACGCCAGGCCTCCCTGTCCATCACCAACGCCCGGAGTTCACTCAAACTCATGTCCACAGAGTCAGTGATGCCATCCAGCCATCTCATTCTCGGTCGTCCCCTTCTCCTCCCACAGAGGAGTACCTAAATATATAAAGCAAATATTAACAGAAATAACTGAAGAAAGAGACAGAAATACAAGGATTTTAGAGGACTTTAATATCCCAGTTACATCAATGGATACATCAGCCAACAGGGAACACTGGCCTTAACAAATTAGATTACCTTAACACGTGAGATGAGATTACCTTAATAGATATACATAGAACATTCCATTAAAAAGCAGCAGAATACATATTCTTTTCAAGTGTGCATAGAACATTCTCTAGATACATCACATGCTAAGCCATAAAACAAAGTAACATTAAATATAAGAAGATTCAAATCATGGTAAACATCTTTTCTGAAAAAATACTATGAAACTAGAAATGAACTACATGAAAAAAACTGGAAGAAACACAAACATAAGGACACTAAACAGCATGCTGCTGAATAACCAATAGGTCAATAAAAAAATCAAAATATACCTTGAGACAAATGAAAATGGAAACACACCTCTAAAATCTATGTTGTATTCAGTGTTAAGTCGTGTCCAAATCTTTGCAACCCCAAGGTCTGTATCATGTCAGGCTCCCCTGTCTTCCACTGTCTCCTGGAGTTTGCTCAAATTCATGTTCATTGAGTTGGTGATGCTATCTAACCATCTCATCCTCTGTTGCACACTTCTCCTCTTGCCTTCAATCATTCCCAGCACCAGGGTCTTTCCCAGTGAGTCGGTTTTTCGCATCAGGTGGCCGAAGTATTGAAGCTTCAGCTTCAGCATAAAACTTTTAAGGAATATTCAGGGTTGATTTCCTTTAGGAAGGAAACAGAAACCCACTTCAGTACTCTTGACTGGGAAATCCCATGGACAGAGGAGCATGGCAGGCTATAGTCCATGGGACTGCAAAGAGTTGGACACAACTGAGTGGTTAACACACTGACTGGTTTTGATATCCTTGCAGTCCAGGTTGGTCTCAAGAGTCTTCTCTAGCACCATAGTTTGAAAGCATCAATTCTTTGGTACTCAGCCTTCTTTATGGCTCAACTCTCACATCCATACATGACTACTGCAACAACCATAGATTTGATTATATGGTCCTTTGTCAGCAAAGTGATGTCTCTGCTTGTTAATACACTGTCCAGATTTGTCATAACTTTTCTTCCAAGGAGCAAGCCTTATTTTAATTTCATGACTGTAGTCACCGTCTGCAGTGATTTTGGAGCCCAAGAAAATAAAATCTGTCACTGCTTCCACTTTTCCCCCTTCTATTAATAGTTGCCATTGAGTGATAGGACCAGATGCCACGATCTTAGTTTTTTCAGTGTTGAGTTTAAGCCAGCTTTTTCACTCTCCCTTTTCACCCTCATCAAGAGACTCTTTAATTCCTCTTCACTTTCTACCACTACAGTGGTACCATCTGCATATCTGAGGTTGTTGATATTTCTTCTGGCAATCTTGATTCCAGCTTGTGATTTATCCAACCCAGCATTTTGCATGATATATTCTGCACACAAATTAAATAAGCAGGGTGACAATATACAGCCTTGTCATACTCCTTTCCCAATTTTGAACCAGTCAGTTGTTCCAAGTCCAGTTCTGTTATTTTTTTTTTTCTTTGATCTGCATACAGATTTCTCAGGAGGCAGGTAAGGTGATCTGGTATTTCCATCTGTTTAAGAATTTTCCACAGTTTGTTGTGAGCCACACAATCAAAGGCTTTAGAGTAGTCAATGAATCAGAAGTAGATGTTTTCCTGGAACTCCTTTGCTTTCTCCATGACCCAATGAATTTTGGCAATTTGATCTCTGATTCCTCTACCTCTTCAAAACCCAGCTTGTACATTTACAAGTTCTTGGTTCATGCACTGCTGAAGCCTAGTTTGAACAATTTTGAGCATAACCTTGCTGGCATGTGAAATGAGCACAGTGTTGGGTAGTTTGAGCATTCTTTTGCATGTCCCAAAATCTATGGGACACAGCAAAAGCAGCCATAGGAGGGAACTTTGTAACGATACAGGTGTACTCCCAGAAACAAAAATATCAAATAAAAAATCTAAATATCTTTCTAAAGGAAATACAAAAAGAAGAATAAGCAAAGCCCAAACTTAGGAGAAGGAAGAAAATAATAGATCATAGAGGAAATAAATGAAATAGAGTCTAAAAAATACAAAAGATCAATGAAAGTAAGAGCTGGTTTTTTAAAAAGACAAGCAAAATCAAGAAATTTATATTTAGTTAGGCTGATCAAAAAAAAAAAAGAACACCCTAAAAAAGAGAATCAGAAATTAAAAAGGAAAAATTATAACTTTACACAACAGAAATACAAAGGATTATAAGAGATTACTATCAACAATTGCATGCCAACAAATTAAACAACCTAGAAGAAATGAAAAAACTTCTAGATCATATAATCATCCAATGCAGAATCATGAAGAAACAGAAAATCTGAATAGACTCATAAGCTCCCCCATAGAAAAATCAAGGTCCAGATGGCTTCATGATGAATTCTACCAAATATTTTAAGAAGAGTTAATATCTATCACTTTCCAAAATAATGACAAAGGAATACTTACAAACTCGTTCTATAGGGCCACCATTATCCTGATACCAAAACCAGACAAAAACACTACAAGAAAGAAAATTATAGGCCAATATCTTTGATAAATATAGATGTAAAAATCATCAACCTAGCCATAGCAATCAGGTACAAAAAAGAAATAAAAGCATCAAAATAAGAAAAGCAAAAGTAAAAACTCACTATTTTCATATGACAGAGCACTATATAGAGAAGACACCAAAGGGTGCACCAAAAATGTAGTAAAGCTAATTAATTAAGAACTTTGCAGACACAAAATTAATATACAGGAACCTGTTGCATTTCTATACCCTAATAATGAACTATCAGAAAGATAAATGAAGAAAAGAATCCAATTTATAATTGCATCAAAAATAATAAAATATCTAGGAATAAATTTAACCAAGGAAGTAAAAAGACCTGTAACCTCAAAACAATAAGACAATGATTAAAGAAACTGAGGATGACACACCAAAATATGGAAAAATATACCACAGTCATGAACTGGATGACTCAATATTGTTAAAATGTCCATACTCCCCAAAGTAATCAACAGATTAAATGCAATCCTTATCAAAATATCAATGGCATATTTCGCAGAACAAGAAAAAACACAGTTCTTAAATGAAAACACAAAAGACTGCTAATAGCCAAAGCAATCTTGAGAGAACAAAACTAGGGCTGTCACACTTCCACACCACAAAGCTATAGAATTCATAGCAGTATGGAACTGGCACAAAAACAAGACACACAGATCAAGGGAACAGAACAGAGAGTCCAGAAATAAATCCACACTCATACGATCAGCTAACCTATGACAAAAGAGATAATAAGAATATAAATGGAAAAAAGACAGCCTCTTCAATAAAACTGAACAGCTGTATTGAAAAGAACGAAACTGGACCACTTTCTTACAAATATATGAAAATAAAATAAAATGGATTAGAGGCTTAAATGTAGACTTGAAACCATAAAACGAGAAGAAAACATAAGCAGTGAGCTCTTTGAAATATTTTTTTGTATATCTATCTTTGGGGAAGGCAACAAAAGCAAAAACAAACAAAAGGAATTATATGAAACAAAGACTTTTGCACAGTGAAGGAAAACACCAACCAAATGAAAAGACAGCCTCCTGACTGGGCAAAGATATTTGCAAATGATATACCCAGTAAAAGGTTTGATGTGGAAAATATATCAGGAACACATACAACTCAATACCAGGAAAAAAAAAAAAAACCTGGTTAATAAATGGACAGAGGACCTGAACAGACATTTGCCAATGCAGACATACAGATAGCCAAAAGGCACATGAAAATACGCTCAACATCCTTAATCATCAGGGAAATTCAAATCAAAATGACAATAAGATATCACCTCACAAGTTTCTGATGACTGTTGTCAAAAAGACAAGAAACAATAACTGATGGTGAGGATGTGGAGAAAAGGTTCACTTGTGCAATGTTGGTGGGAATGCAATTTGAGGCAGCCACTATGTAAAACATCATGGGGATTCCTCAAGAGAACTAAAAATAGAACTACCATGCAATCCATCAATTCCACTTCTAGGTATTTATCCAAAGAAATGAAAACACTAACTCCAAAAGATACACATACCCCTATGTTCACTGAATACTATTTATAATAACAAAGATATGGAACCACTATAAGTGTCCATCCATAGGTGAATAAAGAACATGTGATATATATATATATGTATATATATATATGCACACACAGATATAATGTATACATATATAATACATAGATATACATGTACTTATACACACATACACCATATGTATATACATACACATATATAATACATATAATGTATACATATATGTGTGTGTATATATATATATATAATGGTATATCACGGCCATAAAAAAGAACAACATTTTGTCATTTATGGCAACATGGATGGAGCTGGAGGTTATTATGGTAAGTGAAATAAGTCAGAGAGAGAAAAACAAATACAGTATTATTTCATATATATGTGGAATCTGAAAAGAAAACACATGAACAACAAAACAGAAATGGGCTCATATACACAAACTGGTGGTTACCAGAGTGGAAGAGGTTGGGGGATGAGTGAAATAAGTGACTGGGATTCAGAGGCACAAACTTAGGGCTATAAAACAGCCTTCAAGCTAGGCCTCAGTGGGGTTTCCCTGGTAGTTCAGCTGGTAAAGTATCTGCCTGCAATGCAGGAGACCCCGATATGATTCCTGGGTCATAGATATGACTCCTGGGAAGATTCCCTGGTGGAGGGATAGGCTATCCACTCCAGTATTCTTTGGTTTTCCTGATGGCTCAGATGGTAGAGAATCTGCCTGCAATGTAGAAGACCTGGGTTTGATACCTGAGTTAGGAAGATCCCCTGGAGGAGGGCATGGAAATTCACCCCAGTATTCTTGCCTGGAGAATCCCCGTGGACAGAGGAGTCTGGTGGGCTATAATCCATGGGGTTGCAAAGAGACACAACTGGGTGACTAAGCACAGCACACAGCACAGGTCTCAGCAGTATATGAACTAACTTGCAGATGTACAAACTAGGTTGAGAAAGGGCAGAAGAACTAGAGCCCAAATTGCCAACATTCATTGGATCATGGAGAAAGCAAGGGAATTCCAGGAAAACATCTACTTCTGCTTCAACAACTACTCTAAAGTCTTTCACTATGTGGATCACAACAAACTGTGGAAAATTCTTAAAGAGATCAGAGTACCAGACCACCTTACCTGTCTCCTGAGAAACCAATATGATGGTCAAGAAGTAACAGAACCAGACATCGAAAAACTGACTGGTTCAAAATTGGGAAAGGAGTACAACAAGGCTGTATATTGTCACCCTGCTTCTTTAAATTATATGCAGAGTATGTCATGCGAAATGCCAAGCTGGATGAATCACAAGCTGGAATCAAGATTGCTAAGAGAAATATCAATAACCTCAGATATGCAGATGGTACCACTCTAATGGTAGAAAGTGAAGGGGAACCAAAGAATTTCTTGATGAAGGTAAATTGGAGAGTGAAATAGCTGGCTTGAAACTCAACATACAAAAAACCTAAGATCATGGCATCTGATCCCATCACTCAATGGCAACTATTAATAGAAGGGGAAAAAGTGGAAGCAGTGACAGATTTTATTTTCCTGGGCTCCAAAATCACTGCAGATAGAGACTTCAGTCATGATATTAAAAGTTGTTTGCTCCTTGGAAGGAAAGCTATGACAAATCCAGACAACACATTGAGAAACACACATCACTTTGCTGACAAAAGACCATATAGTCAAATCTATGGTTGTTGCAGTAGTCCTGTATGGGTGTGAGAGTTGGACCATAAAGAAGGCTGAGCACTGAAGAACTGATGCTTTTGAATTGGGGTGCTGCAGAAGACTCTTGAGAGATCAAACCAAGTCAATCCTAAAGGAAATCAACCCTGAATATTCATTGGAAGGATTGATGCTTAAATTGAAGCTCCAATACTTTGGCCACCTGATACAAAGAGCTGACTCATTGGAAAAGACCCTGATGCTGGGAAAGATTAAGGCAAAAGGAGAAGGGGGCAGCAGAGGATGAGATGAAATGGTTAGATAGCATCACTTAATGTATATGAATTTTAGCAAACTCTGGGAAATAGTGGAAGACAGAGTAGCCTGGTGTTCTGTAGTGCATGGGGTTGCAGAGAGTTGGATACAACTTAGAGACTAAACAACCACAACAACAATATATATATATATATATAATTATTAGATATACATACAAAGATCCTGACGTTGGGAAAGATAGAAGCTGGAGGAGAAGGGAATGACAGAGGATGAGATAGTTGGATGGCATCACCAACTCAATGAACCTGAATTTGAGGAAACTCACGGAAATGGTGAAGGACAGGGAAACCTGGCATGCTTCAGTCGATGGGGTCACAAAGAGTTGGACATGACTGAGTGACTGAACAACAACCATACATATAAAAAAGAGAAAGGAATCTAAACATAACACTAAAGAAAGTGAAAGTGAAAATGAAGTTGCTCAGTTGTGTCCGACTCTTTTGCCACCCCGTGGACTGTAGCCTACCAGGCTTCTCTGTCCATGGGATTTTCCAGGCAAGAGTACTGGGGTGGGTTGCCATTTCCTTCTCCGGGGATCTTCCAGACCCAAGGATCGAACTCAGGTCTCCTGCATGCAGGCAGACGCTTTACCCTCTGAGCCACCAAACATAACACTGAAGGTAGCCTTCATATCACAAAGGAAGAGAGGAAAAGAAGAAAGGAACAAAAAGAAATACAAAAATAATGAACAAAATAGCAATAAGCACGTACTTATCAGTAGTCACTTTAAATATAAATGAACTAAATGCTCCAAACAGAATATGTAGAGTAGCTGAAGGGATTAAAAAAAAACCCAACAACCCATACATATGCACATACAAGAAATTCACTGCAGATCTAAAGATACATACAGACTGAAAGTGAGAGGATGGAAAAGAGTATTCAATGAAAATGGAAATTAAATAAAAGCCAAGATAGCAATAGTTATTTCACACAGAATAGAGTTTAAAACAAAGACTGTAACAAAGACAAAGGAAGACGTTACATAATGACATAAGGATCAAACCAAGAAGAACATATAACATTTGAAAACATATATACACCCAACACAAGAGCAAATAACTACATGAAGCAAATACTGGCAGACATAAAGGGAGAAATTTACAGTAACACAATAATAGGTTTTTAACAAACCACATATCAATAAACAGATCATCGAGATAGAAAATCAATAAGGAAATATTGTCCTTAATACATAAGATAAGCTGTTCTTTACATATATTCCATTCAAAAGCAGCAGAAGATAAATTATTTTTGACTATACGTGGAAAATTATCCAGAATAGGTCACATGTTAGGCTGAAGAAAACATCTCAGTAAATTTTAAGAAAATTGAAATAATATCAAACAACTCTCTGACCACAATGTTATGAGACTATAAATAAACTAGAAGGAAAAAAAAAAAAAAACTGGACGGGGGCAATTCCAAGATGGCAGAGGAATAGAATGGGAAACCACTTTCTCCCCCACAAATTCATCAAAAGATCATTTGAATGTTGAACAACTTCCACAAAACAATTTCTGAACACTGGTGGAGGACACCAGGCACCCAGAAAGGCAGCCCAATCTGTTCAATAGGAGATAGGACAAAATATAAAAGACAAAAACAGAGACAAAAGATTTAAGGATGAAGACCCTTCCTGGGGAGGGAGTCGTGTAGGAGGAGAAGTTTCCACACAGTAGGAAACCTTCTCACAGGCAGCTCTATGGGGAGTTTTGGAATCTCAGAGGGCAACATAACTGGGAGGGGAAAAAAAATTCACAAAATATGCGCCTAACCACAACTGCCAGTGGAGAAGTGGCCCAGACATTCATGTCCTCCAGCAGCAAGTGGGGGTTGGGCAGGGGGACGTGGACTGCATCATTGGTCCTTAGGGTAAGGACTGGGCCTGAATGCCATGAGGACAATCTGAAGGAGCTAATGTGAGATAACAACCCAAATCCTCAGAACACCGGAGACCAAAAAAAGACTTTTCCCACAAAAGGCTCTAAAGCCTCACAGTGCAAGGAGATCCAACCAGTCCGTTCTAAAGGAGATCAGTGCTGGGTGTTCATTGGAAGGACTGATGCTAAAGCTGAAACTGCAATACTTTGGCCACCTCATGCGAAGAGTTGACTCACTGGGAAAGACCCTGATGCTGGGAGGGATTGGGGGCAGGAGAAGAAGGGGACGACAGAGAATGAGATAGCTGGATGGCATCACCGGCTCAATGCACATGAGTTTGAGAGAACTCTGGGAGTTGGTGATGGACAGGGAGGCCTGGCATGCTGTGATTCATGGGGTTGCAAATTCGGACACAACTGAGCGACTGAACTGAACTGAAGTGAACTAACCCCTGGCAATATCACAGAACAAAGGATTGAGTGAAAACCAAAGGAGAGCAAACTGGCTTCCACATAGGGCCCTCCCTCCCCGGAGGCAGAGAGGCAGGCCTGCGACAGCCAGAGCTGGAAGGCAAGGGGCTGCTGCAATCTCGGCCCCATAGACTGCATCTTCCACCAAACTGTGAGCAGGTTTCCAGTTGCTAACCACATCTTCCTGGGATCCTGGAAGGTTGACATCCATCAGGAGTGTCACAGCCTGAGATCAGCTCCCCAGAGGAGACACAGGAAACACCTGGGACTAGGCTCTAGTGGCGCACCTGGGAAACCAAGTGACCAGGACCAGGGAGGTGAATAAGATGCACAGCCCACCTGGGACAGTGTGCTCGTCAAGCACCCAGTTGCCTGAGCTGCTCGGACCTGGGAAGGGCACAAAACACACAGCCCATCTGGGTCTGTGACCCTGCAGAGAACCTGAGTGGCTTATACCTGGGAATTGCATGAAATACAGGGCCCACTTGGGAAAGTGCCCCTGCAGAGCACCCTGGAGCCTGAGCAGTGTAGACCTGGGAAATACTGCCTTGGGCTGTGGCAAACCTAGTGTGGCCCATCCACTGTGAGCACTCCCCCCACATGCCAGTGGTATTCGCTTTCAGTGTCTCTCCCTCCCCACAACATAACTGAACAAGTGAGCCTAAATAAGTGGCCTCCTTTTACACATTGGAGAAGGAAATGGCAACCCACTCCAGTGTTCTTGCCTGGAGAATCCCAGGGACGGGGGGGCCTGGTGGGCTTCCGTTTATGGGGTCACACAGAGTCGGACACGACTGAAGTGACTTAGCAGCAGCAGCAGCAGTTGCCCCCTTGTGTCAGGGCAAAAATTAGATACTGAAGAGACTTTCAGAGGAAGCCAAAATAAACAAAGAAGGGGGAACCGCTCTGGAAGTGACAGGTGCAACAGGTTAAAACCCTGCATTTAATATTGGAGACTGTGCGTTTGAAGGGCACCTGTAGACCTTCCTCCCTCTTCTCTTCTCTACATAACTCTGAATCTCTCTGGGTGTTCCAGGCTATGGAGAGTATGTAGGGATTTGATTACTGGCTAGATTGCTCTCTCCCTTTTTGACTTCCCCTTTTCTCCTCCTGGGCACCTCTATCTCCCTCCTCCCTCTTCTCTTCTGTATATAACTCTGTGAACCTCTCTGGGTGCTCCTGGCTGTGGAGAATTGTTTCACCAAAAACCTAGGGGTTTTATCTTCTATGCTGTATGGATAAAATAGTCTTGAGGCTACTGTAAGAGAAGGACTGAAACCCAGAGGCAGGAGGCTTAACTCCAAAACAGTGAAACATCAGAGTACTCCTGACTCTAGGAAACATTAATAGACAAGAGCTCACCCAAAAGTGACTACACATACACTGAAACCAAGCTCCACCCAAGAGACAAAAAGTTCCAGTGCAAGACACATCATACTAATTCTCCAATAAAACAGGAGCACAATCCTGAACATTAAAAAATGGGCTGCCCAAATCCATGCCAAACCCATATAAACTCCAAAACTCTCTATTGGACACTTCATTGCACTCCAGAGAGAAGAGATCCAGCTCCACCCACCAGAAGACAGACACAAGCTCCCCCAAGCAGAAAACCTTGACAAGCCATTAGTCTAACTCCACCCGTAGGGAGCAGACTCCACAGTTAAGAGGAACCATGAACTTCCAGCCTGCAGAATGGGCACCCCAAACACAACAATCTAAACAAAATGCAAAAGCAGAGAAATATTCAACAGGTGAAGGAACATGATAAAAATCCACCAAAGCAAATAAAAGAGGAGGAGATAGGGAGTCTACCTGAAAGAGAATTCAGAATAGTGATAGTAAAGATGATGCAAAATCTTGAAAACAAAACGGAGTAAGAAATATATAGATTAGAGACAAGGATTGAGAAGATGCAAGATATGTTTAAGAAGGACCTAGAAGAAATAAAGAAGAATCAGTTAACAATGAATAATGCAATAACTGAGGTCAAAAACACTCTGGAGGGAACCAATAGTAGAATAACTGAGGCAGAAGAGACAATAAGTGAGGTGAAAGATAGAATGGTGGGAAAATCTCATATAAACAATCTACATGCTTCCCTTGTAGCTCAGTTGGTAAAGAATCTGCCTGCAGTGCAGGAGACCTGGGTTCGATCCCTGGGTTGGGAAGATCCCCTGGAGAAGGAAATGGCAACCCACTCCAGTATCCTGGCCTGGAAAATCTTATGGACAGAGGATCCTGGTGGGCTGCAGTCCATGGGGTCGCAAAGAGTTGAGCACGACTGAGCTAAAGGAACTGGAAAAAGAAGAACAAATATAACCCAAAGTTAATAGAAGGAAGTAAATGATAAAGATTTCTTCTCTAAGAAATAAATGAAATAGAGACTAAAAAATGGAAAAGATCAATGACACTAAGAGCTGGTTCTCTAAAAGATAAAATTGATAAACCTTTAGTCAGAATCATAAAAAAGAAGAGTGGATTCAAGTAAATAAAATCAGAAATGAAAAAGGAGAATTTACAACTGATACCACAGAAATAGAAAGGATCATAAGAGATTTCTATGAAAAAGTATATGATAATAAAAAGGACAATGAAGAAGAAATGGACAAATTCCTAGAAATGTACAATCTCCCAAGACTGAACCAAAAAGAAATAGAAACTATTATTAGACCAATTACTAGTAATGAAACTGAATCAGTATTAAAACACCACTCTCAAGAAACAAAAGCCCAGGACCAGATGGCTTCTCAGGTGAATTTTACCAAACATTTAGATGAGTTGACACCTATATTCTCAAAATATTCAAAAAATTGAAAAGGAAACACTTCCAAATTCATTCTATGAGGCCACCATTACCCTGATACCTAAACCTGACAAAACACTACAACAAAGAAAATCAAAGGCTAATATCTTTGATGAATATAGATGCAAAAATCCTCAATAAAATATTAGCAAAACAAATGTTATAATACATAAAAAGGATTTTACATGATGATAAAGCTGGATTCATTCTAGAGTCACAAGGGTGGTTCAACATATACAAATCAATCAATATGATACAGCACATTAACAAAAAGAAAGAAAAAATACTTGATAATCTCAATAAATGCATAAGAAGCATCTGACAAAATTCAAAATAAAAATTCTCATCAAAGTGAATATAATAAAGATGTGTTCGTTTACAACAAACTCATGGCAAACATAATACTCAGTGGAGAAAAGCTGAAAACCTTCTTGCCAAATTGAGGAATAAGACAAAGATGCCAACGCTCACTGCTTCTGTTTTACATATTATTAGAAGTCTTGGATATAGATATGAGGCAAGCAAAAGAAACAAAAATTGTCCAAATTGGAATGGAAGGAATAAAACTGTCATTATCTGAAGATGACATGCTACTCTATATACAGAATACTAAAGTCTATATGTAAAACAACTAGAACTAATAAATGATTTCAGAAATGGACTAAGATACAAGTTTAATACACAGAAGTCTTTTGTATATCTATACACTAATAATGAAATATCAGAAGAAGAAAGTGAAAAAAATCTCATTTGAAGTAGCATTAAAAAAAACTCTAGGAATAGAGTTAACCAAGGAGGTGAAAGACTCATCGTATGAAAACTATAAAATTTTGATAAAAGTGATTAAATATTACTCAAAGAAATGGAAAGATAATCACCTGCTCTTGGAATGGAAGAACTAATATTGCTAAAATGGCCACACTACCCAAAGCAATCTACAGATTTAATGCAATCCCTATCAAAATACCCATAGCATTTTTCACAGAACTAGAACAGATAATTCTAAAATTTATAGGAAACCACAAAAGACTCAGAACTGCCAAAAATATCTTGACAAAGAATTAGAAAGCTGGAAAAATCACACTCCCTAACTTCAGACCTTCAGACTTTGTAGTAATACAAAGTAACAGTAAGGAAAACATACTATTGGCACTAAAACAGACACATGGATCAGTGGAATAAAATAGACAGCACAGAAAGAAACCCACACACATATGGCCCATGACAAAGGAGGCAAGATTATACAATAGAGAAAAGAGAGACTCTTCAGTAAGTGGTGCTGGTAAAACTGGACATCTAGATTAAAAAAAATTATAAAATATTCCGTTAAGCCACATACAAAAATAAACTCAAATGGTTAAAGACCTAAATGTTAAGACATAACACTTCTAGAAGAGAACAGGGGCAAAACATTCTTTGACATAAATCATAGCAATATTTTCTTAGATCAGTTTCCCAAAGCAAAAAAAAAAAAATTGGAAAATATTTTAAAATAGGACATAATCAAACTTAAAAGCTTTTGAACAGCAATGAAAACCATCAACAAAATGAAAAGATAACCTATGGAATAAGGGAAAATATTTGCAGTGTGACCAAAAGCAGTTAATATCTAATATATACAAACAACGCATACAACTCAATATTGAAAAAACAAACAACCCAATCAAAAATTGTGCAGAAGATTTAAAAAGACATTTTTCTAAGGAAGAAATACAGTTGGCTAACAAAAAGATCTCAATATCACTAATTATTAGGGAAATGCAAATAGGGAAAAAACTATAATGAGGTATCTCTTCACAGCACTCAGAATGGCTATCATCAAAAGGTATATAAATAATAAATGCTGGAGAAGATTTATAGAAAAGGGAACCCTCCTACACTGTTTGTGGGAATCACTGTGTAATTTGTGTAATCACTGTGGAAAACAGTATGCTGCTGCTAAGGTGCTTCAGTCGTGTCCGACTCTGTGCGACCCCATAGACGGCAGCCCACCAGGCTCCCCCGTCCTTGGGATGCTCCAGGCAAGAACATTGGAATGGGTTGCCATTTCCTTCTCTAGTGCGTGAAAGGTGAAAGTGAAGTCGCTCAGTCGTGTCAACCTCTTAGCGACCCCATGGACTGCAGCCTACCAGGCTCCTCCATCCACGGGATTTTCCAGGCAAGAGTACTGGAGTGGGGTTCCATTGCCTTCTCCGTGGAAAACAGTATGGAGTTTTCATAAAAATCTAAACCATATGATCCAGCATTTCTACTCCTTGGTACGTATCTGGAAAAAATGAAAACTCTTAATTTGATAAGATACATGCATCTCAATGTTCTTAGCAGCACTATTTACAATAGCCAAGATGTGGAAGTAACCCAAGTGCCAGTCAAAAGATGACTGGTTTAAGAAAGTATGAAATGCATATACAATGGAATATTACTCAGTCATAAAAGGAATGAAATCTTTCCATTTGCAGCAAAGTGCATGGACTTAGAAAATATTATGCTTAATGAAATAAGTCAGACAGAGAAAGACAAATACTATGGACGACAGAGGATGAGATGGTTAGATAGCATCACTGACTCAAAGGACATGAGTTTGGGTAAATTCCAGGAGTTGGTGATGGACAGGGAGGCCTGGCATGCTGCGTTTCATGGGGTCGTAAAGAGTCGGACATGACTGAGCGACTGAACTGACTGATACGATATTGTTTTTATGTGGAATCTAAAAAATAATACAAATAAATTTGAGAAATAGACTCACAGAGGAAGAAAAACGCTTGGGTTTTCAAATGGGAGAGGAAGTAGAGGAGGGACAAATTAAGAGTACGGGATTAATAGATACAAAGTAGTATACATAAAATAGATAAGCAACAAGGATATAGGGAATATACAGTATATATGCTGCATGGGGAAGTATATACAATATCTTTTAAAAATCCATAATGGAATATAATCTGCAAAAAATTGAATACTATACACCTGAAATTAACATAATTTTATAAATCAATTATACTTTCATTAAAAATGAAATAAAAGATTATAAAGAGTGTAGATGAGGCTAGGAAGAAATAGAAACACTTAGAATGGAAAATTATTCATCCATAAAAAGGAACGAAGTATTACATACATTCTTGTTGCTGTTGTTTTGTTTACTAGCCTTTTATTTTTTATTTGAGAAAAGTTGCTTTACAATGTTGCGTTAGTTTCTACTGTAGAGCCAAGTGGATCAACTTTCAGTTCAGTAACTCAGTTGTGTTCAGTCCTTTGTGTCCCCATGGACTGCAGCAAGCCAGGCTTCCCTGTGGATCACCAAATGCCAGAGCTTGCTCAAACTCATGTCCATTGAGTCAGTGATCCATCCAACCATCTCATCCTCTGTCATACCCTTCTCCTCCTGTGTTCTGTCTTTCCCAGCATCAGAGTCTTTTCTAATGAGTCAGCTCTTTGCATCAGTTGGCCAAATTATTGGGAGTTTCAGCTTCAGCATCAGTCCTTCCAATAAACACCCTGGACTGATCTCCTTTAGAATGGACTGGTTGGATCTCCTTGCAGTCCAAGGGACTCTCAAGAGTCTTCTCCAACACCACAGTTCAAAAGCATCAGTTCTTCAGTGCTCAGCTTTCTTTATGGTCCAACTCTCATATTGATAGGTGACTAATGGAAAAACCATAGCTTTGACTAGATGGACTTTTGTCAGCAAAGTAAAATCTCTGCTTTCTAATATGCTGTCTAGATTTGTCATTGCTTTTCTTCCAAGGAGCAAGTATCTTAATTTCATGACTGCAGTCACTGTCTGCAATGATTTCGAAGCCCAAGAATATAAAGTCTCTCACTGTTTCCCCACTTATTGCCCATGAAGCGATGGGACCGGATGCCATGATCTTAGTTTTTTTTTAATGTTGAGCTTTAAGCCAGCTTTTTCACTCTCCTCTTTCACTTTCATCAAGAGGCTCTTTAGTTCCTCTTTGCCATAAGGGTGGTGTCATCTGCATATCTGAGGTTACTGGCATTTCTCCTGGCAATTTTGATTCCAGTTTGTGCTTCAATCAGACTCACATTTTGGATGATGTACTCTGGATATAAGTTAAATAAGCAGGGTGACAATATATAGCCTTGATATACTCCTTTCCCAATTTGGAACCAGTTCATTGTTTTATGTCCTGTTCTAACGATTGCTTCTTGACCTGCATACAGATTTCTCAGGAGGCAGGTAAGGTGGGCTGATATTCCCATCTCTTGAAGAATTTTCCACAGTTTGTTGTGATCCATGCAGTCAAAGGCATTAGTGTCATCAATAAAGCAGAAAGAGATGTTTTCCTGGAATTCTCTAGCTTTTACTATGATGCAACAGATGTTGGCAATTTGATCTCTGGTTCCTCTGCCTTTTCTAATTCCAGCTTGAACATCTGGAAATTCTCAGTTCACGGACTGTTGAAACCTAGCTTGGAGAATTTTGAGCATTAATTTGCTCGTGTGTGAGATGAGTGCAATTGTGCAGTAGTTTGGACATTCTCTTTGGCCTTGCCTTTCTTTGGGATTTGAATGAAAACTGACCTTTTCCAGTCCTGGAGCCACTGCTGTGTTTTCCAAATTTTCTGGCATAGATAGTGCAGCAGTTAAACAGCATCATCATTTAGGATTTGAAATAGCTCAGCTGGAATTCCACCACCTCCACTAGCTTTTTCACAGTGATGCTTCCTAAGGACGACATGACTTTGCACTCCAGGATGTCTGGTTCTAGGTAAGTGATCATACCATCGTGGTTTTCTGGGTCATTAAGATGTTTTTTGGTATAGTTCTATGTATTCTTGCCCCCTCTTCTTAATATCTTCTGCTTCTGTTAGGTCCATACCATTTCTGTCCTTTATTGTGCCCATCTTTGCATGAAATGTTCCCTTGGTATCTCTAATTTTCTTGCAGAGATCTCCAGTCTTTCCCATTCTATTGTTTTCCTCTATTTCTTTGCTTTGATCACTGAGGAAGGCTTTCTTATCTCTCCTTTCTATTTTTTTGTAACTCTGCATTCAAATGGATATCTTTCCTTTTTCTCCTTTGCCTTTTGCTTCTCTTCATTTCTCAGCTATTTGTAAGGCCTCCTCAGACAACCATTTTGCCTTTTGGATTTCTTTGTCTTGGAGACATTTTTGATCACAGCCTCCTGTACAATGTTATGAAATCTCTGTCCATAGTTCTTCAGGCATTCTATCAGATCTAATCCCTTGAATCTATTTGTCACTTCCACTGTATAATTGTAAGGGATTTGATTTAGTTCATAATTGAATGACCTAGTGGTTTTCCCTACTTTGTTCAATTTAAGTCTGGATTTTTCAATAAGCTGTTCATGATCTGAGCCACAGTCAGCTCCTGGTCTTGTTTTTGCTGACTGTATAGAGCTTCTCCATCTTTGGCTGCAAAGAATATAATCAGTCTGATTTCAGTATTGACCATCTGGTGATGTCCATGTGTAGAGTTGTCTCTTGTGTTGTTGGAAAGGGGTGTTTGCTATGACCAGTGCGTTCTCTTAGTAAAACTCTATTAGCCTCTGCCCTGCTTCATTTTGTACTTCAAGGCCAAACTTGCCTGTTACTCCAGGTATCTCTTGAATTCCTACTTTTGCATTCCAGTCCCCTATGATGAAAAGGACATCTTTTTTGGTGTTAGTTCGAGAAGGTTTTGTAGGTCTTCATAGAACCATTCAACTTCAGCTTCTTTGTCATTAGTGGTTGGGGCATAGACTTGGATTACTGTGATATTGATTGGTTTGCCTTAGAAATAAACAAAAATAATTCTGTCACTGTTGAGATTGCACCCAAAGCATTTCATACTCTTTTATTGACTATGAGGGCTACTCCATTTCTTCTAAGGGATGCTTGCTCACAGTAGTATATATAATGGTCACCTGAATTAAATTCACACATTCTGGTCCATTTTAGTTCACTGATTCCTATAATGTCGATGTTCACTCTTTCCATCTCCTGATTGACCACTTTACAATCTACCTTGATTCATGGACCTAACATTCCAGATTCCTATGTAATATTGTTCTTTACAGCATCGGACTTACTTCCATCACCAGTCACATCCTCAACTGGGTGTTGTTTTCGCTTTGGCTCCATCTTTTCATTCTTTTCAGAGTTATTTCTTCACTCTTCTCCCCAGCAGCATATTGAGCACCTACTGACCTGGGGAGTTTGTCTTTCAGTGTCATATCTTTTTTTGCTGTTTTATATTATTCATGGGGTTTTCAAGGCAAGAATAATGAAGTAGTTTGTCATTCCCTTCTCCAGTGGACCACATTTTGTCAGAAGTCTCCACTATGACACACCCATCTTGGGTGGCCCTACACAGGCATGGCTCATAGTTTAACTGAGTTAGACAAGGCTGTGATCCATGTGATCAATTTGGTTAGTTTTCTGTGACTGTGATTTTCATTCTGTCTGGCTTCTGATGGATAAGGATAAGAGGCTTGTGGAAGCTTCCTGATGGGAGGGACTGGCTGTGGGGGAATCTGGGCCTTGCTCTGATGGGCAATGTCATTCTCAGTAACTCTTTAATCCAATTTTTTTGTTGATGGGTGGAACTGTGTTCCCTCCCTGTAGTTTCCCATAAGACCAAACTATGGTAGGGGTAATGGCAACCTCCTTCAAAAGGACTTATGCCGAGGCTCCCAGGACTGTTGTATTCAGTGTCCCTGACCCCATGGCAGCCCACTATTGACCCACGCCTTCACTGAAGACTCCTGGACACTCACAGGCAAGTCTGGCTCAGTCTTTTGTGGGATCACTGCTCCTTTCTCCTGGGTCCTGGTGTGCACAAGGTTTTGTTTGTTCCCTCCAAGCGTCTGTTTCTCCAGTCCTGTGGAAGTTCTGTAATCAAATCCCACTGTCCTTCAAAGTCAAATTCCCTGGGGGTTCTCAGTTCCTTAGCAGATCCCCATGTTTGAAAATTTGTTGTGGGCCCTAGAACTTTCATAACATTGTGATAAATTATTTGCTAAAACTGTTCTCCAGTTTGTGGGTCATCTGATCAGTGGCTCTATGGTGGGGCTAATGGCGACCTCTTCCAAGAGGACTTATGCCACCCACTGCACCTCACAGGTCTGCTGCAACCAGAGCCACTGTCCCCGCAGCAGGCTTCTGCTTTCTAGTGCCTCCGCAGTTGACACGCAAACATTTGAGCCCTCTGAGCTTCTCTGGCATATATGGGGTTTGATTCTAAATACGATTTCGCTCCTCCTACCATCTTTTGGGGCTTCTCCTTTGTCCTTGGATGTGGGGTATCTCTCTTTTTTTTTTTTTTTTTTGGTGGGATCCAACATTCTCCTGTCGATGGTTGCCCAGCAGCAGGTTGCAATTTTGGAGTTCTCTTGGGGGAAGATGAGTGCACATTCTCCTGCTCTTCCATCTTTGAGACACTATATGTATATATATATCTCCTCTTTTTTGGATTTCTTTCCTACTTAGGTCACCACAGAACACTGAGTATGGTTTTCTGAGCTATACAGTAGGTTCACATTTGTTATCAATTTTACACATTGTATCAATAGTATATATATATCAATCTCAACCTCTCAATTCATCCCACCCCTCCCTTTCCCAGCTTTGTGTGTATACATTTGTTCTCTATCTGTGTCTCTATTTGGTTTGAAAATAAGATCATCTATACCATTTTCCTAGATTCCACATATATGCATTAATATATGATATTTGCTTTTCTATTTCTAACTTACTTCACTCTGCATGACAGTCTCTAGTACATTCATTCTTATACATGGATGAACCTTGAAAATATTAAGCTAAATGAAACATCAGCCAAAAAAAACCACTATTATGTGATTCCATCTATATGAAATGTCCAAAATAGTCAAATTCTGAGAAAAAATGTAGATTAGTGGTTGCCAGAGCCTGCAAAGAGGGGTCCTGGCGATTGATTGCCAATAGGTGTGTGGTTTCTTTTTGAGGTGATGAAAATGTTCTAAGATATTGTAGTGGTGATTACACAACACTGTGATATACTAAAAAAAAATTGAATGTACACTTTAAATGGGTGAATTGCGTGGCATGTGAATTATGTCTCAATAAAGATGTTACAATTTTTATAAAAATCCTTAACAAAATATTAGTAAACTGAATTTAACAATGCATTACTAAAAGGATCATACATCAAGTAGTATTTATCCCAGGGATGTAAAGATGATTAAATATATGCAAATCAATCAATGTAATACACCGTATTAACAAACTGAAGAATAAAAATCATATGATAATCTCAATAGATGCCTAAAAAGCTTTTGACAAAATTCAACATTTATTTATGATAAAACTCTCCAGAAAGCGGGAATAGAGGAAACATACTTCCACTGAATAAAGGCCAACTGAGAGCTAACGAAATGACAAACTGATAGCTAACAGCATACTCAATGTGAAAAGCTGAAAGTATTTTCTCTGAGATCAGGAACAAGACAAAGCATTCCACTCTTGCCACTTTTGTTCAAAATGGTATTGGAAGTCCTAGCCAAAATAGAAAAAAAAAATGATAAAAAGAATCCAAATTGGAAAGGAAGATGTAAAATTGTCACTGTTTGCAGATGACATTGTACTATACATAGAATACCCTAAAGATGCCATGAAAACACCACTAGAACTCATCAATGAATTTGGGTAAGTTGCAGGATATGAAACTAAGACACAGAAATCTGTTGCATTTCTATATACTCACAATAAACTATGAGAAAGTGGAATTAAGAAAGCAATCCTATTTACAACAACATCAAAAGAATAAAATACCTAGGAATAAATCTAACTGAGGATATTAAAGACCTTTACACAAAAAACTATAAAACACTGATGAAAGAAATTGAATATGACACAAGATATACCATCTCCATGGACTAGAAGAATTAATGTTAAAATGACCATATTATCAAGGCAATCTACAGATTCAGTGCAATCCTTATAAAAATACCAAAATAATTTTTCACAGAACTAGGACAAATAATTCTAAAACTTGTGTGGAAACACAAAAGACCCAAAAGAGCTATAATAATCTTGAAAAAACCAGAGCTGGAGGTATCAACCTCCATGATTACAAGTTGTACCACAAAGCTACAGTAATCAAAACACATTGGTACTGGTACAAATGGGCTTCCCTGGTGGCTCAGACAGTAAAGCATCTGCCTGTAATGTGGGAGACCTGGGTTCGATCCCTGGGTCGGGAAGATACCCTGGAGAAGGAAATAGCAACCCACTCCAGTACTCTTGCCTGGAAAATTCCATGGACAGAGGAGCTTTGTAGGCTACAGTCCATGGGGTCTCAAAGAGTCGGACATGACTGAGCGACTTCACTTCACTTCATAGAGCCTGTAGACTCCAGGGCTGGTTCACCTCAGGCCAAAGAAATAACAGGGAGGGATCACAGCCTCACACATCAGCAGACAAGTGGATTAAAGTTTTACTGAGCACCAGAGCAAGACTCAGTTCTACCCACCACCATGGTAGACATGGTAGACATGGTAGACAAATGAAGACAGCCTAAGAGATCTATGGGATAACATTAAATGCACCAACATTTGCATTATAAGGGTCCCAGAAGGAAAAGAGAAAGGACCCATGAGGTTGCAAAAAGTCAGACACAATGAGGCCACTAAGCATGCATGCACACGTTATGTATGAAAGTTGTTTAGAGGGTCAATCCTAAGTGTTCTCCTTATGAGGAAGATAATGTTTTTATTTGTTTAATTTTGTATCTTTATGAGATGATGTAGGTTCACTAAACTTATTTTAGCAATCATTTCATGATGTATGTAGTAAGTCTAATCATTATGTTGGATAGCATAATCTTGTACAGTGCTGTATGTCAATTTGTTGTTCAGATGACTTGGCAACTCCATGCTCCATGGACTGAAGCAAGACAGGCTTCCCTCTCCTTCACTATCTCCCTGAGTTTGCTCACTCATTCAGTCAGTGATGCATCCAACCATCTCATCCTCTGCCACCCACTTCTCCTCTTGCCCTCAATCTTTCACAGCATCAGGGTCTTTTCCAGTTAGTCAGCTCTAAAGGAGATCAGTCCTGGGTGTTCATTGGAAGGACTGATGCTGAGGCTGAAACTCCAATACTTTGGCCACCTCATGTGAAGAGTTGACCCACTGGAAAAGACTCTGATGCTGGGAGGGATTGGGGGCAGGAGGAGAAGGGGACGACAGAGAATGAGATGGCTGGATGGCATCACCGACTCGATGGACATGAGTTTGAGTGAACTCTGGGAGTTGGTGATGGACAAGGAGGCCTGGAATGCTGTGATTCATGGTTTCACAAAGAGTCGGACACGACTGAGTGGCTGAACTGAATGTATCAGGTGGCCAAAGTATTCGAGCTTCAGCTTCAGCCAACAGTCCTTCCAACGAATGCTCAGGGTTGATTTCCTATAGGGTTGACTGGCTGGATCTCCTTGCTGTTCAAAGGACTCTCAAGAGCCTTCTACAACATCATACTTAGAAAGTATCAATTCTTCAGCACTCAGCCTTCTTTATGGTCCAGCTCTTACACCTGTACATGACTACTGGAAAAACCATAGATTTGACTATATGGATCTTTGTGGGTGTAGTGATGTCTCTGCTTCTTAATATGCCATCTAGGTCTGTCATAGCTTTTCTTCCAAGGAGCAAGTGCCTTTTAATTTCATGGTTGTGGTGATTGTCCACAGTGATTTTGGAGCCAAGAAATTAAAATCTGCTACTGTTTCCATTTTTTTTACAAATAGCTGTAAAAAGAAGAGAGGCGAAAAGCAAAGGAGAAAAGGAAAGATATAAGCATCTGAATGCAGAGTTCCAAAGAATAGCAAGGAGAGATAAGAAAGCCTTCCTCAGTGATCAATGCAAAGAAATAGAGGAAAACAACAGAATAGGAAAAACAAGAGACCTCTTCAAGAAAATTAGAGATTCCAAGGGAACTTTTCATGCAAAGATGGGCTCGATAAAGGACAGAAATGGTATGGACCTAACAGAAGCAGAAGATATTAAGAAGAGGTGGCAGGAATACACAGAAGAACTGTACAAAAAAGATCTTCACGACCAAGATAGTCACGATAATGTGATCACTGACCTAGAGCCAGACATCTTGGAATGTGAAGTCAAGTGGGCCTTAGAAAGCATTACTACGAACAAAGCTAGTGGTGGTGATGGAATTCCAGTTGAGCTATTTCAAGTCTTGAAAGATGATGCTGTGAAAGTGCTGCACTCAATATGCCAGCAGATTTGGAAAACTCAGCAGTGGCCACAGGACTGGAAGAGGTCAGTCTTCATTCCAATCCCAAAGAAAGGCAATGCCAAAGAATGCTCAAACTACCGCACAATTGCACTCATCTCACACGCTAGTAAAGTCATGCTCAAAATTCTCCAAGCCAGGCTTCAGCAGTATGTAAACCGTAAACTCCCAGATGTTCAAGCAGGTTTTAGAAAAGGCAGAGGCACCAGAGATCAAATTGCCAACATCCACTGGATCATGGAGAAAGCAAGAGAGTTTCAGAAAAACATCTATTTCTGCTTCATTGACTATGCCAAAGCCTTTGACTGTGTGGATCACAATAAACTGTGGAACATTCTGAAAGAGATGGGAATCCCAGACCACCTGACCTGCCTCTTGAGAAACCTGTATGCAGGTCAGGAAGCAACAGTTAGAACCGGTCATGGAACAACAGACTGGTTCCAAATAGGAAAAGGAGTGCGTCAAGGTTGTATATTGTCACCTTGCTTATTTAACTTATATGCAGAGTACATCATGAGGAACGCTGGGCTGGAAGAAGCACAAGCTGGAATCAAGATTGCTGGGAGAAATATCAATAACCTCAGATATGCAGATGACATTACCCTTGTGGCAGAAAGTGAAGAGGAACTCAAAAGCCTCTTGATGAAAATGAAAGAGGAGAGTGAAAAGGATGGCTTGAAGCTCAACATTCAGAAAACAAAGATCATGGCATCTGGTCCCATCACTTCATGGGAAATAGATGGAAAAACAGTGGAAACAGTGTCAGACTTTGTTTTTTTGGGCTCCAAAATCACTGCAGATGCTGATTGCAGCCATGAAATTAAAAGACGCTTGCTCCTTGGAAGGAAAGTTATGACAAACCTTGATAGTATATTAAAAAGCAGAGACATTACTTTGCCGACCAAGGTCCGTCTAGTCAAGGCAATGGTTTTTCCCGTGGTCATGTATGGATGTGAGAGTTGGACTGTGAAGAAAACTGATCGCCGAAGAATCGATGCTTTTGAACTGTGGTGTTGGAGAAGACTCTTGAGAGTCCCTTATACTGCAAGGAGATCCAACCAGTCCATTCTAAAGGAGATCAATCCTGGATGTTCATTGGAGGGACTGATGCTAAAGCTGAAACTCCAGTACTTTGGCCACCTCATGAGACGAGTTGACTCACTGGAAAAGACTCTGATGCTGGGAATGGTTGGGGGCGGGAGGAGAAGGGGACGACGGAGAATGAGATGGCTGGATGGCATCACCGACTCTGTGGACATGAGTTTGAGTGTACTCCGGGAGTTGGTGATGGACAGGGAGGCCTGGCGTGCTGTGATTCATGGGGTCGCGGAGAGTCGGACACGACTGAGCGACTGAACTGAACTGAACTGAACTGAACTGAACTGTTTCCATTTTTTTTTCCCCTCTATTTGCCATGAAGTGATGGGACTGGATGCCATGATTTTAGTTTTTTGAATGTTGTTTAAAGCCCACTTTTTCACTCTTCTCTTTTACCTTCATCAAGAAGCTCTTCAGTTCCTCTTCATTTTCTGCCATTAGGGTGGTATCATCTGCTTTTCTGAGGTTGCTGAAATTGCTCCCAGAAATCTCAATTACAGCTTGTGATTAATCCTTCCCAGAATTTTGCTTAATGTACTCTGCATAAAAATAATCAGGGTGACAATATGTAGCCTTGACCTACTCTTTCCCAATTTTGAATCAGCCTATTGTTCCATTTCCAGTTTTGTTGCTTCTTGACCTGCATACTAGCTTCTCAGGAGGCAGGTAAGATGGTCTGGTATTCCCATCTCTTGAAGAATTTTCCACAGTTTGTTGTGATCCACATAGTCAAAGGCTTTCACGTAGTCAATGAAGCAGAAGTAAATGATTTTCTGGAATTCTCTTGCTTCTTCTATGATCCAACAGATGTTGGCAATTCGATCTCTGGTTCCTCTGCCTTTTCTAAGTTCTTGGTTCATGTACTGTTGAAGTTTAGCTTGAAGGATTTTGAGAATAACCTTGTTAGCAGGCAAAATGAGCACAGTTGTATAGTACTTTGAACATCCTTTGGCATTGCCTTTCTTTGGGATTGGAATGGAAACTGACCTTTTTTAGTCCTCTGGCCATTGCCGAATTTTCCAAATTTGCTGACATATTGAGTGCAACACATTAACAGCATCATCATTTAGGATTTGAAATATCTCAGCTGGAATTCCATCACCTCCTTTAGCTTTTTTCATACTAATGCTTCTTAAGACTCACTTGACTTCACACTCCAGGATGTCTGGCTCTAGGTGAGTGACCACATTATTGCGGTTATCTGGGTCATTAGGACCTTTTTTGCAGAGTTCTGTGTATTTTTTTTCCCACCTCTTAATTTTTTTTTTTCTGCTTCTGTTTGGTCCTTTCCATTTCTGTCCTTTATTGTGCCCATCTTTGCATGAATGTATGTCAATTGTATCTCAATAAAATTGAAAGGAAAAAATACATCATTATCTCCACAAAATGACAGTTTTACTTCTTCCTTTACAATTTTGTTACCTTTTATTCCTGTTTCTTGCTCACTTGCTGTGGCTAAGACTTCCAACACCACGTTGAATAAAAGTGGCAAGAATCGGCATCCTTGTCCTTTCTCATTCCTGATCTGAGAGGAAAACTTTATAACATTTCCCGTTTAATGTGATGATAGCTGAGAACTTGTCATATATTGCTTTTATCATGTCAGCGTACATTCCCTTTATTCTCCATTTATTGAGGGTTTTTATCATAAACGAATGTTGAATCTTGTCAAATGCTTTTTCTACATCTGTTGAGATGATTGTATGATTTTTATCTTTCATTGTATTAATGTATCACATTATTTTATGAGCAGATGTTGAATCATCCTTGCATCCTTGGAATAGATCTCAGTTGAAAATGATATATGATCCTTTTAATGTATTTTTTAATTAAGTTTGCTAATATTCTGTTGAGGATGTTTGAATTTGTGTTCGTTTGGGGTATTGTTTCATAATTTTCTTTTCTTGTATCATCTTTGTCCAGTTTTATTGTCTGGGTAATTTTGACCTGGTTAAATGGGTTTGGAAATGTTCCTTCCTCCTTTATTTTCTGGGAAGAAGTTGAGGATTGCTGCTGCTGCTGCTGCTAAGTCACTCAGTCGTGTCCGACTCTGTGCGACCCCGTAGACGGAAGCCCACCAGGCTCCCCCATCCCTGGGATTCTCCTGGCAAGAACACTGGAGTGGGTTGCCATTGCTATTGATTCTTTTTTGAATGTTTGGTAGAATTCAACAGCCAAGAGCCATCTGTTTCTGCATTTTTGTCTTTGGGGGAATTTTTTGATTACTGACTCAGTCTCATTACTTGCAATCAGTTTGTGATATTCTATTTCTTCATGATTCAGTCTATAATTTTATGAATTTGTTCATCTCTTATGTTTCCACTTGAGAAATAGTTCACAGTAGTCTTTATGATCCTTTGTTTCTTAGGTGTTGGTTCAATTTCTCCTCTTTCAGTTCTGATTTTATTGATGTGAATCCTGTCTCTTATTTTCTTGGTATGTCTAGCTAGTAATTTGGTGATTAATCTTGTTTTAATTTCATTGATTTTTTCCTCTTTCTTTTTAGTCTCTATTGCATTTATTTCAACTCTGATCTTTATTATTCCCTTCTTCCTACCAACTTTCCGTTCCGTTCTGTTCCGTCGCTCAGTCGTGTCCGACTCTATGCGACCCCATGGACTGTAGCCTACCAGGCTTCTCCTTCCATGGGGTTCTCCAGGCAAGAATACTGGAGTGGGTTACCGTTTCCTTCTCCAGGGGATCTTCCCGACCCAGGGATCAAACCCGGGTCTCCCGTATTGGAGGCAGATGCTTTAACCTCTGAGCCACCAGGGAAGCCCTACCAACTATAGGCTCTATATTTTCATTTTTTCTAATTCCTTGAGGTACAAAATTCAGCTGTTTCAAATATTTCTTCTTTCTTAATGTAGGCATTGATCACTATGTACTTTCTTCTTATGGGCTGCCCTGTTGGCTCGGTGGTAAGGAATCTGCCTGCCAATGCAGGAGATGTGGGTTTGATCCTTGGGTTGGGAGGATCCCCTGGAGAAAGAAATGGCAAATCACTCCAGTATTCTTGCTGGGGAAATACCATGCACAGATGAGCCTGGTGGGCTCCAGTCCATAGGGCTGCAAAAGAGTTGGACACAACTTAGAGACTAAACACAACTGCTTTTGTGGTATGCCATATGTTTTTGCATGCTTTTTTAAACAAAATTTCATTTGTCTCAAAGTTGTTTTTATCTTTTGATTTATTCATTGACCCATTGGTTTTTCAGTAGCATATTGTTTAATCTCCACATCTTTGTGAATTTTCAAGTTTTTCTTCATGTAATTAATTTGTAGTTTCATAGTATTGTGGTTAGGAAAGATGATTTTAATATTTTCAAATTTATCAAGACTTGTTTGTGGCCTTACATATGACCTATTCCCGAGAACGTTCAATGTGTGCTTGAGAAAAATTTGTATTCTGCTGCTTTCAGATGAAATGTTCTGTATGTATCTGATAAAACATCATTTAAAGCCAAATTTTCCTTTGAGTTTTTCTAGATGATCTATCCATTAATGATAAGGAGATATTAAAATCCTCTGCTCTTAATATTCCCTGTACATCCCTCCCTTTCAGTTGGTTAATATTTACTTTATAATTTAGGTGCTTCTATGTTGAGTGCATAAATATTTACAAATATTATATACTTTTGTTAGGATTTTTTTGGATTTTGTTGGATTATCCCCTTTATCATTATATGATGGCCAGTTTTTGTCTCATTACAGTCATTGTTTTAAAGTCCGTTTTGCCTGATATAACTGCCCTTACCTTCTTTTGCATTCAATTTGCACAAAATACCTCCTTTCATCCTTATATCTGTGGTGAGTCTCTTGTGGGAAGCATATAGATAAGCCATGTTTTTCTATCTGTTCAGCCACTCTATGTTTCTTGATTGGAGAATTTAGACCACCTACGTTGAAAGTAATTACTGATAGGTATGGCAACAGTCTGCTTCTAAATTGGAAAATTAAAACATTATTTTTATTTTATTATTTGTTTGCTGGATGTTTTGTATTTCCTTTGTTCCATTCTTCTTCCCTTGTTTTCTTCCTTTGTGATTTCATAATTTTCTATAGTGGTGTGCTTAGATTCCTTTATCTTTATTGTTTGTGTATCTACTACAGGTTTTTGCATTGTGGTTAACGTGAGGTTTACACACAAGGACTTAAAACAGTCTAATTTATGTTGATAATGATTTGAGTGCCTTCTAAAGCTCTAAACTTTTACTCTCCCTCTACAACTTTTAATATTTTAGTTTCCACAGTTTACCTCTTTTTCCTTGTAGTTATGGTTATTCTTTACTACTTTTGTCTTTTAGCCTTCATACAAGTATTTTTAAAAATTAATTTTCTTTTTATTGAAGAATAATTGCTTTACATAATTTTGCTGTTTTCTGTCAAACCTCAACGTGAATCAGCCATAGGTATACATGTATCCCCTCCCTTTTGAACTTCCCTCCCATCTCCTTCCCCCATCCCACCCCTCTAGTTTGTTACAGAGCCCCTGTTTGAGTTTCCTGAGCCATACAGAAAATTCCCGTTGGCTATCTATTTTACATTTGGTAATGTAAGTTTCCATGTTACACTTTCCATACATCTCACCCCCTCCTCCCCTCTCCCCATGTTCATAAGTCAATTCTCTATGTCTGTTTCTCCATTGTTGCCATGTAAGTAAATTCTTCAGTACCATTTTTCTAGATTCTGTATATATGTATTAGAATACGGTATTTATTTTTCTCTTTCTGACTCACTTCACTCTGTATAATAGGTTCTAGGTTTCTACCTCAGTGATCTATCTTTGGATGAAGATCAGATGCCTCGTGACCTGCAACCAGGACTAAAAAAAAAAAAATAGGACATAATTTAAAGGACTGTCTCCAAACTGGATGGAAGGACTTTTTTCAGAAGATACTACACTACACCAGGATGAGAAGACAACGACATCAGAGGTAGACAGCTTGCCCAAGATGCTGGACCTGATTCGTATGATCATTTATAAAGTTTTCTTGACTTCTTAGCCCTCTGCATATAAATCAAATGCTTTTCTACCAAAGGCCTGATCCTATGCTAGTTTTAGAAATTAATCCAATTGTCGGGTTTGTAGTCATGTAAAAGCTCATTTGGCTTATACAAAAACTCTGTTAGACTTCTGCCATCCTAATGTCCTTAAACTATGGCAACAGTCTGCTTCTAAATTGGAAAATTAAAAACAATAGCTGGAAATCAGAGTCAGGGCTATGGGAAATCCAAGATGGCTGCTTAGCTTTTCCCAGCTCCCTGATATATCTCATTTTTTATTTGATGGGTTAAAGCCTCCCTGGCTACAGGGCCTCCATAATGAAAAATCACGGAATATTATGTTTTGTAAATTGTTAAATTAAGTTTCTAGTTTTGTTAATGTCTAGTGTTTACTAAGACTCACTGCTGAGACAGTTCCTTGTTATGTGATATTGCTAAAAGATTTAATTAAGTTATTAAAAAGGACACTCTAGGTTAGTTTCTAAGGCTTATCTCAGTACCTCATTAGAACTGACTCAAATGCATTCGTTTATATGGCCGAGTAACATTCTAGGAATCAATGAACTAAAATGCACTGGAATGGGTGAATTTAACTCACATGACCATTATATTTACTACTGTGGGCAGGAATCCCTTAGAAGAAATGGAATAGCCATCATGGTCAACAAAAGAGTCCGAAATGAAGTACTTGGATGCAATCTTAAAAACGACAGAATGATTTCTGTTCATTTCCAAGGCAAACCACTCACTATTACAGTAATCCAGGCCTATGCCCCAACCAGTAACGCTGAAGAAGCCGAAGTTGAACAGTTCTATGAAGACCTACAAGACCTTTTAGAACTAACACCCAAAACGATGTCCTTTTCATTATAGGGGACTGGAATGCAAATGTAGGAAGTCAAGAAACACCTGGAGTAACAGCAAATTTGCCCTTGGAGCACGGAATGAAGCAGGGCAAAGGCTAATAGAGTTTTGTCAAGAGAACGCACTGGTCATAGCAAACACCCTCTTTCAACAACACAAGAGAAGACTCTACACACAGACATCACCAGATGGTCAACACCGAAATCAGACTGATTATATTCTTTGCAGCCACAGATGGAGAAGCTCTATACAGTTAGCGAAAATAAGACCAGGAGCTGACTGTGGCTCAGATCATGAACTCCTTATTGCCAAATTCAGAATGAAATTGAAGAAAGTAGGGAAAACCACTAGACCATTCAGATATGACCTAAATCAAATCCCTTATGATTATACAGTGGAAGTGAGAAATAGATTTAAGGGACTAGATCTGATAGATAGAGTGCCTGATGAACTCTGGACAGAGGTTCGTGACATTGTACAGGAGAAAGGGACCAAGACCATCCCCATTGAAAAGAAATGCAAAAAAGCAAAATGGCTGTCTGAGGAGGCTTTACAAATAGCTGTGAAAAGAAGAGAAGAGAAAAGCAAAGGAGAAAAGGAAAGATAGAAGCATCTGAATGCAGAGTTGCAAAGAATAGCAAGGAGAGATAAGAAAGCCTTCCTCAGCGATCAATGCAAAGAAATAGAGGAAAACAACAGAATAGGAAAAGCAAGAGATCTCTTCAAGAAAATTAGAGATTCCAAGGGAACATTTCATGCAAAGATGGGCTCGTTAAAGGACAGAAATGGTATGGACCTAACATTAGCAGAAGATATTAAGAAGAGGTGGCAAGAATACACAGAAGAACTGTACAAAAAAGATCTTCACGACCAAGATAATCACGATGGCGTGATCTCTCACCTAGAGCCAGACATCTTGGAATGTGAAGTCAAGTGGGCCTTAGAAAGCATCACTATGATCAAAGCTAGTGGAGGTGATGGAATCCCAGTTGAGCTATTTCAAATCTTGAAAGATGATGCTGTGAAAGTGCTGCACTCAATATGCCAGCAGATTTGGAAAACTCAGCAGTGTCCAGAGGACTCGAAAAGGTCAGTCTTCATTCCAATCCCAACGAAAGGCAATGCCAAAGAATGCTCAAACTACCGCAAAATTGCACTCATCTCACACGCTAGTAAAGACATGCTCAAAATTCTCCAACCCAGGCCTCAGGAATATGTGAACCGTGAACTCCCAGATGTTCAAGTAGGTTTTATAAAAGGCAGAGGCACCAGAGATCAAATTGCCAACATCCGCTGGATCATGGAGAAAGCAAGAGAGTTCCAGAAAAACATCTCTTTCTGCATCATTGACTATGCCAAAGCTTTTGACTGTGTGGATCACAAGAAACTGTGGAACATTCTGAAAGAGATGGGAATCCCAGACCACCTGACCTGCCTCTTGATAAACCTGTATGCAGGTCAGGAAGCAACAGTTAGAACTGTACGTCGAACAACAAAGTGGTTACAAATAGGAAAAGGAGTGCGTCAAGGCTGTATATTGTCACCCTGCTTATTTAACTTCTATGCAGAGTACATCATGAGGAACACTGGTCTGGAAGAAGCACAAGGTGGAATCAAGACTGCTGGGAGAAATATCAATAACCTCAGATATGCAGATGCCACCACCCTTATGGCAGAAAGTGAAGAGGAACTCAAAAGCCTCTTGATGAAAGTGAAAGAGGAGAGTGAAAAGGTTGGCTTGAAGCTCAACATTCAGAAAACGAAGATCATGGCATATGGTCCCATCACTTCATGGGAAATAGATGTGGAAACAGTGGAAACAGTGTCAGACTTTATATTTTTGGGCTCCAAAATCACTGCAGATGCTGATTGCAGCCATGAAATTAAGACGCTTACTCCTTGGAAGGAAAGTTATGACCAACCTAGGTAGTATATTAAAAAGCAGAGACATTACTTTGCCAACCAAGGTCCATCTAGTCAAGCCTATGGTTTTTCCCGTGGTCATGTAAGGATGTGAGAGTTGGACTGTGAAGAAAGCTGATCACTGAAGAATTGATGTTTTTGAACTGTGGTGCTGAAGAAGAGTCTTGGGAGTCCCTTGTACTGCAAGGAGATCCAACCAGTCCATTCTAAAGGAGATCAACCCTGGGTGTTCATTGGAGGGACTGATGCTAAAGCTGAAACTGCAATACTTTGGCCCCCTCATGCGACGAGTTGACTCACTGGAAAAGACTCTGATGCTGGAAATGGTTGGGGGCGGGAGGAGAAGGGGACGACAGAGAATGAGATGGGTGGATGACATCACCGACTCTATGGACATGAGTTTGAGTGAACTCCGGGAATTGGTAGTGGACAGGAAGGCCTGGCGTGCTGTGATTTATGGGGTCGCAGAGAGTCGGACACGACTGAGCGACTGAACTGAACTGAACTGAATATTCCATTGTATATATATGTATACCACAATTTCTTTATCCATTCATCTGTCGATGGACATCTAGGTTGTTCCACATTCTAGCTATTGTAAATAGCGTTGCAATGAACAATGGGATACATGTGTCTCTTTCAATTTTGGTTTCCTCAGGGTATGTGCCTCAGAATGGGATTGCTGGGTCATATGTTGATTTTTAAAGGAATCTCCATACCGTCTTCCATAGTGGCTGTATCAATTTACATTCCCACCAACAGTGCAAGAGTGTTCCCTTTTCTCCACACCCTTTCCAGCATTTAATGTTTGTAGACTTTTTGATGAGGGCCATTCTGATTGGTGTGAGGTGATATCTCATTGTCATTTAGATGTGCATTTCTCTAATAATGAGCGACATTGAGCATCTTTTCATGAACCTGCATACTAGTTTTACAAGTGATCAATGTACAACCTTTACCACATTATTCTGAATTTTACTGTATATTTACCTTTAACAGTGAACTTTATACTTTCCTATGTTTTCATGCTAGTGCCCTTTAATTTCTGCTTAATTTCCCATGAATATTCTTGTAATGCTAGTCTAGTGGTGATGAACTCCTTTAACCTTTGCTTGTCTAGAAAACTCTCTTTTTCAATTCAGAAGGACATTTTTTTTTTTTTTTTCTGACAGAGTTGGAAGGTTTTTTCTTTCAGCACTTTGAATATATTCTGCAATTCCCTTCTGGCCTGCAAATGTTGTGCTGAAATATCTGCTCATAGTCTTACGGGTGTTACCTTGTACATAACTGTTTTCTCTTGCTGTTTTTATGATTCTCTCCTTGTCCTTAACTTTTGACATTTCAATTCCAATGTATATTGGTGTGGTCTATTTGAGTTCTTTTTATTTGGCTCTTTCTGGGCTACGTGGTCTAGATGGCTGTTTCTTTCCCTGGGTTAGGGAAGTTTTCAGCTATCATTTCTTCAAATAACTTTTCTGCCACTTTCTGTCTCTATTCTATTACTATGACCCCTATAATGTGAGTGTTTGTCTGCTTGATGTTGCCCCATACATTATTTGAGCTATCTTCCCTTTTTATCAGTCTTTTTTTCTTTTTGCTGCTCTGATTGGATGAGTTCCATTTCTCTGTCTTTGAGTTCTCTAATCTTTTCCATTGCTTCATCTAGTCTGCTGTTGAAACCCTCTAGTGTATTTTTCACTTTAATTATTTTCTTCAGCTCTATGACTTCCATTTGGTACTTTCTTATAATTTTCATCTCTCTGTTGAGGTTCTCACTGTGTTCATCCACTTTTTCCTCAGCATGGTGAGCATGTTTATGACTGTTATTTTGAACTCTTGATTAGGTAAATCACTTATCTCTGTTTCATTAAGGACTTTTTCTGAAGTTGTTTCTGTTATTGTTATTTCACTTAGAACATATTCCTCTGTTTCTTCACTTTCCTTTACTTTCTGTGTTTGTTTCTAGAATTATATAAAACAGTTACTTCTCCCAGTCTTGGGGAAGTGGCCTCATAGAGGATGAATCTTATTGTTCAACCCTTCCCTAGGTCTTGGTTGTTTCTCAAGCTTTTGTGATTTTCCAAGCAGCCTATTTTATTTTTAGTGAATCCCGATATTTAGGTTGTCCCAACTAGAGAAGAACTAAAGAGCCTCTTGAGGAAAGTGAAAGAGGAGAGTGAAAAAGTTTGCTTAAAACTCAACATTCAGAAAACTAAGATCATGGCACGTGGTCCCATCACTTCATGGGAAACAGATGGGGAAACAATGGAAACAGTGACAGACTTTATTTGTTTTTGGCTCCAAAATCACTGCAGATGGTGACTGCAGCCATGAAATTAAAAGACACTTGCCCCTTGGAAGAAAAGCTATGAACAACCTAGATAGCACATTAAAAAGCAGAGACATTACTTTGCTGACAAAGTTTTATCTAGTCAAAGCTATGGTTTTTCCAGTAGTCATGTATGGATCTGAGAAAACAAGAAAGCTTAGCACCAAAGAATTAGTGCCTTTGAACTGTAGTGTGGGAGAAGACTCTGAAGAGTCCCTTGGACTGCAAGGATGTCAAACCAGTCAATCCTAAAGGAAATCAGTACTGACTATTCATTGGAAGGACTGATGCTGAAGCTGAAACTCCAATACTTTGGCCACTTGATACGAAAAACTGACTCATTGGAAAAGATCCTGATGCTGGGAAAGATTGAAAGCAGGAGGATAAGGGGACAACAGAGGATGAGATGGCTGGATGGTATCACCAACTCGATGGAAAGGAGTTTGAGTAAGCTTTGGGAGTTGGTGATGGACAGGGAAGCCTGGTGTGCTTCAGTCCTTGGGGTCACAAAGAGTTGGACACAACTGAGCCACTGAACTAAACTGAACTGAACCTCAGTGTCCCAAAGGAGAATAGCTTGATCAGTACCTAGATTCAGGTTATTGGTAGCTGGGCCCTCAGGCCATAGCTTTTAGTGTATGTCAATAGATATAGTTCTGTGGGATTGAATATGTAAGTCCTACTGATCACCAGAGTTGGGTGACCTATAAGTGTCACCTGTGTGGCATTTGTGAAAACTGGAGTGCCAGATGAGTATACATGCTCCTTTCCAGTAGATGTCCATGACCTGTTGTAAATCATAGGGAGAGCAGAATTGTGGCATCCACCATCCTCAAAGAGCATCTCAGTAGATTCTTAGATGTGTGTGAAGCCAGAGGCCTGCTCTCCATACCAAAGCTCCAGGACAAGTAAACAGGCCTCTTTCACAGAAAGATGAGTTGTGTTTCAGCCTACTGTCTGTGTGTGTGCCCTTCAGGTGGTGGTTGGCCAAAAACTCTCTCTCTGTTACAGTCCCATTGGACCCCAAAATGCAAGCTACATTGTCCACGAGAGCCAAGCAATCAAGAGTTGACCCTTGGGCAGAAATTCCAAAATATTTGGGCACAAAAATTATGTATCAGCTCCTCTCCAGGAGATACTAGCATTTTGGATCATGTCAAAAAGAGAGCGAGAAAAAGCACCTGCTTCTAAGGTCTGTGGAAAGGATTAGAGTTGGCCCTTATATATATGTTAAATTAAAAGTCTGTTCCTCAGGCTGTAAGGATGAAGGTAAGATAACAGACCTCTTTTCCAGAAAGATTGGGCTCTTCAGTCTGTGCTTCTTGCTGTGCCCTGGTGGTGGCAGCTATAAGAACACTTTCTTCATTTGTTACAATTCCTTGGGACCTCTGAGCATAAATCCTGCTGGTCATCAGATCCAGGTGATCTAGAGGTGTTCCCTGGGGTCAGGTGCAAAAATCGGGACACCTGATGAGGGTTCAAGCTTCCTTCCAGGAGATAATGGTAAGCTGGAGCAGAGCAGAAGGAAATTACAAAGATGATGTCCACTGGCAGAAGCAAGGCAGAAGAAACCAAAATCTTCTAAGAAGAAGCTTATACTTTCATTTCTTCTTGTTTAGAATGATCAGTTTTAAAGAAGCATATCAAAGGCTACAAATACTGGATCAGGGTTTCTCAATATCGTTGCTACTAATATTTTGGACCAAATAGTTCTTTGTGATATACTGTGTATTACAGGAAGTTTAGCAGAAACTTAGGTCTCTATTCACTAGAAGTATGCAGCACATCCTTTCCCTCTGAGTTGTAACAATAAAAATATCTCTAGACAAAGACATCAGCCAAAATGGCAGAGTAGAAAGACCCTGAGCTCATCTCCTTTCACTGGGCACACCAAAATACAACTATTTACAGAACAACCATCCATGAAAAATTCTGGATCTTATCAGAAAAGATCTTCTATTAACACAACTAAAACTATAAAGAAGGAACCACAACACGATGGGTAGGAGGGGTAGAGTTGTGGTATAGTCAATTTTCATACCCCTGGGTGGGCAACCAACAAACAGGAATTACAGTTGTAGAAGTTCTCCCCAAGAAGAGAAGGGTCTGAGCCCCATATCAGGGTACCCAGTCTGGGGTCCTGCCCTGGAAGACAAGCCCCTAGAATGTTTGTCTTTGAAGGTTAGCAGGGCTTACTTTCAGGAGTCTCAGAGGGCTGTGGGAAATAGAGACTCTACTCTTAAAGGGCACAACATAATTTCATATGCTCTTGGACCCAGGGTAGAAGCAGTAATTTGAAAGAAGCTTGGTTTAGACCTAACTGATGATCTTGGGGAGTCTCCTGGAGAGGCAGGTGGCAAGTGGAGCTCACTCTGGGGACAATGGTTGCAGCCATTTTGGGAAGCTTGCTGTACCATGGGGAAACTGGAGCTAGCAAACACCATTTTGGAATCATCCCTCCATCTTACTAACTTCAGGACCCTTCCCATTCCCACTCAACAGTCTGTAGGCATCAGTACCAGAATGTCTCAAGGCAAGCCCTACCCACCAGTACACATGCTGCCTTAAGATCCTCTGAACCCACAAACAGCCCCTTACACATGGCCCTGCCCACCAGAGGGCCCAGGAAGTGTCCCCACACGCTAGTGTCTGAAGGTGCTAGACCAGGAACCCTAAGAGCCTGGCAGCCAGAGACCTGGGACTGACCTGTACCCACCAGTTGGCAGGCACCAGCTCTAGAATGCCTGGACCCACCCATCAGCAAGACTGCTCTAGCCTCAGGACCAGCCCAGTGGACAGACACCACCCAAAAGACAATTAAAGCCTCACAGCCTACAGACTCAGCCTACCCAACAGTAGTCCAGCACCAGCCATGGGACCACTGGGCGATAGTCTTGCTTGCTAGCAGGCAAACACAAGCTTCAAGACACCCCAGGCCAGTTGTGTCAGAAATTGGCCCTACCCACTGGAGTCCAACACCAACTGTGGGGCCCTGAGGCCAGACCTCAGGACTCAGTTCTTTCTGCTAGTGGGGAACCACGAGTCAGAGGACCTGGCTTCAACCACAAGTCTGTTGGCAACAGCCCCAGGATCTCTTGGACCCCGGTTCTGACCACCAGTAAGGCAGCACTAGTCCTAGGGCCCCCTGCTGTTTCACAGCCAGCCGCCTAGTGTCTTGGTCCTGCAGCACCCACATGAGGCAAAGCCTGTCAACCAGCTGGACTGAAAGTCAGCCATGACTAACAGAGCACCCATAGTATTCGGCCCACCACAACAGAAAGACCCACGTACTCCACATAGGGGGCTCCCCTAGAGAATTTAGCTCTGGTGATAAGAGAGGAATGTGTTTCTGGGACACAGAGGATGTCTCTTACAAAAGGCTACTTCTTCAAGGTTGGGAAATGTAACCAACCTACCATATATATACAAACAACAACTTAGGCAAAATGAGGTGACAGACAAACATGTTCCAAATGAAGGAACAAGACAAAATCCCAGAAGAAAAACTAAGTGAAGTGGAGACAGTAAATCTAACTAAAAGAGAGTTTGGGGCAGTGATCATAAAATAATCAAAGAACTTGGGAGAGGAATGGATGCACAGAGCTGAGAAGTTAGAATTTTTTAACAAAGAGTTGAAAAATATAAACAACCAAAAACAGGTAAGAATATAATAACTGAAATAAAAAATACACTAGATGGAATCAACCATAGATGAAATGATACAGAGGAATGGATCAGCAAGCTGGAACACAGAGTAGCAGAAATTACTGATGTTGAACAGAAAAAGAATGAAAAGAAATAAGGACAGTTTAAGAGATCTCTGAGACAACATCAAGAGCACTGATACTCACATTATAGGGAACCCAGAAGTAGAAGAGACAAAGGTACTGAGAACATAATTGAAGAAATAATAGCTGAAAATATCCCTAACTTGGGAAAGCAAACAAACATTCAAATCCAGGAAGTGCAGAGTAACCCATACAGGATTAAATCAAAGAGGGACACACCAAGATACACTGTAATTAAAATGGAAAAAATGAAAATGAAGTGAAGTGAAAGTCATGCTCAGTCATGCCCGACTCTTTGCGACCCCATGGACTGTAGCCTGCCAGGCTCCTCTCTCCATGGAATTCTCCAGGCAAGAATACAGCAGTGGCTTGCCATTCCCTTCTCCAGGGGATCTTCTCAATCCAGGCATTGAACCCGGGTCTCCTGCACTTCAGGTAGATTCTTTACCATCTGAGCCACCATAGAAGCAATAAGAGAAAAAGCAACACATTACAAACAAGGGAACTCCCATAAGTCTATCAGTGGACATTTCAGCAGGCTAGAAGGGAGTGGCATGATATATTTAAAGTGATGAAAGGGGAAAACCTATAACCAAGTATAAGCTACCTGGCATGGCTCTCATTTAGATTGATGGAGTGGTGAAAAGCTATACAGACAAGCAAAAGATAAAAGAGTTCAGCATTACCACACAAGTCATACAAATGTTAAAGAGACTTCTCTAAGTGAAAAACTGAAGCCCACAACTAGAAACATGAAAATTACAAACGAAAAAGCTCATTGGTAAAAAATACATTTACAGTAAAGGTAGGAAACCAACCACATAGAAAGTAGGAAGGTTAAAAGAAAAAAGGAATAAAATAATCTATATCTACAATAAATAGTTAAGGATTACACAAAAGAGTTAGATATCAAATGTGATGTCAAAAAGTAAATTGTGAAGGGAGGAGTATACAAATGTTGGATTGTTAAAATGTATTTGAAAATAAGAGATCAGTAACTTAATACAGTTAAGTATAGATATAAATATAAACCTCATGGTAACCACAAACTTAAAATCTATAATAGGGACACACATACAAAAGACAAAACAGAGGAGTCCAAACATAACACTAAAGATAGTCATCAAATCATAAGAGAAGAGAGTAAGGGAAGAAGATAACAAAAAGTACTAAAAATGACCAGAAACAATGAACAAAATAGCAATAAGTACATACCTATCAGTATTTACTTTCAGTGTAAAAGGACTCAGTGCTCCAATCATAAGATATTGAATGGCTGAATGGATACAAAAACAAGACCTGTATATATACTGCCTAAAAGAGACTCTCTTCAGATCTAAAGACAAACACATACTATAAGTTAGGGGATAGAAAACATTATTCCATGCAAATGGAAAAGAAAAGGGGATAATGATAGCTATATCAGACAAAACGACTTTAAAGCAAAAGCTACTACAGGAGAGAGAGAAGGATAGTACATAATAATAAAGGGGTCATTCCAAGAAGGTATAACAATTATAAATATATGTGCACCCAACACAGGAGCACCTAAATGCATGAAGTAAATATTAACAGACATAAAGGGAGAAACTGATAGTAACACAATAATAGTAGGGGACTTTAACACCCCACTACATCAATGAACAGATCATCCAGAAAGGAAATAAACACTTAAAAGACATATTAGAGAAAGTGGAATATATATGTATATATATTCCATCAAAAAGCAGCAGAGTACACATATTTTCAAGGGTACAAGTAACTTTCTCCAGGATATATCACATACTAGATCACAAAACAAATCTCAGTAAACTTGAGTGTGTATATGTGCTTAGTTGCTCAGTCATGTCCAACTCTTTGTGAGCCCATGGACTGTAGCCCATGAGGCTCCTCTGTCCATGGGATTCTCCAGGCAAGAATACTGGATTGGGTAGCCATTCCCTTCTCCAGGGGATCTTCCTGACCCAGGGATTGAACCTGAGTCTCCTGCATTGCTGGCTGATTCTTTACCATCTGAGCCATCAGGGAGGCCCCTTGGTAAACTTAAGAAAATTGAAATCATATAAAGCATCTTTTCTTTTCACAATATTATGAAACTAGAAACCAACTAAAAGCAAAACAAAAAAGAAACCTGTGAAAAACAGAAACATGTGGAGGCTAAAAAATATGTTACTAAACAACCAATGGATCACTGAAGAACTCAAAGAGAAATTTTAAAAAATTTGCTGCAGACTGACGAAAATGAAAACACACAATCCAAAATATATGAGACACAGCAAAGTAGTTCTAAGAGAGAATTTTATATTGATAAAAACTTACCTAATGAAAGAATAAAAATCTCAAAGAAACTAACCTTACACCTAAAGGAAGTAGAAAAATAGATCAAACCCCAAAGTTGGTAGAGGAAAATTCATAAAGATTGGAGTAGAAATAAATAAATGGAGACTAAAATACAATAGAAAAGATCAATAAAACTAAGGGTTAGTTCTTTGAAAAGATAAACAGAATTGATAAACCCTTAGCCAGACTCATCAATAAAAAAAAAGAGATGGCCCAAATGGATAAAATTATAAATGACAATGGAGAAGTTACAACTGATACCATAGAAATGCAAAGGATAATGAGACTCCTACAAATAATTATATACTGATAAAGTGGACAATATAGAAGAAATGGACAAATTCCTAGAAATGTACCATCTATCAAGACTGAACCAGGAAGAAATAGAAAATATGAACAGATCAACTACCAGTAATTTAATTGAATCAGTAATGAAACAACTTCCAACAAACCAAAGTCCAAGACCAGATAGCTTTCTCAGGTGAATTCCCAGTTCAGTCAGTTCAGTTCAGTCGCTCAGTCATGGTCAGCTCTTTGTGACCCCATGGACTACAGCACGCCAGGCTTCCCTGTCCTTCACCAACTTCCGGAGCTCACTCAAACTCATGTCCATTGAATTTGTGATGCCATCCAACCATCTTATCCTCTATCATCCCCTTCTACTCCTGCCTTCAATCTTTCCCAGTATTAGGGTCTTTTCCAGTGAGTCAGTTCTTTGCATCAGGTAGCCAAAGTATTGGAGCTTCAGCTTCAGCCCTTCTAATGTATATTCAGGACCGATTTCCTTTAGGATTGACTGGTTTGATTTCCTTGCAGTCCAAGGGACTCTCAAGAGTCGTATCCGACACCACAGTTCAAAAGGATCAAATCTTTGGTGCTCAGCTTTCTTTATTCTACATCCGTCTGTGATAAAACTCTCCAGAAAGTGTATATAGAGGGAACATAACTTAGCATAATAAAGGCCATATATGATAATCTCACAGTTAACATCAGTAGCACAAAGCTGAAAGCATTTCCCCTAAGATCAGGAAAAGACATTCCCACTATTTTTATTCAACATAGTATTGGAATTCTTAGCCAGGGCAATCAGACAAAAGAAAGAATTATAAGGAATCCACATTAGAAAGGGAGAAGGAAAACTGTCACTCTTTGCAGATGACTTGATATTATACACAGAAGATCCTAAAGACACCATCAGAAAACAAGTAGAGCTCATCAGTGAGTTCGGTAAAGTGGCAGGATACAAAATTAATATATGGAAATCTGTTGAATTTCTATCCACTAACAATGTACCATCAGAAAATTATGGGAAAATCCTATTTACAATAACATCAAAAAGAATCAAATATGTAAGAATAAACTTGTCGAAGGAGGTAAAAAGACCAGTACTTATATACTGATGAAAGACAACACAAACAGATAGAAAGATATACCTTTTTCATGGATTGCAAGAATTAAAATGGTTAAAATGACCATACTGCTCAAGGAAATTTGCAGGTTTGATGCAATCCTTATCAAAATACAAATGGCATTTTTCCAGAACCAGAACAAATAATTCTAAAAATTTGTGTGAGACAAACAACGGTGAAAACCAAAAATTTTTTGAGAAAGAAATACTCCCTAACCTCAGACCTTACTACAGAGCAATAGGCAATAGCAATGGCACTAAAACAGATATATAGATCATTGGAACAAAATAAAGAGCCCAGAAATATACCCACACACTTATGATAAGTTAATCTACATAAAAGGAAGCATGAATAGACTATGGAGAAAAGACAGTCTCTTCAATAAGTGGTGCTGAGATAACTGGGCAACTACATATAAAAGAGTGACATTAGAACATTTTCTCATACCATATACAAAAGTAAACTCAAAATGGATTTAAGACCTAAACATAAGACCTGAAACCATAAAACTACTAGAAAAGAATATAGACAAAATACTCTTCGAGATAAATTATAGCAATATTTTTTTTTGATCTGTCTCCTAAGGCAAGGAAATAAAAGCAAAAATAAACGAATGGGATCCAGTTAAAATTAAATGCTTTTGCATGGCAAAGGAAAACATAAACAAAATGGAAAGACACCCTACAGAATGGGAGAAACTATTTGCAAATGATATGACCAATAAGGGGTTAATATCCAAAATATTTAAGTAACTCATACAACTCAATATTTGAAAACAACCCAATTAAAAAATGGAAGGGAGGCTCAAGAGGGAGCCTATATATGTATGTGTGTATATATATATATATATATATATATAGCTGATGAACGCTTTTGTACAGTAGAAACCAACACAACATTCTAAAGCAATTATCTTCCAATAAAAAAAAAGGGCAGAAGACCTAAATAGACAATTTTTCCAAAGATATACAGAACACCAACAGGCACATGAAAAGATGCTCAACATCACTAATTATCAGGGGAAGGCACATCAAAGCCACTATGAGATATCACATCACACTTGTCAGAATGGTTATCATCATAAAGACCACAAATGACAAACGTGGGCAAGGATGTGGAGAAAATGGAACCCTAGTATACTATTGGTGGGAATGTAAACTGGTACAGCCACTATGGAAAACAGTATGGAGCTTCCTCAAAAAACTAAACATAGAGGTACCACATGCGTGTTCAGTCGCTTCAGTTGTGTCCAACTCTGTGGCCCTATGGACTATATCTTGCTAGGCTCCTAGGATCCAACAATCCTACTTCTGGCTATGTATCTGAAGAAAACATTAATTCAAAAATATATATGCACTTCAGTGTTCACAGCAGCATTTTTTGTAATAGTGAAGATATGGAAGCATCCTTACTTAGTGCCCATCAACAGATGAATTGATAAAGAACAATTGCTACATATGTAAATGTTGGAGTGGCTAAAAAGTTCATTTGGTTTTTTTCCTGTTATATATAATGGAATAGTACACTGACATTTAAAAGAATGAAAATGTGCCATTTGCAGTGACATGGGAGGACCTTGAGAGTATTATGCTAAGTGAAATAAGTCAGACAGAGAAAGACAAATACTGTATATTATCTTTTATATACAGAATCTAAAAAATGAACTAGTGAATATAACAAAAACGAAACACACTCACAGGTATAGAGAGCAAACTTGTATTTACTAGTGAGGAGAAGGAAGAGGGGAGGTGAAGATAGATGTAGGGGATTCAAGGGTACAAATTATTAATATTATGTATGAAATAAATAAGCTACAAGGATATATAAAACAACACAGGGAATATAGGCAATATTTTACAATATGTATAAATGGAGTATAAACTTTAAAAATTGTGAATCGTCATTTTGTACCCCTGAAATTTATATAATATTATAAAACAACTGTATTTCAATAAATAAAAAAAATTCCATCTGAATATGATTGGATCCAAAAAATTTTCCAGACATTGTCAAATGTGTCCTGGGGGTGGGAGAAAATAACCCCAGCTGAGAACCACTGCTTAAAGGTATGGTAATGTTGTAGTTAAGAGCACAGTGTTTTGCACAATTATGTATAAATCAAGACTGTTTTGCTTACTGGCTGCATGACCTTGAGCAAATCACTTTACTTTTCCGAATCTCACTTTCCCCTTCAGTAAATGGGGACAATAAGGATTGATTAAGGGTTGTTGTAAGATTAAATGAGGTCATGTATATAAAATAATATGTAGCAGCAGTAATAATATGCTAATATTATTAACCATTATTAATTAACAAAGATTACAATTTCCTAGGAAATGGTAAATGAGGAAAGCAGGAGGTTTCTTAAGGGTATACTGAGAACAAATTTTTTATTTGACCATATGTCATAAAAGAGTTCAGCTCTTCTGGTTTGCTAGCAGGCTTCATCATTTAAGACCCTCAAAGATAAGAGGGAGTATTACATCTTTCTCTCAAAGAGTCCATAGCCAATTTTGGAAAGGTAGGATATTGAGTTCTACACCATAGAATCTGTATAATCTATTTCTGAGTAAGGGTCACTGAGATTTCTGTCTGTATGTAGGCACAATCAACCTCCAACCCACCCCTTCTCTAGAAGTCAATTCTTTAAGTATCAAGGAGATGAGAAGAGTCTTACCGTAGAATTACACCAGAGACATTGGAAATCTTGAAGTCTCTGGTAACTGCCACAGTTCTCATGACATACCACGCACTGAGAACTGGCAGATATGTTTCCTTCTACCCACTGATGAGGCATGGTTTTCTGAAGGATAGAAAGAGACAAGATATAGAAGTTAGAGATATAAAGAGAGGAAGCCCAGCTGGAATAACTGTACTACCCGCTGGAGGACACTAGATAACCCTAAGGAAGTTCTCCGTCGTCCTGCTCTCCCTACTTCAGTGCTAGTGACCAATGACAGGTGGGAGATGGGAGGAGGCTTTCATTCTTATAGATTTGTTGGGTCATGAGCTTAGGGTACAAGCCTGCTTGGGTTTTCTGTGTGTCCTGACTGAAGGGGAGATGTAAAAGGGTGATTACGAGAAAGCATGGCTGGTACTCACTACTTCGTCTGCAGGCATGAGGAGGTCATCAGTAATGGATAATGTATTCCATTTGCAATCTTTGTTTGCTCTTAAGGCACGTAATCTGTGAGACCTTACTTTGCACTCTGTAAAAAGAAGAAAAGAAATGGATATTAATCTGGTGACAATGAAGATTCTAATTTCTTCCCCTAAACTGCTTTAAAAGTTAGAACCTAGATGCTTCTAAGTAGTTATGGCTTAACTCCAAAGGCTTATTTTCCATATATTTCAGTTTTTTCTTTTATTCTTCCTGTCCAAATTTTCTACTACCCAACTTGAATGGAAATTAATGATAAAAAAAGAGGTGATTTTCTGTTTTTTTTTTCCAGCCACGTGACTGTATTGTCCAGTCCTCCCAGATCCAATCCTCTCTTTTGATTCATGAAAATTCTCCCTTATACCAGTTTCCACCCATCTTCTTTTCCAAGTCTGTTAAATATCAGGGTTACTATTACACTAGAATCAGTGATGTGGTTTGAATCAATGATACTAAAGCCACATGAACTTTTTCACCCCTCTCTCCACCCACTAAAGGAATCAGAAATTTACCTTCACAGATGATAATATTTTGAGATAAGGCAGGAATGCTCCCCCGACAAACGTTGCAGTGCTGGGTCCCGGGACTGTGGCTCGAATACCAGTAGTGCATTCCAACAAGAAAAGGGTTGTTTTCTGCTGCAGGTATCTAAAATAAATCAAGAAGCACAAAGAATAGAGAGTTAATCACAGAGATGGATTAGGGAAGGCCAGAAAACCTGATGCTAAGGGTGAAATGGCCAACTATATAAAGTGTCAGAGCATGTGAAGAGTAAGAATCAAAGTTGAGCTGACACTTAATAAACCTCCTATCTCTATTTCTTTTCCCAGTAGTTTTGGAAAGGGAAAAATAACGACGGGGTGGAATTCCCTGGCAGTCCAGTGATTAAGACTCCACACTGCCAATGCAGGGTGCATGGGTTCCAAATCCAATGATCAGGCAAGAAAGGGAGGAAGTAGGGCTCTGACCCTGGGGTAAGGAATGCTTGTCAGGCTTTAGCTTCCTCCTGGAGATATATATTACCCTTCCTGGCTTACTGCTGCCAAGTGAGTAGAGAATTGCATTGCTGGGACAACAGTTTCATTTCAGAAGCTTCTGGCCAAAGCATTCTTTCTGAATACCATGCTCTGACTGCCTATAGAAATTTTCTGGTTAATCAATTTAATTCATTCAAAATTAATTAAATATTTACCGAGTAACTACTATGTGCTTGGCACTTTTCAAGGCACTGGGGATATAGTGATGAATAAAACAAAGTCTCTGCCTTCTTGAAACAGCATTCTGTTTGGTGTCCCTCTTTCATTGTATTGAATTTGATGTTTACTCGCAAAGAGTCGGACACGACTGAGCGATTGAACTGAACTGAACTGACTGATTAACCTGCCTGTAAATGCTGCATTTGTTTAACATAGCCTATTTCTCATGACTGTTGGGCAGGCACAGGGTATAACAGCAACTAGATTTGGGGTTAAAAGGAGAAGGGGAGGTGTGGGCACCAAAGAAACCCCCAATTTATTCTGGGTGTACATTCCACAGGACACTTCCACCTTTTCTCTAATTTCGGTGAATGCCCGATCTTTTCTTTCTCTGCCTTCCTCTGGAATATAGACATAGGCATACACATTCAGCTATTTATTCTTGGTGTTATAATCACTTGGGCATGTAAAGACATAAGACCTTAAAATGAAAAACACATTCTTCCTGATAGTGGGCCCTGAGAGACAGAGAGAGAGAAGGATAGGAGAGAGAGAAAAAAAAGAGGGGGAGGAGAGGGCACTATTGAGGGACCTAGCACATTTAGTCTTCAACTTTTACTAATTTATAGGAATTAGTCATCTAAAACATAGCCTGTGTATGGTACTCTTTGAACTCTGCTTCCCTCTCTGGCATGCTTTTATGTGCTAAACTGCTGTTGGATTGACCAGGAAGCTTCTGGAAGGAAAAGCTACTTGGATGAGACAAAGGCTCATCTACCATGATGTCACTTTGTGATTGTATTATTTTTTGCATATTGAGACCCTGGCAAAGTTCCAAGAAGATCAGAGTAGAGAGTGGAGAGTCATGAGGAAATGAGATAGACTTGGTCTTAACATACTGAGCAACCAGTACTTTTCCATTTCCCAAGCCACTAGATTATAACTCTACAAGTACTTTTCTTCCTTCCAGCTTCCCCCTCTCCTCCAATAATTACTAAGAGCTACTTTGTGTCATCTATGAAGCTAGGAACTAGAGATGCAGAGATGCATGATCCATAGTTTTTGCCCTCAAGGAGCTCATGGTCTACTGTAGGAGTCAACTTCCTAAACAGATCCTTCCAGTATAGAGTTACAAGTGAGCTCTCCTATAATGTTCAAGATTCTATGGGACAAATGAAAGAAATGAAGAACTCTGAGTAGAACACTGAATTGCAAGGTACAATTGGCTACATAATACAAACATATATATATATATATATATATATATATATATATATATATATATATATATATATATATAGTGGATATTGTTTTGGTTCAGCAGTAGAGGAAATGGGATTTATATTCCTTATGTGCATCTTATTGTATAAGGAAACTTTGATGCATACAACCCTGAGTGAGTATGTGTTGTATGCTGAATTATGTCCCTTGCCAAAATATGTTCAAATACCTAGTATTTGTGAATGTGATCTTATTTGAAAATAGGATCTTTATAGATGCAATCAATTTAAGATGTGGTCATAATGGATTGGGGTTCCCTGGCGGCTTAGATGGTAAAGAATCTGCCCACAATGCAGGAGACCTGGATTTGATCCCTGGGTCGGGAAGATTCCCTGGAGAAGGGAATGGCAATCCACTCCAGTATTCTTGCCTGGAGAATTCCGTGGACAGAGGAGCCTGGTGAGCTACGGTCCATGGGGTCACAATGGATTAGAGTAGGCCCTAAACCAGTGACTACTATCCTTATAAGAAGAGGGAAATTCAGACACAGTCACAGGAGAGAACAGCAAGTGCTGACAGAGGGTGAGATTGGAATGATGTGTCTACAAGTGAATGAATGCCAAGGAATGCCTGTAATCACTAGAATTTAAGAAGAGGTAAAGAAGAATTCTCTTCTAGAGGCTTCAGGAGAGCATGGCCCTGCCAATACACTGATTTTAGAATTCTAAACTCCAGAACTGTGACAGATTGTTTCTTAATTCACACAATTTGTGGATTTGTTGTATCAGTCCAAGTTCTTGCAGTCCAACCCCAACAAGAAGTTTGGGGTTCAACTCTTAGTGACAAGAAGTTTGGAGTCCAACTCTTTGTGACCCCATGAACTGTAGCCCACCAGGTTACTCTGTCCATGGGATTGCCCAGGTAAGAATACTGGAGTGGGTTGCTATTTCCTTCTCCTGGGGATTGAGTTTATTTTAGATGCCACATATAGATTAGGACATACAGTACTGTCTTTCTGTGTCTGGATTATTTAGTTTAGCATAATGTCTTCCAGGTTCATCCATGTTATTACAACTGGCAAGATTTGCTTCTTTTTAAAGGCTGAACAATATTCCATTGTATTTGTATATAAAAATATTACATTTTTAACCCATTAATCCACTGAGGGACATTTAGGTTACATCCATATCTTGGATATCTGTGAATAATGCTGAAAGAAACATGAGAGTGATGATACATATTCAAGATCCTGATTTCATGTCCTATAGATGTATATACCCAGAAGTAGAATTGCTGGAGCATAAGGTAGTTATATTTTTAATACTTTGAGAAACTGCAATACTACTTTCTATAAAGCCTGTACCAATAATAATTTATTATTAATCTCTTTTTTCCACATTCTTATCAGGACTTATTTCCCCTTGTGTTATTTCTTTTTATAAATATTGAAGTATAGTTGATTTACAATATTGTGTTAGATCCAGGTACAGTAAAGTGATTTAATTATATATGCTGTTGTTGATGTTCAGTTGCTAAGTCCAGTCCAACTCTTTGAGACTTCATGGACTGCAGGACAACAGGCTCATCTGTCCTCCACTATCTTCCAACTCAATGGTGATTCTATCTAACCATCTCATCCTCTGCCACCCAATCACCTCCGACCTAAATCTTTTCCAGCATCAGTGTCTTTTCCAGTGTGTCATTTCTTCACATCAGGCAGCCAAAATATTGGAGCTTCAGCTTCAACAACAGTCCTTCCAGTGAATATTCAGGGTTGATTTTCTTTAGGATTGACCGGTTTGATCTCCTTGCAGTCCAAGGGACTCTCAAGAGTCTTCTCCATCACCACAATTTAAAAGCATCAGTTTTTCAGTGTTCAGCCTTCTTTATGGTCAAGTTCTCACATCTGTACGTGATTACTGGAAAAATTATAGCTCTATCAGACCTTTGTCAGCAAAATGATGTCTCTGCTTTTTAATATGTTGTCTAGGTTTGTCAAAGTTTTCCTTCCAAGGATCAAGCGTCTTTTAATTTCATGGCTGCAATCACCGTCCACAGTGATTTTGGAGCCAAAGAAAAGAAAATCTGTCACTGCTTCTACTTTTTCCCCTTCTGTTTGTCATGAAGTGATGGGACCAGATGCCATGATCTTAGTTTTTTGAATGTTGAGTTTTAAGCCAGTTTTTTTCACTCTCCTTTCACCCTTATCAAGAGGCTCTTTAGTTCCTTTTCACTTTCTGCCATTATAATGGTATCTTCTGCATATCTGAGGTTATTATTTCTCCCAGTAATCATGATTCCAGCTTGTGATTCATCCAGTCCAGCATTTCTAATGATGTACTCTGCCTATAAGTTAAAAAAGGAGGGTGACAATATGCCGCTTTGTCACACTCTTTTCCCAATTTTGAACCACATAGCTGTTCCATGTCAAGTTCTAACTGCTGCTTCTTGACCTACATACAGGTTTCTAATGAGGCAGCTAAGGTGGTCTGGTATTCCCATTTCTTTAAGTATTTTCCAGTTTGTTGTGATCCACACAAAAGCTTTTGTGTAATCAATGAAGCAAAAGTAGATGTTTTTCTGAAATTCCCTTGCTTTTTCTATGATAAAGCAGATGTTGGCAATTTGATCTCTGGTTCCTCTGCCTGTTCTAAATCCAGCTTGAACATCTTGAAGTTCTCAGATCACATATTGTTGAAGCCTAAGTTGAAGGATTTTGAGCATTAACTTGCTAGCATGTGAAATGAGCACAAGTGTATGGTAGTTTGAACATTCTTTGGCATTGCCTTTCTTTGGTATTAGAATGAAAACTGACCTTTTCCAGTCCTGTGGTCATAGCTGGGTTTTCCAAATTTACTGACATATTGAGTATAGCTCTTTAACAGCATCATTGTTTTTAGTATTTTAAATAACTCAGCTGGAATTTCATCATCTCCACTAGCTTTGTTCATACTAATACTTTCTAAGGCCCACTTGACTTCACACTCCAGGATATCTGGCTCTAAGTGAGTGGCCATACCATCATGGTTATCCAGGTCATTAAGACCTTCTTTGTATAGCTTTGTGTATCCTTGCCATCTCTTTTAAATCTATCCTCTGCTTCTTTTAGGTCCTTGCATTTTCTGTCCTTTATTGTGCCCATCTTTTCATGAAATGTTCCCTTGGTATCTCCAATTTTCTTGACAAGATCTCTAGTTTTTCCCATTCTATTGTTTTCTCTCTCTCTCTCTCTCTTTTTTTTTTTTTTGCATTGGTTACTTGAGAAATCCTTCTCATCTCTCCTTGCTGTTCTCTGGAGTTCTACAATCATTTGGGTATATCTTACCCTTTCTCTCTTGACTTTCGCTTCTCTTCTTTCCTTAGCTATTTGTAAAGCCTCCTCAGATAACCACTTTGCCTTCTTGCATTTCTTTTTCGTGGGGTTGGTGTTGGTCATTGCCTTCTGTACAATGTTACGAACCTGTCCACAGTTCTTTAGGCACTCTGTCTACCAGATCTAATCCCTTGAATCTATTTGTCACCTCCACTGTGTAATCATAAGAGGTTTGATTTAGGTCATACTTGAATGATCTAGTGGTTTTCCCTACTTTCTTCAATTTAGGCCTTAATTTTACAATAAGGAGCTCATGTTATGAGCCATATTCAGCTCCTTGTCTTGTTTTTGCTGACTGTATAGAGCATCTCCATCTTCAGCTGCCAAGAATATAATGAATCTGATTTATATATGACCGTATAGTTATGTCCATGTGTAGAGTCATCCCTTGTTGTTGAAAAAGGGTGTTTGCTATGACCAGTGTTTTCTCTTGACAAAACTCTGCTAGCCTTTGCCCTGTTTCATTTGGTGCTCCAAGGCCAAACTTGCCTGTTATTCCAGGTATCTCTTCACTTCCTACTTTTGCATTCCAATCCCCTATGATGAAAAGTACATCTTTTTTTGGTATTACTTCTAGAAGGTGCTGTGGGTCTTCATAAACATGGTCAACTTCAGCCTTTTGGCATCAGTGGTTGGAGCAAAGACTTGTATTACTGTGATGTTGAATGGTTTACTTCGAAACAAGTTGAGATCATTTTGTCATTTTTGAGGTTGCACCTAAGTACTGAACTTCAGTCTCTTGTTAATTATGAGGGCTACTCCAATTCTTCTAAGGGATTCTTGCCCCCAGTAGTAGATATAATGGTTACCTGAATTAAATTCTCGCATTTCTGTCCATTTTAGTTCACTGATTCTAAGATATCAATGTTCAGTGTTGTCCTCTCCTGCTTGACCATGTCTAATTTACCTTGATTCATGTACCTAACATTCCAGGTTCCTAGGCAATATTGTTCTTTATAGCATCAGAGTTTACTTTCACCACCAGACATATCCACAACTTAACGATGTTCCCTCTTTGGCCCAGCCTCTTAATTATTTCTGGAGCTAGTAGTAATTGCCCTCGTCTCTTCTCTAGTAGCATATCAGGCACCTTCCAACCAGGGGAGATCGTCTTCCAGTGTCATATCTTCTTGCCTTTTCATACGGTCCATGGAATTCTCCAGAGATCCAATTGACATCTGTTGGATTATAGATAAAGCAAGAAAATTTCAGAAAACCATCTACTTCTGCTTCATTGACTATGCTAAAGCATTTGACCGTGTGGATCACAACAAAATGTGGAGAATTCTTAAAGATATGGGAATACCAGACCACCTTACCAGCCTCTTGATAAATCTGTATACAAGTCAAGAAGCAACAGGTAGAACCAGACATGGAATAATGGAGTGGTTCAAAATTGGGAAAGGAGTACATCAAGGCTATATATTGTCACCCTGCTTATTTAACTTATATGCAGCATACATCACGAGAAATGCTGGACTGGATGCAACACAAGCTGGAATCAAAGCTGCAGGGAGAACTATCAACCTCTAATATGCAGATGACACCACCCTTATGTCAGAAAGTGAAGAGGAACTAAAGAGCCTCTTGATGAAAGTGAAAGAGGAGAGTGAAAAAGCTGGTTTAAAACTCAACATTCAAAAAATGAAGATCATGGCAGCTGGTCTCAGCACTTTATGGCAGATAGATGGGGAACAATGGAAACAGTGACAGAATTTATTTTCATGGTCTCCAAAATCATGCAGATGGTGGCTGCAGCCATGAAATTAAAAGACACTTGCTCCTTGGAAGAAAGCCATAACGAACCTAGACAGCATATTAAAAAGCAGAGACATAGTTTTGCCTGCAGAGGTCTGTCTAGTCAAAGTTATGGTTTTTCCAGTAGTCATGTATGGATATGAGAGTTGGACCATAAAGAAGGCTGAATGCCAAAGAATTGATGCTTTTGAATTGTGGTATTGAGAAGACTCATGAGAGTCCCTTAGACTGCAAGGAATTCAAACCAGTTAATTATAAAGGAAATCATTCCTGAATATTCGTTTAGAAGGACTGATGCTGAAGCTGAAGCTCCAATACTCTGGCCACTTGATGCAAAGAACCGACTCATTAGAAAAGACCCTGATGCTGGGAAAGATTGAAGGCAGCAGAAGGGGACGACAGAGGACAACATGGTTGGATGGCATCACTAACTCAATGGACATGAGTCTGAGTATACTCTGGGAGTTGGTGATGGACAGGGAGGCCTGGCATGCTGCAGTCCATGGTGTCGCAGAGTCAGACAAGACTGAGTGACTGAACAACATTACTATCTATTATTTTACACTGCTCCACCCCAAATATCTATAACAGTCCTCTATCCTTTACTAGTTACTTAAGACATCAGGTTATATTTTTTAACTTGTATATGCATTTTTGCTAATAAGTAGAGGAAGAAAACCTGAATTCTGAAACAATAAAACATTAGCATTTTACAGGAAAACTTGACCCCTTTCATATACAGGTTCTGTGTACTTCTTTTTAATGGCTTTTATAAAGTTTGCTAGCCTGTGATTATGGGATTATAGAATCCATTATCCCTCTTGAGTATCACAGGGCCTATACATCTCCTATACATCAGTTTCGTTTTACGTTTGAATTAATCTTCCTCATTATCTCTAAAAGCTTCACAGCAGAACTTTGCTTTAGGATGATTTACATACCACTCTATTTCTAAACCCTAGCCCCAAGATTACCCTCAGATTCATTTATTCATTCAAAGAATGTTTATTGAGCCTCTACTATGTGCCAGACACTGCTCTAAGTAAATAAATGACAAAAATCCCTCCCCTTTTGAAACTTACATAACTTCTAGTGCAGTAATTCTGTAGAAAATTGAGCAGAGGGCATAGCCCAGAGTTTCAATGGTAACACCACTTGTTGCAGGGAGCAGTAGCCCAGGGCTTGGATTTGTTAAGGAGAAAAGGAACCCTGCCACGTTTTGGGGAAGACTGTTCCTTGCTCCTCCCTCTATATTTCCTTTGTTGTGAACAGTAAACAGAGAGGCAGAAGGGCATAATGGTTAGGGACATAGGCTTTGGATTCACATAGCCTGGGTCTAAATCTTGGCTTTGCAACTGAGTAGTTATTTTATTTTGGACTGGTTCCTTATCCTCGAGCCTCAGTTTCCTTAGTTGTTACTATAGTCACTCAGCAGACTCAGGTAAAGACTGCTTACTGCAGCTATGTTATTAATAACATAAGAAAATCTAAGTTAGGTTCTCACATACATCTTGAGTACCTCATCCATTGAGCAAACAGTGACATCTATATATAAAGTGGATGTGTACAGAGGTATCTAAACCACATATTTACCAAGGTTTGAGTCTAGGTGAATTAATTCTATTTATAGACAGATTTCCTAATGACATACATCCAAAATTCCTGATCAGATGGCATTTGCTTCCATTTTATTATTTCCCTGTTTGAAAGGTGGCTTAGCTAATGAAGTCAATTAAATGTTTACCCATGAGAGTTGAGTGGATTCTCTATTATTTTACCCTACCTTAAGAATTTCTCCCTGTTGCACGGTTTTTATGACCTTAATCCATTCTTCCATGTCTTTCTGATTGGGTGCAGCCAGCGTAACTTTTCGTTGTGGTGTGAGCACCTACAGAAAGTCACATTATTAGCTGATTTCCAACTTAAACTTTGCCCTCAAACAGAGCATTTGAACTCTCTAAGATACTAGACAGGTCTACCAAGCACAACCAAAGCCACTTCTTAAATATATGACAGTAGTTCCCAGAGCCACCCCAACTAGTAACAGTAATAAACAACAATTTAAAGGCACGTACTATGTACTGGGCACTGTTCTACTATACTTTATGTATCTGATTTATTTCAGTCTTCATTACAAATCCAAGAGCTAGGCAGTATTATTTTCCCTCACTTTATAGTCTGGATATTTTTTCTGTGGCAAAGGGAGTTAAATGACTTACTCAGGGAAAAACAGTAGGTAAGAAACTAAGTCATAATTTGAATCTAGATTCTTTGGCTCCAGCACACATGCTCTTAAACACTAGGCCAAGCACTCATCTGTTACTCAAATAAAGTTGCCTGAAAATCTTACTTGTTTACTTGCTGTTCTTTCTACCTGAAATGGTGAAAGTGTTTATTTTTCATCAGGGTGTGCCTATTTCTGTTTGAGGGGAGAGTGAGACTGGAGTGAGGAAACTACAAATCTAGTTTCTTTCTTATGGTCAGGGAAAATCTGAAGAGAATTTTACTATTATCTCTCTTAATCCTGCTTGGTGCAAGAACCTTGAAGAAACAATGAGAAAGCCATGTTGAGGGTCTAGCAGAGGTAGACCATGCTAACTTCATCTTTTCCCAAAGGGCAGGAGGGAGCATGAATAGCTATAGCATCAGTCATTGCTTCAATGGCCCTACTTGTCTTCATTACCAGTGCCCAAAACCCCAAGTCCAAATCTTGCAGCTAGAGCTCACCACACCAACAAACAATTTTGTTCTTCTTGTGCATGTAGCACTGCATGATTCTGTGATAATGTCAATAGGAACTAGTTGGAATTTGTAACAACAGTCACTCCTTTGGTCTAAACCCATTCTTACGGGGGGTTGGGGTGTTGATGCATAGTGCCGCTGTGCTTTAATTAGGCTAAGGGGAAACCTAGCCCTTGGAATTTTTGTAGAATGGATACCCAAAACATTATCTTGTATGCTTATCACTCAAAAGTTAAGATTTTTGGAACTGGGTCAACAGAACCCTCAGCTTTTTCCTGGGTCAGTATGATGCAATGAGAGAGAAATGAGAGTCGGGTCTCCTTTCAACTGCTCTCCTTTCAAAGGAGAATAGACTGTGGACCAGCCATGGAAGCAGGGTATTGGACACATAGCTCTTCAGTCTGCTAAGTACCACTCTCCACCTGCCTGAAGAGGAACCCTGCTCTCCATAACCCACCACTGAAGCTGAGAAAAAAAAACATTTCTGTGAGGAGAAGGGTAGGAGAATTCTTGGGCCAATGGACTTGTTATTTTTAAGTGAGATTTCTGTTCTGAATTTACCTGAATGACCAAGTCTTATGACATTTTAGCAGTGACAAGCCATTGAATAGATCCCTAGAAAATCTTCTGGTTTCTTTGAGGTACTCTCATTAGTAATCTCAGCATAGAGTAACTTTCACTTTGGATTTAGGTTCTTATCTGTTTCATCAAAGGAGAAAATGTCATGTAGCTCAAATATCTTGATATAGTCTACAAAATATTAGCAGTCTCTTGAAAGCCTCCCAATGATATTCATTTAAATTACCTTCATCAGAAGGATTGATTTTTTAAATAGTCACCCCTATCCTGAAATCAGCTCTGCTTTTATATCAAACTGGTAATAGAGACCAGGACAATCATGCTTTCCCCCCCCCCCCCATCAGTGGGTTGATAGAAAATACTCACATGAATAATCTTTAGCACTCATTTGCAATGCTACTTTAAGTGGACTTCCAAACACACTTTGGGATTAAAGAAGACTTGGGAAATTTGAATTCCCAACAGGCGACAGGTAGGTATGGAAACCCCTCTTCCTAGCTAACTCTCACCCTTGCCCATTCAGGCAATCCTAATCTTACTTACGCAAAAACTGTGGCAAAGATTTCTACAGCTGCTTTCTGCCAAGGCAACTTGAGACAAATCAATTGTTTCAAAGCGTGCAAACTGGAAAGGTATAAGAGGGAGAGGGAAAAGGAACCATCTGGTTATTGAGGCAAACATACACTAAAAGGTAAACACATACACAGGAATACTAAAAGACATTTTTGGCAGTTATAATTCCGTTATTTCTTTGGCTTGAGTGATGGATCTATTTAGCATAATGACTTTGATTGATATATCATGTAACAAACAGAAAATTAACCAAACTAAACCCAAAGCACAACTCTTCCCAAAACTTTTATGTGGATTTATAGGAAAGCTTAGGTAGTTCAGGATTATTTAAAACTAAAAGTTTATGCTGGAGAATAGAGTGGGATATTGCTTTTATGGAACACAGCCTTGTTGTGGTGAAGGGCCTTGCATAATTCAAGGAAGCTATGAGCCATGCCATGCAGGGCCACCCAAGATGGACAGGACATAGTGAAGAGTTCTGACAAAACGTGGTCCACTGGAGGAGGGCATGTCAACCCACTCCAGTATTCTTGACTGGAGAACTCCATGAACAGTATGAAAAGGCAAAGAGGTATGACACTGGAAAATGGGCCCCCAGGTTGAAAGGTGTCCAATATGCTACTGGGGAAGAGTTCAGGGCAACTACTAATAGCTCCAGAAAGAATGAGGCTTCTCTGATGGCCCAGGGGTAACGAATCTGCCTGCAATGCAGGAGCCGCAGGAGATGCAGATTTGATCCCTACCTCAGGAAGGTCCCCTGGAGGAGGGCATGGCAACCCATTCCAGTGTTCTTGCCTGGAGAATCCCACGGATGTAGGAGCCTGGCAGGCTACAGTACCTAGGGTTGCAAAATCAGACACGACTGAAGTGACTTAGCATGTACTCAGGCCAAAAAGAATGAAGTGGCTCAGTAAGAACATAACAGAAGCAAAAGAGATTAAGAAGAGGTGGCAAGAATACACAGAAAAACTGTATAGAAAAGGTCTTAATGACCCAGATACCATGAGGGTATGGTCAATCTCCTAGAGCCAGACATCCTGGAGTGTGAAATCAAGTGGACCTTCAGTTCAGTCGTGCAGTCGTGTCTGACTTTTTGTGACCCCGTGGACTGCAGCACACCAGGCCACGCTGTCCATCATCAACTCCTGGAGTTTACTCAAACTCATGTTCATTGAGTCAGTGATGCCATCCAACCATCTTATCCTCTGTCATCCCCTTCTCCTTCTGCCTTCAATCCTTCCCAGCATCGGGGTCTTTTCAAATGAGTCAGCTCTTCGCATTAGGTGGCCAAAGTATTGGAGTTTCAGCTTCAACATCAGTCCTTCCAATGAATATTCAGGACTGATTTCCTTTAGGATGGACTGGTTCAATCTCCTTGCTGTCCAAGAGACTTTCAAGAGTCTTCACTAACACCACAGTTCAAAAGCATCAATTCTTCAGTGCTCAGCTTTCTTCATAGTCCAACTCTCACATCCACACATGACTACTGGAAAAACCATAGCTTTGACTAGACAGACATTTGCAGGCAAAGTAATGTCTCTGCTTTTTAATAAGCTGTCTAGGTTGGTCATAACTTTTCTTCCAAGGAGCAAGTTTCTTTTAATTTCATGGCTGCAGTTACCATCTGCAGCGATTTTGGAGCCCTCTAAATTAAGTCTGTCACTGTTTCCACTGTTTCCCGATCTACTTGCCATGAATAATGGGACCAGATGCCATGATCTTAGTTTTCTGAATGTTGAGTTTTAAGCCAACTTTTTCACTCTCCTCTTTCACTTTCAGCAAGAGGCTCTTTAGTTCTTCTTCACTTTCTGCTATAAGGGTGGTGTCATCTGCATATCTGAGATTATTGGTATTTCTTCCAGCAATCTTAATTCCAGCTTGTGCCTCATCCAGTCCAGCATTTCTCAAGATGTGCTCTGCACATAAGTTAAGTAAGCAGGGTGACAATATACAGCCTTGCTGTATTCCTTTACCGATTTGGAACCAGTCTGTTGTTCCATGTCCAGTTCTCACTGTTGTTTCTTTACCTGCATACAGATTTCTCAGGAGGCAGTTCAGGTGGTCTGGTACTCCCATGTCTTGAAGAATTTTCCATAGTTTGTTGTGATCCACACAGTCAAAGGCTTTGGCATAGTCAATAAAGCAGAAGTAGATGATTTTCTGGAACTCTCTTGCTTTATCTATGATCCAACAGATGTTGGCAATTTGATCTCTGGTTCCTCTGCCTTTTCCAAATCCAGCTTAAACATCTGGACCTTCACCGTTCATGTACTGTTGAAGCCTGGCTTGGAGAATTTGAGCATAACTTTGCTAGTGTGTGAGATGAGTGCAATTGTATGTTAGTTTGAGCATTCTCTGGCATTGTTTTTCTTTGGGATTGGAATGAAAACTGACCATTTCCAGTCTGTGGCCCCTGCTGTGTTTTCCAAATTTGCTGGCATATTGAGTGCAGCACTTTCACAGCATCATCTTTTAGGATTTGAAATCAGATTGATTATATTCTTTGGAGCCAAAGATGGAGAAGCTCTATACAGTCAGTCAAAAGAAGACCAGGAGCTGACTGTGGCTCAGGTCATGTACTCCTTATTGCAAAATTCAGACTTAAACTGTAGAAAGTAAGGAAAACCACTAGACCACTCAAGTTTGACCTAAATCAAATCCCTTATGACTATACAGTGGAAGTGACAAATGGATTCAAGGGATTAGATCTGATAGTGTGCCTGAAAAACTATGGACGGAGGTTCATGACATTGTACAGGAGGCAGTGATCAAAACCATCCCTAAGAAAAAGAAATGCAAAAAGGCAAAATGGTTGTCAAGGAGGCCTTACAAAAAGCTATGAAAGGAAGAGAACTGAAAGGCAAAGGAGAAAAGGAAAGATATCCATCTGAATGCAGAGTTCTGAAGAATATCAAGGAGAGATAAGAAAGCCTTCCTCAGTGATCAGTGCAAAGAAATAGAGGAAAACAATAGAATGGGAAAGACTGGAGATCTCTTCAAGAAAACTAGAGATATCAAGGGAATATTTCATGCAAAGATGGGCACAATAAAGGACAGAAATGGTATGGACCTAACAGAAGCAGAAGATATTAAGAACAGGTGGCAAGAATACACAGAAGAACCATACAAAAAAGATCTTCATGACCCAGAAAACCATGATAGTGTGATCACTCACGGAGAGCCAGACATCCTGGAATGTGAAGTCAAGTGGGCCCTAGAAGCATCACAATGAACAAAGCTAGTGGACGTGATGGAAGTCCAACTGAGCTATTTCAAATCCTAAAAGGTGACACTGTGAAAGTGGTCCTTAGAAAGCATCGTTACAAACAAAGCTAGTGGAGGTGATGGAATTCCAGCTGAGTTATTTCAAATCCTAAAAGATAATGCTGTTAAAGTGTTCCACTCAATATATCAGCAAATTGGAAAACTTAGCAGTGTCTACAGGACTGAAAAAGGTCAGTTTTCATTCCAATCTCAAAGAAAGGCAATGCCCAAAAATGTTCAAACTACTGTATAATTGCATTCATTTCACATGCTAGTAAGGTTGTGCTCAAAGTTCTTCAAGCTCGGCTTCAGCAGTACATGAACTGAGAACTTCCAGGTGTACCAGCTGGGTTTAGAAAAAGCAGAGGAACCAGAGATCAAATTGCCAATATTTGTTGGATCGTAGAGAAAGCAAGGGAACTCCAGGAAAATATCTGCCTCTGCTTCATTGATTACGCTAAAGACTTTTACTGTGTGGATCACAACAAACTGTGGAAAATTCTTAAAGAGATGTGAGTACCAGACCACCTTACCTGTCTCCTGAGAAACTTGTATGCAGGTCAAGAAGCAACAGCTAGCACCAGACATGGAACAATGGACTGGTTCAAAATTGGGAAAGGAGTGTGAGAAGGCTGTATATTGTCACCCTGCTTATTTAACTTACAGGCAGAGTACATCATGAGAAATGCCAGGCTGGATAAAGCTCAAGATGGAATCAAGACTGTCAGGACAAATACCAACAACCTCAGACATGCAAATGATATCATTCTAATGGCATAAATTAAAGAGAAGCTAAAGAGCCTCCTCTTGATGAGGGTGAAAGAGGAGAGGGAAAAAGCTGGTTTGAAACTCAACATTCAAAAAACTAAGATCATGGCCTCTGGTCCCATCACTTCATGGTAAATAGAAGGTAAAAAAGTGCAAGTAGTGACAGATTTTATTTTCTTGGGCTCCAAAATCATGTGGACAGTGATCGCGACCATGAAATTAAAAGATGCTTGCTCCTTGAAAGGAAACCTGTGACAAATCTAGACAACATATTAAAAAACAGAGACATCACTTTGCCTGCAAAAGTCTGTCTAGTCAAAATTATATTTTTTCAAGTAGTCATGTATGGATGTGAGAGTCGGACTGTAAAGAAGGCTGAGCACCGAAGAATTGATGTTTTTGAAATGTGGTGTTGGAGAAGACTCCTGAGAGTCACTTGGATAGAAAGGAGATTGAACCAGCCAATCCTAAAGGAAATCAACCTTGAATATTCATTGGAAGGACTGATGTTGAAGCTAAAACTCCAATACTTTGGCCACCTGATGTAAAGATTGGAAAAGACCCTGAAGCTTGGAAAAATTGAAGGCAAAAGGAGATGGGGCAGTAGTGGATGAGATGATTAGATAGCATCACTGACTCAGTAGACATGAATTTGAGCAAATTCCTGGAAGTAGTGAAGGACAGGGAAGCCTGGAGTGCTCCAGTCCATGGGGTTACAAAGAGTCCAGGACGACTTAGAGACTGAACAGCAAGAACATAATGGGATATGGTCTAGCTAGGGACATAATGGAGCAGATTAGGATTCTCCACCTTAATTCTTGCTAGCATGTCTTAGCCTCTTGGTTTATCTCCTCTCAAAATATTTCCTGGTACCTAACTATTAACACAATTGACGAGATTTTATATATATATACATACACATATATGTGTATATATATATTCTCTTACCTCAGGATGGTGTGCAAAGCAGAGCCTTTGTCCTAGAACCAGAATATATGTAAGCTTCCATCTCTTGAATGAGTTACAGTTCTTTAGCAGAGGTCCTTCCTTCAGTATTTTCTGAAAGATAGAAGCATAGCTTTGAGTAATTAGGTCAATTTGCAAGACCATATCACTGGTCCTCTCATTTGAGAAGTTCAAATATCTGGAAGACCCTGTCAATATCTGAGAAATGGCCTAAGGGCCAGGCAAGAATATAGAATAGTTAGTTTATTCAGAAAAAGCATTGGTTACCCTTGGATAACACATTCCAAATCATATAGGCTCTAAGTTTCTTAGGACACATGGCCCAACAACCATGGAAAACATTTTCATTTGTGGTAGGAAGAGGGGATGAGAGACAGAACACATAAATATAAGAGCTACATTCCTGGGGAAGAACAAATTGTTGGGGGAGAGGCTGAGTTTAATAAGGGCAGATATTTTGGAAGTCTTCAGGTTGCAGGCATAGACAGGGCTTTCCTATCTGCTATTTCAGAGTGTTCTTTTTAGAATAATAAGTTGGATCATATCCCTTCCTGCTCACAAGCCTCCAATAGCTTCCCAAAAGTTTTAGAACCAAATTCCAAGTCTTTACCATAGCCTTCAAGGGATTCAAGATCTGGTAAGAGCAAAAAGTGCATGGAAAAGAACTATCATCTGATTACTTTATTTACATATCTCATAGTTTTACCAACTGATTTTTCTGTTACTTGTCGAGCAGATTTATTCTAACCAAGCATAGAGTCTGCTTACCATGTTACCATTGGGGAGGCTTTCCCCAATGTAAACTTATAGGATACAAGTCAACATGCAAGACTACCATTTGGGAGAGGTACTCATACCCACCAAACTGCAAACAAGCCCATGCTGAATGGACAAAGAGACAGAATTAAGTCATAAAATCAAAGCTCTACCATGAATTCCATCCATCATCTAAATTAGAATTCACCATTCGGTGGTTGTGGAAGTGTTTGCTTGGCCCACCTAGTGTTTTTCAAGTCTTAATTAATTGATAATATTTAAAAAGCAGAAAATTTTAAATAAAAATCCAAGTCTCTATTTAAAAAAATCTGAACATCTGGTAAACAACCTCTTCCAAAAACACAAGGGAAGACTCTTCACATGGACATCACCAGTTGGTCAAACCGAAATCAGATTGATTATATTCTAGCAACCAAAGATGGAGTAGCTCTATACAGTTAGAAAAAGCAAGACCAGGAGCTGACTGTGTCTCAGAAGATGAAATCCGTTTGTCAAATTCAGACTGAAATTGAAGAAAGTAGGGAAAACCACTAGACCACTCAGATATGACCTAAATCAAATCCCTTATGAATATACAGTAGAAGTAAAAAATAGCTTTAAGGGACTAGATCTGATAGATAGAGTGCCTGATGAACTCTGGACGGAGGTTTGTGACATTGTACAGGAGACAGGAACCAAGACCATCCCCATGGAAAAGAATGCAAAAAAGCAAAATTGCTGTCTGAGGAGGTTTTACAAATAGCTGTGAAAAGAAGAGAAGAGAAAAGCAAAGGAGAAAAGGAAAGATAGAAGCATCTGAATGCAGAATTCCAAAGAATAGCAAGGAGAGATAAGAAAGCCTTCCTCAGCGATTGATGCAAAGAAATAGAGGAAAGCAGCAGAATAGGAAAAACAAGACATCTCTTCAAGAAAATTAGAGATATCAAGGGAACATTTCATGCAAACATGGGCTCGATAAAGGACAGATATGGTATGGACCTAACAGAAGCAGAAGGTATTAAGAAGAGGTGGCAAGAATACACAGAATAACTGTACAAAAAAGATCATCACGACCAAGATAATCACAATGGCCTGATCACTCACCTGGAGCAAGATATCTTGGAATGTGAAGTCAAGTGGGCCTTAGAGAACATCACCACGAACAAAGCTAGTGGAGGTGATGGAATTCCAAATGAGCTATTTCAAATCCTGAGAGATGATGCTGTTCAAGTGCTGCACTCAATATGCCAGCAAATTTGGAAAACTCAGCAGTGGCCACAGGACTGGAAGAGGTCAGTCTTCATTCCAATACCAAAGAAAGGCAATGCAAAAGAATGCTCAAACTACCGTCGAATTGAACTCATCTCACATGCTATTAAATCATGCTCAAAATTCTCCAAGCCAGGCTTCAGCAATATGTGAACCGTGAACTTCCAAATGTTCAAGCAGGTTTTAGAAAAGGCAGAGGCACCAGAGATCAAATTGCCAACATCCACTGGATCATGGAGAAAGCAAGAGAGTTCCAGAAAAACATCTATTTCTGCTTCATTGACTATGCCAAAGACTTTGACTGTGTGGATCACAATAAACTATGGAAAATTCTGAAAGAGATGCGAATACCACACCACCTGACCTGCTTCTTGAGAAACCTGTATGCAGGTCAGGAAGGAACAGTTAGACCTGGACATGGAACAACAGACTGTTTCCAAATAGGAAAAGGAGTGCATCAAGGGTCTATATTGTCATCCTGCTAATTTAACTTATATGCAGTGTACATCATGAGGAACACTGGGCTGGAAGAAGCCCAAGCTGGAATCAAGATTGCCGGGAGAATTATCAATAACCTCAGATATGCAGATGACACCACCCTTATGGTAGAAAGCGAAGAGGAACTCAAAAGCCTCTTGAAGAAAGTGAAAGAGGAGAGTGAAAATTTTGGCTTGAAGCTCAACATTAAGAAAACGAAGATCATGGCATCTGGTCCCATCACTTCATGGGAAATAGATGGGGAAACAGTGGAAGTAGTGTCAGACTTTATTTTTTTAGGCTCCAAAATCACTGCAGATGCTGCTTGCAGCCATGAAATTAAAAGATGCTTACTTATTGGAAGGAAAATTATGAGCAACCTAGATAGCATATTAAAAAGCAGAGACATTACTTTGCCAACCAATGTCCATCTAGTCCAAGGATATGGTTTTTCCCATGGTCATGTATGGATGTGAGAGTTGGACTGTGAAGAAAGCTGATTACCGAAGAATTGATGCTTTTGAACTGTGGTGCTGGAGAAGACTCTTGAGAGTCCCTTGGACTGCAAGAAGAGCCAACCGGTCCATTCTAGATGAGATCAATCCTGGGTGTTCATTGGAAGGACTGATGCTGAAACTGAAACTCCAATACTTTGGCCACCTCATGCGATGAGTTGACTCACTGGAAAAGCCTCTGATGCTGGGAGGGATTGAGGGCGGGAGGAGACGGGGACGACATAGAATGAGATGGCTGGATGGCATCACCAGCTCGACGAACATGAGTCTGAGTGAACTCCGGGAATTGGTGATGGACAGGGAGGCTTGGCGTGCTGTGATTCATGGGGTCTCAAAGAGTCGGACACGACTGAGCGACTGAAATGAACTGAACTGATGCAAGTTGGCTCAGAAGTAAAGCATCTGCCTGCAATTCAGAAGATGCAGATTTGATCCCTGGGTCAGCAAGATCCCCTGGAAAAAGAATGCAATAAACTCCAGTGATCTTGCCTGGGAAATCCCATGGACAGAGGAGCCTGGAAGGCTACAGCCAATGGGGATTCAAAAGAGACAGACAACTTAGTACCTGAATAACAACAATAAATGCTGTAGGTATCTATTTAGTTCAACTACTCTATTCTGTAATTTAAGACTACAGTTTTCTATTCCTTTTTATTTAAGATGCTCTGTCCATTGATGCAATAGGGTGTTTAATGTACTTAGCGTTTAATTTGCAATTCACTTGTCTTTTAATTTTTATACTAGATTATCTACTTGGTTGATCCACAGCCTCTACTATGTGTTTTTGTGTCCTAGTTGGAGTTTTTCCCATCTCTGTAGATTTTCACTTCTTTCTCCACTTAGGGAAGACTCTTTAATATTTCCTTCCGAGTTGGTTTAGTATGGATAAGCTCTTAGTTTTTGCTTGTCTGAGACGTTCTTCTCTCCAATTTTGGATGATTATCTTGCTGGGTAGAGTATTATAGGTTGCAAGTTTTTCCCTTTCAGCACGTTAAATATACATTTTTGACGCCTTTCTCTCTCTCTTTTCCTTCTACGACCTAAGAAAGTGAATGTTAGTATCCTTGATGTTGTCTAGAAGTCTCTTAAACTGTTCTCATTTTTAAATTGTTTTTCGTTTTGTTTCCCCTATTGGGCAATTTCCATAATTTTACGTTCCAGATTAATTTGGCTTCTTGTGTATTGGCAACTCTCACATTGGTGAGAGATGGGACTAGAAATAGAGGGGCCAGAAGCAGTGCCAGGTATGAGCCCGGACTTCTCCTGTGCTCACCAGCCAAGCCTGCCTATTGGGGAGTTAGTTTGAGTATCAAGTTGATAGTACAGAAGCCCAGAGTTCCAGGTCCATGTTGATTCCATTTCATGTAAGTGTATGCTATATCACCTTCCAGCATTGGAAATTTTACCCCCAAAGAAAGAAGTGCTAGAGCAAGAAGGGGTGCCCAATATCGGCACTACTACTAGCACAGTCCCAGCACACCAGTCAGAGTTCCAGATACTCCCATTGTGCCAATGGCTGCTGTCAACTTGTTCAGATGTAGGCCAGATCTGACTTGATTCCACTCCTGGCACCTGTACATTCTTCTCAGCCATGGAAGCCTTTGCCATAGTTGTGAGAATGGGTGTTCTATGAAATAAGAGGGTCTGGAGTAGGCATTCAGAGTGGGTTAGGTAATGACCTGGCATTGGTATGGGGAAACAGCCAGCATCCTGTGTATTTCCAACATGTTTCCTCTGACTTGCTTTGCGAATAAGCAAAGGTGTGGTTGCCTCCGTAAACTCTTCACATAGATTTAAATAAATAAATGCCCACCAACCCAAACAAAAGAGGATGAGATAAGGAATCTACCTGATTAAAAATTCTGAATGATGACAGTGAAAATGATCCAAAGTCTTGAAAACAAAACGGTGTAAATAAATAGCCTGGACACAAGGATTGAAAAGATGCAAAAAAGGTTTAATAAGTACCTAGAAGAAGTAAAAAATAGTCAGTACATAAGGAATAATGCAATAAATGAGATCAAAATCACTCTGGATGGAACCAACAGTAGAATAAGATCGACAGAAGATAGGATATGTGAGCTAGAAGATAGAACAATAGAAATAAATGGAAAAGAGAGGAAAAAAGAAAAACGAATAAAAAGAAATGAGGACAATCACAGAGACCTCTGGGACAATTTTAAACGCCCCAAAATTCAAATCATAGGAGTCCAGAAGAGGAAGACAGAAAAATAGACCATGGGAAAATACTTGAGGAGATGATAGTTGAAAAGTTCCCTTAAATGGGGAAGGAAATATCATCCAAGTCCAAGAAACTCAGAGAGTTCCAAACAGGCAAAACCCAAGGCAAAACACCCCAAGACACATATTAATCAAATTAACAAAGGGCAAAGACAAAGAACAAATATTAAAAGTAGCAAGGGAAAAACAGCAAATAATACTCAAGGGGATTCCCACACGGATAACACCTGATCTTTCATTAGAAACTCTTCCGGCCAGGAGGGAATGGCAGGGCATACTTACAATGATGAAAGAAAATAGCCTACAGCCCAGATTACTGTACCCAGCAAGGATCTCAATCAAATATGAAGGAGAAATCAAAAGGTTTACACACAAACAGAAGCTGAGAGAATTCACAATCACCAAACCTGCTCTCCAACAAATGCTAATGACCTCCTCTAGACTGGAAGCAGAGAAAGGGGGTATAAACCCGAATGCAAAACAATAAAGTAAATGGCAATGGGATCATACTTATCAATAATTACCTTAAATGTAAATGCGTTGAATGCCCCAACTGAATACAAAGACTGGCTAAATGGATAGAAAAACAAGACCCCTATATATGTTGTGTACAACAGACCCAGCTCAAAACAAAGGACACATACAGACTGAAAGGGAAGGACTGGAAAAACATATTCCACACAAATGGAGACCAAAAGAAAGCAGGAGTAGCAATACTCATATCAGATAAAATAGACTTTAAAACAAAAGTTGTGAAAAGAGACAAAGAAGGACACTACATGATGATCAAAGGATCAATCCAAAACGGAGATATAACAATTATAAATATATTTGCACCCAACACAGGAACACCACAATATGCTAGACAAATGTTAATAATTATGAAAGGAGAAATTAACAATAACACAATAAGAGTCGGAGACTTTAATACCCCACTCACACCTATGGATATAACGACAAAACAGAAAATTAACAAGGAAACAGAAACGTTTTCAATCCCTGGTCAGGGAATGAAGATCCCACAAACTGCATGTTGCCCCCCACCCCAAATAATAATCTGTCTTTGGTGATCCTGTTTGTCATATGCATCGGGATTGTGCCACCTCCCCTGCCCTGCCCTTGGTAACACACTGCTCCCACCAATTTCTGAGGATAACCTTGGCCTAATTGATATTTGGTCTGTTCCCTCCAAACATTATTTTAATCTTTGGGAGTGCTAGCTGTTGGTTTTAGTTGTATCAGCATTTTGTGCCTCCTGAGTACCTTTAGGTGACAGCATATACGAGTGATACAAAAAAAAAAGCCCTTTATGACCTAGGTGGCCAGGAGGTGATTTCTGCCTGCTTTTCTCAGGGAAATATGACATTTACCATGCCCATGTTGAACCGTCTTCCCATCTGGGTTTTGGCAATCTAGACCTTAATGTCATTCCACATCCCAAACAAAGGCAGTAACACTACACCACTAATCCTTGCCGCTGAGATCAATTGTTAAGCAGGGTTTTCCATCTAAAGCGCAGACTCCTGACCCAGTCCATACCTCTACTCTCCGGTTAACTGGGGGCCTGAGGGTCTGTTCCCCAATCTCTTGGGGCACCACACTGCTCCCCACACAGTTGTCCACCTCTTGTCTCCTTCCCCTCTCTTCCCATCACAAATTCACACACACACACACACACACACACACACACACACACAAGTATTATCTTTTTATCATTTGATATTTATTTTAATGGCAGCCATCAATTTACTGTTAGTGTGAGAGTCAGTCATTTCCTGGTTGGCCATTTGTAAGAAAGCAGACTTCTGGAGAAACAATTCTGTAGTGTCTGACCTTTGGTATTCAGTTACACGCTTCCCAGGTGGTACTTCTTTAGGTTCGCTCATTCTGGGGTGGCAGAGGTGAACTTCTCTTTCGATTCTGCCTACTTCTTGGACTCTGCCTCATATTTTTGAACCTTTTTCATAATTGATTCAGTGTCTTACGTGCACAGGAACAGAAAAACCAGTTTGGTTTTCCTGTTTTCTTCACCTTCTTCGACTGAGTGGAATATGATCAGATTTTCTTTCTCAAAATCCCTTGCAATGGTCTTCTGACCCTCATGGTCATATTTCGTGCCTGGAAAGAAAAGAAAAGGGTACTAGTTTTTAGGAAAGCATATCACAACTGATTTGGAAGGGAGAATTCATGAAAATGAGGTGTGGGCTGATGAGGGCTTTTGTACCAGGCAAGGGCGGTGTAGAGGTTTGGGCAGCAAAGTCAGTGGAGAAAATGGGGAGCTAGATGGAGTCATTTTACCTCCACACTGCCTCTGTATCTCAGTTGACAATGGGTCGTCTTTCTTCCTTTCATCCTTGAAGGAAAAAGCATTGCAGCTCTTCTTGGCTTCTGTGCCTTCCTGGTTACCTTAGTCTTGATGATCCCACAAAGAGGCCTAACCCAGAATCTCTGCCTCTAGACACCCCTATATATACCTTCTCAGGACAATGAAGAGCCATACGCTTCAATCCGATTGTTCAGCTGGTCAGTCCCCTAGCCAATGGTGGCCTTGGGGTCTTAGACATCACAATGTACCAATTTTCCCATCAACATAGGCTTGTGAAGGCTGTGAGAGGCTGTGACAAAACTTACCCACTGCTGACACCTCTGTGTGTCTGATTCTGGGGAGTGGTGATTCAGGGTCATGGTGTTTCTGCTCATTACCATCAAACGTTCCTTCAGTGCCATTTATTCTTTGACTTATATGTCTCCCTCCAACACTCCTGCATCCTCCATTCCTGAATGAACAATTTTCATCCCATTTCAGCATTTCAGAATCCTATAGTCACTTCATCTCTAGACCACAATTTTCCTATTGGGGGTTCTTGAGGGTCTTAAGGATCTTAAGAGCAAGCACTTTACATGGAAAAAAGTAATTTAGAACATTTTGTATGTCATCTGTAATGTGTGAGATGCCATAGAGTGGGTATGATGTCATATACACATTGGATGTGTTGTGATAAATAAAGTGGGTGTGATGTCATAAATATAGTGGTGTAATGTCATATATAGTGGATATGATATCATATAGTTGGTGTGACGTCAAATATAGTGACTGTGATGTCACAAAAACAATGGGTTTGGTGTTATATATAGCGGGTGTGATCTTAGATATGCTGGTTGTGAAGTCAGATATAGTGGATGTTTTGTCAGAAATAAGGGGTGTGTTGACATGAAAGTGTGTGATGTCAGATATAGGGGCTGTGTTGTCCTATATAGTGAACATGATGTCATAAACACAGTGCATGTTATGTCATCAATACAGTGGGTGTGGTGATAGACATGGCGGTTTTGATGTCACAGATCTAGTTTATGAGATGTCAGATATGTGGGTGTGTTTTCATAGAAAGCGGGTGTGATGTCATATGCAGTGGATGTGATGCCATATAGTGTGTGGGATGTTATATACAGTGGGTATGATGCCATATAGTGGGTTTGATGTCAAATATAGTGGGTGTGATATCACAAAAACAGTAGGAGTGATGTCATAGATACAGTGGTTGTGATGTCAGAGAGTGTGTGTTAGGTAATAGATACAGCGGGTTTGATGCCACATATATAGTGGAGGTGAGGTCGCATATATGGTGTTTGACATCATAGATAAAGTGGGTGCGATAGCTTAAATACAGTAGGCATAATGTCATGGATACAGTAGAAGTGATCTCATATATAGTGAGTATGATGTCACCTGTAGTGGGTGTGATGCCATAGAGTGGGTGTGATGTCATACATACATTGGATGTGATGTCAGAAATAAAGTGGGTGTGATGTCATATATACAGTGGTGTGATGTCATATATAGTGGATATGATGTCTTACAGTGTGTGTGATGTCAAATATTAGGGCTGTGATGTCATAAATACAGCGGGTTTGGTGTCATATATAGCGGGTGTGATCACAGATATGCTGGTTGTGAAATCAGATATAGTGGATGTGATGTCAGATATAGCAGGTGTGTTGACATGAAAGTGTGTGATATCAGATATAGGGGTTGTGATGTCATATATAGTGAACATGATGTCACACAGTGCATGTGATGTTCTCAATACAGTAGGTGTGGTGATAGACATGGTGGTTTTGATGTCACAGATATAGTGGATGTGATGTCAGATAAGTGGTTTTGTTATTATATAAAGTGGATGTGATGTCATATTTAGTGTGTGTAATGTCATTTGTAGTGGATGTGATGACATTAGGTGGGTTGGATGTCATATACAGTGGGTATGATGCCATACAGTGCGTGTGATGTCACAAAAGCATTAGGAGTGATGTCATATATACAGTGGTTGTGATGTCATAGAGTGTGTGTGAGGTAAAAGATACAGCGGGTATGATGTCACATATATATGGAGGTAATGTCGTATATACGGAGTGAGACATCATAGATAAAGTGGGTGTGATGTCTTAAATACAGTAGGCAAAATGTCATGGATACCGTAGAAGATATCTCACATATAGTGGGTTTGATGTCATATGTAGTGGGCATGAAGCCATAGAGTGGGTGTGATGTCATACATACATTGGATGTGATGTCATAAGTAAAGTGGGTGTGATCTCATAAATACAGTGGTGTGATGTCGTATAGAGTGGATATGAATTCATACAGGGGGGTAATGTCAAATATCGTGGCTGTTATGTCATAAAAGAGTGGTTTTGGTGTCATATATAGCGGGTGTGATCATAAATAGGCAGGATGTGAAGTCAGATATAGTGGATGTAGTATCAGATATAGCGGTGTGTTGACATGAAAGTGAGTGACGTCATATATAGTGGATGTGATCTCATATATGTTGAACATGATGTCACAAACACAGTCCATGTGACGTCATCAATACAGTCGGTGTGGTAATAGACATGGTGGTTTTGATGTCACAGTTATAGTGGATGTGATGTCAGGGAAGGGGGTTTGTTGTTATAGAAAGTGGTTGTGATGTCATATAGAGTGGGTGTGATGTCATATGTAGTGGATCGGATGCCATATAGTGGGTGGGATGTCATATAGAGTGTCTATGATGCCATAGAGTCGGTGTGATGTCAAATCTAGTCGGTGTTATGTCACAAAAACAGTAGGAGTGATGTCATAGGTACAGTGGTTGTGATGTTTTTGAATGTGTGTGAGGTAATAGATACAGCGCGTGTGATGTCACATATAGAGTGGAAGTGATGTCGTATATACGGAGTGTGACATCATAGATAAAGTGGGTGTCATGTCTTAAATACAGTAGGCATAATGTCATGGATTCAGCAGAAGTGATCTCATATATAGTGTGTGTGATGTCATATGTAGTGGGTGTGATGCCATAGAGTGGGTGTGATGTCATACATACATTGGATGTGATGTCATAAATAAAGTGGGTGTGATGTGATAAAAACAGTTGTGTGATCACATATATAGGGGATATGATGTCATACAGTGGGTGAGATCTCAAATATAGTGGCTGTGATGTCATAAAAACAGTGGGTTTGGTGTCATATATAGCGGGTGTGATCATAGATATGCTGGATGTGAGGTCAGATATAGTTGATGTGATGTCAGATGTAGCGGGTGTATTGACATGAAAGTGTGTGATGTCCGATATAGGGGCTATGATGTCATATATAGTGAACATGATGTCACAAACACAGTTTATGTGATGTCATCAATACAGTGGGTGTGATGATAGACATGGTGGTTTTGAGGTCACAGATATAGAGGATGTGATGTCAGATAAGTGAGTGTGTTGTTATAGAGGATGGGTGTGATGTCATATATAGTGGGTGTAATGTCATAAGTAGTGGATTTGATGCCATATACTGGGTGGGATGCCATATACAGTGGGTGTGATGTCAAATATAGTGGATGTTATGTCATATGAAGTGGGTGTGATGACATAAAGTGGGTGTGATATCATACACACATTGGATGTGATGCATAAATAAAGTGGGTGTGATGTCATAAATAAAGTGGTGTGATGTCGTATATAGTGGATATGATGTCATACAGTGGGTGAGATTTCAATTATAATGGCTGGGTTGTCATAAAAACAGTGGGTTTGCTGTCTTATATAGAGGGTGTGATCATAGATATGCTGGTTGAAAAGTCAGATATAGTGGATATAATGTCAGATACAGCGGGTGTGTTGACATGAACGTGTGTGATGTCAGATATAGGGTCTGGGATGTCATATATAGTGAACATGATGTCACAAACACAGTGCATGTGATGTCATGAATACAGTGGGTGTGGTGATAGACATGATGGTTTTGATGTCACAGATATAGTGGATGTGATGTCAGATAAGTGGGTTTGTTGTTACAGAAAGCAGGTGTGATATCATATATAGTGGGCTTGATGTCATATGTAGTGGATGTGATGCCATATAGTGGGTGGGATGTCAAATATAGTGCGTGTGGTGTCACAAAAACATTAGGAGTGATGTCATATGTACAGTGGTTGTGATGTCATAGAGTGTGTGTGATGTAATAGATACAGTGGGTGTGATGTCACATATAAACTGGAGGTGATGTCGTATATACAAGGTGAGACATCATATTAAACTGGGTGTTGCATCTTAAATACAGTAGGCATCAAGTCAAGGATAGTAGAAGTGATCTCATCTATAGTGGGTGTGATGTCATATGTAGTGGGTGTGATACCATAGAGTGGGTGTGATGTCATACATACATTGGATGTGATGTCATAAATAAAGTGGATGTGATGTCATAAATATAGTGGTGTGATGTTTAAATAAGGTGGGTGTGATGTCATATATAGTGAACATGATGTCACAAACACAGTGCATGAGATGTCATAAATACAGTGGGTGTGGATAAAGACATGGTGTTTTTGATGTCACAGATACAGTGGATGTGATGTCAGATAAGTGTGTTTGTTGTTTTATAAAGTGGGTGTGATTTCATATATAGTAGGTGTGATGTCATATTTAGCGGATGTGATACCATATACAGTGGGTATGATGCTATATAGTGGGTGTGATGTCAAACATAGTGGGTGTGATGTCCTAAAAACAGTAGAAGTGATGTCATAGATAACAGTGGTTGTGATGTCATAGAGTGTGTGTGAGGTAATAGATCCAGCAGGTGTGATGTCACATATATAGTGGAGGTGATGTCGGATATACGGGGTGTGACATCAAGATAAAGTGGGTGTGATGTCTTAAATACAGTAGGCATAATGTCATGAATACAGTAGAAGTGATCTCATATATAGTGGGTGTGGTTTCATATGTAATTGGTGAGATGCCAGAGAGTGGGTGTGTTATGATACATACATTGGATGTGATGTCATAAATAAAATGGGTGTGATGTCATATATACAGTGGTGTGATATCATATATAGTTGATATGATGTCAAACAGTATGTGTGTTGTCAAATATAGTGGCTGTGCTGTCATAAAAACAGTGGGTTTGGTGTCATATATAGCGGGTGTACTCATAGTATGCTGGTTGTGAAGTCAGACATAGTGGATGTGATGTCAGATATAGCAGGTGTGTTGACATGAAAGTGTGTGATGTCAGATATATGGGCTGTGATGTCATATATAGTGAACATGATGTCACAAACACAGTGCATGTGATGTCAGAAATACAGTGGGTGTGTTGATAGACAGGTGGTTTTCATGTCACAGATGTAGTGAATGTGATGTCAGATAAGTGGGTTTGTTTTTATAGAGTGGGTTGATGTCATATACAGTGGATGTAATGCCATATACTGGGTGTGATGTCAAATCTAGTGGGTGTGATGTCACAAAAACAGTAGGAGTGATGTCATAGATCCAGTGGTTGTAATTTCATAGAGTGTGTGTGAGGTAATAGATACAGTGGGTGTGATGTCACATATATATTTTGGAGGTGAAGTCGGATATACGGGGTGTGACATCATAGATAAAGTGGGTGTGATGTCTTAAATACAGTAGGCATAATGTCATGTATACGGTAGAAGTGATATCATGTATAGTGGGTGTGATGTCATATGGAGTGGGTGTGATGCCATAGAGTGGGTGTGATGTCATAGATACATCAGATGTGATGTCATATAAAGAGGGTGTGACATCATAAATACAGTGGTGTGATGTCATACATAGTGGATATGATGTCATACAGTGGGTGTGATATCAAATATAGTGACTGTGATGTCATAAAAACAGTGGGTTTTATGTCATATATAGCAGGTGTAATCATACATACGCTGGTTGTGAAGACAGATATAGTGGATGTGCTGTCATATATAGCGGGTGTGTTGACATGAAAGTGTGTGATGTCAGATATAGGGGCTGTGATGTCATATATAGTGAACATGATGTCACAAACAGTGCATGTGATGTCCTCAATACAGTGGGTGTGGCTATAGACATGGTGTTTTTGATGTCACAGATATAGTGGATGTGATGTCAGATAAGTGGGTTTGTTGTTATATAAAGTGGGTGTGTTGTCATATGTAGTTGATGTGATGCCATATAGTGGGTGGGATATCATATATAGTGGGTATGATGCCATATAGTGGGTTTGATGTCAAATATAGTGGGTGTGATGTCACAAAAAAGTAGGAGTGATGTCATAGATACGGTGGTTTTGATGTCATAGAGTGTGTGTGATGTAATAGATACAGTGGGTGTGATGCCACATACATAGTAGAGGTAATGTCATATATACTTGGTGCGACAGAAAAATAAACGACCCAATCAAAAATTAGGTCAAAGAACTAAACAGACATTTCTCCAAATAAGACATACAGATGGCTAACACACACATGAAAAATTGCTCAACATCCCTCATAAACAGAGAAAGTCAAATCAAAACCACAATGAGATATGATTTCACACCAGTCAAAATGGCTGCTATCCAAAAGTCTACATGCAATATATGCTGGAGAGGGTGTGGAGAAAAGGGAACCATCTTAAGCTGTTGGTGGGAATGCAAACTAGTACAGCCACTATGGAGAACAGTATGGAGATTCCTCAAAACCTGGAAACAGAACTGCCATATGATCCAGCAATCGCACTCCTGGGCGTAAATACTGAGGAAACCAGAATTGAAAGAAACACATGTACTCTAAAATTCATTGCAGCACTGTTTATAATAGCAAGGACATGGACGCAACCTAGATGTCCATCTGCAGATGAATGGCTAAGAAAGCTTTGGTACATATACACAATGGAGTATTTTTCAGCCATCAAAAGAATGTATTTGAATCAGTTCTAATGAGGTGAATGAAATTGGAGCCTATTGTACAGAGTGAAGTCAGCCTGAAAGAAAAACAATACAGCATACTAACGCATATTTATGAAATTTAGAAAGATCGTAACCTTAACCCTGTATACAAGACAACAAAAGGGACATAGTTGTATTGAACAGTATTTGGGACTCTGTGGGAGAGGGTGAAGCTGTAATGATTTGAGAGAATGGCATTGTAGCATGTAT